>NC_050580.1:214793183-215393183 GCF_011100635.1 Trichosurus vulpecula | reverse complement strand
CAAGGCAAAATATGGATTTTCAATAAAATAGAGGACTTTCAAGCTTTCTCAGTGAAAAGACCAGAGCTGAATAGAAAATTTGACTTTCCAACACAAGAATCAAGAGAAGCATGAAAAGGTAAACAAGAAAGAGAAATCATAAGGGACTTACTAAAGTTGAACTATTTTGTTTACATTCCTACTTGGAAAGATGATGTGTATGATTCATGAGACCTCAGTATTAGGGTAACTGAAGGGAATATGCATATACATATACATGTGTGTGTGTGAATGTGTATATATATATATGTGTGTATGCATGTATATGTGTATGTGTATATATATATGTATATATACATATATATATAGTGTGTGTGTATATATATATAGACAGAGGGTACAGGGTGAGTTGAATATGAAGGGATGATATCTAAAAAAAAAATCAAATTAAGGGATGAGAGAGGAATATATGGAAAGAGGGAGAAAGGGAGAGATAGAATGGGGTAAATTATCTGTCATAAAAGTGGCAAGAAAAAGCAGTTCTGTAGGAAAAGAAGAGAAGGCAGGTGAGGGGGAATGAGTGAATCTTGCTCTCATCGGATTTGACCTGAGGAGGGATAATGTACACATTCAATTGGGTATCTTACCCCACAGGAAAGGAGGAAGAAGATAAAAAAAAGGGGGATGATAGATGAGAGGGCAGATAGGGGGAGGAGGTAATCAAAAACAAACCCTTTGGAAAAGGGGCAGGGTCAAGGGAGAAAATTGGATAAAGGGGAATAGATTAGGAAGGAGCAAAATATAGTTAATCTTTCACAACATAAGTATTGTGGAAGGGTTTTACATAATGATACACATGTGACCTATGCTGAATTGCTTGCCTTCTTAGGGAGGGTGGGTTGGGAGGGAAGAGGGGAGAGAATTTGGAACTCAAAGTTTTAAAAACAGACGTTCAAAAACAAACAAAAAAAAGTTTTTGCATGCAACTAGGAAATAAGATACACAGGCAATGGGGCATAGAAATTTATCTTCCCCTACAAGAAAGGAAGGGAAAAGGGGATGGGAGGGGAGTGGGGTGACAGAAGGGAGGGCTGACTGGGGAACGGTGCAACCAGAATATAGGCCATCTTGGAGTGGGGGGGAGGGTAGAAGTGGGGAAAAAATTTGTAATTCAAACTCTTGTGAAAATCAATGCTGAAAACTAAATATATTAAATAAATTTTTAAAATGTATTTGCATTTAAAAGAATCTGTTATTGCAATTCTTTTTTGCTTATATATCCCTATGTATTAATCTACCCTCTCCAGTATAACAATTATTTGTAATCAAGTGAAATAAATTTTTACATTGAAAAAAAAGAAAGAGAAAATAAAACTATGAACAATACTTCTGATGAATAGCAATGCAAAAATATTAAAAGTATTAGCAAAAAGTTTATAGCTACACATGAAAGCATTTATATACTATATTCACATTGGATTTATGCAAGGAAAGCAAGATTGGATCAGTATTAGGAAAAATATAAATATTATAGTCCACAATAATAGTAAAAATAATAACTATATGATCATATAAATAGATACAATAAAAGCTTTTGACAAAATGTAACACGTCTTTATGTACAATATTCTCTCTTCTGCACTCTGTGATCCAAACTAACTGTTAATGTTTGGGTTGTGCCAATATGATAAGAATGATAATACAGTATTATCTAAACCAATTACAGTGTGATACCGTTCAAACTTTCAAAATGTTACTTTATAGAACTAGAAAAAAATAATAAAATTCCATCTGGAGGAATAAAAGAGTTTTGGGAATGCAGTTACATTAATACAGTGTTAGTTGAACTGTGAATTTTTTTCCATTTTATCTCCTTTTATTAAAATCTCTATTCAGCTTAGTCGATTCCCCTTTTTCTGTGTATTCCCCTTATTCTCCAGACTTTGGGGACCATAAATATTATTGTGTTCTTTCCTTTATTTCCCCACTTAATAGTATTTTATTTTTTCCAATTACACGTAAAGATGGTTTTCAGTCTTCACTTTTATAAGATTTTGAGTTCCAAATTTTTTTCTCCCTTTCTCCCTCCTGTTCCCCCTCCCAAAGACAGCAAGCAATCTGATATAGGCTGTACATGTACAATCATATTAAACATATTTCTACATTAGTCATGTTGTGAAAGAAGAATCAGAACAAAAGGGGGAAACCACAAGAAAGAAAAAACAAAAGAGAAAATAGTATGCTTCGATCTGCATTCAGACTCCATAGTTCTTTTTCTGGACGTGGATAGAATTTTTCATCATGAGTCTTGGAATTGTCTTAGATCATTGTATTATTGAGAAGAGCTAAGTCTATCAAAGTCGATCGTTGCCCAATTTTGCTGTTACAATGTTCTCCTGGTTCTACTCACTTCACTCAGCACCAGATCATGAACGTCTTTACAGGTTTTTCTGAAATCTGCCTGCTCATCATTTCTTATAGAACAATAGTATTCTAATGGAATATACCACATATACCACAACTTTGAACTGCGGATTAATTAAACAATTGTGTAAAACACTTTGGAGCTATATCCCGAGTCATTAAAATATGTATAATCTTTGAATCATGATACCTGTACCATCTATATACCCAAAAGAAATAGGAAAAGCATTCATATCCACAAAAAAGTATTTATAACAGTCCTTTTTGTTTATAACCAGCAATTGTAAACAAAGTGAATGCCACCAACTGGAGAAATGAATGAATAAGTGACAGAATAGCAATATAATGGAAGAGTATTGCACTGGAAGAAATGACAAAGGAGATAAATTCAGAGAAATTTGCGCGAACCAGTTCAGAGTGAAGTAAGCAGGACTATTTATATAAATGACTACAATATTTTTCTTAATAAACATTATTTTTTAACATTCTTTCTTTTAAAATTTTGACTTCAGATTTTCTCCCTCCTGCCCCTCCCTCACCCACTGAGAAGGCAAGCAATGTATCAATTATACATATGAAATAATGCAAAACATTTCCATATTAGCCATATTACAAAAAAAAGAAAGAAAGGAAAAAGAAAGTGAGAAAATTATACTTTGATTTGTACTGAGTTCATCAGCGCTCTCTCTCTGGAGATAGCATTTTTTCATCATGAGTCCTTTGGAATTGTCTTGGATCCTTCACAGTAAATCATCATTACAATATTGCTATTACTGTGTACAATCTTCTGGTTCTGCTCACTTTGCTTTGCATCAGGTTTCTCAGGTTTTTCTGAAACCTCATCATTTCTTACAGCACAATAGTACTCTATCAAAATCATATGGCCCAACTAGTTCAGACATTCCCCAATTGATGAGCATTTCCTTGATTTCCAATTCTTTGCCACCACAAAAAGAGCTACTATAATATTTTTTGGTTTTTTTATCTCTTTTGGGATACAGACCCACCTGCTCCCTCTTCCCTTCCATTATAATAGCTTTTTCTTGCCTCTTTTATGTGAGATAGTTTTCCCCATTCTATCTCTTCCTTTCTCCTTCTCCCAATGTATTCCTCTCACCCCTTAATTTTATTTTTTTAGATATCATCCCTTCATATTCAACTCACCCTGTGCCCTCTGAATATATATATACACACATATACATATATATGTGTGTATATATATATGTGTGTGTATGTAAATATATGTGTATACACACATCTATATCTATATCTATATCTATATTCCCTTCAACTACCCTAATACTGAGAAAGGTTCATGAGTTACAAATATCTTTCCATATAGGAATGTAAATAGTTCAACTTTAGTAAGTCCCTTATGACTTTTCTTTCCTGTTTACCTTTTTGTGCTTCTCTTGATTCTTGTATTTGAAAGTCAAATTTTCTATTCAGCTCTTTTTATCAAGAATGTTTGAAAGTCCTCTATTTCATTGAAAATCCATTTTTTGCCCTAAAGTATTATACTCAGTTTTGCTGGATAGGTGATTCTTGGTTTTAATCTTAGCTCCTTTGACTTCTTGTAACAACAATACGACTAGCATCTGCTGCTGAGGTGTAAGACCCAACATGACCAGCCACAAGAGCTGCCAGCACAAGTTCTTTGATCTGCTTTTCTAAGGAAAACAACTTTTAAGAGATTAAGAATCTCACTTTAATCAAACATACATATATCATTCACTTAGTTCCAGGGAAAAATCCAGCACCCTGAACTTCAGAGCAAATAGAAATCACAGAGAGACAGTATCAACAGAGCAAACAACACAAACCACCCCCATCACTACAACATCATGTTTTCCTGACTTTTAAGTCATCTCTCTATCCATTATGCCAAGAATTTGTTTGGATAAATTTGCACTTAGAAACAATTTTCTTATGCTTATATCAGAGGTTCCCAAGCTTATAAAAATTACTCAGCACCGCCCCCCCCCCCGAAATCTACTTTCTTTTACCCTTAATGGTGGTGTGTTTTGTTTTTTTTTTAAATTTGTGTCATTTCAAAAAATATAAAATTTTTAAAAGATTCATCTTAAATTTAACAATTTATTGTAAATTTGTGGGATTTTTCCTGCATTAAAATTTTGATGACACAATTTTATGTCATGTAACCATGTAGTATTGTATTGTAAACAAGTCATTATGTTTACATATTCCTGCTGATGCATGCTGGACTTCCTAACAATGCATGACATGCTGGCCTGCCAACACTTGCTTGTTAAGACTTGTTGGTGGACTTGATCACTGATCAGTTATAACTTGCATTTTATGTATTTATTTGGAAAATAATGTAATCACTACAACTTTAACTCTGTTATACAAGAGATGAAAAATGTAGGATTTTGTAGTTTTTCAAAATTTTTCTTTTCTGCTTTCCTTATGCCTCCACTGCCCTCTTATTTTTATTCAACACTCCCCAATTACACCAGAAGCTACTGCTGCCCCACCCTGGATCATTCTAGCACCCCCCCCCCCCAGTGGGCGGTATTGCCCACTTTGGGAAGCTATGGTTATACAATCAGCAGCTATTGCCCCACCCACTGCGCCTGCTGAAGACACTTCAGTCACTTCAACCTCTGCCTACCTTCTGCTACTCAGACCTTCCCCTAACTACTATCGCAGGACTCCGTAACCTTTCTGTGTGTCATGGTCTTTTTGGTAGTCTCATTAGCCCTACAGAGAATAATGATTTTGTTTATAAAATGAAGCACAGAGAATTATAAAGGAAACCAATTATAATGAAATATAGTCACATATGTTTTGTTTTAAGTTCATGGACCCCAGGTTAAGAATCCTTGGATGAACTTACATATCAACACTTGCTTTCCTTTGTAAAACCTTGTCCCCTTTGCGACCCATGTATTTTTCCCAAATTATCTTGTGAGCTACTCAGCTACTGTAGACTCAACCCAACTTCCCCTCTCTCATGGCTGGCCTTAAGGTTCATGGAGGATCAGGAGGGGTATATTATCAGAGCTCCTACACTGAGGCTATGGTTAGTTCGAGAACAAGGAATGACGATTGGTAGACTGCCTGGAAACCATGATTTATAACATTGTGACTTTGGGAAGATGTATTCTAAGTTCCAGACAACCAACTTATTCAAGATACAGATGGCTCCACCACTTACTAGCTGCATGAACATGGGTGAGCTTATTTTGCCTCAGTTTCTTATCTGTAAAATGAGTTGGGAGAAGGAAGAAGGAAACGAGCATTTATACAGTGCTGTGTGCACAGTAAGTGCTTTTAAAGATATCATCTTATTTGATCTTCACAACAACCCCTGTGAAGTAGTGTTATTACTGCCACTTTCCAGTTGAAGGCAAACAGAGGTTAAGTGTCACTTGAGCCCAGAGTCACACAGCTAATAAGTGTCTGAGGTCAGATTTGAACTCAGGTCTTCCTAATTCCAGGTCCAGCAACACTCTACCATCAACTGACTGAGCAAAGCGCTTTGTAACCTGTAAAGCACTCTATAAACATACTACACAAAAGCACTATTTTTTTTATTATTTCTTAGATCATTGATAAATTGAGGACTGTTAGCTTCTGGTTTACTACAAACAATTAGGTTATTGGTTTAATTAGGTTTATATTACTATAAACAATATGGGTTTGTCTTTTCAGCTCAAGTGTATGCCCTTAGACCCTGGGAATCCCAAGGAGTTCAATGTTACTTTAGCATAGAGCTTCTTTAGAAATCCATAGTAAGCTTCAAGATTCTTATTTTGAGCCTGACTTAAGCTAAATTGGCTCCCATGTGTTTCCTGATATAATTCATTTCTGGCATGTAGTTGAATTCAGCTTCTACTTACACTGACTTTTCCATTTTTACTAGTTAGGAAATACTCCTAAAATATAACTTTATTTTGAGTCTTTCAAACCCAGATTATTCTTTCTTAAACTTATGAATCAATAAATGAGGCAGACTTCAGCCCATTCTGATACTGTAATCACTTTGCTTTGAATGACTCCCAGCAAAAGAGAAATCTTTCTGCTTGGATAGAAACATTGGACTTTAAGAGTGGTAGAATGATGCTGAATAACTAAACCCACAGATTAACTAAACTCATCTTTTACAGGAAACCTTTCCTAATCCCTCTTAATTCTAGTGCCTTCCTTCTGTAATTTCCTATATATCCTGTATATAGCTTGTTTGTATATATTTGTTTGCATATTGTCTGCCTCATTAGATTGTGAGCTCCTTGAGCACAGGGACTCTTAACTCTTTTGGTATCCCTAGTGCTTTGCACAGTATCTGACACATAGTAGGTATGTTAAAATGTTTATTGATTGATTGATTAAATACTGTCCCAAAAAGATACAGAGTTCATTCAGTGTGATGGAAGTAGCATCATTTTTGTAAAGACCCGTGGCAGATGATGTTAGTAACAAAGCATTTGCTTTACATTTTTAGGAGAGTCCCAAAGCTGGGGTGGAGAGAAGCTAACTGCTTACCCTGGTGAGAAGTTTCACTGTAGAATTAATAATCCTTTTGACAAAAACAATTCTTCAAAAAAGATTGAAAACAGTAACTCAACTATATCTCACTAGAAAGGTAGGTGTCAGCTGATTCTGATTGCTGACCCCTAATTCTGGCTTCTAATCACCTTCTTAATGAAACTAGCTAAAATTCAATTTAATTTTTCGTTTAATTAGTTGCCATTGATTAATGCATACAAGCCTTCCAGTAGAGGGCAGTATAGACTCATTTGTGGACACCTACCAACTGTACAATAGTAATTTAAAAAGGATTCTCATGAACAAAGAATTGCCGTAGTTAAAACACACAGTAGGCATAATGCAATAAATCAATAATTTATCATAAAATATTTTTTAAAATTCTAATAATTTGAATGGGGATGGGTTCTTTTGCTTTTAGGGAAAGGACTTGCTAAACAAATTGTTGTCAAGATCACAGGGAGGATGCTAAAGCTACAATCAATCAATCAACAAGCGTTCATTCAGAATCCACTATGTACCTTGATTTGGCCATACAGATACAGATGTGGGGCAGTCTCTGCCCTCAAGGAGCTTACCTTTTGATAGGTTCACAGATAAGTAAATCAAGGAAATAATGATGGGGGGGGGTGTGGAATGGCAGTTAAGGTCTCTTGAAGGAGGTGGCACTTGATATGAGTTTGCAATGGCAACAACAATAATTATTATTATTATATTTATATAGCATTTTACATACATTATCTCATTTTATGCTCAGAACAATCCTTGATGTAGATGCTATTATGAAGCCCCATAAGTCTTCACTCTCTTACTCTGCCCTGTTGATACTACCTTCATAACATCTCTCCTATAGCTCTCCCCATGCACCCCCTTCTCTCTTCTGAGATTGCCACCACACTGGTGTAGGCTTTTATCTTCCTAAAGTACTGATTTGATGATATCACACACACACACACCCCATTACTCTCCCTCACCCCCCCTTCAATAAACTCCAGTGGCTTCTAGGATCAAATATAAAGTGCTCTGGTTTTTAAAGCCCCTCTTAAATTGGCCGCCTCCTACCTTTTTAGTCTTCCTAGCACTTTACACTCTGTCACATGCTCTGTGATCCAACAACACTGGTCTCCTTGCTGCTCCTTACACAAGACACTCCATCTCTCAACTATGCACATTTTCACTGGTTGACCTCTATGCCTGGAATTCTCTTCCTTATCTTTGCCTCCTGGCTTTCCTGACTTCCTTCAAATTCTAGCTGAAATCCCACCTTTTGCAAAAAGCTTTTCCCAGTTGTCCTTAATGGTAATGCCTCCATATAGATGGAGAAGGCCTGTATATCCTTTGTTTCTTCACAGTTGTTTACACATTCTCTCCCCCGTTAGACTGTAAACTTCAGTTCTTTGAGAGAAGGAACTGGGTAGTTTTTTTAATTTTGGTTTTTTTTTTGTTTTTTTTTTTTGCTGTTCTTTGTGTCCCCAGCACTTAGCACAGTATCTGGCATATAGTGAGCATTTAATAAATACATGCTTACTTGTTTACAACTTTGCAGATGAGGAAACTGAGGCCAGGAGAGGTTAAGTAAATTGCTCAGGGTCATACTGCCAGTAATTATCTGAGGCCAGATTTGACCTCAAGTCTTCCTGACTTCAAGTACAGTGCTTGAAAGGAACTAAGGTCACCAAGAGACAGGTGAAAAGGGAGAGCCTTCCAAGAATGAGTGAAATCCCGTGAAAAGACACAAAGGTCGGAATGACATGGTCAGAACTGTGCTTTAGGAATATTGATTAGACAGCTATGTGAAGGATTAATTGGAGAGGGAGAGATTGGATATATGGTGAACAATCAGGAGGATATTCCAGGCAAGAAGTGATAAGGGTCTGAACTGGTGCTGTGATCTGAGTACAGAAAAGGGAACATATGAGAAAGCTATTGAGGACTTGACAACTGATTAGTTATGAGGGAAGCAAGAATTAAAAGTTAAAGATGTCTCCTAGCTTGTGAACCTGGATGACTAAGATAATGATGGTTTGGAAAGTAGGTAGAGGGAAATTAGGAGGAGGGAAGAGTTTATGGAAAAAAGATGATGAGTTCTTTAGAGCCAAACATAACAAATCGAATTTCTTTTCCACATGGCAGCCAATATGCTGGAGGACTTCCACCAGTCTTCTTGAAATTTCATAGTTTCCAATGAGTGGAACACACAGGCTGTCTGTGGTTATCCCATACTCTTATGCCTTTGATACATTTTTTTTAAAAGAGGGTTGTTTTTTAAAGATGTGGTTTTGTAATCAATCAACATGCATTTATTAATAACTTACTATGTGCTATAAACTGTACCATGTACTAGGGATAGTCATATGATGCTTTGACTGGGACCACAGGGACTTTGGATGACCTTCATTGTAGGAATTTAGACTGATAACATTTAGAGTACCCCAGTCTGCATCTCCAAGAGAAACTATGATGTTTGCCTTGCTGAGGAACAGGAGAAAGGTTATAGTTGAACACTGCTTCTTTCCTTAGGCAATTTCTAACTAGGGTATTAGGCTACAGTCATATCTATGGTTTTCTTTGTGATATGTAAATATCTCTTCTCAGTTATACCATTGTAAACTCTGAGCCTTGGAAACTTAACTCTATTATATAACTTGTATGTGTGCATGAGATTATGATTCTGTTTGACTAGATTAATGTGACTTTATGGTCCAAAAAGATCACAAGATTGCTGTGTATCAAAAATTATTTTTCTGTTCCTCTGACATAATTTTACTCTATAAAAGCTTTTTCAGAACCCTAATCTTTGTTCAATGCGTTTTCTGAACTCTGAACCTGTACTTGAGCATAATGAAACCTAGGTTTAATCTCCGGAATCTCTGTGTTGTGATACTTATTAAGCAACAGTTACCTATCACCTACTCAGTGGGAATATTTTTTCCCCTAACAAAAGAGCTTTGTTTTGTTTTTTTACCATTGACTACTTCCTTTCTCCTCTTATGTGCATTAATTTTGTATGTGTAGAAGCTCTTCAGTTTCAAGTAATCAGAGTTATCTATTTTGTCTTTTGTAATTACCTATAACTTATTTTTTTGGCTAAGAATATACCTCCTTGAGAAATCTAGAATTATGCCCAAAGGGATAGAAAACTGTGTGTATCTTTTGACCTAATAATACTACTGCCAAGTCTGTTTCCCAAAGAGAACAAAGGAAAAGGACAAACATATTTATAGCAGCTCTTTCTGTGGTAGCAATGAATTGGAAATTGAGGAGATACCCATCAATTGAGGAATCACTGAGCAAGTTGTGGTATATGATTGTGATGGAATTCTATTATGCTATAAGAAATGATGAGCAACCAGTGTCTCTGATAAACGCCTCATCTCTAAAATATACAGGGAACTGAGCCAAATATATAGGAATACAAGTCATTCCCCAATTGAGAAATGGTCAAAGGATATCAACAGACAGTTTTCAGAGGAAGAAATTAAAGATATCTATAGGCATATGAAAAAATGCTCGAAATTACTACTGATTAGATAAATGCAAATCAAAACAACTCTTAGGTACCACATCTCTCCTCTCAGATAGGCTAAAATGACAAAACAGGAAAATGATAAATGCTGGAGAGGATGTGGGAAAATTGGAACATTGTTACATTGCTGGTGGAGTTGTGAACTGATCCAGCCATTCTGGAGAGCAATTTGGAACTATGCCCAAAGAGCTATAAAAATGTTCATACCCTTTGACCCAGCAATACCACTTCTAGGGTTGTATCCCAAAGAGATCACACAAGTGGGAAAAGGACCCATATGTACAAAAATATTTATAACGGCTCTTTTTGTAGTAGCAAAGAATTGGAAATCAAGGGGATGCCCATCAATTGCAGAATGGCTGAACAAGTTGTAGTATATGAAGGTAATAGAATACTATTGAGCTATGAGAAATGGGGATGATACGGACTTCAAAACAACCTGGAAAAGCCTACACAATATAATGTTGAGTGAGCAGAGCAGAACCAGGAGAACATTATACACAACCACAGATATATGGATTCTGGGAGGACTAACCCTGATAGACTTTGCTCTTCTCAGCAACACAAGGTTCAAAGACAACTCCAAAGGACTCACAATGGAGAATGCTATCTACATCCAGAGAAAGACCTATGAAGTATGAATGCAGATTGAGGCACACATTATGCTCGCCTTTTCCCCTCCCCTTTTTTTTTCTCTCTTTTGTTTTTGGTTTTTTTTTTTTTTTGGTTCTGTTTCTTCTTTCTCATGATTCATTCCATTGGTCATAATTCTTCTTCACAACTTGACTAGTGTGTAAATATGTTCAATGAGAAGTTATACATAGAAGATATATTGGATTCCATGCTGTCTTGGAGAGGGAGAAGGGAAGGAGGGGGGAAGAAAATCTGGAACTCAAAATTATATAGAACCAAGTGTTGTAAACTAAAAATTAAAAAACAATTAATAAAAGAAATGATGAGCAAGATGCTTTAAGAAAAATCTGGGAAGACTTACAGGAACTGATGTAACATGGAGTGAGCAGAATCAGGAAAACATTGCACATAGTAACAGCAATATTATACAATGATCAACTGTGAATGAATTAACTATTCTCAGCAATACAATGATCTGAGACAATTCTGAAGGACTTACTATGAAAAATACTATCAACCTCCAGAGAATACTGATAGAATATGAATGCAGATTGAAGATAATTTTTTTATCTTTATCTTTCTTGTTTTCTTTTTTTTTTTGCAGCATGGCTAATACGGAAATATACTTTGTATGATTTCACATGCATAATTGATTTCATATTTCCTTTCTTCACAATGTAGGGGAGAGGTAGGAGGTAGAAAATTCAGAACTCAAAAGAAAATTTTTACAACGAGTGTTAAAAATAATTAAATGATAAATTTTAAAAAAAGGAATACACTGTCTGCTTCCATGCCATATGAGCAACAAGATGGAAGGCTAGACATTTTCTTTGATCCTCCTGACCTTTCAAACCTCTCCAAAATAGAAGTGATAGGCCAAAGATAAAAGCAACTTCAGCTGTCTCTGTGGTCTAGAACCCTCAGAATCAGAAGATTAAAAAAATAAAACCACGAATTGACACTCACCGACCCAGAGCTTCAATACTGCTATGATTATTTTAGGTTTGTTTATTTAATTTTCTAAATAAAAAATGCACATTTACTGCATATGTATACTAATCTTCCCTTTTTCTATTTTGTTACTGTATGTTTGCACAGGTATGACTTTTTCCCTAAGGACTGCTTTAGCTGCATCCCAGAAAGTTGAGTATGTTATTTCATCATCATAATTTTCTTTCTGTGTTAAAATCCTATCTTGTCCTGGTTCTCCTGACCACCCTTCCCCCTTCTAGTTAGTATAGTAAGTTTACAAGTAGCCAGTATAAAGTAATTATAGCAGAAAGTATGATTGTAAAGGGGAACGTAGAAGTCATCTACAGCCTGTCCAATAGATCAAAGGAGCATACCAGTTACTTACAACTGTATCATAAATAAACTAAAAATCACATCCTGAGACCATGGGCTAAATCAGGGGAAACCAGTTAGGTTTTGCTATAAGGGCCCTTTGGACCTGCTAACTACCAATGGTCTGTAAACCTCAGATAAGCTCCAGACATGTGCAGTAGAACCAGCAGAACACCAGGTATTGCTGTTAACTTTGAGACGATGTGGACGTGTTAATGAACTAACCCCCCAATGGCAGGGATAAGAGTTTTTCCTCCACCAAAACATTATAAAAATGAAATCCCAAACTTCTGCTTCCTGAATACTCTTCCATCTCCTAAGAGTCCATGCTACCTGGGTGCTCTCAACTCCAATCCATGGTTACATAAGTGATTCTCTGTGACTCTCCCAATTATCTTCCCCGAGCTGTCTCCATTGCCCCATCCCTGTCCCCACACTGTCTGTCTCTATCCCTGCACTGTTTGTCTTTCTTTTGTCTTTTTGTTTGTCTGTATTTTCTGTGCCATTTGCCCCTGTACCCTCTGTTCCCTATTAAAATGTGATTGAAGCATTACTCCCCGCTGCCATTATGGTCTTTTCTGGAATATAGCCAAAGAACTGGGAGTAGCTGCCCCATTTTGACTCAGAGGGATCCCCTTGTGGTTTCAGTCTTTTATTCAATTAATAGTTCCATAAATTAGTTAATAATTCACTTTCATAATTATTGTTTCTATGACTTGTTCTTTGACCCATTCCTTATTTAGGATTTATTGTTAAATCTAGATTTCGGTCTGTGTTTTTTGTTTGTGGTCCTTGAACCAATGACTATTTTTATTGTGGTGTGATCTGGAAAGGATGTATCAACTATTTCTGCTTTTTACATTTGTTTGCAATATCTCTGGGCCCTCATATGTGTGGTGCTGAGAAAAGTGTATATTTTTTTTGGCCATCCAATTTAGAAGTTGCCATTTGTCTTTCAGTTCACCATTAGTCTTTTAACTCTAGTTTTTCTAGCAATTTGTTTGGTTTCATATTTTCCTTTTTGTTAGTCTTATCCAAAAGTGAGAGAGGATATTATAGTCTCCTATCATTGTGTTACTATGTTTTCTTGTAGTTCAGTTAATGTTTCTTTTATAAATTTAAACGTTGATTTGGGGAGGGGGTAGTCAGAAGCAAATGCTTTTGAAAAGGGACAGGGGCAAAGGAGAAAATGGAATAAATGGGGGAGGCAGGATAGGATGTAGAGAAATATAGTTAGTCTTTCACAACATTACTATTATGGAAGTCTTTTGCATAACAACACATGTATAACCTATGTTGAATTGCTTGCCTTCTTAATGAGGGTGGATGGAAAGGGAAGAAGGGAGAGAATTTGGAACTCAAAGTTTTAAAAACAAATATTAAAAATTGTTTTTACATGCAACTGGGAAATAAGATATACAGGCAATGGGGTATAAAAATCTATCTTGCCCTACAAGAAAGTAAGGGGGAAGGGAATAAGAAGGGAGGTAGAGTGATAGAAGAGGGGGCAGACTGGGGGAAGGGGTAAAAAGAATGCATGCCATCTTGGGATGAGGGGAAGGGGTGAGATGGGGGAGAAATTTTGTAACTCAGAATCTTGTGGAAATGAATGTTGAAAACTAAAAATAAATAAATTTAAAAATTTTTTTTAAATCTGGCCTCAGATGCTTAGTAGCAATGTGACCTCAGGCAAGTAACTTAACCTTGTTTGCTTCTGTTTCCTCATCTGTCAAATGAGATGAAGAAGGAAATGATAAATCACTCCAATATCTTTGCAAAGAAAACCCCATGGACAGTATAGTCCACAGAGTCATGAAGAGTCAGATATGAATGAGCAATAAAAACTTTTTTTATGCTTAAAAAAAGAATTTAAATGTTAAGACATTTGGAGAATATGTTTATTATTAACATTGCTTTGTTTTCTATTGTTCCTTTTGCCATAATGGAGGCTCTTTTTTTATCCATTTTTATTTTTTGGATGTTTGTTTTGGCCTTGTCATATAAATTATTACAACTGCTGCTTTCTTGGATTCACTTGGTGGATTATAAAATTTTTCTCATCCCATCAGTTTTATTTTCTCTATGACTGTTTTTTAAATGTGTTTCTTGCAGGCAACAGATTATAGGGCTTTGTTTTCTTATACAATCTGTTACTTTTTTTTTCATTTTATTGGATTGTTTAATCCACTCACACCTAATATTATGAGAGTTATGTTTCCTCCATCTGCCTCTAAGATTTGTTGTTGGTTTTTTTTTTTCAAATTATAATTTTCCCTCTCCTGTATAAATTCCTCCAGATACTTTAGTCTATCTTTGTTTTAAGGTGGTCTTATTCCCAGTGTCTCTCTTCCCTCTCTTCCCTCACCCTCAATCCTCTTCTTCTACTTTCCCTTTGGAATTTTGCTTATTAGTTCTTTTTTCTTTCCTGCTTTTATCTGGTTACTTAATTCCTTCCTTTTTTTTCCCCCTCAGTCACATAGATTCCCCCTTCCTCTCCTCCCCTTCCACTAATCCTGTTCATCAGTCCTTTAAATTTCATTTTTTGTGCCCCTTTCCAGAAACGGTTTCTCTCCTGTTCTTCATCACCCATCTTCTCTTTCTGTCTACTCTAGATCCTCATTCTCTGGTTCCTGTCTCCTATAATTATCTTGTTTCTCTCTATTCTCTGTATCCCTCATGAAATCATAACTTCAGAGGTATCAGTTCTGTGCTCTCTACTCTTGGGAGCTTCTGCCACTGCCTTGGAGAACTTGCCTCATGGATTTTTGCATTGTTTCTCACTCCCAGAACAAAACCAATTCTTGCAGGTGAGAGAGAAGATATTGTCCCATGGCAGAGCTCCCACTCCCTCAACTCTGTCCCTGATTATGTGGTCCACTATCTTCTTTTCTCCATTTGCCTCAAAATCTCTTCCATGGGTCCAAGCCCTCCCATTCTCCCAGGTGCTATTTGCCCCCAGGATATTCAACTCCCTGGTGAGCTGTTTAAAAGATTTTTTCAATCACCAAATCCCCCAGGCCACACCCAGTACAAGGTTCCCATTTCCCTTAACAGAATATCTCTCTTTATATATAGAAGCCTTCATCAGTAGAACCCCCTCACTACTAAAGCAAGGCCTCCATCCTTTCCCTCTCTTCATTTCAATCTTTCTCCCCACCTTCTCTCTCACTCCCCTGCAGGTTCTTCTCCTCTTGAGACCACTAGTTCACCTTTCCCTCATTGCTAACCTTTGATTTGACCCCTGCACACGGTAATTCCTTTCTATCTCTCGGCTCCCCTCCTTTCACACACACACACACACACACACACACACACACACACTGATTTTCCTCAAAGGAGAATGTAGCTAGGTTTTGTCCATAATGCCCCAGACTTACCTCTTCACTGTTACCCCACTGGAATTTCATCTTTACCCTTCTATCTTTGTGTATGTTTAGAAATAAATTTTTTACTGGTCTCTCTGATGTCACTCTGTTGCAATTTCTATCCTTAGCTCCTGAATTCATTCATACCTCTTACATTTCTGTTGTCTGGTCTGGCTTTCGTTCAAAGAATGTTTCAAATGCCTCTTTATTATTAAATGTCTATCTTTTTTTTCCATTTACAGTTAAGCTCAAATTTGTAGAGTAAGTCATTGGGCTGCACCCTAAACCCAATTGCTTTTCATAAGATATTATTCCATTCCTTCCTGCATTTTTTGGTAATTACAGAATAGTCTTGCATTATTTGAATTTTCTTTTCTTTGTTTTTCAAGGTCTTTCTCCTGGTCACTTGCAGAACTTGTTTCTGAAGCAGATCTAAAAATTTAACCATTATATGTCTTGGCAGTTTGCAGCCTTGGGTTTTTTTTTCTGGAGGCAATCTATAATTTCTATTGATATTTCATTTTTCTTGTTCAGGAGTTCTGGGCAGTTCTCTTCCATTATTTCCTGCATTATGGTGTTAAGGTTCTTTTGTCTTGTCATAATCTTCTGGTAGAATTATTAGTTATTTCTACACATCCTCTACAAAATCAGTATGCTTTGCTTGCACGTTGTTGTTCAGTCATTTTAGTCATATCCAACTCTTCAAGACCCCATTTGGGGTTTTCGTGGCTAAGATACTGGAGGGGCTTGCCATTTCCTTTTCCAGTTCATTTTACAGATAAAGAAACTGAGTCAAACAGGGTCAAGTAACTTGCCCAGGGTCACACAGTTAGTAAGTGTTTGAGGCTGGATTTGAACTCACAAAGATGAGTCTTCCTGATTCCAAGGCCAGTGCTCTATCCCCTGTACCACCTAGTTGCCCTGTCTGGCAAATACAAGCAAAAAGAAAAATAGTCCCTGCCCTCAAGAAACTTACTTTCTAATGAGGCAAGACAATACACAAAAGGAGCTGAAAGAGGGGTATGGGGGATGAAGTCTGGAAGCAAGGTCCAGAGCTAGGAGAAGAATGAAGACCAGCCTGGACCCCTCCACAAAATGGAGGCTCTGGGAGAAATTCACCAATGGAGAATGAGATGGGACTTACGGGTTGCAAAGGTCTTAGGGCTGGTTGGATATAGCCAGGAGGCTCCAGGCACTGAGTTCCAGGATGAGACAGCAGCAAGGGTATAGTTTGGAAGTCTGGAAGCAAACATGGATGGGTCCAAAGATTTGCATCTTTGGAGGGAGTACTCACATCAACGAGATCAAAGATCCATTGCAATATTAGTGTCACAGACCTCTATGAAGACCTCTGGCAGGTCCTCCTAAGCTGTGAAGTCATAGAAAATCAGTCCACTAATTATTATGTATCTGATATTGGAAGAACAACCCATGTGAAGTGGAGGTCTATGCATAGTCCTACCTGAAATCACTTACCCAAAGAAATAACTGAATCACAGACTTAGAACTAGAAGAGACCTAAAAGCTCATTCAATCTAGCTCTCTCATTTGCCGTATTTGGAAACTGATAATTGGACATGTTAGAAAACATAAAGGTTAAGTAAATTTCCCAAGGTCATTGGAAAATAAGTAGCTGAGTCAAGTTTCAAATCCAGGTCATCTGATATCGAATGCAATATTCTTTCTACTAAATCAGTCTCTCTTTCTCCCACTCTGGTAAGTAATTATTTACTGATGTTTGTTAGGAGACCAGAGCACAGAGCTCAAGGCCCAAGAGTCCAAGGTCAAAGTAGGCACTTAGCTCATGGGAAGTGCTTCAATCCATTCTTCTTCCTTCTCCCCTAAAAAACTATGGAATTATCACCTTCTGTCTCATTATAGTATGTGATAGAGGTCAAAGGAGTTTCTGGGTGGTACTTTCTCAGGGCACTGGACTGGCAGAAGAACTCCTCTTGTTTGACCGCCTTAGTCACCAGACAAGATACATAAACCCAGAGGCTGGCGTTCTCCCTTGGGGCTCTGAGCCTCAGGAGGAGTGGGGCATTACTCTGGGTCAGCCGTTGTTATGAGCTCCCGGGCTCCTGAACTCAGATGTTGATGGTTTCTTGGTAACTATGAATTGTATGTGGTCTGTTTATAATGTATGTTTGTAATTTGTTTGTATTTGCTCTGAAGTTCAGGATGCTGGCTTTTTCCCCTGAACTAAGTGAATGATATTTGCATGTTGTTTTGAAATAAGATTGTTAACCCCCAACGCTACTTTCCTTAGTAAAGCAGATCAAAAGAAGCTGTACTGGCAGCGTCTTTGTTGTTGGGCTTGTGTTGGTCTTTCACCCCCACAGCAGCTGCTAGCCGAATACTATACTATATGCATATTTTATCCATTTCTGAGTTTCTAAACTTTTTCAGTGTTATCTGCTGGCATTCAAGTGTCATCTGCGGCTTCCACAAAACTCCCCAAAA
Source organism: Trichosurus vulpecula (assembly GCF_011100635.1). Classification (NCBI taxonomy): domain Eukaryota; kingdom Metazoa; phylum Chordata; class Mammalia; order Diprotodontia; family Phalangeridae; genus Trichosurus; species Trichosurus vulpecula. The sequence continues at coordinate 215,374,937 of NC_050580.1, read as the reverse complement.
GCTTCCATTTAGTTTCTTATGTCAACCCACAATATATCAAAACCTCAATGGGGAAAACTGAGATGTGGAAGTATTTTAAAAATTTAAATAGTTAACCTTCCATATCTGGGGGTGGGGGAAAGGGTTGTGTCATTTATACTTCTAGAGTTATGAAAAGTTAAAGCTGCCCTAAGACTTTTGGGAAACCCTGTAGTTCACAGAATCATAGCTTCAGAACTAGAAGAGACCTAAGAGATCCTTCAACCTATCTCTCTCATTTTACATATTAGGAAACCAAGACACATAAAAGTTAAATAAGTTGCCAAATTGGATAGTAAGTACTAAGTCAAGATTCAAACTCAGGTCATTTGATGTCAAATGCAAGAATTCTTTCTACTGGATTGTGTTTAAAAAAAGAAAAGATCTGGTACATAGTGACCCTAACAAGGGAGATGAGTTTTGCTGTACTCTGTCCTCATTAGACTTCATCAGGGCATAAATTTTGAACTGTCAGGAATTTCAGACATATTAACTCTTTTCTTCCTCAAGAAAATTGTTTATTTTCCAATGCTGTAATACATTTTCTAATACATTCTCTAAAAACTACTGGAAGTTGCTTAATGCAGTTCCCTCAATGCCCAGATTGTCAATGCGAGAAAGTGGACTAGGTACCAAGAAAAGTCCCTGCCATTAACCATTTTTTTTCATATTCATTCCTTTTGGAGGAGATTAACACTGTGAAATAATCACTCCTTTCATGAACTACGAGTAATGTATGGAAGATTCAGAGAAACAGATTTCAGCTCAATCTAAGGAAAAAAGTTTCTAACCATTAGAGCTGTCCTAAAGTGGTAGAGGCTGCTTCAGGAGGTAGTAGGGGCCACATCTCTGAAGATCTTCAATTAGAGGCTGAATGGCCACATCAGAAACGTTTCAGAGGGGCTTCCGGTTCAAGCATGAGTAGGACTAGATAACTTCTAAGGTCCCTTTCAACTTTGAAACTTTATATTTTAAAATGTGAAATGTTCATCAAAATTAATTGACTTTCCAAGCCCTCATCTTCAGTGAGGAACCTAGAACCAAATGTTAGGCATTTATGATTCATCATCATCGCTACTCAAAAGAATTTATTAATCTATTACTTGAATTATTACAAGAAACTGTGTTGTGTCAAATTAAGCAACCTTGATGGCTTCCTTGACTCCTTACTCTCTCTCACCCATCTGCCCCTATATTGAATCTGTTGCCAAGTTCTGTTAATTTTACCTTCATAACATGTACTTTGCCTTCTCCCCTCTGATACTGCTACCATCCTGGTATGCATACTCATCACCAGCACTTGTACTATTATAATAGTCTGTTGGTTAGTTTCCCTGCCTCAAGTCTCTCCTCATCCCTGTCCATTCTCCACTCTTCTCTTAAAGTGATGTTCCCAAATCAAAGGTTTGACCATTTCAGGGGCTTATGGGGCAATGTATCTCGGTAAGGAATCCCTAAGCTCTTTATTCACTTGGATTGGGTTTAGCCTGGTCTCTAATGAGAGGGGTTAGACTCTTTCTTATTATCTATGGCTGTTTAAAAATAAAACAAACATACAAAGCCCTTTTTTATAAATGAGATATTTATTGCAATGATAAAGTAAGAACAGAAGTCCAAACCTTTTCCCCAAACACCTGGGGGGATACATTCCCTAACACCTTGATCCTTAAGGATATCGAACTGGGATTTAACCACAACCAAAATACAGCACGGGCTGGCCGATGTGTGGATGAATCTGCATCTCTGCTATAGCCAGACTGAGTCATTACTGAGGATATTATTTCTCATGTTCTGGCTTCTGGCAAATTCCAGCATGGACTCCAGCTGCTCAAAGCTCATAAGATCATACCATATCCAATATACACAACTGGGACAAAGCAAAAACAGTCGCAGTAAGTGGATAAAGGCTGGAGGCCTCTCTCCTCACAGAGGACTTAGTCCTAGACTTTTCAAAATGCTAGTCACAAGAACATATCTAATTTCTTTTAATGCATGCAGTCCTCCTTCCCCCTAGACTTGGGCAAAATCACTTAAAGCTAAAAGTCTGGTGTCTCAGTGTCAAACCAGAAGAAACTTGAAACAGACTGAAAGTATAGGGAGATTAGGTATAGGGTAGCTATTAATTTTCTCCACACAAAGAAATTTTTTAAACCACAAAAGATTCTTAAGCACAAAGTGACCAAGACTTGAAACATGAAACATTGCCAATAATTCCTACTCTATCTTTGGGGAGGATTGATGCTTAAAATATTTACACATGAGGCATTTAGTGTAGATTTTTGAATAAATATTTCATCTTCAATTCTCCAAATACCTCCTCAGGATTTGTCTTCTAATAAGCCAGAGCGTGCTCAGGCTGATCCTTCTCTTAATGGTCATGTTCTCCAAGAAGGGTAAAGTTGCAGAAAATATCTGCTTCCAGTCGGCGCCACATAAGAAAATCAAGAATTCCTGGGGTAGCCAGCCCCCAAAAGCCTATCTCAAGATCCCTGTTCTGTGTCGTTTGTCAAAAAGATTATTTTATAGAGAACTCATGCAGGGCAAGTGCTCACATGGTGGTCGAGAAAAAAGCGATATAAGGACACTCTCAAGGTCTCTCTTAAGAACTTTGGAATTGATGGTGTGACAGTGTGACATGGGAGACACTGGCAAAAGAGCATCCAGCACAGAGTGCCCTCATTAGATAAGGTACTGTGCTCTAGGAGAAAAGCAGAATTGAAGTAGCTCAAAAGAAATAGGAGATGCACAAATTTAATGAATCCACACCAAATGTTCAGGTTGACTATTTGTGCCTGACCTGTGCTAGAGCATTCCAATCAGTCACAGTCAGACACAATGTAACTTGGCTCTAACAGAAGGAAGGAAAACAACCAACCAACCAGTTTAAGTCAGCACCCGGCACTCTGAAAGAGGAACTGATAAAAAACTGATAACTGGCTACAAGAAAGAACAGAATGAGCTTGTTAAAACATGTTGAAATGATCCAGGAACAAGGCATGTTATTCATGTTGCTATTCAGTTATACCCGATTCTTGGTGACTCCATTTGGGGTTTTCTTGACCACGATAGTTCGCCGTCTCTAGACCATTTTATAGATGAAACTGAGGCAAGCAGGTTACCCAGGGTCACACGGCTAGTAAGAATCTAATGCTGGATTTGAACTCAACGAAGATGATTCCTCCTGATTCCAAGACCAGTGCTCTATCCACTGTGCCATCTAGCTGCCCGGAAACCGTACCCTCTTTCCCTTTCCCCACACGGCACCGCCTTCCCCGCCCCGCCCCTTCTCCCCGGCGCCCCGCCCCGCTTTTGCCCGATCTCCTTTCTTCGGCATTAATTATACAGAACAAATTTCCTTGATCTTGGGTGCGTGCTTTCTAACATCGTGAGCTGTCGCAGGAGTTTGGCACGTAGGGTGCAGAAAGAGACCGCATGGTGGATGGAGAGAGTACTGATTTGGAGTTAGAGAAAGTATTTTCAAATCATCATCATCGTCATCACTGTTGTTGTTTTCTGTCTGACTTTGGACAGATCACATCATCCTTCTAGGATTCAGTAGCTTCGCCTGTAAAACGAGGGCGTAGAACTAAGTGACTTATAAAGTCCCTCTCCATTCCTCGTGTACAGTTCCCTCTGTTATCGAAAATTCTTTCTCTCGGCTGGCAGAAGTGAGTACAGGGCGGACCAGTTTGCAAGCAAGGGTCAGGAGGCGGGGCTTGAGAAAGTCTTTATATTTAGATTCCTGGCCTGGCGAGGAATGGTCGCAGGGCCACCTAGCTTTTTGAGCGAACGCCTGCGCTGAGCCTCAGTGGTAAGGCAAGAGCCCCGAAAAGAGGAAGGTCGCTGTCCAGGAGAAGAGGGCTTCCTGCGGTTACCTTTTCTTGGGGAGTACAGCAGGGCGCAGCGAGCATGAGCTGGGACCTCTTCTTGTCCCTGCTGCTGGCCTGTGTGCTCGTCTACCTAGGGGTGCAGTTGGTCCGTTTCGTGCGAGCCGACGGCGACCTGACTCTGCTGTGGGCAGAATGGCAGGGACGCCGACCAGGTGAGGACCTCGTCCGGGCTCTAGGGACTGTCGGGTGAGACTGGTGGCGGTGGCAGCTGCGGCTGCTGGCTTCCCAAGGGGTTGGGGTGTGATCTCGGCACTGCCTCTGGTGTGGGATAAAAGCATCCGTCCTCAGGGCTGGAGGAGAGCGCGGAGCGGAGTCGCCGGCGCTCCCTCACAAGGCCAGAAGCAGGGCGGTGCACAGCCCAGCCCCGTTTCCGAAGGGAAGGAGAAATTGAGAAATCTTGCTGAGTAGCTCTATTAATGGCTAGGGAGGAACGTTCTTGGGTAGGCCTCGCTGCCTCTTGTCTTGGGACACACCTCCTGCAAAATATGGAAGGGGAAGAGTTTCCAGATTGGGGACGCTCGTCCCCAAGAATCCCCATTGTTTGGATGGAGGGTGGAGTTCATACTTACACCTAGTAAATCTAGGATGGCCCCTTCCCAAGCCATTCCTGCGGGGGCCCCCCCCCCCCCGCCCCTTCTTGTTTACCTAAGGGACTAGTACTGGCAGAATTTAGGAGTAAGGCGTAAATGGAGCAGAATGTTCATTCAGCAAATTCAAGGAGCTGCGCAGTTGTGAAAGATGAGGGCTAGTCGTTCATGCTTAGTAAGTCCTGCCCTAGCACGATAGAATTTGCACGGTGTTGTTTCATACTTGGAGTGATTCAAGAATACTCTTTCTAAAGTGGACGCAAACGTTATTTATTCTTTTTGCTAGTTTCTGGAGTATTTATACCACCCATTACGGTTCTGCAAAGCACTCTACTTACGTACGTGGTGAGGATCATAGGTTTAGTTGCCTCAAATCTCACACGTAATAGGTGAGATTTGAACCAAAGATCTCTGACTTCTGAGTCCATGCTCTTTCCCACATACTACAAGTAAGTGGAGAAAACTGGGATGATCTTCCACAAGGGTCTTTGAATTTTAGTAGGCAGGTAGAATTTCATGGCACAGCAGATGGTCGAGCGTTTTTTGAAAGCCTTTCTAAGCTCCTTCAGTTACTACACTGGTAATGTTCCCTTTCCCTTGCTTTTCACGTCTTTCACAACCTCTGGAGCATTAGGTAATATGATCTTGATGCTTTGATGTGACCATGTATCAGTATGATTTGGATTTTCCCTTGTTCTGCGTGCTTCACTCTGTCTTAGGTGTTGGAAGGAGTAAAAGGATCGGGCTATTGGGAGAGATTAAGTCCTTATTTTTGTCTGATTGAACTGACAACATTTTACTTCTCCTTTGTATTTATATAGTGCTCGAATGGTACAAAAATGCTTTGCATCATGCATTGCATTTAATTCTCACAAGACCTTTCTGAACTACTTAGGGCAGAGCAAACAGCAATAGAGGCATTGTCCTCAGACTGAGGGAAGTGATACAGCCCCCCTGGTACTTTGCCTTGTTCAGACCACATTTGGAGTATTGCGGATCAACCTCTTGCTTTCTTTGCACTGTCAGGTGCAAGTCCTTGTGAGATGTGGCATCAGGAGGTGGGAAATAGTTAATGGCCACGGGAGGGGCAGGAATGCAACAGTTGCCTCAAGAGTTACCATGAGGGATCTGGGACTGTTTTCTATTGACACTGTGAGGGGATTCTCTGGCACCATGTCTGCCCAAGGCATGGATTTGGAGGCCTCCTATTCCCACCTCCACAGCCCTGGAATATGATGCTACCCTGCTGTGACTCATGGCCACAAGCCCTTCACCTCTTCATTACCACAGAGCTCCCTTTCCTGGACCAGACCCCACTCAAGAAAATGTCCTCTCTTCAGTGCCTCCCCCACTGACACCAGAATTTTCACCTTCAGGAATCTGACCAGGACCAGATGTCTAGGACCCCATTCCTCTTGCTGTTAGGACCTTGGCTAGTGCTTAGGCCTCTTCTGGCCTAATGATTTGCTCCAGGTGCAGGGACTCATCAGATTGTGTATCATCTCCCACCACTTTGGGTTGAAGCAAACAGTACTCTGTAGTTAACCAGTTCAGCTATATGTTGTCCACTCCTCTTATGTCGCTTGCCTCCTTGTTCTATCCATGGCTCATACTTTACTATAACCCAACCCTGGGTTACTGCCACCACCCCCTTCTCCACTGATACATGTGTGCAGCTGAATGCTGTAGGAGTGAGCCACACGATGATGCCTACTGGGCTACAAATTTGTTATCTAATCTTAGCTGGGCCCTAACTGCTGCATAACAGTCTTTTTTTCTACTTTAAATAGTACTTTATTTTTTCCCCACAATTACAAATCAAGAAAGTTTTTAGTATTCATTTTGACATTTTGAGTTCCAAATTTTTCTCCCTCCCTTTCTCCCCTCCCTTCTTCTGAAAATGGCAGGCAGTTTGATATAGTTTATACATATGCTATCATGTAAAACATTCATCATGGTTGTGGAAGAAGAAATGGATCAAAAGCAAAAAAAAAAAACCACACAGGAGAAAGAATAAAGTAAAAAAATAGGCTTCAATTTGCATTCAGAGTCCATCAGTTCTTTATCTGGATATAGATAGCATTTTCCTTTGTGAGTCCTTTGTACTTGTTTTAGATCATTGTGTTGCTGAGAAAGGCTGAATCATTCATAGTTGATCATCACACGATGTTGCTGATACTGTGTACAGTGTTTTCCTGTTTCCCCTAATTTCACTTTGCATCAGTTCCTACAAAGTCTTTCCAGGTTTTCCTTTATGCTCTGTGTCTCTCTGCTTCAAGTGTGTTTCTTGTAAGCAACATAGTGTGGGATACTGGTTTTTGATCCACTTTGCTATCTGCTTCTGTTTTATGGGAGAGTTCATCCCATTCACATTCATATTTATGATGACTACCTGTGTATTTCCCTCCATCCTATTCTTCCTCCTGTTTGTCTTCTATCTCTTTTTACCCTTTCCCATATCACTAATGTTTTGCTTTTGTCTACCACTCCCCTGATCTGCCCTCCCTTCTATCAGTCCCCACTCTACCCTCCCCCCCTTTATTTAATCTCCTCCCCTTCTACTTCCCTGGTAGGTAAGATAGATTTCTATATTCATCTGATTGTGTGTATTAGTCCATCTTTGAGCCAATACTGCTGAGAGTAATGTTCAAGTAATGCCCATCACCCCTCCCCCACCTTCCCTTCCACTGTAATAGATCTTTCTCACCTCTTCATGTAAGATAATTTACCCCATTCTACCTCTCCCTTCTGTACCCATTTTACTCCTCTTTCTTATCACTTTTTGTGTCATTCCCTCAAATATACCTTATACCCGCACCCCCTCTGTGTATTCCTTCTGTCTGTACTGATAGTGATACAATTTTTAAGAGGTACAGGGATGTAAACCATTTAGCTCTACTGAATCCCTTCTGTTTTCTTTTCCTTTTTACCTGTTTATGCTTCTCTTGGGTCTTGATGTTGAACGCCAAATTTTTCATTTAGTTCTGGTCTTCTCCTTATGAAGGTTTGAAATGCTCCTATTTTGTTGAATGATCATTTTTTCACTTGAAATATTATGCTAAATTTTGCCAGGTGAGTGATTCCTTAGTTGTAGTCCTAACTCCTTTGCCCTCTGGAACATTATGTTCTCTGAGCTCAGATTCTTTAATGTTGCAACTGCCACGTCTTGTGTGATCCTGATTGTGACTCAGCAATATTTGAATCGTTTCTTTCTGGTCACTTCCTGTATTTTTTTCCTTGACCTGATAGTTCTGAAATTTGGCTACAATGTTCTTGGGATTTTTATTTTGGGATCTCTTTCCATAGGTGATTGGTGGATTTGTTCAGTGCCTATTCTGTCCTCTGGTTCTGGGACATCAGGGCAATTTTTCCTTGATAATTTCTTGAAAGATGCTATTCAGGTCCTCCTTTTGATTATGCTTTCAGGTAGTCTAATGATTCTGATTGTCTCTTCTGGATCTGTTTTCCAGGTCAGTTGTTTTTCCCGTGAGGTATTTTATGTTTTCCTCCATGTTTTCATTTTTTTGAATTTGTTTGATTGATTCATGATCTTATAGAGTCATTAGCTTCCACTTGCCCAGTTCTAACTTTTAAAGTGTTGTTTTCTTTGATTAGCTTTTGTACTTTATTTTCCATTTGGCCAATTGTACTCTTTAAGGAGTTGTTTTCTTCAGTGAATGTTTGTATCTCCTTTTCCATCTGTCCAATTCTACTTTTTAAGCTGTTTTCCAAGCTGTTGAGTCTTTTTTCACAATTCTCTTGCATCACTCTTGTTTTTTTTTCCCATTTTTCTTCTACTTCTCTTATATGATTATTAAACTGCTTTTGGAGCTCTTTCATGAGCTCTTTCTTGGGCATGAGACAACTTCCCGTTTTTCTTTGGGGTTTTGCCCTTGGGTGTTCTGACATTGCTGTCCTCTTCTGAGTTTGTGTCTTGGTCTTGCCGGTCCCCATAATAACTTTCTCTGTTCAGCTTCTTTTTTTGTTGTTTTCTGCTTATCCCCTTCCCCCTGCCCTGCCCCTTTTAGACCGTTTTCCTTTCTTTTAAATTTGAGCTCTGCTCCCAGGGGAAGGGTCACTGTCTCGGGCTTCTTGTGCTTAGCCGTTTACCTGGTGCTGTGCTGTGGCTGGTTCTGCTGGAGGTTACAGGGATCTGGTAGTTTACCTGGTGCTGAGCTGGGGTCTTAGTGGTGATGTCTGGCATGTGCTAAGGCCTGGTGGGGTTTTTCTGTGTTTCCCCGGGGCTACACTGACTTATATGGAGGTTGGGCTGCTGGAGGATGCCTAGTTGTCCTAAGCCAAACAAAAGCAAGTGGAAGTCCAAATGCCTTAGGATGGCAGCCCAGAGCAAAGCTGAAACACTTGGAGGTCCAGCCACCATAGGTCACTTGCCGGCCCAGCCTGGGGCTGCGCTGAAGCATGTGGTGGTTCTCGGAGCTGGAGTTTGCCAGTTCCTCTGACTATGCTGAGTCATGCCGGGATGTTGGTGTTGGCGTTGCCTGTCCCACCACACTGGGGCTCAGGATCTCCCACTGGTTTGCTTGCTGGTGGGGCTTGGTGGGGCTTGCTGCTGGCTTGCTGGGACTCTTCCTGTCCTGGAATGCACTCCCCTTTTACCTGAGTGTGATAGATCTTTCTTGTCAATCCTCCCAGTCTCCTGGGCTAAAAGACTGCTCCATCCTGTCTTTCTGCTGTCTCTGCCATTCCGGCATTTGTTCTGGGCACTATTTTATGGTTGTTTGACAGTGAATGTGGGAGAGCTACAGTGATTTACTGCTTACTCTGCCATTGTCTCCCTGAAGTATCTTCCGTAGCAGTCTTTTTATTTTCCCTAATTGACTTCCCACATCAGTTGCTCCAAACTTAAAAAAAAATTAAATTAAAAAGAACATCTTGTTTCTCTTTAAGTTTCTTCTTATGCCACCTCCTCCTCAGTCCTTCTCAGCAAAGGATCCTGTTTTCTACTTTATGAGAAAAATAGAAATCATCCTTTTCATCCTCATCCTAAATCTTAAAATCCTCAACCTAATGCTCCAATTCTCTCCTCCTTTGCTTTAGTCTCAGACAGAGGTGCTGCCCACTTAACTTGGGTTTTACTGTCTAGGTTTCTTTCTTTCTCTCTTTTTCTTTTCCTTCCTTCCTTCCTTCCTTCCTTCCTTCCTTCCTTCCTTCCTTCCTTCCTTCCTTCCTTCCTTCCTTCCTTCCTTCCTTCCTCCTTCCCTTCCCTTCCCTCCCTTCCCTCGCTGCCCTCCCTTCTCCTCCCCTCCCTTCCCCTCTGAAGTTCACTGGTTGTATCACTATAGGTCCCTGCCCAAACTTCACTCAAAGGCCGTATTTTGGGCCTTCCAGGCTTAGAATGAATGTCAATGGTAATTGTTTCTCTTTGGAACAGCAACCCTGAGGGTCTTCCCCTCCCACCTTGATTTTTTTTTCTTTTTTTCTAATTAAAGGGGCCATCCCTTGACTCATTTCTTAAAGAGGACTATTTACTGAATGGGCATTACCTCACTCTACATGAAAAAGCCTAAGCCTGAAAGGGCCAGGGTCTCCCATTGCATGCAAGGCCATCTCCAGTCATCCTGAGGAATATCTGGCCACTGGACCCAGGTGGCTCTGGAGGAGAAAGTGACCTTGCACAGCCCTCCCTCCTTCAAATCAAAGTCAGCTGCAAGTCATGTCATCATTTCCCTGATGTCATGGTCCTCTTTGAAAACTAAGGACAAACACAACAACGGACAGAGGTGTGATTTTTCTCCTTGCTACTTGTGCCCTGTGATCCCAACACCCACCCCCCATCTCTTCTGGAAGCTAGTTCTTACTGTTATCCCTTCTCTTTTGTGTATCTTCAATCTCTCTTTAGTGGCTTCTTCTGCTTTGCATATAATTTAATTTTTTTTTTGGAGGGAAGAAGGCAGGGCAATTGAGGTTAAGTGACTTGCCCAAGGTCACACAGCTAGTGTGTCAAATGTCTGAGGCCAAATTTGAACTCAGGTCCTTTTGACTCCAGGTCCGGTGCTCTACTCACTGCGCCACTTAGCTGCCACATTCCCCTTTGCATGTAAATGTGCCTTGGTCTCCCTTATTTTAAAAAAAGCTATCATTTGACTTTACTATACTCTTTCATTACCATCCTATAGCTGTCTTATTTCTACAGCTAAACTAGAAAAAGCTGTTCACAGTCATTGCCTCCACTTCTCTCCTCTGCTCTTCTATTTTGACTTCCAACCTCATCACTCCACTGAAACTACCCTCTCAGAGGTTGTCAGTAATATTCTGAGATTTTCCTAAAGACTTTATTTTTCATGTTTTTCTTCCAGGTGTTATCCTTGTGTTTTGTGTTAAAGTTATTTTTGGGAGGAAGGAATAAGGTTTTTGTTATTCATTTACATGTTATTATAATCAATATGCTCTTTTTTCCTATTTTCTTTTGAACAGAATGGGAGTTATCTGATATGGTGGTTTGGGTGACAGGAGCCTCAAGTGGAATTGGCGAGGAGCTTGTCTACCAGTTGTCTAAATTGGGAACATCCCTTGTGCTGTCATCAAGAAAAGTAAATGAACTAGAAAGGGTGAAAAATAAATGTCTTGGTAAGTAAAATTGCAAATGTACTTCATTTATGTATGTAAAATCTTCTTTAACTTCTTTAACTTTAATCCAAGTCTAAACTTGAATACAGTTGTGAGAATTTGGTAGAATTTTTTTTTTTTGGTGGAGGGGTGGTTGCCTTGTCTGTGATTTGAGTACTTGGACCCAGATGTCTATCTTTCTGCCACCTCCCCCCACCCCTCCCCCACCACTGTGCTCTGTGTTCCAGCCATTCTATGACGTCATCCTCCTGATGTCATTACCAGTACCTGGGTTATATTTTGTACACTTGCATGAAGTCTTTCTTGATCCTCCCCTTCCCCCACTCCTAGCCATAACTCATTCCTTTTTCCTCAGAATTTTCATACCATTCCGTTTGGTTCTTTCTTAGGCACTTGTCCCTTCTAGAATTACTGCTCTACAAAATAGAGAGGTAGTGCAGGGGGTAGGCAGTAATAGCCTAATAACCCTTAAGGTGGTGTCATAAATATGGTGATCAGGCTCAATATTTTTGTTCTTGGAGTGTCATTTAGAAGCAATCTCAAGTATCCTAGCTAATATTTATTATTAGAAATTCAAGCCCCAAACTCTGAGAATTTTGGGTTTTTTGTTAGAAAAGTTTCTATTCCATCTGCAAAAATAGTCTTGTTTTGGTGATAAGACAGAAAGAACCCTATTGTATTCAATCAGTCCTCCTTCTGAAATCCCTTCTTCAATGCATTTGATTGATGCCAAGTTAATGCTGAGAAGGAGTCAAAGTATCCTTTTATAGCCAATTCTTATCTTGTTTTATTCAGCACCCTTCCTGACCACTGTGAAAACTTGCATTTTTGGGGGGCTTTCTTTGCAATTTCATCAGGTCCCCCATCACTAAGACACCAAGATCATTTAGCCCTCTCTGAGCTCTTTAGGGAGACCAGGTGAAAAAGGCCAAGGTCTCCCACTGCATCCTGGGCCATCTCCAGTTGTTCTGATCTGTATCTGGCCACTAGACCCAGATGGCTCCAGAGGAGAGAGTGAGGCTGGTGACTTTGCACTTCCCTCCCTTACTTAAATTCTTTGCAAATCATTTGCAAGTCATAACATCACCCTCCTGATGTCACGGTCCTCTTCAAAGAAGAAGGACAAACAACAATCAGGCCTTAAAGAGGCCAAATCAGAAATGTTGAGTCTATAAGAAGTTAAGATCACCAAACACTTAAATCTTATATTTAGATCCCTATTATGCCTCTGAGTCTCTTTCAGAACCCTCAGGCTGTCTCTTTTGTTTCCTTTGGCAAATACCCATTGTTCTCTTCTGGCTAAAATGTGCATTGTAGGGAATGACCCTAACCTTAAGAGATAGCAAGCTAAAATACACACACACTTCGAATTATGCCCCCTCACTTTTTGCAATGTATTATATTATTTGAGCCTATCTGGGTCATTTGGCTATTAACTCCTTCTTTGTAAAAAATCATTGCTACATTTTATTTGGCCATAATTCCTAACAGACACTTCTATAAATTACATTCTCTGAACAATTGATTGTGGCATCTTGCTAATGTTGGGGCCATATAGGAAATACATATAGTCCTTTTGTGCCTCCCAAGGGGTTGTCCTAAATCCAATTTGGTCCTCCTTTAGACTTTATAATAGAGTCTGGACTTCATTATGATCCCTTCTGCTCCTGCTGCTGGGACTTCTGCCCATAGAAATGGGATAGCTCACTTTTTGATAATCCAACCAAGATATCTAGATGATATCTTCTGTCCTCTACTATCCCAAGTTGTACATATCTGACTCCTCTTTTAGAGATCCATGGAAAACTGTAATAGCAAAGTGCATTTTCTTAGTGGTGGAATAATGCTGATGGGAATGTGTCGGAGCAGTGACCTGGCAGTCATGTCGGTGTTTCAACCTCTTTATTTAGAAATTAGCAACTTGAAAGAAAAAGATATCCTTGTTTTACCCCTTGATTTGACTGACAGAAGTTCTCATGAAGCAGCAGCAAAAAGAGTCCTCCAAAAGTTCGGTCAAGTAAGTTATGTTTTGAGTTGATTGACAATTTTTTAAAAAGTAACTGCAAATGCTACCTGCTTTCAGAGAAAGAACTGATGTTGTCTGAATACAGACTGAAGCATGCTTTTTTCACTTTCATTCATTCTTTCTCTCTTTCATTATTTTTAAAAATTTGAGTCTTCTTGTACAAAATGACTAATATAGAAATGTTTTGCATGACTGCACATGTATAACCTATATCAGATTGCTTACTGTCTCAGGGAGGGTGGAGGGAAGGGAGGGCAGAAGAGATAGAATTTGGAACTCAAAACTTTAAAAATATGTTTAAAATTGTTTTAAAATGTATATGAGTGTATATGTACATGTACATATATGTATGTATATATACATATATACATGTATATGTATATATACATACATATACACATGTATATGTATATATACATATATACACATGTATATGTATATATACATATATACACATGTATATGTATATATACATGTATATATATACACACACATATATATATGTATATATATATAACAGCAACCTACAAGGGAGAGTCAGTACGTTAGGTGTCTGCTTCAGCATATTTCAAAATCCTTTATTTCTGAAACATGAATAAAAATGTTGTTAACTTTATACTATAGGAACTGTGACTACTGCATAGTCAGACCTAGGAGCAATGTTGTAAAGAAGGAACCCTGGGCAAGAATGCATGATAAGGGGCGGAGAGATAGATTGGACACCATCCTAGGAGTAGTTTATAAGCCAGCAAAATTTTTTTTTAGATTGTCGATAGAATTGGGTCTAAGGTATAGAAGTAAGAGCTGGCTTATTCTTACCCTGATATGCTTTCTTTATAGAAGGTGTGTTATAATACATATAGTATAGAGAAATTATTTTCATGAAAAATGAAAATTAGTTCATTTATTGATTACCCTTTGTCAGTTTTAGAGCAGTGGGCCTTTAATTCAGAAGAGTTTCATGATAATAATAATAGTCAGCATTTATAAGTTTGCAATGAACTTTATAAATGGTAGGTGCTACTATTAGCATCTTACTTTTATAGAAACTGATGCTGAGAGACATTGTGTCCAGGGTTGCAGAGCTAGGAAGGGTCAGAGACTGGATTTGAACTCAGGTCTTCCTCATTCCAGGTCTAGGCCTCTATCTAGTTTGCCATCTAGTTACTTATAAGTGATTTATAATAGATTGGAGACTGAAATAATGATTTTTCCTCTCCGTTTCTGTTTCTGAGTTGTTGATTGGTTACTTTTGTTGTTGATGTTCTGGCTAGAACTATGATGCCTTACCTAATATTTCAGCATAGTAATCTTCCAATGAAAAGTCATTCCAATTAATAATATAGTCACCTTGCCTTTTTTAATTTTTATTTTTTTTTACCCAAGATTGACATTCTGGTAAACAATGGTGGAAGGTCTCAACGTTCTTTGTTTGAGGAAACAAACCTGGATGTTTATAAAGAGATAATGGAAATTAACTTTATGGGCACTCTCTCCTTAACGAAATGTGTTTTGCCTCACATGATTGAAAGGAAGCAAGGGAAAATAGTTACGGTGTCCAGTTTAATGGGCCTTGCAGCAGCCCCTCTTGGCTCAGGATACGCCGCTAGCAAACATGCACTTCACGTAAGTTGGTTTTTATTGAACTTAAGTAATATTCTGTATTCAGAACTCCCCCAGAGCTGTGCCCCACCTTTCTTCTGCTGGCCAGTGACTCAATGAAACATGTCCAAATTGGTGGTTTGGAAAAGATAGTTCTATATCTGTAGTTAATATTATTATAAAAAGTTTAATTGCAGATATGACATTTCATAATTTTACATATATATTTATGTATGTACATAAAATTATAACTTTTATTATTTTAAATGTAAATACATAATAAGAAAAGAAAAAGAAAGTATAGTAAACTTAAATGTTAAAACGTAAATACAAAATAAGAAAAGAAAAAAGTATTGCCATGTGCACAGCAGAGCATAAGAGAGAATTCAAGATATACAGCAATAAATTTCTGTTTCTTTTTTATTACTGAAATTTAAATACACAATAAAAAAGAAAAAAAAGCATGTCATGTGCACAACAGAATGTAAGGGAATTCAAAATATACAGCAATAAATTTCCATCTCAAGAATGCTTAATAAATACTATGTATTGTGTTGAAAGCTGTCCATCTTTTCTTTGCTTCCTTGTAAATTTTCTTTTGTTCTCTTCTGTGTGCTTTTTACTTCGTTCTTTTTTCCCCTTTCCTTGCCCCTTCCCTCAAGAAGGCTACAATTAAAATTATAAATCTCTATATACACGTATATATATATATATATATATATATATACACATGCATACATATACACACACAAACATATATACACACATATACACATACATGCATATATATATACTTAAATATTTATGATCATACTCATATATAGACATATATATTCATATGCATCTATATAAGACCGTACTATACTTGTTTGTCCTGTTTCTCTGAGGGTAGGTAACATCTTCCTTCATAAGTCCAAGTCTTTCCATATTTTTTCTAAATCCACCCACTCATCATTTTCTACACCACAGCAATATTCCAGCCTTATATTGTCTAGTTATTTTAAATGGTCTAAAACAATATTGATTAATACAAATGACATAATAGTATGGTTTCCCTTTAACTTTGGCTGAAATCATGATTACTTCCCCTGCTTTTTTTCCTAATAAACCCTACTTCTGATCTTTGTTTTATGTTTCTGTGTATCTCTTATTTCCTATCCTTCTCGACTTCTCTACTTTACTTCTGCCCACTCCCTTGCCCTCCTATTACTTAACTTACCTCCCTCCAAAGATCCCTCCCTTATCCTCTCATGCTCGTTTATCTAAACACTCTTCTTTATGCCCTCTCCTTATCCTATTCCCTCATATTTTTATTTCTTTATACATTTAGGAGACTTTTATTCCTTTCTAAATGTATATATTGTTTTTTCTTTAAACCAGATCTGATGTGAGTAGGGTGCCCTCTAAAAATACCTCCTTTATATTCTCCACCCTCCCTGTTCCCTAAGCCTTTTATTTCTTTCTGAATTTAGAAGATTTTTATACTCTTCTAGATATCTATCTATTGTTTCCTCTGTAACCTATTCCCAATGTTACTGGGGTTCCAGATCTACCAGCCTTCCTCCCCTATCTAATTCTTCTGTGTCAGTTCTTTCTCTTATACCTCATTTGTGTAAGATAATTACTCTTTACCTTTTCTTAAACTGGTACTTTTTAAAATCACATCATACTCAGGTCTATCCCAATTTTTCTTTTGAACTACCCAATTACTTATAACAATCTGTGTCGTTTTACATTTCCTCATATAAAAAGTAAACAGTCTGTCCTTATTGAGTCCCTTGTAATTAGTCTTTGATGTGTACCGTATATTTCTCTTGGATTTTGTATATCAAATTTTCTGTTGAGTTCAGGTTTTTTTTGCAACAAAATCCTGAAAGTCTGGCAATTCGTTAAATATCCATTTTTTTTTCATTCAGGATTGTGCTTAACTTTGCTGAGTATGATATTTTTGACCACAACACCAGTTCTTTTGCTCTTCCAGATATAGTGTTCCAAGACTTTTAGTGTCTTTAGTGTCACCACTGCTAGGTCTTGTGTGATTCTAATTGTGGCTCCACCATATTTGAATTGTTATTTTCTTCTTGCTTGTAATATTTTCTCCTTGAACTGGGAGTTTCAGAATTTGACTATGATATTCCTATAGGTTTTCCTTGTGGTATCTCTTGATGGGTGGATTTTTCTTATTTCTACTTTCCCCTATTGTTCTCATGTTTCAGGGCAATTTTCTTTAATTATTTCTTGTATTATTGTATCAAGATTCTTTTTTTGATCGTAGCTTTCAGTTAGTCTGATTATGCTTATGTTTTCTCTCTATCTGTTCTCCAGATCAGTTGTTTCTTTAATAAGGTGTTTCACATTCTCTTCTATTTTTTCATTCTTTATATTTTGTTTTATTATTTCTTGGTCTGTTATAACTTAGCTGGCTTCCCCTTGCCCAGTTCAAATTTTTAAGGAGTTTTCTTCCTTAAGATTCTGGATCTTCTTTTGTAGTCTTCTTGTTTTTCTTGGATTGTTCTTATTTTCTTTTTAATTTTTCCTTGATCTCTCCCATTTGATTTTTAAAGTCTTTTTTAAGTTATTCTGTGAATTCTTTTGGGGCAGGTGACCATTTGATGTTACTCTTTGGGGTAGGAGAGGTTTTTTTTTGCTTCAGTATCCTCCTCTGAAGATGAACCCTGGTCTTCTCTGTTCCCATAGTTACATTCTGTAGTTGGGTTCTTTGTCCTTTGCCTGCTCATTTTTAAAAATTTGTAGCAGCTTATTACTGTAATCACTTCTAGTCCTGGGGTATGGGGAGGAGGGTGTTTCTGTCCTTAGTTCCTCCTTCAGTCCCCTTCTGTGGCCCGTAACTGAACTCTGCCTTCCTGTAAATTCCTACAGCCAGTGGTGTCCCCACCCCACTGCTTCTGTACTCACTAGGCGTGTGTGCGTTCTCTCTTGCTCAGGGCTACATATGGGCAGCACTGCTGGGCCTGGCATCCCTTCTTAGAGTTTCTCTCAATCTTCCCCCAATCAGAGCTGGAGGCCCCACACTGTAAATTACTGTGGCTGGGGCTGAGGCTTCCTCTGAACCCAGTTAGGCCCAGGGCTCACTGCTTGCTGTTTCAGCAGAATTAGCCTGGAGGTGTTTACATTTTACAGGGACTGAACCTCTGTCCTGGAATTTTTCTTTGGATCTTCTCCTGGTTGTCCCAGGAGAACCACTGTTCTGCCTCAACTCTTGTGCTCTACATTCACCCTGAGATGCTATTTTGTCTTGTTTGTGAGAGAGCTTGGAATTTTCTGACCTACTCTACCATCTTCCCAGAATCCTCTCTAAATTATAATTTTTTTAAAGGAAGTAACAAGTAATTTACCTATGCTGTCACTGCTTTGAAGGGCATGCAAGCAGTTTTGAGGTGGTAATAGGGTTAAATTTCCATTGAATTCAACAGCAGTTTATTGAATACCTAAAACAAGCATGGTCCTGGTTAGATACTGGAGATACAAAGATGAAAAACACAGTTGTTATCGTCAAAGGGCCTATAGTCAAATGTCAGAGATATAATAAATATACAAATAAGTATGCTACAAGATAGAATGTGAAAGGGGCAAAGAGAGCCCTTTATCATGGAATCAGACAATGAGGACACATCCATGGATGCATCATGTCACTTCTCTGGGCCTGAATTTCTTATCTGGAAAATGAAGGAATTCAATTAGATAATCTTCAGTGTCCATTCCACTCTACATGCTTTGATCCTAAGGAGATATCCAGACATTATTCTCTTACAAAATTGAAGTAGGAAGATCAATCAATTAATCAACAAGAATTGTAATCACCTACTATGTGCCAAAAAAATTTCCCTACTCTCAAAGAGCTTACATTTTATCAGGGCAGACAGCACATATAGCACATAGGAAGGAAGGAAATAAAACATTTAATGAGTATCTTCTATGTGCCCAGCACTATGCTAAGTGCTTTGCAAATATTATCCCATATTATCCTCACCACAACCCTGGGAGGTGCCATCATTATCCCCACTTTACACATGAGGAAACCGAAACAGACAGTGGTTAAATGACATGCCCAGGGTCACACAGCTAGGAAGTGTCTGAGGCTAGATCTGAACTCAAGTCTGCCATACTTAGCTCTCTCTAGGCATTCGATCAGATGATCTCTAATGCCCCTTCCAGCTCTAGGATCAGCTTGGATCCTAAGAAGTGATCCAGACAAAATTCTCTAACAAAATTGAATGAGGAAGATCAGTCAAGAAGAATATATTAATTATCTTCTGTGTGTCAAATCAAAAGGTCTCTGCCCTCAAAGATCTTATAGTCTACCATGAAAGATAGCACACACACATAGAGCTGATTCAATATATGTGGAAAATAAATACAAAGCAATTTTGGGGTCGTGAGGAAGCACTCGTCACTTGAAGGATCAGGAAATTCTTCATCCAGGAGACAGTACTTGATCTGGGCTTTGAAAAAAATTAGGAATTCTAAGAGGTAGCGGTAAGGCATCAGTGCATCACAGGAATGGGGGACAGCCTATACAAAGACATGGAGACAGAAGATGAAGTGTCATGTATGAAGGAACAGCGAGATTTCTTTAGGTAGAGGGGAAGGAGAGTTAGGGAAGACCTTGGAGGAGGTGGCACATTGTAATGGTAATGTAAATTTGAAAATCTTTCCCACCGGTTAATAGGCCCATGTGACCTGCTTGTGTCACAGGAAGCCTAAGTCACATGTGGTGGGAGGAGCTTGCTGAATGAGAGGAACAGGATAGGGTGGAGCAGGAAATGCTCAGAACCTTTAGAGCTGAGGGAGAGAGCGGACATGTGCCAGCTATGCTGTGAGTGTGTTTCTTGGTAGCAAGGCCCCAGCATGGGGTGGGAATGGTTTTGAGATGCAGTTGTTCTCTGCTGTGATAATGTGTATTAATTTCTTTGCTGCTATGATGGATTGGACTTGCTGGTTTTGGGATCTGGTTCTCTGGCATCTGAATAAATGGTTTATTTCTTCTACTTTCCACATAAAGAGTCTCTTATATTTTGCAATACAGAACTACATTTATAATTATCGTCTATATTGTGATTATTGCTTTGCTAATACACACATGAGCTGGGTTTTGATTTTAGGAGAGGGAAGAGTCAAAGGTGACCCTGAAGTTTTGTGATTGGGAGGATGATAGTGTCATTAGCAGATTAAAAAGGTAAAGTGAGATAAGAATTAGAGGAAATGATGAGTTTATTTTTGGACATGTTGAGTTTGAGTGGAGGTAACCAAGGACTTGGTAGTCATTTTGATAGGGATGATGAGTGAAGAAGCCTTGGGAGTAGACATAATCTCCTATGGAAAGGATGTAAAAAAAGAGGAGATGAAGACTGAGCACTGGGACACACACACTTGGGCTGGGGTCAGATAAGGATAATGATGGAGAGCAAAAGTGAAGGAGAGGTAAGAAAGGTAGGGAAAGAGCCAGACGATAGTAACGTCTTAGAAACTAAGGAAGAAGATTATTAAAGAGATGTTAAGTAACAGAAACACACGCTCAAAGCGGTGCAGGAGAATTGGGACAGAAAAGTAATTGAACAGTCACTGGTGACCCTCAAGAGAACAGTCGCAGTATTTTAGTGGGACTAACAGTCATATTCAGGATTGGATGTATGATGATGAAGTAGAAGCATTGTCTCTAGGCAAATTTAGCAATTCAGGTAAAGAAAGTAATTAATTCATCAGCTGTGAGGGCAGTTGTGACTTATTTCCTGATGGAGCAATAGACAAAGAGAGGTCTAGTTTTAGAGCTGGTATTCCTGTTTGGTAACACTGCACTGTCAGTCCACTGGGCCTGACATGGTAAGACAGTCATCTTCACCTAGTTAGCATCAAAGAGTTTATATGAAATTAAAAGTGACTACTAGGGTAAGTAGAGAGGGCGTTCCCATCCACAGATGGTGCTTTTGGCCAGCCATGACCCACAACATTTTAGCGACTCCTCACTAGGCTTGAACCCCCTGATTGAATGTAGCTGGGTAAGATCTAGAGATGTAACTATCCAGCTATAGCTGCATCAGGGCAGACAGCATGCAGGGGCAGAGGACAGCGTGACAGTGAATGGGGTTGATGGGTCAGTGTAAAGAGAAGAGGGTGGCAAGAGAGTCTCATGGGAGTAATTGCACCCTAAGGTTATAGAGGTGAGGTGGGGGACAGCTGTTGTAGAAAAGAGGAAGTGTATGTCCCTCTCCATATCAGCACTTAAAACAGAATTACTGTTAAACATGTGTTACATCTTGCCAGCATCCTAGCAGGATGCATATTGAATCCAGTCCTTAGGAACCTGTGGCTCTGTGCTGACTATACCTGGTGAAGACCTACCATATTTTGCCACATAATTGTCACCATCAATAATTGTCACACCCTGTTTTTTCAGTCCAAAAATTGGTTTATAACCTTTTAGTGCCTAATTGTTGCATGGTATAATTCCCTTCATTGCTCCACTTAAAAGGTAAACAAAGCAGCTATGTATTCACCAGTGGCATATGGATATACATTTATCTCACACACATTGCAAGCCCAGAGCCTAGAATTCTCAGCTCATATGCATTGTCAGTATATTTACGAAAGCTGACTTGCATGGTTTGTTTAGAGCCTGCAGTACTAATGGTATTGTCACTCAACCATTGAAGTTTTTTTAAACTTCAAATAGGCGCAAGGGAGCAGGCAGGTGAAGCTGCTGTGAATAAGTCACATGATATGGTGAGATGTGCATCTTCCCAATTTTAATGCATATTCACGTGTATTCCATGCATCCTAGTCTTGCACCAAAGATAGTTTAGTAATAAAGGATTTTTAAGTAACACCGGCACAGTTTTTTTTTTTCAAAAATCATATAATGGTCACACCCCACTTATGCAAAAAAATTTTGGCACAAATCTGTGATGATTATGTGGCGAAATATGGTAGATTTGTTGTTCCGTTGTTTTTAAGTCATACTTGACTCTTTGTGACCCCATTTGAGGTTTTCTTGGCAGAGATACTTGAGTGGTTTGTCCTTTCCTTCTCTAGTTCATTATATAGATGGGGAAACTGAGGCAAACAGGGTTAAGTGAGTTACCCAAGATCACATAGCTAGTAAGTGTCTGAGGCCAGGTTTGAATTTAAGAAAATGAGTTTTCTTACTCCATTCCCAGCACTCTACCCACTGGGCTACCTAGCCCTCTGAAGATAAAGGTTAGTTAAATTAAAAGGGATTACTCATTCACCTAGTAATCATGCCGCTCATGTAGTTAACCAAGAGGGCAGGAGTCTTTCTAGAGAGTGGTACTTTTTGCCCTCAGGCATGATTCAGTATATGACATCCATGAGCATGCTGCAGAAAGACCATTTAATGTTTAACATCAATCAACAATTATCTATTAAGCGCCTGCTGTGTGCCAGGCACTGGTCTAGGCACAAAAGTGAAATAGCACCTGCACTCTAGGAACTGACAGTCTATGCGGGACACCAAGGAAGATCTTATTTAGGAGGCAGCAGTTGAACTGAAGGAAACAAGGGATTCTAAAGAAGCAGAAGTGAATAGTGAGTACATTACAGGCATATAGGATGTGTCTGTGCAAAGTCATGCCCAGGAGATGAATGTTCAGCAGGTTAGATAAGCATTCTGTAGTGTGCTAGTTATGATACATAATAATTTAGCAGTTGTTTTAGATATTGTATTGCCCATGATTTTTTTTTTGAATGATTTCCCCATTTTTAGATATTTTCTTCATACAGAAGGTTAAAATGTTAGGATTAAGGGGACAGTATTGTACTGACAGCATCCCTCCTAGAAGTTGTTGCATAATTTCCTTCTGAGTGGCAGCCTAGCTGTTCTTCAATTAATCAGAATTTCCAAGGGCAATGATATTAATTTAAATGTAATAGGACTGTGGGTGTCTAGGTTGTTTAAGATTCCAGGAAATAGTCTTGACATATCAAAGACAGGTAGTATTTTTAGATTTTATCCTCATTCTCCCCAGATTTTTTTTTACCTCCCTTCTACATAGTGGCAGGAACAGAAAGAAATATACCACCTGTCCATATCCCTTAGCCTTAAAGAAGGACACACAGATCCTGGGATCCCAGGACTTAGAGCTAAAAGAGACCATCTTGTCAAACCCCTTCAATTGGTGGACAAGGAGAAACCACTTCAAATATATTCTTGTCCCAATACATACTGGGGTTAGGAGTGTCATCAGAACAAGGTGCCATCCTCTCGATAACTGCAAATAGGCATGTTCCTTATAGACAATGATCATAAAAGTGAACTCTCTATTTCCCCCTCCCCACTCCCTACTCTGAACAGGAGAAACAGTAAACAACAACCCTGGAGATAATTTAAATGTCAACGCTTCTTAAATAAGAGCTTAACAATCTGACCAAGTTGGAGCTACTTCTTTTCCCACAGAAGTTCAGGATTGTTCCAATTAACAAGGGCTGCTAGCAGGGGAGAAATTATGTGGCAAGGAAAAATATCTTGCATTTTCTTCCTCAAAATTGATGGAAGGGGTAAGAAAATTAACTTAGGGTCATTTTAAAAGGTGAAACTTTATTACATATCATTATCCAAACAACAGATTATGGTAAAAGAATTGTGGTGAGGTCATAGTTTATAAATGATTAAAGAAAGCTAATTCTTATGTCTATGTTTAATAACAAAAACATCTTTTGGGGGTGTTCTGTTAGGGGTTTTTTAATAGCCTCCGAGGTGAACTTGTAATGTATCCAGACATAACAATTATGAACATTTGTCCTGGACCTGTACAGTCAAACATTGTGCAAAATGCCTTTACTGAAGAAGTCTCAAAGGTAAGAATTTTTGCATTTGGAAAAATATGAATTATGTGGGGATCATTGTTATTTTAATATATGTAGATTTTTTTTGTTTTAATAGGTTAAATATACTTTTGATTATTTTGTGACTCCAACCCAGCATTGTAAATGTAATCAGGATTAGAGAGGCCACTTCCCACACGTAGCCTCTTTAGCTGCTTTTGGCTCACTCCTTGATCTCATCCTGAGTTCTAAGTCAATCAAGAGGTATAATCTGATATATCCTCATACATTAATAGAAATGAAAACTAATCAATTAATTAATTAGCTCTGAGCTCAATTTGTAAAATAAAACGAAGAAAACTTTTTCTATGAACTTTTTTCTTGCTTTTTCAACCCCGTTCATCTAAGGGCAATGAACTTATTTATGGTGAGATGAAGTGCAAGTTTCTTAATTTATAAAAACTTAACTTATGGGCATCTAAGAAAAGTGTTTAAGGTAGACATCTGTTAAGTTACAAGAAATTCCTTTGACTCGTTTGGGTTAAGTTAATTTTAATTATTCCCAAATGTTAGTTATTTTTAATGGTCTGTTGAAGGTGAGCACATAAAATCTATATTTAACTGTGTTTCTATTGTAGGAGCATTTTGTGTGTGTGTGTGTGTGTTTGTGTGTGTGTGTGTGTGTGTGTGTGTGTGTGTGTGTGTGTGTGTGTGTGTGTACTTCCTATTGAATTGTTACCTATTTCAAGTTTGCCCTGTTACGGTCTTCTATACCAGGCCAGACAAATTGATTATATATGATTGAGAAAATAAATAGCCTGCATTCAGTATATAGAACTTAATAACACCAATCTTGAATGACAGTTTACAGCACTGGAATTTTTTGCTATATTTCCAGAAACTAGAGAACCCAGGAAATCAGCAGTATAAGATGGCAACCAGTCGTTGTGTTCGGTTGATGCTGGTCTCCATGGCCAATGATCTAAAAGAAGCTTGGATTTCTGAACACCCATATTTGTTATTTTGCTACATCTGGCAGTATGCCCCAACCTGGGCCTGCTGGCTAACAAACAAGCTGGGACGCAGAAGAATCGAAAATTTTAAGAATGGACTGGTATGGTCTTATGAATTTTTTTCTATAGCTTTGCAGAAGAATACAAAGAATTTGTTGGTTCTCATGTTTTATTATTTTCAAATCTATCTAGCTATCTCTCTATCTCTTTATCTATCTATCTGTCTGTCTGTCTGTTGTCTATTTGCCTGTATGTCTCCTGAGTTCAAGTCCTGAGTCTGACATATGCTTACTTGGTGACCTGTACAAGTAACTTAACCTCTCAGTGTCCCAGGCAATTCTCTAAGACTAGTTACATTGATAGAACAAATTTCCTTGTTGGAAATTCCCAACAGTAATGAAATCACAGGTTACATTAAATAGTGTATGCTCATAAATTATGTATATGTGTGTGTATATATTTGTGCATATATGTATACATATGTTTTTAAAAAATCAACACATTGGTTATATAGTTACATAGTTCCTGTCTAATATTAATTGATACGTTTAATGAACAAGTGAAAAACATTTAAGTGCCAAACATTTTGCCAAGTGCTAGGGAAATTCTAATGGGGGAGACCACAAACATGGGGGAACGATGGTTAGGGAATTGCTTTTTTAACTGGAAGCTCAGAGGGATGGTATGAAGCTATAGGTCAGTCAACTGACATGCTCTTTCCAGAAGCAATGGCAGCATTGATTTGCTTTATGTGCTCAGAAGAGGATGTGAAAATGCAGGGGACAGTTGGGATGGGGGGGCGGTGTGGTGAGGGGTATGTGTACAGCAGGAAGAGGGCCAGAGTAAAGCACAGCCAGGGGTCTAGGCTGGCTCAATGTAGTGACCTCTCACCAATCAGGATAGTCTAGTCCCAGGGCAGGAGTTCTAGCAGGAGCAGCAGCATTGTCAGAGTAGCACAGCAAAAAGATTATTAGGCGATATGATGTCATGAGGATCATTCCTTCCATAGCAATCACGCTATATAAATGGATGGTTGGCTGAATGATTGGGTCTAGTTATTATATTTCTGTAAAGGAGTATTGTTCAGGTTACCTGATGTGGGGTATGCCCGGATAACATGCCAGAAAGTAGAAAAATATCTTTACATCCTGTTAGTTTGACTCATTACAAACTCTTACCAGTCCTGGACACTACAGCCTTTTACAAAGTGGAGCTAATTCCTCTGCCAATCCCCTTTCTCTGTGTATTATAGTCCTATCTGTGCAATATTAATGTATTTAATGTAGTCCAAATTGACTTTTCTAGTTTCAACACATCTAAAATGAGAGATGATCTCTTAAGATCTCTTCTGTCTGTAAAGTTCAATGTTTGATTTTATGATGTTAAAAATGGAAGGAGGAGGAATTACTCAATTTATTAGTCAGTTTAATTACTGCTCTTCTCTGCTACCTTCCCTCCTGTTCCCACCCCTAGTAGATTTGGAATCAGTAGACCTGGGTTAAATTCTTAACTGTGGCACTTAGAAACTGTGTGTACTCACCAAGCACATCATCCCCTCATTACACCTCAGCATCCACATCTTTAAAATGATAGGCTTGGCTTAGACTTTTAAGAGGTTTTCCACCTCTAGATCCTAGTCATGTACTGTATCTGTAAACAAGGAGGCCAGGCATACCAAAGCATGTTATACAGGGATTACCGGGAACTATCTGTTCTTCAGCCTGATTTTATAGCTTGCCTGAGGAAATGATGAATATCACAGTGGAAATGAGATTAAGAGTTAATATTCAAAGAGCTTGGGCTCTGAGTCAAGAGACATCTGGGTTTGAAGCCTGCCTCTGACAGTTAACTAGTTGTGTCATTATGGGCAAGTCAGTCAGTCAGGAAGCATTTATTAAGTGTTTACTGTGTGCCAGGCACTGTGCTAAAATGTTGGAGTTTAAGTCACATAACCTCTTGGATCTTCAGTTTCCTCATCTCTAAAATAGGACTGATTCCTACGTCTCACAGAACTGTTGTGAGGAAAAGATGAAATACTACTCAGTATATAAAGCACTTTGTAAACTAAGAGGTTTGCAAATATGAGCTATTATTATAGTAACATAGGAAATAACGTGAAGTTAAGAAAAAAAATATGATGCTATAAACAAGTCTTTTCCATGTTAATAGTACCTGGCACACAGTAGGCACTTAATAATTGGTTACTGACTGATCAGTCATGTAAGTTTGATAATTTTACAGGTATTCTCAGTCTTTTGTGGACCGACTTTCCTCGGATTTCACTTGTAAACAGTGTAGAATGTTAGAATAGAGACCAGAATTCAAGATTCCTTAACTCCTGTCACTACCTGTAATGTTTTATTTTAGATTTTAACAGTGGTTCTATGTGTGTATCTTATTTCCTAACATTAGACAAATCACTTAACCTATCCATAATACATTGTCAGTGAGGAAGAACATTAGTACAGCAAGTTTGGACCAAGGGTAACAATTCAATAGGAAGCACACATGCGCGTACACACACACACACACACACACACACACACACACACACGCACACGCACACGCAGTGCTCCTACAATAGAAACGCATTTAAATATAGCTTTTGTGTGTTCACCTTCAATAGACAATTAAAAGTAACTAATCTTTGAGAATAATTAAAATTAACTTTCTGGGGAAACACTAGCTTAACCCAAACAAGTCAGAGGAATTTCTTGTAACTTAACAGATGTCTACCTCAAACACTTTTCTTAGATGCTCATAAGTTAGTTTTCATAAATTAAGAAACTTGCACTTTATCTCACCATAAACAGTTCATTGGCCTTAATATAGGCTACCCTTAGATGAGGGGAGTTGAGAAAACAAGAAAAAAGTTCATAGAAAAAGAGTTTTCTTTTGTTTATCTTACAAATTGAGCTCAGAGTTAATTAATTAATTGATTAGTTTTCATTTCTAAAAACTTGACAGCAAGCTAGGTACACAGTGCTTTGTACCTTGACTGATCACAGTATCATGGGCTTAGAGCTGGTTATCGAGTCTAATTCCTTCATTTTACTGATGAGGGGGAAGCCTAGTGTTATTTGTCCAAGACCACACAGGTAGTAAGTAGCAGAGTTAGATGTAGTAGTAAAAAGATACACTGGGTCACTCGGTAGATAGAGCTCTGGGCCTGGAGTCAAGAAGACTCATCTTCCTGAGTTCAAATATGGCCTCAGACACTTTACACTGGGTAAGTCACTTAACCCTGTTTGCCTCTGTAAAATGAGCTGGAGAAGGAATTGGCAAACCACTCCAGTACCTCGCCAAGAAAACCCCAAATGAGGTCGTGAAGAGTCGGACACAACTGAACAGAAACAGCAACAAAAATTATAGAGGAATTAAGTTAATGAACGTATCAGCCAGCTGGCATTTATTAACCACCTGCTGGGTGCCAAACTCTGAGCTAAAGTCTAGGGATACAAAGAAGAAAAGCAAACAGACCTTGTGCTCCTTAGAGGGAAGGCTAACATCTGAAGGGACCAAACAAGGTTTCATGCAAAAGAGCCTAGTCTTGAAGGAAACCAGGAATTCTAGGAAGTAGAGATGTGGGAAGAGAGCTCTCCAGACATCATTGGGGTCAGGGAGGGGAGCAGTGAGGGAGAGACAACCAGAGCAAAGGCTTGGAGATGGGAGATAGAACTTCATATGTGTGGAATAGCGATTTGATCCATTTGAATGGACTATAGAGTATGTGGAGGGGAGTAATATGTAAGTAGAATAGAAATATAGGAAGGGCCTGGGATGTAAAGAGCTTTATATGGTAAACAGAGGAGTTTATAGTTGATCCCAGAAGTAATAGAGAGCCACTAGAAGTTGATGAGTGGTCACAGTGATGCGATCAGACCTACCATTTAGGAAAATCACTTTGACCGCTAGGGACTCCAGGGTAGACTAGAGTGGGAGAGAAACTTGAAGGAAGATATTAGCAGGCCCTTGGAAGCAGAGAAAAGATAAGAGCTGTCAAATGATTTGTTACGTGGGGTAAGAAAAAGGAGTTGTTGATGAGGCCAAGTTTTTGAGCCCCAGTGACCAGAGGGATTGTGGTACCCTAAACATTAGTAGAGAAGCTCAGAAAAGCAGCAGGCTTGGGGAAGAGGGCAGATAATAGATGCCTACAGGGTGTCCAGTTCTAAGAGTAACTGAAGATGAATTGGGGAGAGGAGGCAAAAACAAGCGGGGATGTCATTGAAATATCCTAAAGACCCCCTAGACAGAAAGAACTAAGTGAAATGGTTTGGGAAAGTCTGGCATGAAGGAATAATGTAGTAGTGATAGAGAATTAAAGTGTTCTACCTGCTGAATCTTTCTCTTTCTGCCTCAAGCAGAGCATTAGTTTGCTTTAAAGACCATTTTATCCTTCAAAGAGCAGAGAAACCTGCCAAGGGAGCTCCTATTCTCGATTTAATTCTCACCAACAAGGAGGAACTGGTTATTGGAGTGAAACTCAATGGAAACCGTGGGGGGAAGTGACCATTCCATATTAGCATTTGTGGTAAAGAAAGGCAAGTGGGGCACAGTCTGATAAGCATCATAGATTTAAGGAGGAAAGATTTCAGAGGAATAATAAGTAGTGTCCCATGGCCTAAAATTCCACAGAGGCAGGAAAGCGGTACAGCGGCTAGAATGCTGGACCCAGAGTCAGGAAGACCTGAGTTCAAATCTAGCCCCAGACATTTACTAGCCGTGTCACCCTGAGCAAGTGACTTAACTGCTGCCGGCCTCAGTTTCCTCATCTATACAAAGAGAATAATAATAGCACCTACTTTCCAAGGTTGTGTTGAAGGTCATGTGGGATGACATTTCAAAGTGCTTTGTAAAACTTAAGGCCCTATGTAAATGCTAGCTATTAGCCATTATTGTGGTATAGTCGATAGAGGCTCAGGCCTGGAGTCAGGAAGATTCATCTTCCTCATTTCAAATCTGGCCTCAGGCACTTACTAGGTGTGTGACCCTGGGTAAGTCATTTAACCCTATTTGCCTCAGTTTCCTCATCTGTAAAATGAGTTGGAGAAGGAAATGGCAAACCCCTCCAGTATCTCTGTCAATGGGATTACGAAGAGTTAGAACAACATTGGCTTTTATTATCATGGTGAAGTCAGGCGAGGAGGGAGCAGGAGCCTTTATTCTGAAGATATGAAGAGAAGCAATTCTGAGGAGGAGGAAGCTGGGCAATTGTCTAAAGCGACTTTTGTGGTTGTACAGAAAACAAACGCATCGACCAACTGATATTTTAAAAAGATCTATACAAAAAGTGGAAGAAAGGGCAGATGATGTGAGATGAACAAAAGTGTGACGCTTTCCTTTAAAAGCAGTGTCAAGAGTGAAAAAATTCCTGAATGAGCTGATGCTGCTGAGAAAAAGCGGAGAGCAGCAATAAAAATGAGGTTTGGGGGAGGTGTGAGAGTGGGAATGAAGACTGTTTTTAACTGTATTGGGGAAAAGAGGGCAGTCAAAGAAGGTATAGAAGGATTGTTTGGGTGGAGGGTGGGAAAGCAGAAACAGATGAAAGAAGGCATGTTCAGCTATCATTTGCTTCTGTTTCTTCTGCCAATGACGTTTGGGCTGGAAAAAGAGAACAGAAATGCTCATAGGGAGATGAAATCCAAGAGAAATCGGGAGAAGGTAAGAAAGCACCTAGCAGCTCCCGATGAGTCTAAGACACCAAGCCCAGATGAACTACTTCCTAGAGTCCTGAAAGAGCGGGCAGACATGATTGTTGAGCCATTGACAGTGGCTCGGCAATATGTTTATTAAGTCACTAATAAATAAAGACAATAAGTAACAAATCCATTTATTACAAGCATATCTATACTTAAATGCACACATTATATGTGGGAATATATACTCAACACATACATTCACTTATATGTGTGTGAATATATTAACACATATTCAAGTACATGTGTTTGACTATAT
Organism: Trichosurus vulpecula; assembly: GCF_011100635.1. Lineage (NCBI taxonomy): Eukaryota > Metazoa > Chordata > Mammalia > Diprotodontia > Phalangeridae > Trichosurus > Trichosurus vulpecula. The sequence goes on along the minus strand of NC_050580.1, from coordinate 215,344,459 downwards.
ATTATTGCTCTGTGTGTGAATGTATTCATACACACATGTATATGAATATGTGTGTACACATATAATATCTATATATATTCACATGCATATGTATGTGACAAAAGACAAAAATAAAGATACATATAAGTACATATAAATGATAAATGCACATATAAGTACATATGTACTTATAAGTGATACATATAATTGTACATAAGTGATAAATACAAAATAAAATGGTAGTTTAGAGAAGGGAAACATTAGTAGTTGTGGGGTTAGAAAAAGTCAGAAGTAGTGCTTGGGCTGCATCTTGAATGAAGTAAGAGATTCCAGGAGGCAGAGGTGAGGAGGGGATGCATTCCAGTCATGGAAGACAAGCCAGCACAAAATCACTAACAGTAAGGATTGTATGGCTAAACTGTAGATTGTGAGAAGGGGAGTAGTGTATGAGGAGGCTGGAAAGTTAGGTTAGGGCCGGGGTGTAAAGGCTGAACAGAGGAGTTCACCTTTGCCCCTGGAAGCAATACATTCTTGTTGTTCAGTCATGTCCAACTCTTTGCAACCCCATTTAGGGTTCCCTTGGCAAAGATACTGGAGCAGTTTGCCATTATCTTCTCCGGCTCATTTTATGCATGAGGAAACTGAGGCAAATGAGGTTAAGTGACTTGCTCAGGGTCACACAGCTACTAAATGTTTGAGGCCAGATTTGAACTCATGAAGATGAGTTTTCCTGACTCCAGGCCCTTTTCACCACCTAGCTGCCCTGAAGCAATAGGGAGCCACTGCAGTTTATTGATGTAGGAGGGCAACGTGCTCAGACCTTCACTTTGGGAGAATCACTTTGGCAGTGTGTGGAGGATAGATTGGAGAGACTCGAAGCAGGGAGATCTATTAGGAAGCCATTGCTAATCCAGTCAAAAAGTAGTCGAAGTGTGAATTAAGGTGGTGGCTGTGTGAGTTAGTAAGAAGGGGAAGAATGTGAGATATGTTATAGACCTAGAAATGGGAAGATTTAGATAATGATTGGATGTGTGCAGCGAGTGCCAGAAAATTGAAGATAATGCCGCATTTGCAAATCTGGCAGACTGGAAGGACCATGGTATTGACATCCACAATAGAAAGAAAAAAGATTGGAAAAGGAGTGGGCTTTGGGGAAAAGATAATGAGTTTGTTTTGGATGTGTTGAGTTTAAAAAAAATCTTTGGATATTTGAGATTGTTCGGCTTGAGGTGTCCAATAGGCAGTTGTTCTTGTGGGTTTAGAGGTCAGAAGAGATGTTAGATCTGGATATAAAAATCTATGAGTCATCTGCATAGTGATGATAATTAAAACCATGGGAGCTGGTAAAGTCACTAGGCAAGAAAGAACGGTGAGAAGAGAACAGGGACAGATACATTCGTAGTCAGGGACTATGACAGAGATGTTGGGCAAACAAAAGAGACTTGAGAAGTAGTGGTCATTCACATAGAGGGAGATCCAGGAGAGAACAGAGTCATGAAAACCCAGAGAGGAGAGCATCCTTAGCAATATAAAATGCTTCAGAGATCAAAAAGAATGAGGACATGTGGAAGACCAGCAGATTTGGCCATTAGAAATCATTGGTGAATTTATTAAACACTTTAAAAAAAAGCAAGTTCCTTGAAATGGCGATTGACAGCTTCATATAGAATTCTCTTTTTATATTCTGCTGTATGTATGGAAATACTCTTTTGGGGGGTATTTAAAGTCAGAATTTAAAAATGTCTAGGGTGAAAAAGAGATCATTGGTAACTGGAGGAAGTAGTTTCAGTTGAGTGATGTGATCAGAAGCCAGATTACAAAAGATAGAGAAGTTAATGAGAGAAGAAATAGAACTACTAAGTGAGAGGAGGGTAAGTAGAGCTATTAAGAGAAAGGAGAGGAAATGGAGCTACTAAGTGAGAGGAGAGGAAATAGAGCTACTAAGTGAGAGGAGGGTAAGTAGAGCTACTAAGAGGAGAGAAAGTAGAGCTACTAAGTGAAAGGAGAGGAAGTAGAGGCAATACTAAGAGCTTTTTCTAGGAGTTTGGTTGAGAAGGGGTGAAGAGATAGAACAACAGAAGCTTGAGGGGGGTGGTAGGGTCTAATGAAAAGGCTTTCTAAGGAGAGGAGAGGCTTGGGCATATTTATATGCAGCAGGAAAGTAACTTGTAGATTAGAGATAGAAGATAATTCAGAGGGCAGTCTCTTGGAGGAGAGGGGAGTTAGCCTTAGTGAGGAGAGAAGGACTATCTCATTATTAGAGACTGGAGTGTAGGGGAGAGAAGTAAAGGGATTTCAAGGGCTTTTGAGATGAGAAGAGAAGAACTCATGGTGAATTATCTTGACAGGCTAGAACATTGAGTTGAATGTACTAAGCAGAGGTTTAATAATGTCTTATAGTTAGGTTAAAAAAACAACTTTACAAGTACAGAATGGGAGAAGTAGAGATGTGGGTTCATCCAGGACAGATGTGGGTGTGGTATGGCCTGTAAGCTCAGTTTGAGCCCAGTGCATTATGACAGCTAATGAAATCTTAGACTGCATTAAGAGAGGTGAGATATCCAGGATTAGGGAGGGGATAGTCCTGCTGGACTTTGCCCAAGTCAGATCACACTTTGAGTATTGTGTTCACTTCTGGGCACCCCATTGTAGGAAGGACATTAGCAAGTTGGAGAGATTCCAGAGAAGGACAACTATGATAGTGAAAAATCTATGAAATTGTTAGCTCTTTGAGGACGAGGACTTTTTTTTTTTTGCTTTTCTTTGTATTTCCAATCTTAGCAGAGTACTTTAACACATAGTAGGTACTTAATAAATGAGTCTGTTAATATAGTCTATAAAGACATAAAAGGAAAAGCTAAAAAGGTATTGCTTTAAGTTTTGTCTCTCTCTTTAGTTTCAACCCTTAGGATTGGAAGAGTTTATCCTATCTATATATAGTATTTATATGAATATTTATCTTGGATGGGGGAGGGGAAGCAAAAACACAGTCCACCTTGTGAATTTAGTGTTTCTGCTAGCTTACAAATTCTGTCTGTTAGAAATTTATTTGTTCATGGTTTTTCATTATCTTTTTTTTGGGCAAGGCATTCGGGGTTAAGTGACTTGCCCAAGGTCACACAGCTAGTCATTGTCAAGCATCTGAAGCTGGATTTGAATTCAAGTCCTCCTGACTCCAGGACCAGTGCTCTATCTACTGTGCCACCTCTTTGCCCCCTTTCCCCCTTTTTAAAATGGTTTTTCATTATTAAAATTAGCTTTGAAATCTAACAAATTGCAAACTCATCTGCCTTTCACCTCATGTCAAATGTATCTGCCCTGTAAATGGTTAAACCTTTCCTTTGTAATTTACTCTGACAAATCATAGCAGATAGTATCCTAGTCCAGAAATGCAGAAAAATAGTTTTTAAAAGTGGAATGAGCAGATGCCAACTGTTCTTTAATACAGTAACACAGTTGATAGCATAACTGGTTAGATTACAGTTTTGCAACAAACTATCAGGGGATTAACATTTTGCCTAAACTCCGGGATTTTAATGTGTGCTTATCATTCAAATTTGAGTCTTTATCCAGTTTTCCCAAGAATTGTACAAACTGAGCATAATCCTTTAAGTGAGGTTCATAAAAGTAAAAAGAATGTTTTGTTACAATCAGGTTGCAAAAGTCTCTGAGGTTCCTGTTCCACGAGCAGGAAGGAAAAGTCTAGAGACAATGCTGGTAGACATCACAGAAAGGATGAATGTAATACTGACCCTTGTCAATATTATCTTTGTCTCGGGCCCCCTGAGATAGGTTTATCCCTTGGTAGAGAGCTGCAATTGTAGGAGAATCCAGATTTGCTGCAGCCCAAAGCCAGAGTTCTTACGACATCCACCACACAATTCAAGATGTACATTTTCAATACTTCAAAAGTTCTACTTCTTAAGAGAGCTCCCTTTCTATTCTTTTTTATTGTTGTTAAATAATTCTAGGCTATGGAATATAGTATCTTTGGAATGGGTGCTGAAGGGTTTAGCTTTAACTTAATGAAATATTTATAAGGCTTCATTTGTAGGCCCCAAGTTTTATTTCTCTTCCAAACATTCTAATGACAGCAATAAAGCAGAGTTGGGCCTTAAGCACAATATAAAACTGATAGGATTAACCAAAAAATATCTCCATCATTAACAGAAGTAAGAAAAATGTGGAATGATTATGTTGACTAATATAATCTTTGTGTTACAGGATGCTGATTGCTCTTATTTCACACCATCGGAGAAAAAATCAGACTGAAAGAATACCAGTATTTTTCTTCCCACTGTAATTGAAGAGATGGAAAAAAATGAAATGCTTTAAATGCAGTTTATATTTCTATAACTTGATTCATAAAACAAATCATAAATACTTCAATAAAGATCTTAAACATTATGTTTCATATTCTTGAGTTAAAAAAAAAACAACAAACATCTCTACACTGGAAACAAAGTGGATTCCCATCCATTGGGAAAGAGCTAAACAAATTGTGGTACATGAATGTAATGGAATATACTATACTGCAAGAAACAATGAACATAATAAATAGAGAAAGGCAAGAAATAATATATATAGTGATTACAACAATGAAAATAGAAAAAGAACCACAAAACAGTCAAACTAGGCTATTGCTAAAGTATAAAGAAACAGCTTAGCCCCAAAGGAGACAGGAGAATCTACTATCTACTCTTTTGCAGAGATGGGGGAGGAGTGGGTCCATGGGCATGTAACATTACATATAATTTCAGATTTTGCTGGTGTGTTAATTGGTTTTGTTGAATTTATTTTCCATTCTTCCTTTTAAAAAAATTCTTTGTTAGGATGGCTTTCTGAGAGGGGGTAGGGGAAATAAAGAGGAAGTGATGGAAAAACAAAAAAATTAATATAAGTCTATTCAAAACACAGCTACAAATACTCTAGTATATGCACTTAAAATTTAGGTTGGAAGAAAGTGAATTGATTGCCTACATACAACATATATGTGGACTGGCCAAGGTTCTGTCCACTGTTGTGGGAGTTTGCAATATAATAAAAGTTAGACAACACACCTAAGTATAACATGCGTAGAACATAGCAAATGCTGTTAAACCAAATTAGGGGTATAGATAGAGGGCCAGGCCTGGAGTCAGAGTCAGGAAGACTCATCTTCCTAAGTTCACCTCTGGCCTCAGATACTAGCTATGTGGCCCTGGGCAAGTTTCCTCATGTAAAATCAGCTGGAAAAGGAAATGGCAAACCACTCCAGTATCATGACCCCAAATGGGGTCATGAAGAATTGGACACAGCTGAAAAATGACTGAACAACTGGCTTTGGTGCCTTAACAGTTTAAAATATATATATATATGCCAAAATACTTTGATTTTTTTTTAATGAATCTACTACCATATATTTATTCAGCATCTCTGCCAAGAAGAGAGAAGGCACCAAGAAAAATAATGGATTTAGAATACAAACTTGTTTGCAAAATGTTACAGAGGAAGAGGATGGAAAAGTATAAGTAGTATAACCTTGTAGCTGTTCTGTTTTATCTAATAAGTTGTAAAAACTACTCATAGTAATTATACCCCAATTGATAAATATGATTACATATGATGTAAACTGAACATGTAAAAGTGTATGTAAGAAGATGGCAGCTGGAAAGCAGGGACTTCTGTGAGCTCCCACAGAAGTCCCTCCAAACACCTATAAAAATGGCTCTGAACAAATTCTAGAACTGTAGAACCCATGAAATAGCAGAGGGAAGCAGGGCTCCAGCCCAGGACAGCCTGGATGGTGGCAGGGTAAGGTCTATTGCATTGACCTGGGAGTGGAGCAGAGCAGAGCCCAGCATGGGCTGCGTAGACCAACCAGACTGGGAGCCAGGTGGAACAGGCCCTAGCACTCTGGATCAGTGAGCTGTGGCAGTTACCATACTTCTCAACCCACAAACACCAAAGACAACAGAGAAGGTTAGTGGGAAAAGCTGCAGGGACAGAGTGAAAGGAGTTCACGGTTCGGCCACCACCCTAGGGGCAGCGGAGGTGGTGCCACTACAGAACTTCAGCTACAGTTGCTTCTGGCCCCAGGGCCACCTGGTGGGAGGAATTAAGTGGTGGATCTGAGTGGGAGTGCAGAGCCAGCTTAGGTCTGAGTCCAGTCCAGGTTGGTGATCCTTGGGGAAGGAGTAGCACTGGTGTGGCAGCCCCTCGAGCTTCGGACAAAGTTCTCTATACTCTACAAGCAGTCATATACCCCAGTGAAAAACTCAAGGGTCAAGTGAGTTGGCTGGGAACATGGCCAGGCAGTGAAAACAGACTCAGATTCAGACTCAGATTTCAGAATCTTTCTTTGGTGACAAGACCAAAACATACAGCCAGAAGAAGTCAACAAAGTCAAAGAGTCTAACATGAACTCGTCTCAGGCCACGGAAGAGCTCAAAAAGGATTTGGAAAAGCAAATTAGAGAAGTAGAGGAAAAATTGGGAAGAGAAATGAGAGTGATGCGAGAAAACCATGAAAAACAAGTCGATGACCGGCTAAAGGAGAACCAAAAAAAATACTGAAGAAAATAACACCTTAAAAAAAATAGACTAACCCAAATGTCAAAAGAGCTCCAAAAAGCCAATGAGGAGAAATGCCTTGAAAGGCAGAATTAGCCAAATGGAGAAGGAGGTCCAAAAGACCACTGAAGAAAATACTACCTTAAAAATTAGATTGGAGCAAGTGGAAGCTAGTGACTTTATGAGAAATCAAGATATTATAAAACAGAACCACTGATGAAAAAATGGAACACAATGTGAGATATCTCATTGGAAAAACCACTGACTTGGAAAATAGATCCAGGAGAGATAATTTAAAAATTATTGGACTACCTGAAAGCCATGATCAAAAAAAGAGCCTAGATATCATCTTTCAAGAAATTATTAAGGAGAACTGCCCTGATATTCTAGAACCACAGGGTAAAATAGAAATTGAAAGAATCCACAGATCGCCTCCTGTAAAAGATCCCCAAAAGAAAACTCCTAGGAATATTGTTGCCAAATTCCAGAGCTCCCAGTTCAAGGAGAAAATATGCAAGCAGCCAGAAAGAAATAATTTGAGTATTGTGGAAACATAATCAGGATAACACAAGATCTAGCAGCTTCTACATTAAGAGATCAAAGGGCTTGGAATATGATTTTCTGGAGGTCAGTGTAGCAAGGATTAAAACCAAGAATCACCTACCCAGCAAAACTGAGTATCATGCTCCAAGGCAAAATATGGATTTTCAATAAAATAGAGGACTTTCAAGCTTTCTCAGTGAAAAGACCAGAGCTGAATAGAAAATTTGACTTTCAAACACAAGAATCAAGAGAAGCATGAAAAGGTAAATAAGAAAGAGAAATCATAAGGGACTTACCAAAGTTGGACTGTTTTGTTTACATTCCTACATGGAAAGATGATGTGTATGATTCATGAGACCTCAGTATTAGGGTAGCTGAAGGGAATATACATATGTAGAGAGACAGAGGGCACAGGTGAATTGAATATGAAAGGATGATATCTAAAAAAAATAAAATCATATTAAGGGATGAGAGATGAATATATTGAGAGAGGGAGAAAGGAAGAGATAGAATGGGGTAAATTATCTTGCATAAAGTGGCAAGAAGAAGCAGTTCTGTAGGAAGGGAAGAGAGGGCAGGTGAGGGGGAATGAGTGAATCTTGTTCTCATTGGATTTGACCTGAGGAGGGAATAACATACATACTCAATTGACTCAGTTGGGTATCTTACCCCACAGGAAAGAAGGAGGAAGGAGATAAGAAAGGAGGGATGATGGAAAGGAGGGCAGATAGGGGGAGGAGGTAATCAAAAACAAACACTTTCAAAAAAGGACAGGGTCAAGGGAGAAAATTGAATAAAGGGGGATAGGATAGGAAGAAGCAAAATATAGTTAGTCTTTTGCAGCATGTGGCCTACGAGGAATTGCTTGCCTTCTTAGGGAGGGTGGATGGGGAGGGAAAGGGGAGAGAATTTGGAACTCAAAGTTTTTGCATATACTAGGAAATATACAGGCAATGGGGCATAGAAATCTATCTTGCCCTACAAGAAAGTGAGGGAAAAGGTGATGTGGGGAGTGGGGTGACAGAAGGGAGGGCTGACTGGGGAATGGGGCAACCAGAATATATGCCATCTTGGAATGGGGGGGAGGGTAGAAATGGGGAGAAGTGTAGAAATGGGAAGAAAATTTGTAATTCAAACTCTTGTGAAAATCAATGCCGAAAACTAAAAATATTAAATAAATAAATAATCCAAAAAAATGTAAACTCCTTGTGAATAGGAATGGTTACATTCATTGTATTAGCACAATGCCTGGTATACAGTACGTGTTTAATAAATACTTATCTATTCACTCCTCAAAAAAAGTGTATGTTAGAGGAATTTTGCACAGAAAATGGGAAGCATCAGATCTTGTTACTGCAGCAGTAAAATTATTAATACCAAATGAATTGATTGTTCCATTAGAACTTCATTTGAAATATAATTTTGTGATTGTTCTAAAAGAAAAGAAGATAGGAGTTAGGAAGAATTGCTGGATCTGACCAGATATATGCAGAAAAAATCCTATTGGAGGCAACATAGTGACCACTTTTTAAGATACGTAAAAGAAAAGATTCCAAGAGAATTAAAAAGATCACAGGTGATACTTTTAAACCAGCCCCTCCACTGCAACTGAATTGAGAAGGAAATAAACATTTATATGGTGCCTACTGTATGGCAGGCACTGTGCTAAGAGCTTTTTGTAAATATTATTGCATTTGATCCTTACAACAACCTATGTGAGGTAGGTACTATTATTATCCCTAGTTTATCATTGAGAAAACTGAGGCAAATAGAAGTTAAGTGACATGCCCAAGGTCACACAACTAGTGCCTGAAGTTGGAGTTTAACTTAGATGTTTCTGACTCCAGGACTGACATTTTATCCCCTGTGCCACCAGCTGACATTAAAAACTACCAACTCATGCCTCTTCTCTTCAAAAAACAGTGTGATCTACATATGTTAAGGATATCTCTCCTGTTCTTGTAGGATGGTCACAGGCAGGCCTTGATAGATTATTTTCTTCAGTCCATCACATATTGTATCAGTAAGGCAATAAACACAACATTGATGATAATAGTGAATATGTCTCTGTAGTTCTGTATTGCAAAGTATGAAAGACTCCATATAGTAGGTAGAAGAAGTAAAACATTTATTCAGGCACCAGATAATGAGATCCCATAACCAAGCCACCAGCTCCCACAACCAGTGAGCCCACTTTATCATAACAGCAAGGAACTTAAAACACAATATCACAGCATGGAGCCTCACCATCCCAAAATCTCTCTGCCCCCTGCTGGGGGCTCATTCACTGACAGCCACCACAGGCTGCTCAGCTATCACAGGTTGGCTTTCTTTACCTCAGTTCTAACTGTAGTAACTGCTCTCTCAGCATTTCCTGTGACACAACTTCCTTTTCTTCTCAGTAAGCTCCTCCCACCACATGTGACTTAGGCTTCCTGTGACATAAGTAGGTCACATGGCCTATTAATGAGTGGAAAAGATATTCAAATCTAAATTGCTATTACACATATTCAAAGTCACACCAAACAGCATAGAGAATACTGTGTTGTTGATTAAAACTTTAAAAAAACAAAATTGCCTTTGCTTTATTTACAGTTGGAAAAAAATAATTGATACAGAAAAAAAAGAAGACCTTAGTCATCTGGTTACAATAGATTATAGATTATATTAGTACAGATGCTCCGGATTCAAATTCTACCTCTGACACATTACTTTCATCTCATCACTTCACTCCTCTAGGCCTCAGTTTTCTTATTTGTAAAACAAGGGGGTTAGACAAGATTTATTAGACACTGAACATTTATTTGGTGCTTACTATGTGCCAGCCATTGACTTTACAAATATTATTTTTTTCTTTGCGACAACCCTGGGAGGTAGGTGCTAGTATTATCTCCATTTTACAGATGAGCAAACTGAGATGAATAGAGTTAAGTGACTTGCCTAGGGTAACATAACTACTAAGTGTCTGAGATTAGATTGGAACCCCAGTTGTCTTGACTCCAGGTCCAGTTTATTGTAGGCAACGCACTATTCTTAGCTGCCTAAGCTAGAGTATTCTCAAACAATATAAGAAAAATGCAAATGTTGGATGATCTAGCGTACATAGTAAATGCAACTCAGAAAAGACAGAAGAGGTGATGGAGGCGTGGTAATTTAGGGTTAGGGTTAGAGTCGGGACAGCTTCATAAAAGAGCTGTGACTTGCACTTTGAAGGGTAGGTAAAATTTATGTAGAAGGAGAAAAGGCTTGGGTAACAAGAACACCATGGTGGGTTTTTTTTTCCTCTTTAAAAAATTATCATGAACTTGACAAACATGAATATTTCCATATACAAAGGAGAACAGAAAAAAGAAGATATATGAAACTGATTATTAGGTATATCTTGTTTTGTTTTGTTTTTGGAGGGGGGAAGGCAAGGCAATTGGGGTTAAGTGACTTGCCTAAGGTCACACAGCTAGTAAGTGTGTCAAGTGTCTGAGGCCAGATTTGAACTCAGGTCCTCCTGACTCCAGGGCCGGTGCTCTACTCACTGCACCAGCTAGTTGCCCCATTGTTTTTAATATATATATATATGTATATGTATGTGTGTGTATATATATATATGTATATGTATGTGTGTGTGTATATATATATATGTATATGTATGTGTGTGTGTGTGTATATATATATATATGTGTACATGTATATGTATAACAGAGTAGCATCTTGCCCTGCTTGCTTTCATCCCCTTCCAAGTTTCTATCTCCTCTGTTGGGTATGTTTTAAAAATTCTTTATTAATGTTATTTTCTTTCTTTTCTCTTTTTGGGGAAAGAGGAGCATCATTATCATTATTCACTTCAATCCCTACCCACAATCTCTTTTCCCTCTCTCCCCTCAAAGAAAATGAAAGCCCTTTCTCATAATAAATGAGTAAAAAAGAAAACAAAGTTCACAGATTGGTCATATTTGAAAACATGTCTCTTTTGCATCTACAATTCATCAGTTTTCTCAAGAGGCAGGAAGTATGCTTCATTATGAGTCTTATGATGTTATAATTGTTTGTTGAATTGATGAATATTTTTCAAACCTGTTTTCTTTTTTTTAAAACTTTATTTTATTTTATTTTGGAGGTGAGAAGGCAGGGCAGTTGGGGTTAAGTGACTTGCCCAAGGTCACACAGTGTGTCAAGGGTCTGAGGCCAGATTTGAACTCAGGTCCTCCTGACTCCAGGGCCAGTGCTCTACTCACCTAGCCACCCTGCTGTTTTCTTTTATAATGGCATAGTCACTGTGGAAATTGTTGCATTTCTTCTCACTTCATTCTGCCTGAGTTCATAAGAAGTCTTCCAAGGTTTTTTCTGAATCTTTCCCTTACATCATGTCTTATAATGTAATAATATCTGTTATATACTACAAATTATTTAGCCATTCTCCAATTGATGGGTACCCATTTTGTTTCCAGTTCTTTGTTATAGCACAAAGTGCTGCTATAAGTATTTTCATACAGGTAAGTCCTTTTCCCCTCTCTGATCTTTTTGGGGTAGACGAATAGTAGTGGTATCACCAGGTCAAGGAGAATATCTAGTTTAGTGACTTTTTGAGTAAAGTTCCAAATTGGAGCCCAATATTTAGTGAACTAGAGTGTCTGATAACAGCCAACAATAGTCATTTTCCCTTTTTATCATCACATCACCTGACCTTTTGTCCCCAGTGCCTGGGCTTCTGATTGGCAAGATTTCATCTTTTCTCACCTGACCCAAGACTCCATGCTGCTGTTTCCTAGCCATTTTCCTTCCATGCTCCTGCACACCACCTTCTACCTCCAAACATACATTTGAGTCTTGGCCCTGATTCCTTGGGCTTCTGATCAATAAGACTTCACAATTTCTATTTTTTAATTATTTTTTTGGAGGGAGGAAGGCAGGGCAATTGGGGTTAAGTGACTTTCCCAAGGTCACACAGCTAGGACTTCACCATTTCTAGGCTGACTCAGACTCCTACACAGACTCCTATTTTCATGTTATACCACCCACCCCCCTTCCCATGTTTTATTTCCACCTCTAGCTCTGGGAGTCAAAACTTAATCAACACAATTATTCCCAGAAAGAATGTATCAATTGCTCTGAGACTCAATCCATCATTCCTATGATTTCCATGAGCAGTTCTCCATCCCCATGACTATGTGTTGTCTTTCAATATTAGAAAGTAAACTCCCTGATTGCTAAGATTGTCTTCTTTTTTGTATTTGTATCCCCGGCACTTAGCATAGGACTTTTAGAGTCATTTTTTCATTCATCTTTGCCAATCTGATAGGTGTGCGGTGGAACTTGAGAGTTAAATGTTTCTTATTATCAGTGATGTAGTATTTTTAAAATTTTACTTATTTTATTATGAACCTAAGAAATAAAACAAGCATTTCCATAACATAGTGGAATAGAAAAAGAGATGATTGTTCATGAAACTGCAAATTTGCTATTCCTTTTTAATATATAATAAAGTTATATAACTTTTTTCCTTTTTTCTTCCCTTTTTATCATTTATTTTACTTTTTTATATGGTTGTTGAAAGCTTGCCTTTCTTCTTTTGAAAATTACCTGTTCATATCCTTTGACCATTAAGAACAAGAATGGCCCTTGCTCTTATATATTTGCATCAATATTGGATATTAGACCTTTATCTGAGACATGTCCTGCAAAAAATTTCCCCCTGGTTAAATGTTTCCCTTCTAATTCCAATGGTATTGATTTTGTTTGTGCAAAATATTTTTAACTTTAAGTTAACTTGCCCATGAATTCATCTCTTTCCCTTTTTTTTGTCAAGAACTTTTCCCTTACCCATAACTGTAAAGGATTTTACCTTCATTTCTCTTCTAATTTGTTTATAATATGATCTTTTATATTTAGGTCATGTATTAATTTGGATCTTATTGTGGTAGATAGCATGTGATATAGGCTATAGCTTAATTTCTTCCAGGCCACTTCACAGTATTTCTAGAAGTTTCTGTTGAATTTAAGGCTTTAATGGCTTCTCTTCTCCCCATAGTTGTGTCATTATCAAAAGTATGTTACTATGGTGATGGAATACAATTGTACTACAAGAAACAAGCAGTATGCTCTCAGAAAAAACTGGAAAAACTTATAGGATGCAAAAGGAAATGAGCAGAACCTGGAGAACACTGTGCACAGTAACAGCAATTTTGTACAGTGATCAACTAATGACTTAGCTATTCTCAGAAATATAATGATCCAAGAAAATTCCTGGAGGACTTAAGATGAAAAATTCTATCCATCTCCAGAGAAAGAACTGATGGAGTCTGAATGCAGATTGAAGCATATTTTTTTACTTTCTTTTTCTTTTTTTGATTTGTATTTTTTTTCACAACATGGCTAATATGGAAATATGTTGTGCATAACAGCACGTGTATAACCTATATCAAAATTGCTTGCCTTCTCTATGAAGGGGGAGGTGAGAGAGAATTGTGAATTCAAAATTTTTAAAAAATGTTAAAATTGTTTTTTGTATAATTGGGTAAAAATAAAATATTAAATAATTTTTAAAGTATTATGTTCTTTGCTCCACTGTCTTGTGTACCTAATTAGTTTCACTCATCTACATCACTATTTTTAACCAATGCCAAAATAGTTTTGATGTATTTCTACGCAAAACTCTGCGTGTGTGTGTGCGTGCGCGCACATGTGCATACACGCACGCACGCATGTGCATGAGCACCTTTATCAGGTTCAGAAAAGAATGAGGGAAGGAAATGTACCCCTCTCCAGAAATTAGCCCCTGTAGATAGACCCCAGAGGCTCCTCCCTAGTCACCTATAAAATTATAGGTGAGGAAACCAAGTCCATCAAGGTAATGACTTACCCAGGTTCACAGAGGCAGTAAATCAGCCAAGGCAGTACTTGCACCAAAGTCATCTGACTCAAAATCCAGTGGTCTTTCCACTGATGGACTTTTATACAAGCTGACTGTGTTCATCAGAATGAGGTATCCCCTTTGCTTCCTTGGGTTCCTAATGATCTGAAGAAATAGGGCTTTGTCTGGCAACTGCAAATATAGAATAGATAGAATACAGAAATTAGAATATGGAAAAGATAGAATGTGGTTGTCATCTCTTGGTTCTTTCTCTTTTTTTCTCCTTGTGGGAAATTGCTTCCATGTTGTGGCCAAATACCCTCCATGACTAATGGAAAGAGTGCTAGAGTTAGGAGTCATAAGACCTGGATTCAAATTCTGACTCTAGGAACTTACTACTTGTGACCTTGGGCAAGTGATGACCTCATTAGGCCTCAGTTTCCTCATGTATAAAATTGGGGATTTGTACTAGATGACCTCTAAGGTCCTTTTCAGGTCTAAATCCTCATTTCCATGACTTTATTTAAATGGAGTGGAATGTAATGCAAAAGGTACTTGGCTGAGAGTCAGAAAAACTGGATCCATGTCCTAGCTCTGGTTCCTTGCTAGTAATATGAAGGGGCCACGTTGCTTCCACTCTCTAAACCTGTTTCTAATTTTTTATGAGGTAGAGAGAATACTTGGATTCCTGACCCCTCGGGGCCATGAATATCCAATGAGGAAATGGACATAAAATACTTTATGGTCAGAAAATGTCAAAGAAATGTGGAATGCTATTTAAGTAGAAGATAGTCAATATACATTTATTATAACACAATAAACATTAAGTACTTACTATGTGCCAGGCACTATAGACAGTCTCTAACCCCAAAGAGATTAAAATCTAATGGGGGAAGACAATATACAAAGAATGATTTTTTTAGGAGGGGGGAAGGCAGGGCAATTGGGAATAAGTGACTTGCCCAAGGTCACATAGCTAGTAAGTGTGTCAAGTGTCTAAGGGTCGATTTGAACTCAGGTCCTCCTGCCTCCAGGGCCGGTGCTCTATTCACCGCACCACCTAGCTTCCTTAATTTTTTTTAAAGAAGGGAGAAGAAGGTACCCCATGACAGAGAAATGATGATAATGGTAGAGATGAAACCAAGCAGAGCAGCCAGTGGCAAACGAAGAAATGGCTGGGATTTTGAGCCCTCTATAAAGGGAGGCTATGGGAGGAGTTTTTTGCTTCTACCCTTTGAATCTCCAGTCAGAGTCAGAAGCAACTGAAGGTACTAATGAGATGTGAGTACCAAAGGCGAAGCAACCTCCATGATGATGAGTTTGCTGTGATGAACTTATCCTGGGTCAGGCATGATGAAGATGGAAGCAGAGTTACCTACTGTATGCCAGGCACTGTGCTAATGGCTGGGGATAGAAAAAGAGGCACAAGATTGTTTTTGCCTTCAAGGAACTCACATGTGCAGGTATAGGGACCACTCTTCTTATCTCATTTCAGTGCCTCAATGTGATATTGAGATGACCCACAACAACCTTGTCATCCTTGACTCTTTACCCTATATATCCAATCCAGTTGCCAAATTCTTGCTTGCATTTCTTTTCTTTTATTATTAAATTAAGATTTTTTTTATTTTTAGTTTACAACATTCAGTTCCACATGATTTTGAGTCCCAGATTTTCTTTCTCCCCATCCTCCCCTCCTCCCCCAGATGGCATGGAATCCGACATATCTTGTACATACAACTTTGCGTTAAACTTATTTACACAATAGTCAAGTTGTAAAGAAGAATTATGACCAATGGAATGAATCATGACAAAGAAGAAACAAAAGAGAAAAAAACAAAAGAAAAAAAGGGAGAACAAAGAGTTTGCCTCAATCTCCATTCAGATTCCACAGTTCTTTCTCTGCATGTTCATAGTTCTCTCCATCATGAGTCCTTTGGAGTTGTCTTTGAACCTCATATTGCTGAGAGGAGCAGAGTCTATTAGTCACCACAGAATCAATATTATCTGTGGTTGTGTATAATGTTCTCCTAGTTCTGCTCTGTTCACTCAGCATTATATTGTGTAGGTTTTTCCAGGTTATTATGAAGTCCATCTCTTCCCCATGTCTTATAACACAATAGTATTCCATTACATTCATATACCACAACTTGTCCAGCCATTCCCCAGTTGATGGACATCCCTTTGATTTCCAATTCTCTGCTACTACAAAGAGAACAGCTATAAATATTTCTGTACACAAGGGTCCCTTTCCCACTTGTGTTGATCTCTTTAGGATACAGCCCTAGAAGTGGTATTGCTGGGTCAAAGGGTATGAACATTTTTATAGCCTTTTGGGTATAGTTCCAAATTGCTCTCCAAAATGGCTGGATCAGTTCACAACTCCACCAGCAATGTAAAAATGTTCCAATTTTCCCACATCCTCTCCAGCATTTATCATTGTCCTGTTTTGTTATTTTAGCCAATCTGACAGGAGAGATGTGGTACCTAAGAGTTGTTTTTGATTTGTATTTCTCTAATCAGTAGTGATTTAGAACATTTTTTCGTATGCCTATAGGTATCTTTAATTTCTTCCTCTGAAAACTGCCTGTTCATATCCTTTGACCATTTCTCAATTGGGGAATGACTTGTATTCCTATAAATTTGGCTCAGTTCCCTGTATATTTTAGAGATGAGGCCTTTATCAGAGACACTAGTTGTAAAGACTCAGAGACACTAGTTGTAAAGATTTTCTCCCAATTTTCTGCTTCCCTCCTAATCTTTGTGGAATTGGTTTTTTTATACAAAAACTTTTCAATTTAACATAATCAAAATCATCCATTTTGCATTTTGTGATGTTCTCTATCTCTTGTTGTGTCATGAATTCTTTGCTTTTCCATAAATCTGATAAGTAAACTACTCCTTGCTCTCCCAAATTGCTTATAGTATCAGCCTTTATTCCTAAATCATGAACCCATTTTGACTTTATTTTGGTATATGGTGTAAGATATTGGTCTATGCCCAGTTTCTGCCCTACCATTTTCCAATTTTCCGAGCAGTTTTTGTGAAATAGTGAATTCTTAGCCCAGAAGCTGGATTCTTTGGGTTTATCAAAGAGGAGATTGCTATAGTCATTGACTACTGCATCTTGTATACCTAACCTATTCCACTGATCCACCACTCTTTTTCTTAGCCAGTACCAGGTAGTTTTGAGGACTGCTGCTTTATAGTGCAGTTTAATATCTGGTATGGCTAGGCCACCCTCCCTAGCATTTCTTTTCATTAATTCCCTAGATATTCTAGACCTCTTGTTCTTCCAGATGAATTGTGTTATTATTTCATCCAGCTCTGGATGATTTTTTGGTAGTTTGATTGGCATGATGCTAAATAAGTAAATTAATTTAGGCAAAATTGTCATTTTTATTATATTAGCTTGGCCTAACCACGAACAACTGATGTTTTTCCATTTATTTAGATCTTACTTTATTTGTGTGAAAAGTGTTTCATAATTATGTTCATATAGGCTCTGGGTTTGTCTTGGCAGGTAGACTTCCAAATATTTTATAGTGTCTACAGTAACTTTAAATGGAATTCCTCTTTCTATCTCTTGCTGTTGGGCTTTGTTAGTAATGCATAGGAATGCCGAGGATTTATGTGGGTTTATTTTATATCCTGCAACATTGCTCAAGTTGCTTATTGTTTCAATTAGTTTTTTACTTGATTCTCTAGGATTCTCTAAGTAAATCATCATATCATCTGCAAAAAGTGATAATTTAGTTTCTTCTTTGCCTATTCTAATTCCTTCAATTTCTTTTTCTTCTCTTATTGCTGCAGCTAACATTTCTAGTACCGAATTGAATAATAGGGGTGATAATTGACATCCTTGTTTCACCCCAGATCTTATTGGGAATGCATCTAGCTTATCCCCATTACAAATAATGGTTGTTGATGGTTTTAGGTAGATGCTATTTATAATTTTAAGAAAGGCTCCGTTTATTCCTATGCTTTCTAGTGTTTTTAATAGAAATGGGTATTGTATTTTGTCGAAGGCTTTTTCTGCATCTATTGAGATGATTATATGGTTTCTGCCAGTTTTGTTGTTGATATGATCAATTATGCGGATAGTTTTCCTAATATTGAACCAGCGTTGCATTCCTGGAATAAATCCTACCTGGTCATAGTGTTATTATTCTCATGATAAGTTGCTGCAATCTTTTTGCTAATATTTTATTCAAAATTTTTGTGTCAATATTCATTAGGGAAATTGGTCTATAATTTTCTTTCTCTTTTTTGACTCTTCTTGGTTTGGGTATTAGTAACATATTTGTGTCATAAAAAGAATTTGGTAGGACTCCTTCAACTATTTCCCCAAATAGTCTATAAAGTATAGGAATTAATTATTCTTTAAATGTTTGATAGAATTCACATGTAAAACCATCCAGCCCTGGAGATTTTTTTCCTAGGGAGTTCATTGATGGCTTGCTCAATTTCTTTTTCTGAGATGGAGTTATTTAGGTATTTTACTTCCTCTTCTCTTAACCTTGGCAATTTATATTTTTGAAGATATTCATCCACGTCCCTAAGGTTGTAAAATTAATGGGCATATAATTGGGCAAAATAATTCCTAATTATTGTTTTGACTTCCTCTTCATTAGAGGTGAATTCACCCTTTTCATTTTTGATACTGGTAATTTGATTTTCTTTTCTTTTTCTTAATCAAATTGACCAAAAATTTATCAATTTTATTGGTATTTTCATAAAACCAGCTCTTGGTTTTATTTATTAATTTAAGTTTTCTTGACTTCAATTTTATTAATCTCTCCTTTGATTTTCAGTATTTCTAATTTGGTATTTAATTGGGGATTTTCAATTTGTTCTTTTTCTAGCTTTTTCAGTTGCATGCCCAATTCATTGACCTCCTTTTTCTCTATTTTATTGATGTAAGCATTTAGAGATATAAAACTTCCCCTAAGAACTGCTTTTGCTGCAACCCAGAGGTTTTGGTATGTTGTCTCATTATTGTCATTCTCTTGAATGAAGTTATTGTTTCTCTGATTTGTTCTTTGGCCCACTCATTCTTTAGAATTAGATTATTTAGTTTCCAATTAATTTTTAGCTTATTTTTCCATGGTTCTTTATTAAAAATAATTTTTGTTGCATCATGACCTGAAAAGGATGCTTTGACTACGTCTGCCTTTCTGCACTGGATTGTGAGGTTTTTATGCCCTAGTACATGGTCAATTTTTGAATATGTGCCATGTACCACTGAGAAGAGAGTATATTCCTTTTTATCCCCATTCAGTTTTCTCCAGAGATCTATCATATCTGCCTTTTCTAAAATTCTACTCACCTCCTTAACTTCTTTCTTGTTTATTTTGAGGTTAGATTTATCAAGTTCAGAGAGGGGGAGGTTGAGGTCCCCCATTATTATAGTTTTGCTATCCATTTCTTCCTGTAACTCCCTTAACCTCTCCTCCAAGAATCTGCATGCTATACCACTTGGTGCGTACATGTTAAATAATGATATTGCTTCATAAACATGGTGCCTTTTAGCAGGATAAAGTATCCTTCCTTATCTCTTTTAATTAGATCTATCTTTGCTTTTGCTTTGTCTGAGATAAGGATTGCTACCCCTGCTTTTTTTACTTTAGCTGAAGTGCAATATATTCTATTTTACCTTTACCCTGTGTGTATCCTCCTGTTTCAAATGTGTTTCTTGTAAACAGCATATTGTAGGATTATGGTTTTTAATGCATTCTCCTATCCGCTTCCATTTTATGGGAGAGTTCATCACAATCACATTCGCAGTATGATTACTATCTGTGTCTTTTTCTCCATCCTATTTCCCCACTGTTTATGCTTTTATTTCTTCCGTCTCCCTTCCATTCCTCAACAGAGTTTTGCTTTTGACTGCTGCCCTCCTCAGTTTACTCTTCCTCTTGATTCCCTTCCCTTCTCTTACATTTTTTCCCCTTGCTGCTTCTTCCCTCCCTTCTCAGCACCCCCTCTCTTTTCTTTCCCCTTTCCCCTGCTACTGCCTGTAGGACAAGTTTTATTTCTATACTTATCAGCGTATGTTCTTTCCTTCTTGAACCAAATCCGATGGGAGTAAAACTCAAATACTGCTCTTCTCCCTCCTTCTGTTCCCTCTACTACATGTTTTTGTTCCTCTTCATGTGATGAAATTTACCCTTTTCTACTACCTCCTTACCTCTTCTCCCAGAAGCATCCCTTTATATCTCTTAATTATATTTTTTATCATTATATCAGTTATTTTATACTGACACCCACAGTCTATGAATATCCCTTTCAATTGTCGTAATAACTGTACTATTCTCAAGATTGACATATATATATAAAACAAAATAATCCTATATAAAGATGTAACTAATTAGCCTTATTAACTAGGTTTTTTTTCCCCTGTTTTACCTTTTTATATCTTTCTTGAGTTTTGTATTTGAAGATCAAATTTTCCTTTGAGCTCTGGCCTTTTCATCAGGAAGGTATGGAATTCCCTTATTTCATTGAATATCCATCTCCTTTGCCTTTTGGAATATCATATTCCAATTTCTCCTTTCATTTAATGTAGAAGCTGAAAGATCCTGTGTGATCGTGACTATAGTTCCGTGATATTTGAATTGTTTCTTTCTAGCTGCTTGCATTGTTTTCTACTTGAATCTGGAATTTGGAATTTGGCTATAACATTTCTTGGAGTTTTCAATTTGGGATCTCTTTCAGGGGGTGATCAGTGGATTCTTTTGATGATGATTTTACTCTCTGGTTCTAGGACCTCAAGGGAATTTTCCTTAAGGATTTCTTTGAAGATACTGGCCAGGCTCTTTTTTTCATCATGGCTTTCAGGTAGACCAATGATTCTTAGATTGTCTCTCCTGCATCTATTTTCCAGGTCAGTTATTTTTCCAATCAGATATTTCACATTTTCTTCTATTTTTTCATTCTTTAGATTTTGTTTGACTGATTCTTGATGTCTCATAGAGTCATTAGCTTTTACTTGCCCAATTCTAATTTTTAATGTACTGTTTTTTTCCTTTCGGTTTTCTATCTCCTTTTCCATTTGGTTGATTTTACTTTTCAATGAGACATTTTCTCCATTTATATTCTGATTCTCCTTAAACATTTCCCTGACTTTACTTTTTAAAGATTTGTTTTCATCAGTGAATTTTTTTTTCCATTTTTTCTTTTACCTCCCTGATTTGGTTTTTAGAGTCCTCCTTGAATTCTTCCAGGAATGCTTTTTGGTCTGCAGACCAGTTCACTTTCTCTTTTGAGGTTTCAGATGTGGGTATAGTGTCTATGCTGTTCTTTTCTAAATTGGCATTTTGATCTTTCCTGTCTCCATAATAGGAATCAACGATCTTTGGCTTTTTAGGGTTTTTTTTTCATGGTGTTTTTTTCCCTCCTGGCTTCTAAAGTGGATCTCTGTTTTTGGGGTTCAGAGGGCTCTGTCCCAAGTTTCTTGTGTTGGATTCTGTGGGCCTGCTCACTGGCTTTATGTTCTATGGCCTCTGGTTTTGTGAGGTATGGGGGAGGGGTGGTCAGGCTGCTGGGAGTCTCCTCTTCCCCAGGACCGCTCTACAGCATGGGTTGTCTCAGCTGTTGTCTGCGCTGGTGTCTGCCACTTCCCTGGGCTGTGCAAAGCCATGTCTGGGGTCCTAGCATTGACGTTTGTTAGCTCCACCCCCCTGGGGCTCAGTTACTCTTGTTGTTCTGCTGCGGTGAGGGCTGCTGGGACACCTCTCTTCCTGCACTAGTCTCTTTCCACCACCACAGGAAGGGCCCTCTCCCCACTTCTCTTGCTACTGAAGCCCGCCTTCTGGCTCCTATTTCTCCTGAGATAGTATTCTCTGGGTTTATTCAAGGGAGGGATGAGAGCTGTTTTTACCTGGACATCATGGCTCCCAGAAGTTCAAGAAGGCAAGTTTCAAACCTTTAGACTGTGGGTTGGAGGCCTCCGGGCTAGCTGCAGGCTCTGTGCTGGTGTCTCCCATAGCTCTGACAGACTCCCGTCCTGGGCTGAGAGGCCTGGGGCTTGATCCTGCTTGTATTTCTTTGTCTCTTGATTCCATCCCTTTCTCTATTCACAAAACCACCACTCTGGTGCAAGTCTCATCACCTCTTGCTTGGACTATTGCAATAAGCCTCCCACTTGGTTTCCCTTGTCTTCAAGACTCTCTCCATTCCAAAGCATCCTCCACAGAGCTGCCAGAGAGATTTTTCTAAATTGTAGGACTATATCACCCCCCTCAAATAAACTCTTAATTGTTCTCTATAAATTCTAGGATTCAGCAGAAGCTATCACTTAGAGCCTTTCACAATCTGATCCCACCCTACCTCTCTGGCTTTATTCCACATTGCTCCCCTTCTTGGAGTTTAACTTCTAGTCACACTGGGCTTCCTTTCTTCAGGCAAGTCACTCCATCCCCTGGTTATGTGACTTTGTACCAGATGTCCCCCTTTGGCTAGCAAGCATTCCTGCCTGATCTCTCTATCCTCTTGGAATCCAGTTTCCTTCAAGGTTCTACTCAAATACCACCTTCTACAT
This sequence comes from Trichosurus vulpecula, assembly GCF_011100635.1. NCBI lineage: Eukaryota > Metazoa > Chordata > Mammalia > Diprotodontia > Phalangeridae > Trichosurus > Trichosurus vulpecula. The sequence continues at coordinate 215,322,000 of NC_050580.1, read as the reverse complement.
GGGTCTTTTCCTTTAGAGCTGCTAGTGCTTCCCTCTTCTCAAATTACCTAGAATATATTTTTTACATACATATATGTGTTTATTGGTCTCCCCAAATAGAATGTAAACAGTGACTTTTATCTTTGGATTCCTTTTGTTGTTTAGTTGTTCATTGTGTCTGACTCTTCATGACCCCGTGGATCATACTGCTTTCTTGACAAGGCACTGGAGTGGTTTTGCCATTTCCTTCTCCAGTGAATTAAGGGAAACAGAGATTAAATGACTTGCTCAGGGTCACAGAGCTAAAGTGTCTAAGGCTCAATTTGAACTCAGGTATTCCTGACTCCAGGCCCAGTGCTCTATCCACTGAGCCACCTACCTAGTATAGAGCAGGCAGTTAAGTACTGCTTTTGATCGACCCTAAAAGGCTATGCCAGAATTCTCAAGTTTTAACAGGTCTACAAGATTGCACATCTGCTGTCACAGCACGTCTATTTACCAACAGAGGCATCTGTTACTAGGTTGACCACAGAACAGTAACAATTTTGGAATTAGCACTTCTTGAAGATTGCCTACCCTAAGGTACTGAGGGGTTGTGTTCTCAATCAGTGGAAGGAATGCCTCATGAAATCAATTGCAGATCCTTGAAGAAACAAATACAGCACCTACTCCCTACACTATAATTCCCCTCTTTTCTAAGGAATATATCTTTGGCCTTCTTTAATTAAACTCTGAACATCTGAACATTTACCAGCTAACCAACCTCAAGCTCCTGGTTGTTTCTGTTTTTAAATAACTTGGCTGCTAATAGAAAAAATGGTTTTCAATTGAATTCTGGTAATTTTTTTTTTAATCCAGAAGGGTTGTATCAAATTAGATCTTTGCAAATTTCATACCCACATGGCTTCAATGATCATTTTCATATAAATGACTCTCTAATCTCTATATTGAATCTTTACCTCTTCCCAGAGTTCAAAGTCTAATATTTACAACTACCTACTGGATGTCACACTGGCATCTCAAACTTAACATGTCCAAAAACTGAACTCTGTCTTCCTTCCTCCCCAAACCTGCCCATCTTTCTGGTATTTCTATTTTTATTGCTAGGACCAGCATCCTTCTAGTCTCTCAACCTTGAATATTCATTCATGTTTGACTCCTGACTTTCCCTTTCCACATAGTTTGATAGTCTTACATACTATATTCTCTTGCAGGGGGTATGCTCGGGGAAGATTAGCACCTCTAGCGTGAGGGCTGCTTTCCACCTTTGGTGTCCACTCAATTCACTCAACTCTCACCTGTGGCTCCAAGAAACTGCAGCATGTGCAGTGGCTACACCCTAATAAAAAATTTTGGCAGATTGCCTAAACCAGGCTGAAGGTAACCAAGGGGTCTCAAAGCCACTGGTGACTTAGGGGGGTGTCTACCTCAGCATGTGAAAACTTCTTTTGGCACTATGGGTAGATGAGAACAATTTCTTTCAACGGCCAGTAAGGCAGGGGAAGCAGATGTGGAGTGCTTGGTTAGACACTGAAGACACCAAGGTAACCCACTGCATCCTGAGCCACCAGCAGTCATTGACTTTTGTCTTGCCACTGGACTGCAACGACTGTGGAAGAGACAGTGAGGCTGATGATTTTGCACAACTCTGCCTCACTCAAATCCAATTTATTCTGAAGTCAAAAGAAATCACTCATACCATATGTGGATTATTTGTGCCCAATTTGTGGTAGAGCTTTCTGAGTTCACACTGGTCTGACTGACCATAGTCAGACACTCTGTACCTTGATCACAATATAGTGATGTCATTTTGGTCTTCTTCAAGAATGAAGGACAACAACCATTCTCTTGCATTCATTCCTTCTTTTATATGCCTTCTGTGACCATCTTATTTGAGTCAACTGCCACTTCTTTCCTTAAGATGACATGGTACAGGTGAAAGAATGCTGGTGTTGGAGCCGATGCATTTACCTAGGTTAAAATCCTCACTTTGTTATTTGTGTGACCTCAGTGGGCTTCGGTTTCCTTATTTGTGAAGTGAGAGGTTGGACTAGAGCTTTAAGGTCCTTTCAGGCTCTGCATCTGTCATTCTGGAATCTTATATAATTGCTTCTCATGTGTTCTTTTTGTGTCCAGCTTCTCTCCTTTTCAATTTGTCTTTATACCACTGCCCATAACCATGCCACTCTTCTACTTAAAAAAGTTCATCAGCTGAAAGTGATCTCTCCCTCCACAAACTTGTGTGAATCTCTTTTTAAAAACAGAAAGCAAAATTAAAGACATAAATTGTGAATACAGAAGGGTACAAAATCTACTGAGGAAAATATTGATTTAAACTGTTCCATTTATGTAATGTGAGAAGACTATTTGTAACCTTTCAAAATAAGCCACAGATGATCATAGAATAAGGGTCGCAGAATTTTAGAGGCGTGAGGGACATGAAAAGTTATTCTAGCTCAACCTCTCCATTTTTTAGAGGAGACAAATGAGGCCTAAAGAAATTTAGTTACTTCAACAAGTTCCTAACGGTTAAAAGCAAAATCTTGGGCTCATCGTTGACCCCGGTACTCTTTCAATGTAATATACCATTTCTCTCCCACACCACATCATGTCTTTTAAAGATATATTGTTTTTAACTAATAAATACATAAATTCTTCTTTTAGAACAGAATTGCCAGCTGAGAAACCTAAGCTTTCATTAGGAATTTGAGAACGAAGTTTTATGAAAAATTTATCCCATGCCCATATTTCTTTCATTTGCTCCTTAAGACATTAGTTATTGCTAATTTTGTACGTATTTACCTACTAGAATAAAACACATATATTCTCTTTCACATTTACCAAATGGATTCTTTAGTGAGGATGGAAAAGATTTTATTAAATGATAGCCCAAATCTCTCATTTAAAATTATGTAAAAATACAACAAAAGGTTAAAATTAAACACAATCCAAAGTAACAAAATATCAAAATTTTATTTTAAATAAATTTTGTATATACAATTTGGTCACCTACTGTAGGGTCCATTATCGTTTAGAAACACTGATACAGATATAGCTGTAGCTTGCTTAGAAATGCAAGTTACCTGTCACATTTAAGAAAGCATAAAAAAGTTCATTATCTAATCTAATAGAAAGTTGTTATTCTAGAAAACATATCTAGGTTTCATCATATTTTCTATAAAAGACTACCAGAGTCCACATATAACACATTTTGGATAAGTCATTCTAAATTCCAAATTAATGGGCTCATGAAGCTCTTTATCATTTCTATGGACAAAGGATTAACTTCATGCAGCTTATTTTTTCTCAAATGATTTTCTAAAAATTTCCAGTGAAGCTAGAGGAATCTAAACATCATGCTGCTTCTAAGATTCAAATATTAAAAGATTTCTTTGACAATATTGAAATTACAAGTCCAAAAAAGAGCTTTAGATCAAAGGCACATGGAGAGGTGTAGAAGAATAAACTGGATATCCCAGGGGTGGATCTGCTGCTTGTACAGTAAGGTTTCTTAAAAGTACTGGATGAGCTTGTATGCTGTAACGTTCTTCATCATCATTTGTGGCATAAAGCAGTTCCCATGAAAGATTGGCCCACTGCCCCCTAACAGCTTCACCATTTAATTTCCCAACTTGGACCAACAATTCCTGAAGAGTAAGTACTCTCCCAGTGTATACTCCCTTTAAAGGAAAGGAAAAAAATGAAAAAAATTCAACACATTTAATGTTGAATATTAATTATATATACAAACACACAGGCAACAAATATGTTTAAAAAGTGTACGTCAAATTTTCTACAAAGAATCTCAAAGTAGGAAAGGACCTCAAAGACAGTCTAATCTTTAAAGTCTAACCCATGTTTGAACAAGAATTCCTACTACAACATACCCAATAAGTGGTCATCCAACCTCTGCTTGAAACTCACATTAAAAAAGTTTCACTGATATTTTTTTCCTTTAAATCAGTCACTCCAACCTCTCCTCACATACTGAGTCCTTTCTTACAACAAAGTAAAAGAAATAAACAAAACATGGTGACTGCACCAGATGATGTCCACAATACTCTAGTCATCCCCTGCCTTTCTTCCATAACAGGGAAGGTATATTTCATGAGGTATTCTTAGGAACCTTCAACAGTCTTGCAATTATCCAGAATTCAACTGAAGGTCATGTTGGGTAGTTTGTTATTTAAGGGAATCTTATTGTGAATACTTACAAATTGATAACTTATAATATATGCCTGAACTGGCATGTTAACATGGAGTTAATTTGTCAGCAAAAGGCATAAATACATAATTAAAAACATTTTTTAATAGCCAAATTTGAGCTAGCATAAGCATAAATTCTAAAAACATTTGTTTATGGTACAGAACCTTTAAGTTGTTATTTTTAAGCTGTGAGAATTTAATAGGTTAAACTTCAAGTGGTCATAAGAATATGGGTTACACCTACATGTAAGAATCAAAATAAGCATTCTGTGAGTGTTTAGTTCATTTTCATATTAATATATCAGAAATGGGTGATTTTGTTGTTTGGGAATGCCTAGTGTGGAAATTCCTTCTACCTATGTAGATCCCAACTCATCCAGAATTTGTGGTGTGAAAAAGTTCCCTGAGCTATTGTCAAAGGCAGGATATGAACCTAGGTCTTCTTGAATTCCAGTCCAACACTCACCATACTGCCTTCCTAACTCATTATTATTAACAGTAACTCCTTCCACTAATATCCTACTCTGATACTTTACTCTGCCACTGAGGAGACCCTGGGTTCTTACAAGGTTTTGCCACTGGAGCACAAATTTGGGTGGGTCTACTAAGCTGGAAAAGTTTTGAGAACAGGTTTAGAAACACAATGCATACAAGTTGTTCCCTAAAAATTTCTAGCTAAATTTAAGGAAGCTCTTAAGTTAGTCACTGGGTACTGAGGTTCTACTCACCTCACACCCCATAACTCATGAAGACCATTTATTAAGATGTGGAGAAGTTGGGCTACGAATACGTGGAGGAGGACCTTTTTTATATATAATAATGAATATTTCTATAATTCTTAGCAGTTTACAAAATCATCTTCTCACTAACTGTGAGGTAAGTATTGTACCCAAAGTACCCAGCTAAAACTTTTATATCCAGTTACTTCTAAATAAATTATTCCTCAGGCTCAACAATTCCACAACCCCACTTCTTCCCTCCAGCCTAGCCCCAACCCCCTCTCCTTTCTTTAATCTGTCCCATCTGCTAATCCACTGCTGTCAATTTGCTCTCTTAATTGTTCACCTATCTTTTCTTATTTACCTTGCCTTCCCAGCTACCTTCTCCTTTTCCTTCTTGAGGTTCTATTTTCCATTCATGTTCTACTCTCTGTTCTACTTCCTAATCTACCCTCCCTTGGAAGGTAAGCTTCTTGACAGTTAGGGATTGTTTTATTTATTTTATTTGTATCCTCAGCAAAGTGTCTGAAACATAGTAGGTACCTAAGTAGGTTGATTGACAGTTGAAATAATTCTGGCTACCTTAATGAATGGCTAGTTCTACCCCCAAAATAATGACTAACTTTACAATAATTTGAATTTGTTATCAAGATGGCAAAATTAAATGGCCTAACCATACATGAAGCCATAATTATGAGTTTATTAAAATACATAATTATATAGGCAGAGTTGGCTAGAATATGCTGAATCTCTATAAAACATTAATTATAATATTTGAAATAACTGATTCTTGGGGTGAGGCTGGACTTAGGAACAAAGATATTTTTGAAATTTTGTCTTTCTTACCATATTAGGATCATGCCCCAGAGAAAAAAGGTATGGCTTTTCCTGTATAACTGCTTCCTGCCACTCTTCATCAGATACTAAACCAATATACCAGTCATGTTCATATTCTTCTAAGTAGCTAGCCAGGTCTCTGAAGTTCTCTATAGGACCTAAACTTGCTTTGTCAAGCATAAGCTTAAAGGCGTACCTGAAAAAATATAGAACCAAAAGTCTTTTTGCATACTTTTGATCAATCTCATTAATGAAATAAATTTAGTCCACACTTCAGGGACTAGATTGGAATTATATACATTTCATGCAAACAGGTTAGAGAGAATTTATTTAAATTATCTATGGCTACAATATCAAAACCTACCTTAGGCCTTATGAAAAATAAAGTTTTCTTATCATCCAAATGGAAGTACAAGTTAAATGTAATTTCATCAAAGGAACCAGAACATATAAGGACTTTTAACTCGAAACACATTTTTTCAACTCCATCATTACAACAATACTGTGATCTCACTGATGTGGGTATCCCTACTAACAATGAAGATTTTAAAAAATTTATTTCTTTGTTACATTTTAAGTTCTGAACTGTCTCTCTCCCCCGCCTTCTCACCCCATACTAGAGAAGTCCACTATTTCACACACACACACACACACACACACACACACACACACACACACACACAATCATACTTTGCACATTTCTATTTATCAGTTTTTTTCTCTGAAGTATCTTCCTTCACAGGTCCTCTGTAGTTGATCTGAATATTTGTAATACTAAAAATAACTTAGTTGGTCACAATTATTCTTCGAACAATATTACCGTTACTATATACAGCATTCTATTGGTTCTGCTCATTTCACTCTTAGTTCATGCAATTTTTCCCACGTTTTTCTAAAATGAACATGCTCATCATTTCTTACAGCACAGTAATAATTCCATCATTCCCAAACAGATGGGCATCCCCCAAATTTCCTGTTCTTTCATAGGTTCTTTTCCTTTTCCCCCGATTGCCTTGGGAAACAGACCTAATAGTGGTATTGCTGGGTCAAAGGGTATACGTACGTACATACATACATACATACATACATACATATATATATATATGAATTCTTTGGGCATAATTCCAGATTGCTCTTCAAAATTGTTGGATCAGTTCACAATTCCACCAACAATGTATTAAGGTCCCAATTTTTCCACATCCCCTCCAATATTTGTCATTTTCCCCTTCTATCATTTTAGCCAATCTGATAGGAGGGAGATAATATCTCAAAGTTGTTTTAATTTACATTTCTATAACCAATAATAATTTAGAGCATTTTTTCATATGACTATGTATAGCTTTGATTCTTCACTGAAAAACTGTTCATATCTGTAATGGCAAGTAAAGTGGGACTTTTTGTTGTCTTTTGTTTTGGAGTGCTTCTCAGCACTACGGCAACCAAATGCCTTTGACTGAGTCTTGCCTTTGTTTGTAGGAGGGCCCACACTCTTTTGCTAGTTAGGTCATGAGAGGTGCGAAACCCTCAAGAGGTGTGAAGCCCTCAAGAATTGTGAAGCACTCTGACCCTGAAGTATATATACTTTGAGGTTAGCATTTTGTTTGGGACTCACTCATTGGAAGAGTGTTGGTGTGGAGATTCTGGGTAGCCATTAAGGAGCCCTCTGGCTTTGAAAATCCAGACATTGGCGCTTCTTTCTCTGGTGACTGCGTATGTATTTCTATGGTCAGACACATAGAATCCTGTCTGTTGATTTGTGTTATTTTGCTCTGTTTATATAATTTCTGTTTGTAATTTCTATTTGTATTTCCTCTGAAGTTCAGGGTGCTGACTTTTTCCCTGAACTAAGTGAATGATATATGTGTGTTTGATTAAAATTGAGACTGTAAACTCCTTAAAGTTGCTTTCCTTAGAAAAGCAGATCAAAGAACCTATGCGCTTTTGTTGTTGGTCTTTTACCTCCACAACAGCTGCTAGCAAGAATGTTGTTACAATATCCTTTGACCATTTATCAATTGGGGAATGACTCATATTCTTATAAATTTGACAACGTTCTCTACATATTTGAGATATGAGACCTTTGTGCAACAGACTGTGTATAAAATTTTCTTCCCAATTTTCTGTTTTACTTCTAGTCTTGGTTACATTGGCTTATCTAAGATTCTAATCATTTCCTGCTCCAATATCTTCGCCCAGAAAACCCCAAATGGAGTCACGAAGAGTCAGACATGACTGAAAAATGATTAAATAACAACAGGCTGTCCACAGGTTTTCTGTAACTCTTGCTATGTGACAAACCACAGGAAGTTCATTCCTAAGTAATTTATGTTTTCTGGTTTATTGGACACTAGGTTGCTGAGTTCCACTGTTTCTGTTTCTTCTTTCTCTAGTCTGTAACAAGGATCTACTTCTCTATTTTTAAACCAGTACTAGATGATTTTGCTAATTGCCATTTCATAATATAGTCTGAGGTCTAAAAGGGCTATTCCCTTTTCATTCCTACATTTTAAAATTAATTTTCTTGATGTTCTAGATCTTTTATTTCTCCACATGACTTTTGCTATTATTGTATCAAGTTCTGTAAAGTATTATTTTAAGAATTTCATTGGTATAGCAGTAAAATTTTCAATTAACTTTGGTATTTGGTAGTAGTATCATTTTTAATATATTAACATGACTCAGCCATGAGCAATAAATATTACTCTAGCTTCTCCAGTTGTTTATTTCTCTAAGAGCACTTTGTAAATATGATTTTCTAAGTAAACTATTATATGAGCAGCAAACACGGAGTCTTATTTTTTCTATACCTTTCTCTCCTCTTGTTATTACTAGCATTTCCAGAACTATATCAAATAATAGTAGAGTGGGAATGCTTGCTTTACTCTTGTATTTAATGGAAAATCTTCTAGTGTAATCCTACAGCAAATGGTACTTGCTTCTGTTTTAGACATATACTTTTTATAACATTAAAAAAGGTCCCTCTATGCCTATACTTTGTAGAGGTTTTTTTAAAAGCATAAATGAATAGTGTACTTTGTCAAATATTTTTTCTGCATCTACTGAGATAATCATGTGGTTTTGGATGTTTTTATTTTTAATATGTATAATTATATAAATTGTTTTCCTGATGTTTAACCATCCTGGAATCTCTATTATAAATTCCACTTAGTCAGGATGAGTGATTTCTTGAATCAACACGTAACTTGCAAAGCTGTCCTGCTTGTTTAAGATTCTGTCTATGCTTCCTTCTATTTTCTTCTTTTTTGGAGGGGGAGGGGGAGGACTCTACTGAAATAGAGTCCCCCCTTTCTTACCCACCCCTAAACTGAAAAACAAAATTCTTGTAACAAACATGCACAATCAAGCAAAACAAATTCCCACATTGGTCATGTCAAAAACTTATGTCTCATCCTTAATCTTGGGTTCATCACTTCTCTGTCAGGTAAAGTCCAGCTGTACTTCTTCAAAGGTTTTCTGGAATCATAGTTGATTATTTCATGGATCAGAGTTCTTAAATTTTTCAAGGTTTTTTTTTCTTTACAGAACTGTTAATAGTGTATTAATTATTCTACTGATTATGCTTTACACATGGCTTTTCCTATCTAACTCCTCATCTGTAATGTGTTACAGTCTGCTCACATTCACCATGCACCTCTACATTCCACTGATGAACCTCATCTTAAATACTTAGTATGTGCCTGGTACTATGCTAAATGTTTTACAAATATCAATATGTCATTTGATCTTCACAACCACCCTACAAGACAGATGCTGTCATTATCCCCATTTTATAATGGAGGAAACTGAGGCAGGCAGGGGTTAAGTGAGCCCAGGGTCATACAGCTAGTAAGCATCTGAAGCCAAATTTGAACTCAATTCTTCCTGACTCCAGGTCCAGCACTCCATTCACTGAGCCACCAGCTGCCTCTTTCAGTGGAGAGAACTGTGCAATTTCTTCAAAGTAACCTGGCGGGCCCATCTCTTCCTGTACAATTCTATATCCGACTTGCTGTCACACTTTATAGCTTGCCCAATCAACTGCATGTCACACATCAATAGGCATTCTTCATCCTCTTGGATTTTCTTGTTTTGATAGTTGGTCTGTGTTACCGAAGCTCAAGCACATGCCCTTCCTTTCCTCTAACAATCAGCAAACTCTAAAAGTGGACAGTGATTTGTAAAGCCAGTAGCAGTGACATTATTAGGTAGTTTTGCTTAAATGTTTTCAAGGAATGTATTTTTTGCGAATTTGGGTGTGTTTAGTGGTAACTGTCTCATGTTAAACAAAAAAATTTAAAACTTTTTTTCTATGAAATTAACAGAAAAAAATACTGGGCTACCTATACAACACAACATGTCAGAGTAGGACTTTAAGGAAGGTTACTCTTAATACTGACACAAAGAATCAAAATTATTTCTTACCTGAATGCTTTCAGTGCTTGCTGGAACAGTTCTGGTTTTTCAGTTAGCCAGTCCAAACCAAGAGACCAAGGAATGCCACTGTTGTAAGCTCTATATATGTGACTAGGGCTGGGGACTGTATTGTCTATTCCGAAAAAACTAAAATAACAAGACATCACTGCATGAATATATATGTCTTTCAAAACTTCATCCTTTGCTATTTCTTCAAGTATATTTGAAAGATTTTCTTTTGGATGCAAAGACTCCAACTGACTTAAAACAAATTGGTACCAGTCTTCTGGAAATAACTGCTTTATTTCATTAATTCTGGATTTGGGCAAACAACTAGACCTCCATTCTTCTGGTATGCTTAACAGCTGTGAATGAGAACAACTAAATTCCAACAGAGGAAGGTGTGTCATCTCTCTTTGCTTCCCTTTGTCAACAGCAGGAAGTCCCAATGCAACTGCTTTATACAGTTTATCTTCTGAAATAGTCTCTGCTGAATTACCATCTGTGCTCCGTGATTCCACTGATCCTGGAATAGGTAAAGATGTACTTGGCAAAACTTTTAACTTCCCATTTTCTTTGTTGGTAGTAGACTCATCATCAAAAAAGTCATTATCAGACCACTCATCAAGTGTTTCTAAATTTAAACTATCTGTATCACTGGGGACTTGTGGGTATGGTGAATGATTCCACTCAGGCTGCTTGATTAGAGGCGGCACACCATTATTTTCAGCTTCATCAAGTTCCTTTGGTGTTTTGGTTCTTTTATAGCAGTATCGTACAAGCATCCACACAAGTACTTTAATGAGGTCACCTTTAAATTCTTGTAAATTTTCATTAGAATCAATTATACCAGATAAAACACTTCTGGCGTCGGAATATAGCCTCACAGGTAGAACAGTACAGGGTGTTAAGATATTTCCAAAGTGCTCATTGAGTGGAAGTGCTTTTGCATATTCTTCTTGCTCAAAAGCTGCTTCAAAAACTTCATCAACTCTTCTGGCTTCAACAGTGTGGCATGATGTTTCTTGTAATTCTAATCCCTGAAAGAAGAAACAAAAACTTGAGTGTATTCCACGGAAGCCTTTCCCAACCCCTCTTAATTCTAAGTGCTTTCTATTTATTTTTTCCTATTCATCCTGTATCATTGCTCGCATTACATGTACTTCTTTGCTTTTGCTTATTGTCTCCCCCGTTAGATTGTAAACTCCTTGAGGGCAAGGACCATCTTTCACCTCTTTTGGTATCCCCAGCACCTAGCACAGTGCCCGGAACATATAGGCTTTTAATAAATGTTTAGTGGTTGATCATAATCACTTAGACATAAAAAGTTAGTAATTTTAAGAATATTTATGTATTCTTCCTTAATAAAAATATGGCAAATAAAAGTCAGTTCTTCTTAATCAATAGCTATACCTTATCTTTCAAATCTAGAGGCAGCAAGGTATGGTAGAAGAACAATGGATTTAGAGTCAGAAGGCCCAGGGTTTGAATCCTGGCTTTGCAATTTAGCATTTCTGTGGCCATGGGCAAGTCATTTAATCTCTCAGCTTTAGTTTCTTCACCTCTTCACCTGTATGTCTCTATAGGACATTATGGGCAATTGAAGAGTGCTAAATTAGAGAAATATTAGTAACAATATTATTTTTATGACAATTATAAAGAACATTACATTTGAAAGACCACAATTATATTTTTTATAACTTCAATTTCTAGAACATTCTATATAAACCTAGAAATGTTTTTTCTTCAAAATGACCAATGCCTTGTATTAAGCATACTGATTTCAAATACTGCTAAGCTAACATGAACTATCTGCGTAGGGAAGCTTTAATAGCAGTTGTTACTTTGCTGTAAAAAATTGTAAATATATACAGAAAACATATAAATAGTTGCCTATCTGGCAAAAAAAGACGGCCAAAGAAATTCTATTTAGAAGGGCCCACTACCACATTACAAGATGCTTCAATATTATATACTAGCTTAACAGCAAAGAAAGAAGAAGTAGGGATTACTCTAATATTATGGCACATTTTCTGCTGTTTCTTCTTTATGAGGTTGCAGCGTCAGTTTAGCAACAGTCTGAACCTACCATGTAATGTTTAAGAGAGCTCATACTATACTGTTCTCCATACACCATTCACTCTATAAGTCAAACAGTAATACAGAATCATACTTTGAGGATGGTTGTTTGGATTAGGGCAAAAAGAATGGGTCTTAGAGAAGAGGTGACTGGTCTATATAGCTTCTTTGCCTACTTATAATCTGACAACAGACTACACAATGTCAATATGTATGTATTTTATTGTGAATATTTAAATTTTTAAAAAATACATATTTTCAAATTCAACAAAAAATAGATTTACTCCAAGTTGCTTATGTATTTGATATCTACTAAATTGATCACAGAAACATTTTTATATATATCTACTCTAGAGAGAAATTTAGTGGTCTGACCTTAATGTTAATACAGCAATAAGTATATCCTCGTTCTAGAACTAGTATCCAGATAAGTCGATCTTGAAAACGACATAAGTAGTGTGACCCAGGTAAAATGAGACCTAAAATAGAGTAGAAAAAGGTGAATTATTTTTTATGTGGGGTTTAGATGGCTCATTTTTATTATGGCAGATCTGACAACATTTAGGAGACTGACTTTTAACTCCTGCTACCGTTTTGTTAAAAATAGAAAGTGAAACACTATTTTGCACCAGGAAAGGCATTAAAATTAATTACAACACACAAAACAACCACTTAGATTACTAATATGATTTAATTTACTATTGTGCTATGTATGAGGGTTTTCAAATCCCCAGAAAAACAACAAAACTAGAAGCAACTGTATCAAATTTCTACCTTTTACAACATTTCTTACATACATCCCCTTCTCTCCATTTGCATAGTCACAACTCTAGTTCAGGTCATCAGTACTTCTCACATGAAGTACTAGAATCATCTTCTAACTGGTTGGTCTCCTTGCTTTAAATTTCTCTCCACTCTAATCAATCTAGGATGATTGCCAGGGTTATTTTTCTAAAGTATACGTCTGTGTCACACCCTGCTTAATGAGCTCCAATGGCTCCCTGGTACAGGTATCAAGTCTTCTACTTTGGCATTCAAAGCTCTTTATAACCTGCGTTTTTTCTACTTTTTCAGTTGTCTTCTTACACCTTACTACTCCACTCCACTTGCCTGCTATCAAACACGATACTCTATCTCCTCTCGGTACCTTTGTCTGGCTGCCACTTATGACAGGAGTGCTCTTCCCTACCACCTATTCTTCACTCTTAATTTCCTGTCTTCCTTCAAGGCCCAGTTCAAAACTTACCTTCTAGAAGACATCTTTCCTGATTCCTTAGTTTACAATGCTTTTCAGATCATGTTCCATCTAGTCTGTAGATATCTTGTAGGTATCTACAGATTTACCTAGTCTCTCTCACTAGAATGAGGATAGGGACTGTAATTTTGGCCTTTCTTTGTTGCCTCTAGTACTTGGCATAGTACCTGGGACAGTGCTTAGAAAATGTTTGTTGACTGACCACTCATATAATCATTATCCCAGCTGGATCTCACCACCTCTTGCCTAATCTATTCCAACAGCCTTTGAACACACACACACACACACACACACACACACACACACACACACCCTTTATAACCTGACCCCTTCCTACATTTCCAGTCTTCTTACACATTATTCCCCTCTACACACTTAAAGATCTGGTGACAGTGACTTACTTGAAGTTCCTCAAACAGAATGCTCCATCTCCTATCTTTGTGCTTTGGTACTGACTGTCCTCCATGATTGGTATGTTTTGCCTCCGCACCTCTACCTCCTGGTTTCTCTGACTTCTTCTAAGACTCAGCTCAAGACCCACATTCTGCAGGAGCCCTCTTTTCGTTCTCCCAGTTTCTAATGCTTTCCCCTTTTAGATGACATTCCATCTACTCTGTATAGATCTTGTCTACATATAGTTATTTACATGTTGTCCACCCCCCCCCAACCCGGCTCTGGCATGTGTGCTTTATGAAGGCAGAGACTATTTTTACTTTCCTTGTGGCTCAAGCTCTTAGCACAAAGTAAAGAATAAATGTTTAGTGACAGTCTGATTTGCAAATATATTGATAATGCTAAATCCAGATAAAAATTTCAATGTAACTAAGAGAATTTAAGTGAAAATGATATAACAAAGGATAATTGCATAGGACTCGGAAATAACAGAATGCCAATTAGTGTTAAAATGAAATACAAGTCTATAAGCACTAGTTAAAAAATGTAACCCATTATGCAATTTATGTTGAGAAATGACTGAGGAGCTAGTTTTTAAAGTTGTTACAAGAGTAATAAAGTTTATAAAATTGTGCATTAAAAGGAAGGCTTTTTGTAAATATGGAAGCAGATCATAGGACACTTCTATATTATTGTGAAACACACCCCCTTTCTTATGCCAAAGTACATCAAAGGGTATTTAAGCAAAAAGAAGAAATTGCCCCTTTTTAAGCAATAATAATATAGGAATTTCATTTTATATTACAAATTCCTCCTGAAATTGGCATGTTCTAGACATTTCTGAAAAACTGACTATTTTAAATAAATAAATTTAATACCATCCAATTCATACTATAAGCCAGCAAGATACTGTCATAAAAATTAGAAATATAGATGATGTATTCTCAATTTTAAAACTACTTGACTTGCAAACGAAATAGAAGAAAGTATACCTGCTCAACCATCACTTGACTGGCATAGAGAAACAAGTCTTACTTTATTTTAAAGATCTACATATTTTTAAATATGAATGAATAAGGAAGCTATTTGCTGTGGATATGACACTTCTGGTCTAATTTATATCTTGTGACAGAAAGTTGAACCTGATAATCTTACTATTTTTAGCTAAGGGTGAATAAAAGTTCTTTAACTTAAAGCAATACATATTTTATTACAACTTTAACATGTTATTTGTGAGAAATGGGCATTTATGCTGTTGAAGGTTATTTGAGTGCTATTTCAGAGATCTGGACAAGCTCAATGCAACAGGCATTGCATTTGACAGTGGAAATGGGTGGGGACTGGGGGGAAGTCTGGGAGGAAGATTAATACATATGTTGCTGAAATGTAAGTCATCAGACCACACAGAATTGGAAAATTCAAGAATAATTCTCTGTTTCTATTGAGCAAGTGTTCTAAATAGCAGCCTCTAATCTCTGTTCTGGATCCTGGTTTCCAAACTGTGGAAACATGTGGCTTTTCCAAAGCTGTAAACAATTGTATTGCATTAATTACAACATAGTTTGAAAGAAAGCCCTGAAAAAAAAATACCACTCGGATTACTACATTTAGTACTGCACAAAGCTGAAAGCTCAACTGACCATCACATTATAGATACCAACTATTATGAGCATTACAATCAGTACACCTGAAGTATTAAGACACTGATATGGACCAGCAAGAAAATCCTGGATTTTCATGAGGGCATGTGCAGAGTTTTGTTATGACCTGCAAGTAATCCTTGTGGTCTGGGACATCTAGGTACAAATAGTGCAACCGATTTTACAAGCACTTGTTAGGCACCTGTGGTGTGCCCCTTTTTATACTACCCATTGTGAAGAATATCAAAGAAATAAATGACATTATATTTGCCCTAAAAATAGTAATTTGAAAGATAAAATATTGTTCTTAATTAGTGTTTGAAAAAGAATTATAGGTAGCAATGTTATAAATATAGCCTATTTTGGGAAACTTAGTGAACAGGAAAAAAGTCCTCCTATTACATTGATAACATTATTACAGGTGACATATGAAATATAAAAATATTGTAGGATTTTATTAACAAATATTGTTGTTTCAGTCGTGTTGGACTCTTCATGACCCCATCTATTTATTTATTTATTTATTTTTTTTGGCAAAGGTACTGGAGTGGTTTGCCATGGTTTGCCATTTCCTCCTCCAGCTCATTTTACAGATGAGGAACTGAAGCAAACAGTGACTTGCCCAGAGTCACACAGATACTAAGTGTCTGAGGATATATTTGAACTCAGAATGATGAGCCTTCCTGATTCCAGGCCCAGAATTCTACCCACTATACCATCTAGCTGCCCAGTTATTAATATCTATGCGTCTTATTTTATTGTACGTCAAAAATTTGATTTGTTACATACTTGTAATGAGGAAATTAAGTAGACAGTCACTCTAAATTAATTCAGCCTTGTTGGACAGCAAATTGATAGCAAGAGTGATTTTGGTTCTTATTTCTCTTAAAAAATTTTTTTTTCTAAATCCCTTTATAACACATAATCAGAACAATTGTAAGTAATTGTTTTACCAGGGTAGAGAACATATATTCTTTCCCAAGCCTAAACCAACTTGCCAGAAAGTTAGCTATCGGCATTTAAATACCATATGAGTCTGCATATCTGCTACTACATTACACGTTTTCTTCAAAATGACCTTGAGAATTCCAGTACAAGTCATTGTACAATTAGCACAGGGTGCAAAAGTTGCAATGCAGCCACATTATTGGAGAGAGTAAGTTCATTTCCACCAAATATTCTATTTTCTTCCTGAAAGCATTATTTTTAGTATTATATTTATTTGGTGGGGGCAGAGGGAAGATGGAGTGGTAAGTGCAAAGGACAAAATTACTTAAAGAAAAGTTTTGTTTCTTTAGGATTACTTTTCTTCAGCAACCAGGTAGGGCTGATGAAATTACCATGTTAGTGGAATAAGACAAACTTTTTATACTTTTCAATATGACTTACGGTCAGTTCCCATTACTTTACCATTAACTCATTTATATAGTATTTCGAGGTTTATAAAACATTTACCTATAATCTCACTTCATCTTTTATGACAATCCTGTGAGGTACATATAAGCAAACGGAGGCTCAGCAATTAAATGACTTACCTAGTTACATTAGTGTCTGACATCACTCGAATCCAGATCTTCCTGAATCTGAGGCCACTACTCAACTATAGGAAAAACTGAGGCCATTAGCCTCTTCTCCACTCTTGCTCATTTCAGACGCTTTTTATTGTTCCCTTTGCCTTCCTTTAACAAACTCTCCTCTTCATTCTTGACATGACCTCCAAGCCCTCAACCACTAAGTTCTCTTCCAGGACAACTCTAGTGTACCTGCCACTCTGTTTTCTCCATCTTGACCCCTTGGTAAACCAACCTGTCCTCATGTCCCTAGACTCATTACACCGCACTCCTTGCCGAGCCTTAGCCCTGGATCACTCCTACCATTTATTCCTGTACAGTTGCTACTGTACGAATGTAGAGAAAGATCATACAACTGTTCTGACTGGGTCCACTACAAATTTATGTTATATAACCTCACCTGGGCCCTCACTGCTGCTAGGCAATCCCTCTATACCTGCCTTATCAACCCACCATCCCACTTAACACAGCAGCTCTTCCAAACCTTATCATCTCTCCTCAAACCTCCCATGGCTCCCCCTCTCATCACTCTCTCAGTTAAGATCCTTACCTCATATTTACAGAAAAAGTCAAGGACGTTTGCCAAGAGCTCTTTTCTCCCTCTTCCTAATCTCACAGAACTCACACGTCTTCTGTCACTATCTCTTCCTTCACTCCTACCTCATATGGCCTTACTCTTTAACAAAGCTAAACCCTTTATTCATGCAAGTCGTTCCATTCCATCTGAACTCCTCCAATAGAATGCCCCATCATTCCAATTCCTTTACTGATGTCCAATCTCTCCCTAAGGGTTCATTTCCTACTGCCTACAAACATGACTTTCTCCTATCTTGAACAAATCCTCATCATTAACTATTATCTTTTATCTCTTCTGCCCTTAGTGGCTAAACCCTTTGAAAGGGCCACCTACAACAGGTATCTCCATTTTCCTTCCTCTCACTCTCTTCTTCACCCCTTACAATCTGGCTTCTACCAAACCTGCTCCCTCCAAAGTTACTGATTACTTGGTAACTTGTCTCCTCCCTTAGGCTGTTAGCTTTTTGCCTCTTTTTATATACCCAGCACTTAGTACATAGTACCTGGCATATAGCAGGCTACTTGGTTGACAAATCCAATGGCCTTTTCTCAGTCCTCATTCTCTTGACCTCTCTGCAGCCTCTGACATTGCTGATCTCTCTCCTCCTCAATACTCTTCTCTCTGGGCTTTCAGGACACTGTTCTCTCTTGGTTCTCCTCCTACCTATCTCAGCACTCCTGTTTCCTTTGCTGGAGCCTCATCCAGAACACTCACTCTGACCATAGGTGTCACAGAACATCCGGACCCTATTGCCCCTCTATACTACTTCTTTGGCAATCTCAGCTCCCATGGATTTAACTGCCATCTCTATGCTGATGATTCTCAAATCTACCTATCCTGCTCTAATCTCTATGCAGACTCCAAATTGCCTTTTAGATTATCTTGAAATGGAAGTACAGTAGATATTTTAAACTCAGGTCCAAAAATGAACTTGTCATCTTTCCCTCTAAACTCTCCCCTTCTCTATTACTGTACTAGACAGTACCATCCTCATAGTCTCTCAAACCTAGGAGCTATCCTGGACTCCTTACCATCTCTCACCCCACTCTCTTCCTGCTGGGGACCCAAGCTATTACCAATACTTCTAAATTTTACCTTTCTACTATCTCTTGAAAGGGCTACTTTCTCACCTCTGACACTTGCACTGCTGTGGTACAGGCCCTCATCATCAAATGCCTAGACAATAGCCTGCTGGTGGGTCTGCCTGCCTCAAGACTCTCCCCATCCTAATCTATGCTGTTCAGCTACTGCAGGTCAGCCCATCACCTCCCAGACTCAATTAACTGCAGTGGTTCTTTATCACCTCTGGGATCAAATACAAAGTGATCTGCTGGCATTCAAACCTTTTATTACCTAACCTTCTCCTATCTTTCCAATCTCCTTCCCCTTTACTCCCTGCCACATATTCTTCAATCTGGTGACATTAGCTTTCTGGTTGTTCCATGAACAAGACATTCCATCTCCTGGCTCTGGGCAATTTTTCTGACTGTCCCCCATGCCTGGAATGTTCTCTCTCAATTCCTTGGCATTCTTCAAATCCCAACTAAAATCTCATCTTCTCCCAAAAAAACCTCTACAAATTCTAGTACCTTAATTCTCTTGCTTTCTCTCTGCTGATTATTTCCTATTTATCCTGTATGTAGCTTATTTGTTGGCTTATTTTCGCCTCCATTAGGCTGTCAGCTTTTTGAAGGCAAGGAATATCTTTTGCCTCTTTTTATATACACAGTACTTATCACATAGTGCCTGGCATATAGTAGGTGCTTAAAAAATGTTTGTTGATTGAATGAATCTTCAACACCATGCTGATTCTCTTTAAAAACCTGATTCATCACATGTACTTGAGTTTCTCTATTTATCATTGCCTCAGATTCATGGAAGTCTTAAAAAATTTATGTTTTGATTACAGGACACAACTCTGACTCTGAGTGATCCTGATAGAGATCCTGATCTCTACTGATCGTTGCTTCAGCTTCCTGGGAGACTTTTAAAAATATTTATGTTTTGATTACAAGACAGAACCCTGAACTGTGATGGAGTTTACAATTCATTTTTAATCAGTAAGATGAATCCTCTTAATTTGTCAACTCTCACTTTTTCTTGTTAAGAAAACAAAGATTCTGAATGCTTTGGTAATTTTATTCATCTCAATAAGGTAAATTTGCTTTTTACTTCTTGTCTGTTATATTTTTAAAAATTTAATTTTTATATGTTGGCTCAAGTTATTTTCTTGAGAATGATAATCTCTCCAGAATGTTCTCTATACTAAATTTAGAGATGAAAATACCTCAAATGCAGCTTAGTCACTTACCTAAACTACCAGCTGCCATTGCAGATCCAAGTGCAGCACTCAGACTTGGAACCATTTGCTCATAGTAAACTGTATCTGGACAAATGCATGCTGTTGCACCTACTGGTCCCGGCCAACTCTTAACTGGTCTTGGAAACCCAACCAGAAACACAGGAAGGGTGAAGAGGGGCAGCAAAGGAGAAGAAAGTAGTGTAGAAAGAACTATGAAGAACATTACAACTGGGAAGAAGACTATATTGAGGGTAATTAAAGTGGTTGTAGATTTTCGACGCTGTTTTTTCTCTGTCCATGATGTCAAGAGAACAGATACAGCAAACTGCAATTTGGTGATAAGCTGAAGCAGTCGGTCACGAATAATACCAACCTGAAAATATAAAAACAAAATAAATATTTCTATTTATTTCATAGAAGCTCAGAACTGGAAGAGACCTCAAGAACATTTGGCCCAATTCATACATGAACAAGAATTCTCTGTACATATCATACATACAAACATACATATGTCAACCAAGTATTTATTAAGCACCTATTATGCGCTAGGCTCTGGGTACAGAAAAACAATGAATGAAACCATCAGTGTTCTCAAAGGGCTTAATTCTAGCAGAGAAGACAATAAGTACATATATAGGTATGTACAGAATAAATTTAAGGAAAATAAATACAAACAACTACTTAGTCAGTTAAAGAGAAAGCTAGGGCTTGAGAGAAAGCACTAGCCATTGAGAGAATCGGGAAAAGTTTTATGTAGTAGGGGGGCATGAGCTGAGTCCTGAAGAAAGTGAAGGACTCTTATCAAGCAGTGTTAAGGAAAGAGCACATTCCAGATACAGAGGATAGCTAATACAAGGACATGAAAATGGGAGCTGAAGTGACATGCAGAGAGAAGCATAGTATGGCTAGACCTTAATGTGTAAGATAATATGTAATGAGGCTGAAGGGGTATGTTTGGTCCAGGCTTTAAAAGCCCCTAGAAGAAGGGGCCACTAGAACTTATTGAGTAGGAGAATGAACTGGTCAGAACTGTGCTTAAGGAAAATCACTTTGGTAGCAGGGTGGAGGATGGAATGGGCTAAGGCAAGATGAGGTTTGGAGACTAATCAGAAAGGTACTGCAATAAACTAGGCAATAGGTGATGAGGGGAGATGTAAGGTAGTATCAGCATGAACGGAAAGAATCAGGTATGAAAGATGTAGAGGTCAAAACATAAACATCTGGCATATGTGGGGTGACCGAGTAAGGAATAAAAGATAATGCTAAGACTATGAATCTGGGAGACTAGAAAAATAGTGGTGTTTACTTGACAACTGGTCATTCAGTCGTTGCCAGAAGACTTGCAATTAGAGAGAATCCACTACTTTCCAAGGCAACATATCCCATTTTTGGATGGCTTTGTGAGTATTTTCTTATACCAAGTCTAAATTTGCTTCTTGGTGGGAAGTTACGAGGAGCAGGATTGTTTCATTCCTCCTATCTGTCCCACTTTTCTACTGACTCTTTGCCTAGATGGCTTTACTGGTATAAAAAAAAATCCTACTCTGCTAGGGCAGGTTTTTTCAGAGGATTAACTAGTTCATTCCAACTGCATTTTCCAAGTACACCCACACAGGAAAGCCCTGCAATTAACATTCTTCATAAAGACAAAGTAAACATTCAAAACACGGAAAGGAAAATGGGCTTTCCCAGTGCCAAGAGGGAAGAGTTTTAGGGTTCTAGGAGAGAGCTCAAGGGGAAAAAAAAAACAGGACTTCTCCACAGGGATCTATGCTAGGATGGGATGGGGAAGAGTTCCTCTCTGGGCCCTGCCCTAGAGCTACATCCAGCTCTGGGCCACCCTCTGAGGAAAAGCCTTTTTCCACCTTGTGTTCTCAGGGCCCTCTCCAGGGTACACAAGCTACTCTTGCCTCCTTCAGAGGTTCCTGTATCTCCACCCAGTGCTGCCTGCTAAGAGGCAGGTAGAGTCTCTTGGAACACACAACTACCATCTAACAAAATGGTAATACTCAAGGGAGTACTTTGAACAATCTGATCTCTGAGTCCCTCAACAGACCTCCTTCTGAAACTTTGCCTAGATTTACACTGTTCAATGGTTAGCATACTCCCATTCCCTAACACTTATCATAATCTAGTAAATTAAACTCCTGGCTAGGCATATACAAATCTCATTCCCTATTCTAAATTCATGACTTCTTCATGCCTATCTACTTCAATTCTGTCCTGATGTCTCATTCCAAATCTGTCCACCCCCTTCCACTGAGTCCTCCGGAATGCCAGTGCCCTAATTAATTTCCTTTCCTTTTATACTTTTTTTTCTTCATACCTTCCAAATTTCAGCCCTCACTTTGCTACTTCCTTTTAACTTCTCCCTCTACCACAACCATTCCACAATCTTTTTTGCTTTGAAGTTCATATTATTGAAATTTATCACTCAAACTACAGGACATTCTCTTTCCTCAATGAGTTTAGTACTTGAACTCTCTCTCCTCTCCATCTTCTAGCCTCACACTTGGGGATTTCAGCATGCACATTGATAATTCCCTGTCATACAACACAAATAAGGTGAAGAACCCTTCCTGTAGATATTCTCCAGCTTATACATGTCTTTCCTTAAATGCAGTTCTGATAACTGAGTAGGACAGTCTAACACGGTCTGACCAGGACAGAGCATATGGTAGAACCCTCCCCTCTCATATTTTCCTTATTAATGTTAAGAGCACCACCATCTTCCCAGTTACCCAGGCTCCTAACCTAAGCGTCATCCTTGGCTCCTCGCTTTTACTGCACCCTCCCCCATCCAATTAGTACTCCAATCCTGTGGTTTCTACCTTCCTAAAATCTCTCTTATATGCCCCTCTTCTTTCTTGGGACACTGCCACCACCCTGGCACACGCCCTCATTACTTCATACCTAGATTGCTGCAATAGCTGTCTCCTGTCTTCCTCCACTACAGTCCAGCCTCCACTCAATTGTCAAAGTGACCTTACTAAAGCATTACTCTGACTTTGTCACCCCCTTATTCAATCAACTCCAGTGGCTTCTGATTATCTCCAGGATCAAATATAAAATCCTTTTTCTGGCTTTTAAAGCCAACTTGCTCCCTCTTACCTCTGTAAGTCTTCTTATACTTTACTCCCTTAAACAAAATAATCCATTGTCCAACTCAGGGCATTTTCACTGGTTACCTATCTCTCAGGCCTGGGATTCTCTCCGGCCTGGGATTCTCTCCCTCCTCATCTCAGTTTCCTGGCTTCCTTAGAATCTCAGTTAAAACCCCACCTTCTGCAAGAAGCCTTTCTTAGTCTTCCTCAATGCTAATGCCTTCTCTCTGTGGTTACCTCTAGTGTGTGTGTGTGTGTGTGTGTGTGTGTGTGTGTGTGTGTGTCTATTGCTTGTTTGTATGTTGTCTTCCTCAGTAGATTGTTGGTTCCCTGCAGCTAGGAACTATTATTTGCCTTTCTTTGTATCTTTACTGCTCAACATAGCACCAGACACAAAGCAAGTACTAAATAAATATTTGCTGATGACTCTCAGCTTCTTATTCTTAGCAGTTACACCTCTATTGCTGTGTAAGAGAGCACTTTGTTGGGTGTGTGTATCACTTTTGACACAATAGCATTTGAGTGCACAAAAACCCCTCACCGTTTGTCAGATGAACTAGTGTAACACTACATTTACACCTATTAAATTGGATCTTGTTAGATTTGGCCCAACACTCTGACTTGGCCAAATA
This sequence comes from Trichosurus vulpecula, assembly GCF_011100635.1. Taxonomy (NCBI): domain Eukaryota; kingdom Metazoa; phylum Chordata; class Mammalia; order Diprotodontia; family Phalangeridae; genus Trichosurus; species Trichosurus vulpecula. The sequence goes on along the minus strand of NC_050580.1, from coordinate 215,298,293 downwards.
TTGACAGAGCTCCTTCCTTTACAAAATGTTTATGGCAGCACTTTATGTACTGCAAACAAAGTAGGTGCCCATCAATTGGGAAATGGTTAGGCAAATTGTGGTACAAGAATGTAATGGAATATTACTGTACCTTTAGATATGACGAACATGAAAAATGCAGAAAAATACGAGACTTAAATCAACTGATAGAAAGAAATATGCAGAATCATAAAACCAAGAATAAATAACGACTAAAATAATAGGCGGCAGCTAGGTGGTCCAGTCGAAAACACTCATCTTCCCGAGTTCAAATCTGGCTTCACACACTTACTAGCTGTATGACTCTGGACAAGTCACTATAGCCTTGTTTGCCTCAGTTCCTCATCTATAAAATAAGCTAGACAAGGGAGTGGTAAACCATTCCAGTATCTTTGCCAAGAAAACCTCAAATGGGATTTAGACATAACTGAAACAACTGAACAACACAATAATGTAATAAACAACCACCACTACAACAAAAACCATACACTGAATAATTATAATAACCAAGTCTGGCTTAGGAGAAGAGTTGAGATAACACATCTGCCCATTCCTTCTCTGCAGAGGTTTGGACCTATAGGTATGGAATACTGCAAATACTATCAGACTTAGGTATATGTGTTGGTTGGTTCTGCTCTCTTGTTTTTTTTCTTCTTTCTTTTTTGTTTTTCCAAAAAGAGAAAGAAGGGATATATTTATTAAGGGCTGGGGAAAGAGGACGGATATATTTGTAAAGGAAGGTGATACAAAAACAAGCAAAAAGGAATATTAATATTTCTAAGTGGAAGGCTTAAACTAGATCATCTTCAAGGTCTCCTCTACTTCAAATCTCATGACCTATGGATAATATGACTATAGAAAGCAGCCGGACTACAAAAACATTTACAAAATTCACACACATACACAGTTGGGAAAGCTTCTAAAGGAGGGGTTCTTAACCTTTTATTGTGGCAGGGACACCTCTGGCAATCTGGTGAAGCCTATTGATCCTTTCTAATTACAATGTTTTTAAATGTTACAAAATACATAGAATTACTAAAGAAACCAATTATATTGAAATATAGGGATCAGAAATAATTTTTTTTTAAAGTTCATAGACTCCAGGTTAGTAACTCCAGTTCTAAAACCTATTCATTTGTTCTCCTGGTGACAGGTGCTAAGAATGTTGGGTGGACTAAGCCACAGAATGCACAGCTATTCTGAAAAAACAAAACAAAATAAAAATAGGCTTTTCAGGGCTTTGTTCTAGAAAGCTGTGCTTTTCTGTCTGTCTTCTTGACAGCAGCTAAGGGGCATACTGGATAAAGAGCTGTGTCTCAAGTCAGGAGGACCTGAATTCAAATCTGTCCTCAGACAGCTAAGTGACCCTGAGAGTATCATTTAACTCTGCCTGTCTCAGTTTCCTCAATGGTAAAATGGGGATAATACAGCACCTATCACAAATGAGATAATGGCACATAATAGCACTCATGAAACCTCTCTCTCTCCCCCTCTTTGTTCCCCCTTCTTTCCCTTTCCTAATATTTGCTGCTAGGTTTTCTTAAAGTAAACAGTGAGTATTGGTGACACTTGCCTCTTTATAAACTACCTAGGTTTTTACATTATCTATTCCTTAAAGCTCTTGTTTGAGGTTAGAGAGAGGGGGAGAAATAGCCAGTTATTTTGCCTCATTGAGTGAAGTATGAAATCTAATGAAAGACCCTTTCTAATTCTAAACAACCTTGGAGTCATTGCCTCAATCATCTTCTTCAAATGGGCAATACCATCGTCTGCTTAAATTTGCCAAGTCATAAACACATGAATGTCAGTCAGCACCATTATTTATTTATTGCTTTATTATTTTTAGTCAAGTCCCAAAGTAAAAGCTAACTTCTTGACCTTGTTTGCCCAGAAAATAAATATTTCCTTATCTTGGACTGGTGGGTGGAAGACACACTTATTTGATCCTCTGCTTAGTAAATAACTAAGTGGCTGATACTATACAGGTCTCTGGGGAAAAGTTAACTGGTAGATAATATTATTTAACATGGTTTCTATTTCTTTTCATGGACATGTAAAATAAACATTTGAGTTTTCTAAACCATATGCTTGCAAAAGGTGCTGAACACATTATCTGGGGTGATATCAAATAGGGAAATTCCCTGATCATTTGCTTGTAAATGATAAGCTTGTAAGTGAGGGAGGGTTGTGCAAAGTCACCAGCTTCACTTTCTCTTCCAGAGCCATCTGGGTCCAGCGGCTAGATATAGATCAGGACAACTGGAGATGGCCCAGGATGCACTGGACCTTGACTTTTGCAAGCTAAGGTCTTCAAAAGGTCTCAGTTTGACTGAGGCCAAATGATAAGCTAGAAGAGTCAGAAATCTCACCAAAAAATTTCCAGACTCATTATATGACATGGCAGGTCATGTTAAAGATAGGTGATTTTATATAGAGAAAGAATAATCAATCAATAAACATTTATCAGGTACCTAGTAGGGATTCATGAGAAGAGGTCAACGTGGAGTGGAACTGATTCACTGAGGGGTCAAGATGGGGAAAATCGCCTGATGTCTTTCCTTGAAAACCATCTGTTTATATCCTTAGATCATTTAGCAATAGGGGATTGACTCTTCCTTATAGTAGTTTGGAAATGAGACGATTATCAGAGAAACTTGCTATAAAGATTTTTTTCTAGTTGATCATTTCTCTTTTAATCTTATCTTTATTGGTTTTGTTTGTACAAATTTTTTTTTTAATTTTATGTAATCAAAGTTATCCATGTTATCTTTTGTAATTCACTCTATTCCTCATTTGGTCATTAACTTTTCTCCCGTCCACAGGTCTGATATATGGTTACTTTTTCCAAGTTTCTTTTTCATTTGTTTATGATGTAACCTTTTCTATCTAGGTCACACACCCATATGTAACTTATCTTTGTAATGAGGTGTGAGGTGTTAGTCTAAGTTTAATTTCGTCCATACTGCTATCCAATTTTCCCAGCAGACAAATAGTGAGTCCCTGTTCCAGTATCTTAGGTCTCGCGTTTATTGAATACTGCATAATTAAATAAATTTGCTTCTCTATGCTGTAACCTTCATCTGTTTCACTGATAGATCTATGTTCTATACAATACCAAATTACTTCAGCAATTACTGCTTTGTAGTGTAGTTTGAGATCTGGCACAGCTAAGACACCTTCATCCCTATATATTTTTATTATTATTTCTCTTGAGATTCTTGACCTTTTTTCATCCATATGAATTTATTTTTTATAGTTCTGTAACATCATCCTTTGTTGTGTGATTAGTATGGCACTGAGTATGTACACTAAATTAAGCAGTTCTGTCATTTTTATTATATTGGCTCACCTTACCTGTGAGCAATTAATATTTTCCAATTATTTAGATCTGTCTTTATGTCTGCAAATGGTTGTCTGTAGTTAATATTTATATTCTTATGTGAGAAGTAATTTTAAAAGTATTTTCTCTTTCTCTTCTTGCTGGATTTTATTGGTATTATACAGAAATGCTGATGATTTATGTGGATTTATTTTGTATCTTGCAAGTCTGAAAAATGATAGAACAGGAGGAAACAATATAACTGAGTCTATCACACCATTAAACAAACAACCAGATTACTAAATGATTAACCCTTTAGACAGTAGCAAATATGATCCAGATCACCGTAATGAGAGGCTTAGACCTCGTTGGTAAGAAATTCCCAGCGGGAAGATTCACTCTAAATGTCTCAACTATCTCAGCAGCAAGAAGGACACTGAAGGACTAACATGAAACACAGACTTTGCTGCTAAGGTTCAAAAAAAGAACAAAACTAAACTAAAATCAAAAACTTATACCTAAGGAAAACAAATTAACCTCTACAGTAACAGTTGATTTAAAAAAAAAACATGGCAGAAGAAAATGACCTTAACCTCTCTCTCCATCTTCCTCAAACCAAAGACCTCAACTAAGTCTCTTCCACCAAAAAAGGACATCTTGGGATTTAACTGACAAAGAAAAAGCCCCTTCTCTCCCTCTCTTCTCATTCAAAAGGTTTCAACTAAGTTGGATAACAGGACAGAACTTTGGTGTTCATGTGTTCATGATGAAGAAAGACTCATCGGTAAAGGTTCTTGATTTGATCCTGAGATTAGGGGAGATCTAGAACTTAAACCCTGAGGCCTCAGCAACAAAAATGAGTAAACAACAACAAATAATAAAGGACTTTTATGATGCCAGGGATGGCCAAAGAATAAACCTGGAAGAAGAAGAAAACTTAAAAACCTTTGATCAAAATCTCAAAGAAAAAAAAAGTTTACCTATAAGAACAAATGAAATTCTTTGAAGAACAGATGCACAAACTTAAAAAAAAGATGTTATAAAAGAAATGAGGAGATTATAAGAGAAATGAAAGAGAGAACTAGAAAAAGGATCAATAGCTTCACAAAAGAGGTATAAAACTTTATCCTAATAATAAACTCTCTAAAAATCAAAATGGACCAAATGGAAATTAATGACCCTAGGAGACAACAAGAATTTTTAAAACAGAGTGAAAAGAATGAGAAAGCAGAGGAAAACATAAGATATCTCATATAAAAAACAATTAAAAATTAGATCAAGGAAAATTAGGTCAAGGAGAGAGAACTTAAGAATCATAGGATTATGTGAAAGATAGCACCCAAAAAAAAAACCAACCAAACAAACCCAAAACTAGATATCCTATTTCAAGAACTCATTAAAGAAAACTGCCCAGACATATCAGAACAAGAGAGTAAGGTAAAAACTGAAAGAATTCACTGGTCACCTCCTAGAACTTCAAAATGAAAAATTCCCAGCAATATCATTGCTAAAATTTAGCCCTTCCAGACAAAAGAAAAATACATTACAAGCAGTCAGAAAGAATGAACTTAAATATCAAGAAGCGGCACAACCAAGACTATATAAGAGGTAGCAGCTATCACTTCAAAGGAACAGAAAATATGGAATGAGATATTCCAAAAGGCAAAGACAAAGGACACAAATAGAAATAACTTATCTAGAAAAATAAATACAATCCTACAAGAAAAGAAATGGATTTTCAATGAAATAGCAGCTTTTCAAATATTCCTGATGAAAAAACAAGAATTGAAAGGGAACTTTATAAATATAAATAACAAGTCAAGAGGAAAATTTAAAAAAAGTAGCTACTAGCCAACAATCAAAAAGATAAACTGCATTTTAAAGGAGAAAGGCAATACTAAAGGGGAATTCTTTTAGAATTCCAATGTCACAAGGTGAGTCATAGAAACAGTCAGGTGAGACAAAATAACAAAATACCCATAAATACTTTTGTTAGGTTTTAAAGATGCAAAAATAGAGAAAAGCGGTTGGAGTGGGTGGGGGAAGAGAAGGATACATTAAGAGAAAATGGAATAACTTGTTAAGACAGAATTAGGTTAAGTAAGCAGAACTACATGCAAACATGGAAGGAGCTGAAGGGGGCAGGTGTCATTTGAAGATCATTTTCATCTAAACTGGTCAAAAGAGGGCAGAACACATGCATACATACAAAGAGTTCATTTAATGTAAGCATGCATTCAATTCAACAGGGATACAGACAGAACAGGAAGAAGGGCAAGGGGAATATGAGTAAGGGTAAATACAGGAATGGCAGTGGCACAATGGATAGAGTGCTAGTCCTGGAGCCAGGAAGACTGAGTGAGTTCAAATATGGCCTCAGACATCCCTGGGCAAGTACTTAACCCTGTTTGCCTCAATTTCCTCATCTGTAAAATGAGTTGAAGAAGGAAATGACAAACCACTCTAGTATCTTTACAAGAATATCCCAAATGAGTCATAAAGAGTCAGACATGACAAAAAAAAAATACAGGAAGGTATTAGTCATAAGCAAAACCTTAAGCCTTGGAGAAGAGAAGGTGAAGAAAAGGGTAAAAGGGAAAATATAAAGGGCAACATCAATTGGGGAATGGTCAAACAAACTGTGGTATATGAATGTAATGAAATACTATTGTGCTATAAGAAACAAGGAGCAGACGGACTTCATTATAACCTGGAATGACTTATATAAACTGATGCTGAGGGGAGCAGAACCAAATACATGATTAGTGTCTTAAGGACTAACTTTGGTAGACCTGACTCTGCTCATCAATGCAAAGTTCAAAGACAGCCCCAAGAGACTCGTGACAGAAAAAAGCTATGCACATCCAGAGAAAGAATTATGGAGTCTGAATGCAGATGGAGGCAAACTATTTGCTCTCTTTTTTTCCCCTTCCTTTTTGGTATCGTTTCTCCTTTCTCATGGTTCACTCTATTGGTTAAAATTCTTCTTTACAACTAGACTATCATGTAAATAAGTTCAATGCGAAGGTAAATATAGAACCTACACTGGATTACATGCCATCTTGGGGGGGAGGGAGGAGGAAAGGGAGGGAGAAAAAATTCAGAACCCAAAAACCTGTGGAACTGAATGTTGTAAAGTAAAAATAAAAAATAAATTTATCTTGGAAAAAATATGAAATGAAACAACTTGAAATAAATAGGTAAAGAGGTACCTAGAGATGAAAAAGGATAAGATAATAGACTGGAGGGAAATAAACGATTAACTATCATAACTGATATGGGATGAATTTGCCCATAAATAGAAAAGGTTAGCAGAATGGGTTGGAAAGCAAAATCCAACACCCCTGAAACATGAGTAACAAAAAGTTGAAATAAGGAATTAGAGCAAAATCTATTTTGCCTCAGCTAAAAACAAAAAAGGACTAGTAATTATGATTTCAGACAAGGCAACAACAAAAATTGACAATTAAAAAAAATAAAAAGGGAAACTATATTTTTCTCAAAGGGTAACTGAGATGATGAACTCATATAACACCCAATGGCATAGTTTTTAAATACTTAAAGTAATAACTAAATTTATTACAAGGAGAAATAGACAATAAAACTATAATAATGGGCGAACTCAAATTACCCCTATCAACTCTTGATAATCTAGTCAAAAAATAAATAGAAAAGAAATTAATGTCCCGAGAATTTTAACAAAATTTAAGTAAGCTGTATCTCTGGATATTATTAAATGGAAATAGAAAGGAGTATTTGTGTTTGTGTGTGTGTTTGCATGTAGCAAACTTACCTATACACATAAATATACATATACATACACAAATATTATCAGCTGCACATTGCACCATTATAGAAACTGATCAAGTCTTAAGACATAAAGACCTCATGTAGAAAAGCTATTGAATATTTGTAGTTATTCTTGGGCGGGAAAACACCAAACTAATAAAACAGAGAAACCATTAGTTATTTTGATTAAAAAGGATGACGAAAACCAGTATCAAAAATGAGAAAGGAGAATTCACAACAAATGACGAACAAAAGATATTATTAGAAATTATTCTTCCTAACCATATATATGAACAAAACCAACAACTTAAATGAAATAAATGAATATTTATAAAATTTCAAAATACTTGAATTAACAGAAGAAATAGAAAATTAAAAAACAATCCAATTTCAGAGGAAGAAATAGAACAAGCTATAAATGAACTTTCAAATAAAAATTTTCCAGGATCAGATGGATTCATAAGTGAATCTATCAAATATTCAAAGAAATTAATTCCAATATTATATAAATTGTTTGCAAAAATATCAAAGAAAAGATTGTACCAAATTCCTTTTACGACACAGATATGGTTTTGACAAATAAAATGAAAAATAACAGAAACATTCAAAACAGAAAAAGAAAACCATACACCAACATCCCTCAAAAACAGAGAAGCAAAAATTTTAAATAAAATATTAGGAAAGAGGCCAAAACAACATTACACACCATGGCCAGGTTAGATTTATATCCAAAATGCAGGGTTGGTTTAATAATAGAAAAATTATAAACTTACTTAACTGGTAATAGTAACAAAAACCATAAGACTATGCCAACAGATGCAGAAAAAGCTTGCAACAAAATATAATACCAATTTCTGTTAAAAAAAAGACCCTCAAAATACAATACTATATAGGAAATGTAGTAGGAATAAATGGACCTTTTTTTAAAAAAAAGGTGGTCTATACCTAAAACCAAGAGAGCTACTCTAATTTGTAATGGAGATAAACTAGAATCCTTTCCAATAAATTCAGGGGTGAAACAAGGATGCCCATTTGTCACCATTTCTCTTTGACATGGTACTAGAAATGCTGGCTATTACCATAAGGCCAAAAAAAAAAAAAGGAATTGAGAGAATAATCTTAAGAAGAAACAAAATGACCAATTTCTGAATTTGCTTTTTTGGCTGCCAGATTCCACTGCTTGCTCCTATTTAGCTTGCAGTCCACTAAAATGCTTGGATCTTCTGTAGAATGGCTATTTTTTAACACCTCTATCTAATACTCAAGAGGTTGATTTTTTTTTTTACCCAAGTGCACTTGTCCCTACTGAATTTCCTCTTATTAGATTCAGCACAATGTTCTAGCCTGGCAAGATTCTTTTGGATCCAGACTCTGTCATCCAATTTTAGTTATCCTTCTTAGCTTTGGTTTTCTGCAAATTTGATGAGCACGCCATCTATGACTTTATCTAAGTAACTGATAAAATAAACTGATAAGAAGCACAAGTCAAACCACAGATCCCTGGGATCCTCCCTTGGAACAATGAAGCATAAATGACTACTGTAAGTTTAATCATCCAACCAGTTTCGAATCCAATGAATTGTATTATCATCTAGCCCATATTTCTTCATCTCTTCAAGAACAGTGTGAGGCACAAAACCTTCTATGTGTTGTTTCTCTCGATTGGGGTATAAGCTCTTTGACAGCACAGAATATTATCTTGCTTTTCTATCCTTACCTCCAGTACTTAGGACAGTGTATGTTACATAGTAAATGCTTAATAAAAGTTTATTGATTCATTGCAGAAAATATGCTAAAACTTAGGTAAACTACGTCTACAGATTTTCTCTTCAATAATAAGTTTAGTAATCCTAACAAAAGGATTTTTGCACATTTTTTGCACTGAATGAACTTTCATTAAACATTTATTATGTGCCACTATATACCACATACCATTATGTATGCACTGTCCTAAATACTTGAGATATGGATAGAAAATTGGGCTAGTCTTGCTTAATTTTTGATAAAGTCATGCTGACTCTGTAATCATCTCTTTCCTTTTGAGATGCTGGCTAACCATTAAAGGTTAATTTTTAATGATCCATTCTAGAGTTATCTCAAGAATCAAAGTCAAGCTTAATGGCCTATAATTTATAGACTGTTCTATTCCCTTTTGTGAAAGTTGGTACATTTTTCTTCTCCAATCTTGTGGCCTCTACCTCATTTTTCATTATCAACAATCTCATCTGCCAGTTCTTTTAATAACCAGAGATGTAGTTCATATGGGCTAAATGATGTGAATTCAACAAAGGCAACTTGCCCATTATATTTCCCTCCAAACCCATCTTCCTCTGCTGAGGTCACCAACACCCTTCTAGTCACCCATTTTTGCAATCTTATCATTACTTTTGCCTCCTCACTTTCCCTGACCCTGCACATTGAATCAGTTGTTAAATCTTGTCATTTCCATCTCTACAATATCACTCCCATCTGTCCCTTTATCTCCACTTATACAGCCACTACTCTAACTTAGGTCTTCATTACTTCTAGTTTTGACTATTTTAATTGATTCCTTCTTGGTCTCCCTGTCTCTAGCACCTCCCTCTAACGTATCTTTCACACAACTGCCAAGACTTTATTCAATAAGCTCAATGTCTCCCTACTGCCTTTTAATACAAATTTAGCTTTTTAGCTTTTAAAGTACTTTCCTACCTGGCCCCAAACAACTCTTTCAGTCTTATCATACATTATTCCACTTTGGGTACTCCTTGGTCCAGATAAACTAGCTTCTCATTCTGTATGCATAACTCTCCATCTCCCATCTCTCAGGTCTGTACTAGTTTTCTCTCATGCCTGGAATGCACCCCTCTTTCACTTCCTTTCTTGTAGCCTACTTGAAGGCTTTCCTGTATCACCCTCCACCCTTAGCTCTAAGAGCCTTCCTAACAAATAAATCTACCCTGTATATATTCTGAATGTATTTATATATATGTATATACATTCTGTTTCCCCAATGTAATATAAACTCCTAATGTGAAGATACTCTTTCATTTTTGCCACTGCATCCCTACTGCCTGGCACATAGTAGGGTTACAGAATAATAATTTGAGAGTTGGAAGAAACCTCAATGGCCATCTAGTCCAGCCCTCACATAAAGAAGGCCCCACTATGGTATACATGACAAGTCTTTTCCTACTGTTTCTTATTGTAACACTCTCCACAATTTTTTTTCTCTTTTTCTTCCTTCTGATTAATTTGGAAGCACACATCAATGTTGCTAAATCTCAAGGCTAAAAAGGCTCCTGTTATAAATATACAAATATGTAAAGTTCAGCACTACTGTCATGTACATATAACTAGAATTTATTAATATTCCATTACTTTCTGCTTAATACATTTTTAATAATTCTTTCTGGAAAGTATTTCTGATTTTTCAAAGAATTTTTCAGTGAGGACGCAATTTCACTATTGCCTCTAACTTACCTCCAGCAGCTGATATGGTATTTTCCAAGAAGACATCCCTCTCTACCCCTAAAAGACCTTCTATGTAGAAATGTCTACTTATTCTTTATGAAGGAAAATATATTATCTTTTGTTTTTGTATTGAATGATAATCAAACACTTCTAGCTTCAAGCCTATTGATAATCAAATGCTTCCAGCTTTCCAAAGACATTTCTTGCCAATGCATATATATAATAATCTTACTCTAAGTCATCAAGAGATATCTTAAGACCTCATTTGTATTTTGAGTGGGGTGGAGAGCATTAGAGTAAAAAGGTTTACTAGAATCTAGAAAGTACACTGGAAAGTAGGCTGTCTTTTTTTTTTTTTACTTTACAAATAAATTCCTACTTTTCAACATTTCCCAACACTTCATTTTTGCTCCCAAGTCAATGATATCACACTAGTTTGATGTTTTAAAGTTTACAATTCCCAAACCTCTTTTAACCTTCCAATATTAGAGTAAATGACCTAGAGTCTAATCAAAGATAAGATTGGTCAAATGATAGAATGTCTAGTTCCAAACTGAGAAAAATAAAAAAAAGAGAAAGGGCATGCATTAGATTATTAAAATCAATTAAATTTACCAATAAAAGTCTGATTCCTGTGTCCAGGCTTCTGTTCCACCACAAGTCTTTATTTAGTATGAATAACTGCATCAATGATACAACTACCATTTCCAATAATGCGTTTTCTGTATTCTGCCATACCTGTAGTAAATACATTGACAATTTTTAATAGGAAGAATTTACTACTTCTAAGCAGAATTATATTCCTCTTGACTTCTTTCTTTATACGTATTTAGAGAAGTCAAACATCTCCTCAATATGGCAATAGTAAAATACTTTAAATACACATAAAAGTTACCATTCTAAAGGCTCTTGTGAATCCAATGCAAACAGATACAGAGTGGAGTACTTGTAAGGAACTGTCAAGTGAAAGAAATGCGATCATAGCAAAAGGTGACACTGAAATAATAATGAACAAAAATTAAATTTTGCCACGGGTAATGCCTTCTACCATAATTTAATTTGGTAAATTGAGATAACCGCATAATTCAAGTAACTGATTGAGAAATTATGGTAGTAAACCACTTTTTACTTAGTAAAGTATCATAAAATTCAGAAATTTAGTAATATGCTGTTAAATTAATATTCCTACCTAGAGTTAGCAATATTCGTCTTACAACAGCAACTTTCACAAGTCTTGTTTGCTTCTCCAAGAAGACAGTCACAGTTCTTGTATCCTTCGTATAGAAAGGATTTCGGACAATTCCAAACAGATATACACTTTGAATTTCCCTAAGTAGCCATGTTACTATAAATAGTACCATCAAAATATAACTAATAATAGTCTGGGGGCTGGTTTTGGAAAAGGCTGAAAAATCAGCAAAGAAATGTAGCAGGCTAGCTTCAGTCAGTGCTAAAACTAGTAAGATGAAATAAAAAAGGCATTCCCGCCATCCAAATGGTTTTTTTGAACCATTACACAGAGTCTTAGATTTGGCTGGACTTCTCTGTCTGATTTTGCCTTCAAGTACAGAATGACCAATTACACTTAGGTTAAGACTTAGTAAGAATCCAAATCCAGTCATGAAAAGTACCACACCAACAGTGCTGGGAACGAAATAGGATGCTATAGCTGTTCCAGCAGAAACAAGAAACATTACTATCAACCTGTGAAGAAAAAAAAAAAGATTTCTGTAACTTTGTTACAAGGGAAGGTTCATATTTATTTGGAAATAAATGCAATATAAAAGCAAAAGGCATTCATAAAATTAAAAAATCAAAAATGTTGTAACACTTCCAAAAATATTTTCCAAAATAAATTTACCTTAGGTGGCTTGACACAGGTGACCCTCCAAGGCCAAACTCCAAAACCTGCTCCATGCCCCATAGAAAAAGTGCATCAGGAGGGGGCAGAGTCCCCAGTGCCCACAGAATGGGCAAAAATACAAATAAAATGTGCAAAATTTGATTGATTTGCTCTAGAGCTGGTAAATTAACTGTAAACCTACAAGAAAAAAATTCAAAATTACACAAAAATAAGTCATTACATGGTATTTCAGTAGAATCTAAGTTCCTTGAAGGTAGGAATGGTTTTGTCTTTGTATCTCCAGGGCAGTGGCCAGAATGTTGTTGACACTTAATGATATTTGTTGAACTGAATTGAGCTGGAATTATCTATTCCAAACCTCTCATTTTATAGAAGAGGAGAATAAGGCCCTCTTTGTGAGGTAAACTGACTTGCACAAGGTTGTTCATTCATTTGATAAACATTTCTTAAGCACCTACTACATGCCATGTACTGTGCTAAGGACTTGGGATACAAAAAGAGACAAAAGATAGTCCCTGACTTCAAGGAGCTTACAATCTAATAGAGGTCACAGAACCAGTAAACAGCAGAGCTAGATTTAGAGCCCAGGTCTTGACTTCCAATCTTCCAGTGATCTTTCTCTTACATCATGGTACACAATGCAGGCTCTTTCCAGAAAAAGAAACCCACATACAAATAATTGTAGACAATTATCTAAACCTACACATACAGCACAATTCTAATATTTAAGGATAAACAATCCTAAACATGAATTATTCATGAATACCCTCAAAGTCCATTCACTGAGTTCAATTCAATCAAAGGCAAAGATGCTAACCTATGCAAAAGATCCTCTACCTCCAATTTTCTAATATGAAAAGAGAGCCATGAACAGAGTTTTGAAGACTCAATGAATAAAGTCAAGAAAGTCAAGAAAATAATAAAGCCAAGATAACACCACTAATTATGCTACTTAAGTACATAGAACTATATCAGAAGTAAATGAATGAAAAGCACAGAGAGGGAGAGGGAGAGCAGGGTGATATAAGAAAACACTTCCTCTGAAGTAGGAGAATGCATGTCTTTTATATTTCTTGAACAAAGGAAACATGAACTTAGGGGTAACAGTGTAATGCTGAATTCTTTTTAATAGTTTCTATAGTGGTAATATTTTTAATCTTTCCATTTTTTGGTGTTCAATTTTCTTATAATAAACAAAATTTTTAACGTGTTTTTAAAATTTTGAGTTCCAAATTTCCTCCCTCTCCTCCTCATAAAAGAAAGAATTTGGTATAGACTGTACAGGTGCAGTCACGGTGCTAACTTTTAAAACCAATTTCATTTAGTTCTTAGAAGAAAACATTTTAGCCATAAAAAGCAATCACATCTAAAACAAGCCAAATGGAAAGACCATAGCTGTGTATGAAAAAACAAATGGATCTTACATTATATTGTTCAAAGCCATTCTACTTAAATAAAATTTTATGTTCTGCATACATGTTCATTCAAATCATGGCTTAATTCAATGTTGTTTATATTAAAATACCCAATGATGGCATGGAAAGATCATCTCTACACGTGGAAGCAGTAGTTAACGACAAATCAAAAGTGAGTTAGTCTACTGCAGTGGGAAATTCAGCTGCTTTGTAATTTGCTTTTATAATGTTATCCTTTCTTTTTTTATTGGGGAAAAATAGTTAAACTTACTTTTATTCACTCAAGAAAATATTTCTGATAATGTTTTGGGAAGTGAAAATTTATTAACCTTGTGGAAAAAATATCAAACCAGGTCATATGAAGTGGAAAGAATATTAAACCAGGAATAAGGAGACCTAGTTCAGCTACCTACTGGCTGTAGCCCTTAGTTAAGCCAATTAGCTGCTGGGGGCTTAGTTACTTCATCTGTAAAAGAGGGTAATGAAGCATGTACTATCTATTTTTTGATTGTTGTGAAAAAAAATCTTTGTAAACCTCAAAATGCTACACAAATATAAGCCAAAAACCATGAAGGTATACTTCAGAAAAAATTCACATATATAATATTCATATACTAATAGAAAATGAATAGTTATGCTTCGGTGTTCTTTAAATCAATCAACTTAGATAATGAAACATATATGATGATGATACAGTACTTGATTATGATGATTAAATGACTACAATAAAGTATTATTAAAAATAAAGCAATTATTTATTCGTATCTTAAAAAGAGATGAAATACTATCTGTTTTGGTTTTTCTGATATCCTATAATCTAATGTTAAGAGATGTTTCATTTGCTGATCACTTGCTTCTGAAAGCAACATTCACCTGAAGAGGTAAGTGCAAATTCTGTATATATTTGAATTTTGGTTAATAACTATTCTTGTAAACATCATTTTTATGTTTGTTATTAGAGTCCCTTAATTCTCCCTAATTAACTAAGCAGAAATGACCCACTTTGAGGCTAATTTTTACTTTCCACTGACAGTGATGATTAGAGGGTGTATTTTATGACTTTCTTTGAACTCCTACTATTTTTTTGAAGAAAAACATCCATTTTCCAATAATTTTTCTTTAAAAAAATTTTTTTTAATAAAACATGCCTTGTATCTATTAAATCCAGTCAGGTTTTTTTTTTTAGCAAAATTTTATTTTGATGTTAGTTCAGGAATAAGTAAAATGCAAAGGCATAAAGAAGAGTAGCCATATTATATATATACTTTCCCTTCACTAAATCTCTGCTGGGTGTTATCCAGGGAGCTGACCTTCCAAATGAAAATTAGGATATATGTCATCAGGTTTGTAATTACCATTTAAAACAAGGTATGGGTTATAGGCTGAAGAAAAAAAAAACCCATATTCTGTAAATTATGATTCTGGAAAGAACTCTGAAAAAAAAAGAAAAAAAAACTTTCTTTTTCTTAAGAGGGCACATATATAGACATATATCAAAACACATTTTTTTCATAACTTTTTAAAAGTAGTATTCAAGTATAATTTATTTGGTTACTCTAACTTTGCAAATCATACCACCAGAAGAGAGACCAACATATAAAAATGCTTTCTTCTAAGGTCATCAGTGACACATATTTTTGCCACAGTGCTAAGACTATATAAATACTATAGTCAGTCTTGTTCATAAATGTAGTATAACTAGAATGACTACATTAAAAAAATGAAAGACACTAGGGAGTTAGTCAGTTTTATTTTACTGACTAGTAAGTGCCTGTTATAGTTCTACCTGGATACTAACCTGGAGAACAGAAAGCTGCAATCTATAGAAACAGAGAAATAAGAGTCAAGCTAAGGGGAGAACAAGCAAAAAATTATCATTTAATAACTTTTCCATACAAATTATAGGGAACTAAGCACATTTTTTTTCTATACCAGGGCTAATTTCATCAACAGTCATGTCCGGTTCTTTTATGAATTAGTATTAACACAACTATTCAAGAACAAATTTATGAAAATATTGAGCACAGAATATTTTAAAAAACATAAAACCATTAACTAGTTGGAGAAAATTACACAAGATGACATGGACAATTTTGATTATTTAAAAGTAAAAAGGTT
Source organism: Trichosurus vulpecula (assembly GCF_011100635.1). NCBI lineage: Eukaryota > Metazoa > Chordata > Mammalia > Diprotodontia > Phalangeridae > Trichosurus > Trichosurus vulpecula. Next base: position 215,282,317 of record NC_050580.1, on the reverse strand, counting down.
TTGCGCCAAAAATTCTGATGTAGTAAAAATTTGAAAGGAAATAAGTAACAGAAAAAAAAATCTTTATAGTATGTTTCTTTGATAAAGGTCTTATTTTCAAGATATATAAGGAATTAATGCAAATTTATGAGACTAAAAACTATTCCCCAGTAGATAAATGGCCAAAGGATATAAATAGGCAGCTTTCAAAGAAATTCAAGCCATCAACTATCACCTAAAAATAGGCTTTAAATCACTAATAATTAAGAGAAATTCAAATTAAAGCAATTTTGAGGTACTATCCCATTACTATGACTGGCAAAGATAACAAAAGAAGGAAAATGATGAAGTTTGGAGGGCCTGTGGAAAAACAGGTCAATTGGCCCAGCCACTCTGGAAAGCAATTTGGAACTAAAGTGAGAAAGTTACCAAACTCTGTAAACCCTTTAACCCAACTCTGCCATTACTAGGCCTATACTGCTAAGAAATCCAATAAAGAGAAAAAGGGCCTATATGGATACAAATATTTGTAAGTTTTTTCAGGAGAGGCAAAAATTGTAAATCACAAGGGTGACTTCCTATTGGGGAACTGCTAAACAATCTGTGGTATATGAATATAATGGGATATTACTATGCCACAAGAAATGATGAATTGGACAATTTCAGAGGAAACTGAGAAGACCTTTAATAATGATAAAGAGAAAAGTGAGCAGAACTTTAGACTAATACAATGTTAACATTATAGAGAAAGACAGCATTGAAAGACTTTAGAAAACTGTGATCAATGCAATGATAAAACATTAAGTCCAAAAGCATGAAGACAAAACACTCCATTCACCTCCTGTCAGAAAGGGATAACCTTAAAATACCAAAAGAGACATACATTTTTGGACATGGCTAATGTATTTTGCCAGACTATGCAGCAATATATTATGGGATTTTTTTTTTTAAACTTGGTCATTGGGAACAAAGGGACATATTGGAAGAGACAAATTAATTTTAAAAACCTGTTGCTTAAAAAAAAATAATTCCCACAAAAATAAAAATAATTCATTTTTTCATTTTAAAGTGACATTAATAACTCTTGGAGATTTCAACCATCTTACTTAAGTGAATGTAGAATTTGAAGCAATTATTTAATCCATAAAAGTGTTTTTCCCTTTTCCATGATTACCTGGATAACTGCCTTAATCCTAGTCTACTACTTTGTGAAAAACTCTGGTTTTATGCTTTCAAAACATTATTCTACAACCTAATTTTATGGTCATACGAAGGTATTTGAATTATTATTTAAAATTATTTTCTCTTCAGTAAAGTCACTTTAAAATTTATACTATCTGCCAAAAGCACCTGAGGACATAAAAGAACTTATAATTTTTTTTACCTGTGTGCAAGATCCACGGCAATAAAGAAAATAATGTAAAGCGGCCTCATGAGAGCAGTAAATTCGTAAGTGTCAAGTGTTTGGAAAGTGGCAGTCTCAGTGGCTGTATTTATGATTAATGAATATTCTCCTATGCATATTGTCACCCATCCAAAGATAAATATCATAACAGTGCCTCCTATGTTACTATATAATAAGGTTATTCTGTTGGGAAGCAGATACCATGTTCCGAGTCCACAAATTACTCCAGCAAGTACAGAATGGAAAACAGTGTTGACCGTATATTTCTTTCCTGGAATTATAAATTTGATTGTTTCAGCATCTGCACAACCTGAAGATTCATATTCATCTTCATCTGTCAAGGTATCTGGACTCAGCATTCGTTCTATAGTCACTGATTTCTTTCTTGCATATAAACTTGTCATTTGGATGGCAAATGCAACAAAAAGCATTAATCCACCTGAAAGTGCTGCAGTATAATAGTCTTTCAGAATGTCTAATTGGTACAATAGTGTTCCTATTCCTCCCAAAACCCATGGTATCAGGAAAAGAATTATCTGATTTACATATATGTAAGGAGGGGCACAATAGCCTAATTTGAATCGAGGACCTCCAAGAACTGTTTGTGGAAAGCGCTTCAGAAAGAAGTCCTGCTTGTAATCATTCAGCAAAGGTACATCTGGACCCATTCTTCTTACTCAAAAAAATAGTGAAAGTCTCATCTTCCCTGTCATATGGAGCTCAATCTAAGAAAAAAAAGAAAAAAGGTCAACATTTGAAAATGTCATTCATAAAAAGTAATTAAAATTTTATTGGTATCTATTTTCCTATTAATATTTATTATTTCATATTGTACCGAACTAAATAATTTTATATTTTAAAATATTTTTTAAAAAAACCTACAAACATTCTCCTGGTGATGCTGTATGGTTGCAAATCTTGGAGTACCATCCTGAAGAATCAAGAGTGGTTTGTGACTCAAGGGGTGACAGAGAGAAGCAGAGCAGGTCTAAGTCTGCTGTAACATTTTTCTAGTGGTGCTCTATGAAGAAAAAGTGGTGTGAAGGGTATTAGGAAATGTGAGACTTAAAAAAGAGGTGTGACAATCAGGTAGAGAGAGTAAGACAGACTAGCTGGACAGCCCAAGTGTTGCACTGAAATCCAAAAAATGTCAAAAGATCTAAAGGAATGCCTCACCCATGTCGGGTGTATTCTCTGTGGAAACTCTATGGGACAAGACAGGCAACACAGAATCATAGAGGATGAACAGATATACATGTTACAATATGAACCAAAAGAGAAAATAACCCATCAATGAGATCATTGAGTCACTGAAATAACAAACTCCATATACTCTAGTTAGAATTCCATATACTCAACTCAGGTTTTCCAGTGACTTCATGTATTATCCTACAGTAGTCATTTTTCTATGGTACTTTGTAAGCTGTTTTTTCCCCCTTCGATAAAGTTCGTTAGAATGGATGGGCAGAAATTCTATGGATTCATATGCTCTTAAAATCCAGAGCTGTAGAGAGCCTTAGGGATCATCTAATCCAACTCCCTTCATTTTATGTATGTAAATAATAAAGTTAGAAACTAAACGAAGTGCTGTTTGAACTTTTCCTATATTATACAAGCAATGTATTCCCAGAAATGCTGATATAAATTATATTATTTTAAATGTAATATGAGTGCATATCCATTAACCCAGCTATGCCACTACTAGGCCTATATCCCAAAGAAATTAAAGAAAGAGGAAAAGAATCTATGTGAACACAAATATTTATAATAGCTTTTTTCATGGGAGGCACAAAATTGGAAACTAAGCAAGGGGGAGTATTCTCTAATTAGGGAATAGCTAAACGGTTGTGGTATATGAATGTAATGGGATATCATTATGCCATAAGAAATGAAGAAGTGAACAATTTCAGACGAAACTAGGAAGACCTTTATGAATTGATGCAGAGCAAAGTGAACAGAACTAAGAGAACAATTTATACAATAACATTACAGAGAAAAATATCTTTAAAAGTCTTTAGAAAACTCTCATCAATGCAACGATAAATCAAAAGTCCAAAGGAATGAAGAGCAACATACCACTCATCACCTAACCAAATTAATGAACTTAAAATGTAGAAAGAGACATACAGTTTCAGATGTGACTAACATGGGAATTGATTTTTTTGAAGGTTTTTAAAATGTGTTCAATGGGGAAATTAAGTATACAACATACAAAAGTGAATGATCACAGAATCTTTGTGTTCAATGAACTCTGGGATCCTGGTTACTGGGGTAAAAGACTCATTACTGCAAAAATTGCTGGGAAAACTGAAAAGTAATCTGGCAGAAATTAGGCATAGATCAACATCTCAAATTATTTACCAAAATAAACTTCAATGTATACATGACAGAGAAATGTTGACATCTTAAGCAAATTAGAAGACCAAGGAAGAACTATCCTTTTGGATATATGGATAGAGGAACAGTTCATGACCAAAAAAGGGACAGAAAGTATCAAAGGAGATAAAATGGACAATTTTGATTACATAAAATTTAAAAGTTTTTGCACAAACAAAACTAAATCAGCTAAAATTAGAAGGGAAACAGGTAACTTGGAAAAATATTTGCAAGTTTCTCTGAGAAAGGTCTCATATGCAGACCATAAAAGGAACTGATTCCATTTATAGGATCAAAAGCCATTCCCCAAATGACAACTGAAAAATATGAACAGGCTGTTCTCAAGGGAAGAAATCTAAACTATCCATAGTCATATCAAAGATGCTCAAAATAACTATTAGAAAAATTTAAATTAAATAAACTTTGAGGTACTTTCTCAGACCTATCAGGCTGGCAAAAATAAAAAGAAAATGACAAATATAGAGAAGCTTCAGGAAAACAGGCACGTTAATTAACTGTTGGGTTAATTATAAATTGTTAGGCCAGCCAGTCTGTAATTTGTAGATATGCCCCAGAAACCACTAAATTGAATATCCTTTAACCCAGTGATTACCATTAGTGGGCTTGTACCCCTAAAATGACCAAAGGAGACAAGAGCCCATGCATGTAAAAATGTAACAGCTTTTTTCATAGTAGGCAAAAACTCAAAATTAAGAGGGGGCCCATCTATTGTGAAAAAGATAACTAAATTATGATATATGAGTGTGATGGAATATTACTGACCCATAAATGATGAAAGACAATTCAGAAAAACTTAGAGTATCTGTCAACTGATGAGTGACGTGAGCAGAAAAAGGCAACTTATATATTAAAAATATTATAAAAACAACTTTTAAAGACTTCAGAACTCTTAATGCAACAACAAACCACAATTCCAAAGATGCTGAAGTATGCTAACCCTCCTGACAGACTTAAAATGCAGAAACACACTGGAATTTGCTTTGCTTGACTATGCACAAGGGTTTTCTTTCCTTTCTTTTTTTGTTCTTCATTTGGGTGAGGGGGCAATGAGAAGACAAAAAAAATCAGAAAAATAAATGCCTGCTAATTGAAAAATAATTATTTAAAGAAATTTAGGTAGGAATTTAAAGCTTTCACAGCAATTCTGGCTGTGCTTCCTATACCCTTGACATTCTGCTTTTTCTCCTCCTCTAGTCACTCTTTCCCTTTTTCCTTTGATTTTCTTCCTTCTCTACCTGCCTTTCTGTGTACCTAACCTATTCCACTGATCCACCACTCTGTTTCTTAGCCAGTACCAAATGGTTTTGATGACTGCCATTTTATAATATAGTTTTAGATCTGGTACAACTAGACCACCTTCCTTCGCTTTTTTCCCCCCATTAATTTCCTTGATATTCTTGACCTTCTGTTCTTCCAGATGAATTGTTATTATTTTTTCTAGCTCTATAAAATAATTTTTGGTAGTTTGACTGGTATTGCATTAAGTAAATTAATTTAGGCAGAATTATATTTGCCTGGAATACTATAATAACAATGCTACTTCCAGTAGCTGTGGGGGTGTAAAACCAATTAACAGCAGCATACAGGAGGACTGCTAGCATAAGTTCTTTGATCTGCTTTTCTAAAGGAAAGCAACTTAAAAGGCGTCAACAATCTTATTTTAATCAAACATAAATATATCATTCACTTAGTTCAGGGGAAAAGTCAGCCCCTGAACTTCAGAGAAAACAAAAACAGAAATTATATTAACAGAGCAAATACAAACAGAAAGACCAAGAGATACGGCTTCCAACTGTCTGACCAAATGCAATACATAGTTACTAGAGAGAGAAGGATCAACATCTGGGTTTTTCAAAGCTGGGCGGGGGCCCTTAATGGCTACCCAGAGTCTCTTCTCACTACATCTCATGAACACTCTTCCCATGAGTGAGCCCCAAAGCAAAATGCTAACCTCAGAGTATTGTATATATACATTTCTTCAGGATCAGAGGGCATCACAACCCTTGTGACCCAGGCTCATGTGATACAAACTCATGTGACATGCAGGTCACATGGGCCTATAAACGGATGAGAAAGATCTTCCCATTAAGCAAAAATACATTAACAATACACACATCCATAAGCAATTGATATTTTTCCAAATATTTAGATCTGAATTTATTTGTGCGAAGTGTTTTGTAACTGTGTTCATATAGTTGCTGGGTTTGTCTTGGCAGGTAGATTCTCGAATATTTTATATTACCTATAGTTATTTTAAATGGAATTTCTCTACCTCTTGATGCTGGGCTTTGTTAGTTATAGAAATGTTGATGATTTATGTGGGTTTATTTTATACCCTGCAACTCTGCTAAAGTTATTTAAGTTATTTCAAGTTGTTTTTTTAGCTGATTCTCTAAGTATACCAACATATCATCTGCAAAGAGTGACAGTTTTGTTTCCTCACTGCCTATTCGAATTCCTTCAATTTTTCTTCTCCTGTTGATAAAGCTAACACATCTAGTACAATATTAAACAATAAAGGTGATAATAGGCATCCCTGCTTCACTGCTGATATTACTGGGAAAACTTCTAGCTTATCCCCATTACACATAATGCTTGCTGATGGTTTTAGATAGATACTATTTGTCATTTTAAGGAAAACTCCATTTATTCCTATGCTATCTAGTGTTTTTAATAGGAATGGGTGCTGTATTTTGTCAAAAAGCTTTTTCTACATCTATTGACATAATCATGTGATTTGTATTACTTTTGTTATTGATATGGTCAATTACTCTGATAGTTTTCCTAATATTACCAGCCCTGCCTTCCTGGTATAAATCCCATAAAAACTAGGATCCTAGGCTTAGCCTTCCCATCCAGGACCATGACCTCTGTATCAATGTTCCAGATCAAGACTGCTGAAATATATAAGGCTAAGAAACTACTGTCAACCTGTCTTGCTAGCTGCCCTACTTTGAGACCTGAGACATCAGTGTGGCTTCTTGTATTTATCCACTCCCACCCTGGTTCCAGCACTCAGCAACTTGAATAACAATTTCAGCAATTGCAGAGGAAAGAGGAGTTCAAAAGAAATAGACAGGAGAGAGACCTTTGCCAGCCAATCCTAGCAGAGAACATGAAGTTGTAAGAAAACAGAAGAAAACTCCTAAGACAATGAAAGAATACTATGAGTTGAGACTCCTAAGCTAAAATTCCAGAAGAAGAAAATAATTCCAGCAATAATTAAAAGTATGAATCCCCAGGGTAAAAAAGGATGAATTGATCACAAGGACTATGAGAAAAGAAAGGAGAAATGTAGCAAGAAATCAAGAGCAAAATAAAGCATTCGAGGAAAACTTAAGAAGAGAAGTTGGAAAAATTAAGTAGACACTTTGATAAAAAAAAAACCTCAAAAATCCAACAATACTAGAATACAAATGAAAAAGACTAAAATATTAGAACACATGAAGTAGATTTACTATAAAAAAATGAACTGAAAAACAGGATGAAGAGAGTTAAATTAAGAATCAATGGATTCTCTGAAAACAGTGGCCAAATAAAAATCCAGAATGGCATATTTTAGGGAAAAAACTGCCTGAAGCTAGGGCAAAGGAAAAACAGAAAGAATCTATAAGTCCCCACCTGAAAGAAACCCCAAATTTAACACATTCAAACGTATGGTTGACAAATTCCAGAAAGTGTTCAGGTCAAAGAAAAAAAAATACTCTCAACAGCCAGAAAAAAGTACCAAAGAACCAGTGAGGTTCATACAAGATTATGTACCAATTGCCATTAAGAGAAGGAAAACTAGGAATAAAATTTATTGAAAAGCAAAAAGAGAAAATCCTAAAATGAAGAATAATTTATCTTGCAAAGTTGAACATAATCCTACAAGGAAAAAAAAGAGTCTTTAATAGAAGCGACAACTTCCAATCATTACTATTGAGAAAATGAGAAAATCCTAGGAAGATAAACAAGTTCAAGCAATATGAAAGGACTAAATGATGACGAAATCTTTACATCTTAAAGGGAGGAGAAGAGTCTATTGCTCCTCCAGACCTCTTGAAGGACAAAAGAAGCTCAGAAAGAGGATGTGTGTGTGTGTGCGTGTGTTTAAAAGAGAAAAGATAGGGAATGGGAAAAGGAGGGAAGAAGGGAAGTTCTCTTAATTGGGGTGGAAGGGAAGGAAGTGGGAGTAGGAATATTTGAGTGAGGAAAGGAAAGGTGATGGGAACAAAAAGGGTATAGTGTAGAAATACAATAAAAGTAAAGGAGGTGGGATTTAAGAGAGTGGGTAGAGTTAAAAAGGAGATAAGTCATAAGCAAAACAAATTCTGGGTGTAGGCATAGTAAAAAGAGGAAGAAATAAGTGTGATCAGACCAATCCCTCCTCTACTATGTCTCTCAGAATCCCTGAATTCCTTCAAGATTCAGCTTAAATAATATCTTCGGTAGGTCTTTCCAGGACCCCCCACCTACTAAAGATTCCTCTTCTAAGGTTATCTTTCATTTAATTTTATATGTATCTTGTATACAAATGTTGTCTACCCCATTAGAATATAAGCTCCATGAGGACAGGGATTGGTTTTTTTTTTGTATCCCCCGGTTTTGATGTAGTGTTTGTCATGTGGTAATTGCTTAATAAATGTTTATTGATTAAATGATTACTTTTAAGGCTTATTTAAGAATACCCAAGGGCTGTATTACACAGACTGAAACTGTTTCAGAAGAGAGGTATTAGGTCGTTGACTCTAGTTTTTAGTTAGGGATTCCAGCACAGGCCCAGAAATTTTATGGCAGCCAGGTTATCCGTGAAAAAATAGCAACCAAAGATTAGGCCAGTTGTATGGACTGGGAAGATAGAAAGGCCACTCTGCTCAAAAGTACCTTTCCCTCCAAATATTTCAAGAATTACAAATTCAACAAAAATTGACTTGAAAGACAACTAGTTTAAGGCCTGTTCACTGAACAGTTCTTTTAAAATGCAAATACCTTCTAGGAGGATTGAGCCTTAGTGTAAACTATTTTTAGACATCAGCTCACTTTCTTTCCAACATCTAGCCAAGATTCAGATTTTATAAAGCAGAATTATAGAGTTGGACAAGAACTTAGTAGAACACTTGGTCTAATCTCCTCATTTTGAAGATGTAGTAAGTTAGATCCAAAGTTTACATGACTGGCCCAAGCTAGTTACTGCTGGTTACTTACTGGCAGTACTGGAACAAGAAGCCAAGTTTTCCCAACTTCTAATACTGTTATTTTTGTTATATACTATATGGCTTTTGAGAAAAAGATGCTTTGATTTGAGAGGGGAGAGGATAAAGGAAGGGCAGTCTTGGAGCAAAAGAAACTTTAGTTGGGGAGAACTGGTCTCAGTCAGATGCCAAAATGGGGATTAAGGAGGCTGAGCAGAACTCAGCCTAAGGCGACAGGATCCCTGGGAGACGAGAAACAAAGACCAACTTCTTTTGCTTTCCAATGTTCCCTAGGGAGTTGCTAGAGACAACCCTGGTACTGTTAAGAATTATTCTATATAGGGGGTGGAGCCAAGATGGTGGGCTGGAAAACAGGGACGTGCCTAAAACTCTCCCCCAGGACCCTCCAAACACTTATAAAAAATGGCTCTGAACAAATTCTGGAACTGCAGAACCCATGAAATAGCAGAGGGAAGCAGGGCTCCAGCCAAGGACAGCTTGGATAGTCGCTGGGTAAGGTCTATCACGCACAGAGCTGGGAGCAGAGCAGAGCCCAGCGTTGGACGTGCCCAGACCAACCAGACCAAGAGCCAGGCAGACCAGGCCCTAGCACCCTGAATCAGTGAGCTGTGGCAGTTACCAGACTTCACAACCCACAAACACCAAAGACAACAGAGAAGGTTAGTGGGAAAAAACTGTGGGGACAGAGTGAAAGGAGTTCACGGTTTGGCCACCACCCCAGGGGCAGCGGAGGTGGTGCAGTTACAGAACTACAGCTGCAGTTGCTTCAGGCCCCAGGCCCACCTAGTGGGAGGAATTAAGTGGTGGATCAGAGTGGGAGTGCAGAGCCTGCTCAGATCTGAGTCGTGGTCTGGGTTGGTGATTCTTGGGGAAGGAGTGCTGGTGTGGCAGAGCTGGCTGTAGAGAAATAGCCCTGAAAACAACATCGCAGCCCCTCAAGCTTGGAACAAAGTACTTTCTACTCTACAAGCAGTCATACCCTGAAGAAAAACTCAAGGGTCAAGTAGTTGGCTGGGAACATGGCCAGACAGTGTAAAGGCTCTCAGATTCAGACTCAGACTTTGGAACTGTTCTTTGGTGACAAAGAAGACCAAAACATACAGCCAGAAAAAGTCAACAAAGTCAAAGAGCCTACATCAAAAGCCTCCAAGAAAAACACGAACTGGCCCCAGGCCATAGAAGAACTCAAAAAGGATTTGGAAAAGCAAGTTAGAGAAGTAGAGGAAAAATTGGGAAGAGAAATGAGAAAGATGCGAGAAAACCATGAAAAACAAGTCAATGACTTGCTAAAGGAGACCCAAAAAAATACTGAAGAAAATAACACTTTAAAAAACAGACTAACTCAAATGGCAAAAGAGCTCCAAAAGGCCAATGAGGAGAAGAATGCCTTGAAAGGCAGAATTAGCCAAATGGAAAAGGAGGTCCAAAAGACCACTGAAGAAAAGACTACCTTAAGAATTATTATATATAAAAATATGTACCATTGACTGCTGATCAGTATAGGAATTGATACAATTCAAGTATTAAAAGAGTAGTCCTTGAAATTGTTTTGCCTGTATCTTAACAAAAATTCAAATATTTATTAAATGCCCACTGAGTGTAAGTACTGTGCCCGGCATCTAGAGGGATAAAAAGTAATATAAAACATACTTCCTGCCCCCAGGAAGCTGACAATCTAGAGAATTAATAATCAAAAAAACACTATAGAGCAGTATGGACCAAATGGTTCACGTAAAAAATAATGCTAGAGGAGGTCACAAAATCTTAGACCTGAAAGGTCATATATGAGTTCAGAGAAAGCAACATGGTAACAGTGGAAAGAATAGATTTCAGATTACACAATTAAAGTCTGACTCTAAGCTCTGCTTACTGCCTGTGTAACACAGGGCAAGTTTTCCCAATTCTGTGTCCCCCTCTAAGTCAATGTCTATTTATTTTGTATATATCCTATATTTAATTTATCTGTGAACATGTTCCCCATGGAGAATAAAAAGTTCTCTACAGTCGGAATAAGTCATTTTAACATCTGTATCCCTAGTAGATAGCAAGCCCCCAGTCTGGAGTAGGTAGGTGCTTCATATGCCCAGTGACTGAGAGAAAAGGAAGTTATTAGGCCTTTGAAGAGGGGCAGGGCCATAAGCAGAGAATACGGGAGAGCATTCTTAACAGGGAAAATGGCACGTGAAAAGCCAGAAGCAGAAAAACAGGAGCTCGGTAAGGGGAAGGGTCAGTAACCAAGTGAACAGTTGTAGTAGAAGGCTCCTCAAAGATGAACTAAGGAAAATAAAGCTGGAAAAGCAAGGTTACCTTAAACACTTTATCAAGAACAGTTTGTAAACTAAATTGAGAGAATATGGTAAACAGACACCTAATAACTCAGTCAAGAAATTAATACTAGCTTTTTTTTTTATATAGTTGTTGAAAGAAACAAATTAGAATTCAGCAAGCCAAAGGGATGGAAACTGAAGTCACCTGAACCGTAGAAATTATGGAGTTTATGTGGGGATAAGGTTTTACACCTTGTTCTTTTTAAAGCAAAATAGGTGTAAAGTTGTACGGAAGGTATGGGGTGAGGTGCTGCAAATTATGCAAAGCGGAGATTTTAAACAGCAGGCCCAACGCGGTTCTCCATCTGCTAGGTAAGACAGCAAGAGGTATGTTCCACGTGCGTGGAAGGGAACGTACCTCATCTCATCCTAGCGAAGATGCATAGACCAGGGCTCCCGGAGAGTACATTTTTTAATTTTAATTTTTGCGATGGGCTGGGAGCTCCCGCCTGATGGGTACAGACGACCTGCTGGGCGGAGGAAAAGGAAAAAACCCTGCAGACTTGCCCTCGACACATACAAATACATCCCTACACCCCAAACAACACAATCTACAATATCCCCAATTCTACAGCCCGTCCCCCAAAAGAGCCTAGTTTCCATAGCTCAAGTAAACTTAACCTTCCTAAGGCCCAGCCCGCGTCCATGCGTTGCCAGGTTTCAGGGCGGCGTAGACCCCGCCTCCACCAGCCTCTGGGGAGGCCGCGCCCAAGCTCCGGCCCGGCCGAGTGCGTTCCCCGCCCCCATCTCGTCTCAACCCCGGGAGACACCCCCCACACACACCACCAAAGGAGCGAGCTCCGCAACGCCGCCCCGCTTCCCCGGTACCAGAGGCTGCGCGGGCTGTGGAGACAGGCTGGGCCCACGCCCTTGCCCTTCCCCTGGCTCTCCCTCTGCCCGCCACCCTCGCGGTGGGGCGCCCGCCCCGGAGGATCTGGGGGAGGTGAGGGAGTCACGGTGTCTTACGGGGGCGGAGATGAGGCGCAGCGGGGCGAGGAGGCCGTGACGATGCCAGCTCTGACCTTTCACCCGGACGCGCCAGGACGTCGTTGCCTTGACTACCACGACGTTTTTCCTAATTGGGGGGCCAGCGGATGGGCGGGGTAAATGCGCGGCCGCCATTTCATCCTTTTCCTCTCTATCGGTCTGATCACATTCTCCGGGCCTTGTTTTATTATGTTCCCGTTTCCTGCAGTCGTGCTCTGTCTTCTGGGTGTTACCTCCCCAAAGACTTAAAGACCGAAGCTGCATTCACCGCCTCCCACCGGGTGTCCATTTTTTTTCCTGTCGCTCTCCTCTCCCCCCTCCCCAGTGCCAGTCACGTGGCTGCCCGAGACCCGCGTTGGTAGCCGCCGACTGCACGTCTTTACCTAAAAAGATCAGATTGAAGAGTCTCCTGCTTTTTGTCGGTGGTGTTCAAAAAAAACATACGCAAGATTTAAAGAAAAAAAAGCCAACGGGCAGTCATCCATCCTGCTGTTCGTTCCTGTGCCTCTAACCACATTCTAGCTCTGTTCCTTCCGAAGTGCGCGAGCTTGAGCAAGTCCCTTCTGACCTCTCTTGGTTTCATCTGTAAAATATTAAGGTTGGACTAACAACAGTAACGACATATAATAACATCTGTATAGCGCTGTGTGCCAGGCGCTGTACTAAACTGTTTACAATTATTACAGATCTCCAGGTGAAATCTGAGACCCTAGGGCAATTGTGTGCCTATACCAAAATGCAGAGTTCTATTAGGAGCAGATGAGAGGTCCTGTCGATTAACACCCCCTCCACCCCAACCATTACACTTCCACCCGGAACATTTTTTTTTTTTCTTTTAAATCTGCCTATTGAACTTGTCTCTAACCCTAGCTTGAAAGACACTTCCTCCTTGAAGCCTGCCTTGGTCTCTCTTGTTCCTCCCCCCATCAATAGATAATGCTGTGTGAAGGGCACAGGGCTAGGCACTAGGGAAATGCACAGAATAAAAGCATCCCTGTTTTCAAGCAGCTTACATTCCAGCGGGAGAGTGTTTTCCTCCTCCTTGGCGTTGCCATGGCACTCTATCTGTACTGCCCACACACTTGTCACATTACATACACATTGCATCACGTTTATTTTTTAATCTCCCTTACAAGATTGTATCCTCTTGGAAGACAAAGTTTTTGTTCATTTTTTTCATCCCCTCCATAGCTCCTGGCACAATGCTCTTCTCACAGTATGAGCTCCAGAAATTCTTGTTGAATGAATGAATGAGCCTTTTTCTGTCGGTTCTATGAATAGCCGTCCTTTCTCTTGCTTCTAATAACTGTGTTGTCTAAACCTAGAACTGAAGTTTGATGTCTGTTTCGAAATTAGTTTGTTTTCTTTTTTTTTTTTTTTTTAGCTTTACTTTCTAATTTCTCTGCCGTGCTAATAGCACAGATTATATTTAGGTAAAGCACTTGTTCTTTCAGAAAGTTTACTGGGGGATGCGTTCATGTCCATCACACCGCTGGAAGCCCACGTGCTCTCTCTCATCTACATTAATGTCAGTGTGAAACAGGTGCTGGAGGTTTAACACATACACGCCAAAAGGCAAGTTGCAGGGGTTTTCTTTTTTCAGTTGTTTAAATTTAATTTAACGTGACAGTCTGTCAAATACTTTGGTTAGGTACCAAAGCAGCCGTAATACAGAGTTTGACTAAGGCTTTCCTGGAAATATAGTTGTAGTATTTTGTGATTTTCATTTGATATACACAAATTGTTTTCACGTATGTGTTCTTACCTCACATAGACCCTGGTAATTTGGTGGGGAAATTTTTATACTTGAATAAAATAGTAGGTAAATGGCAAATGTAGGCTTGCTTAAAGATAGAGGGGTAAGTTGCAGGACATTTAAAGATCTTTTTCCTCTCCAATGATTCACTCTGTTGTGTTTGTGTGAAGCCAGCATTGTTTTGACTTACCTCTTACAGGTTATCTTGTGGTACTGTTTTTCATTTAAAACATATAAAAAGGAAACCACTCACAGATACTTGTTTAGAAGTAACACAATGATGTTAAATGGTACTCAAATCATTTGACTCTCAAAATCAGAATTTGAAAAGCAATAAAAATGTCATATTAGCCATTGTAATAGTAACTAATATAACATTAATATAATACCAATATATTGGTTATTATATATTTATAATATATCATGTATATGTATATATGATAACATAAATTAATATTGTACTGCAGTAGTATATAAGAAAACTAACTATCGTGTAGTGGAAAGACTACTGGACTTGGAGTCAGAAGAGGTTCCAAATTCAAACCTGCCTTTGATGCTGACTATATATAAGCATTGGCCAATCACTTGATGACCATTCACTCACTCTCTGAGACTTAATTTCTTCATATGTCAAGTAGGGATAATAATATCCATAGTATCTATTTTACTCAGTTGTTGGGAAGATCAAATCAGATAATATAAGTGTTATGTAGGTTGAATTGGCTTATAGGAGCTAAATCAGGGAGTGGGATCCAGCATCTCCCTTGGAAATTTCTGGGGTATGGGGACATAATGACTCAGCATAACTTGCACCTGGACTGCTGGCTGCCTTTTCTGCTTCTGTCATTTTTCTTTAACTTAGGTGAAAAAATATCCATCCTGAGATGAATATGTCCCAGATTTGGAGGTCACCTGACCCTTTTGTTTAGAACTGAATAGCTGCAAAGGAAAGAATCCTGGCCAACTACTACTCCAGCACTCTTGGAGAAGATTTATTATCAACTAGAGGACTGGCCTATTTTGCCAGAAGGCATGTTAACAGGAATT
This sequence comes from Trichosurus vulpecula, assembly GCF_011100635.1. NCBI lineage: Eukaryota > Metazoa > Chordata > Mammalia > Diprotodontia > Phalangeridae > Trichosurus > Trichosurus vulpecula. The sequence goes on along the minus strand of NC_050580.1, from coordinate 215,267,224 downwards.
GTTTGGATGGTGTTGTAACAACAGTGTTGCTAGTAGCTGCAGTGGAGGTGAAAGACCAACAGAGGAGCACACAGGAGGGCTAATAGCACAGGTTTTTTGATGTGCTTTTCTAAGGAAAGCAACTTTAAGGGGTTTACAATCTCACTTTAATCAAACATACATATATCTTTCACTTAGTTCAGGTGGAAAAGCCAGCACCCTGAAGTTGAGAGGGAATACAAATAGAAATTACAAGCAAAAATTATACCAACAGAGCAAATAACACTAGCCAGTCTATCCATAACAATATATACATAGTTACCAGAGAGAGAAGCAACAACATCTGGGTTTTTCAAAGCCAGGGGGGCTCCTTAACAACGGCTACCCAGAGTCTCGTCTGGTTAAATCACACAACAATCTTCCAGTGAGTGAGAGCCCCCAAACAAAACACCAACCTCAATATATACCCTTCTCAGGGTTAGAGGGTGTCATAGCCATGCAACTCAAACCCATGTGACCTAGGGCCTTCCTGTGACTTAAGTGGCCAAGCAATCCCAGAGCCAAACTCCACTGGACAATATGCTTGGGTCTAGTAAAGAGGGGTCACACAGCCAAAAAAAATGGTTACTTATTGTTCAATAATTAAAGTGCTTAAGGACCTTAACTAAATTGTTATTGAACTACTTGTTCAATGACTAAAGTGCTTACTGGACCCCAGCATGCTGTCCAATTGGGTTCAGTCCCGAGAGAGCTTGGCCTCCCAAGCAAGCAGATGTAGACTCCTTTTTTCTCACATGCTTGGATTCCTTGTTCTGGGACAGTTTCCCTATAACTTAGGGTTAGTCTCATGTCTAGGGTTTTTTCTTAAAGCAATATGTGTAAAATATCTCCTACAAAAGCCACTGCAGTGAGGTATAAAGTGCTTCTGTTGAAATTGGAGGACCTGGGTTCAAATCCATACCTGTAGTGACTAAGCATAGCTGTTGATGTTCAGTTGTGTCTAACTCTTCATGAATCCATTTGGGATTTTCTTGGCAAAGATACTGGAGTGGCTTGCCAGTTCCTTCTCCAGCTCATTTTACAGATGAGGAAACTGAGGCCAACAGGTTGAGTGATTTGCCCAAGGTCCCACAGCTAGTAAGTGTCTGAGGCCTGATTGGAACTCATGAACCTGAGTCTTCCTGATTCCAAGCGCAGTGGTGTGTCCACTGTGCCACCTAGCTGCCTTGATTAGTATGGTACCTGGCACATAAGAGCTTGTTGAACTCAATTGAATGTGTGATTTTTGGGAGAGTCAGTATCCTCCTCTGTAAAATGAGAGGAAGGAACCATACCATTTCTAGGGTATCTTCCAGCTCTAACTCAGGAAAGAGGACAGACATAATAGAGTCTTTATGGTTCTAGTATGTTTTATAGAAAATAGATTGGGGAAAATAATTGATTCTTATTAAGAAAGAAATCATTAAAATATTATTGTTTTAAGAGGTTATAAAAATACAGTGTTTAATAGTCAGATGAGTAGGAGAATGGTTACAACCATCTAAGAATTAGTAGAGGAGCTAAGAATTAAAAATAGTAGTATGGCAGACTAGTGTGTTTGGAGAGAAAAAAATGCTCAAATACTGAATAATCAAATTCTATATTAGAACATCAGTACGAGCCCTCTGAAAGCCTGGAAATCATTCTTTTATAGAATATAATAACCTTTGCTAAATCATCTATGACAAATTCTGCAGAGAATTAGGGAATGAAATTTATAAGGAAATGTTTTTATTATATTATTTTAGATGTACTGACACACACACACATATAAATTATAATAAAAACTGCCAGATTCACTTTTTTTTTGTATTTTTTTTTAACTCCCTCTATCACAGAGAGAGGCATCTTTTTTTTTTTTTTGGCTTTTTTTGGCAGGGCAATTGGGATTAAGTGACTTGCCCAAGGTCACACAGCTAGTACATGTGTCAAGTGTCTGAAGCCGGATTTGAACTCAGGTCCTCCTGACTCCGGGGCTGGTGCTCTACTCACTGTGCCACCTAGCTGCCCCAAGATTCACTTTTTTAAGATTTATAAAATCAAAAACTGTTTGTGTTCTTATTAACAATGAATATTTTAAAAAAATTGTAATTGGAGAGATGTGATTTTTCCTTTAGCAATGTGTCTTTGGTAATATGTTACCATACGCATTTTAATATTACGTCCACACATTTTGATTTTTAGGACAATTGCATTTTACATTATTAATTCACCTGGAAAAATAGCATAGCAAAAATGGACTTTTGTGGCACAGCACATAGGGGAGGACTATATTTGCATGCATATGCATGCTGCATCATATTTTGAGAATATTTATGTTCCTTTATGTTTTTTTTTGGAAGGGGCAGGGCAATTGGGGTTAAGTGATCTGCCCAAGGTCACACAGCTAGGAAGTGTGTCAAGTGTCTGAGGTCGCATTTGAACTTGGGGCCTCCTGACTCTAGGGCTGGTCACTGCACCACCTAGCTGCCCCACCTTTATGTTTTTGAGAACAACCTGGCCTATGAAATTTTCCTCTTGTTATTATTTATCACTCTCAGGTTAGTCAGGAGGACAAGATTTACAAACAAGCTTGGTCTCAAAGCTGGGGGCATAATTTTCTTTTATCATTCGTTTAATGAAACTCTTTGAATGCTGAGGCTCACCTCTTCAAAAGCCAAACGAAAGTATTTGTATTAAGAATTATCCATGTTGGTTTAGAGATACAGACACCTTAATCTATTAGGACTCCCCAAACTTTTTTGTACAACATCAAGGTGTCTAAATGTCTTAGGGCTTTGCTAAGGAGACTCAAGGACTATACGTATTTTTCAAATGTTTTATGGAAACAAAGGTTTCTTTTAATTCTGCTTATTGTTATTTTCCTCCATGTCCTTTTCCCTATTACATTTAATGTACAGCATATTTTTAAAACTATTAACTTGTAATTTTTCTTCCACTCCCTGGCTCAAATACAGAAAAAACAAGTGTTGACTCAAGAAAATAAATGCTCTTAAAAACCCACAGAGAAGACTGCCCCTTAAAACCACAGATTTCTTCCTTCATTTGATTCTAGGCAATTCCACATCAGCATCCTACAACTCCTCTTCCCCACCCCCCAGCAAAAACATTCCACTTGTTTCAGATAGCAAAGCCATCTTTCTTTAAAAAACAAATCACTTCTAGTCTGAGATAGTTGGTCCTTTTTACATTATTTTCATTTATTATACCAGCTTTTTCCTCATGCCTTACCAGTGGGTAGTGGTCTCACTCCCCGGTACTCTTTATGAGGAAACACAATAATACTGGGTTTTTTTACCCAGTAGTATGGGCAGAGAATGAGACCCTACTCCAAATTTAAATAATGAAAGGTTAAGAAAACAGTGCTGTTAGTGTAAAAGAAGTTGATTTGTATGATATATAGTACAAAGTACAATGGGATAGAAGTCAGAATACCTAGATTACAGTTCTAGATCTCTTATTTACTCACCATTTCACCTCTGTAAACTATACTTACCTTACCTGTAAAATTAGAGAATTAGACAAAATGATCTCTAAATCTCTAAAATGCTATTATTTTTAGATTTTACGTCTTGCTCTGCATCCTAAGGGTTTAATAAAGGACATCTTATGGAACAGGATGAAGCTATTTTAAAAAGGATTATGCCTAATAATGCTAATAATTGTTGACATTTATATAAATGCTCTAAGTTTTACAAAGTACTTTAGAAATAGTATTTCATTTCATCCTTTCATAAGCTGGTGGTCACATTTTACAGAGAAAGAAAAGAAGTCTCAGAGAGATGTTTAATAGCTTGTCCAGGTTTATACAGCTAGTAAACAACAAAACTGGGAGTCCCAGCCTTGATCTTCTGACTCCAAGTTCAATGCATTTTCCATTACTTCACACACACATATAACCATAGATGTATTTTAGGTCTAATTATACTAACGATTCACATTTATATGGTACTTTTAGATTTACAAAGTACTTTGCTCAGAACAATCCTATGAGGTAGGTATTATTTTTTAGCCTTTTACAATTGAGAAAATCCAGGCTCATAAAGGATAAAAGCCTTGCCTAGGGTCACAGTGCATGGAAGGAGATGCTCGGCTGCGTAGAGTGTAGCATTTTATTTCCTCTATCCTAAGATAGCATTTTTTTAAGCACAAAAAATTGTATTTCCCTTCTTAAAAGAGCAAATCTAAAAATAAAGATAATTAATTGATCATAACTACCATAGCAGTTCTCCAAAAGTGAACATCTTTTCAATGACAATCATTCCTAACAAGGAATTAGCACACAATATTAACAATAGGTTAGTATGTCACCTTAGTCACTTTCATACTCTGAGGGGTCTTTTTTTAAGGTCAATTAAATAAACAACATTTTCAGACCTTGAAATGTGAAGACCCCTGCTGTTGTAAGTTACTGTTTTAGCCCATTTTGATTAAAAACAGAGCAAGAAAAAGTACTGGAACCCTCAAAGATGATTTTGAAGAAGTGCCCAGGCTACACAAACAGCAATCAGAGACCATTAAGAAAACTGTGACAAGTGCTTGCTTCATTCTTTCTTTCTTCAGACTGCAGGGTAAATGGCATTTTACATTTCAGTCTTGTTGCATTTAAAGTAAGGCCCCCAGCTAAGTCATTTTCAAGACCAACTCCAATCAAAAGATATTTCTTAAAATTTCCCTATTACTGCAGATGTGAAAGGAATGATTGTCTATGCTGATGAACCAAGAAGATTGCCTTGAAAAGAATTTGATAGTTTTATCTAGCATTCCCATTATAATGTGATTACAATCTGTGAAGTGGCTTAAAAAGAGAAAAAGATTGACTCATACTGAATATCAAGATGGTTTAAGACAGCTGTCTTTGATTGCCAATTTCACAGCATTGGTTATTTTGTTTTGCACAGAAGGGGAACTCAAAGCCTGGGATTGGTGTTTCTATATATTATTTATCTTTATCATAATTATTTTATTTATTGATTTATTTATAGTTTATTATGAAATTCACATACATGAACAAAGATGGAACATTGCTATATACAAGGAAGAGAAAAGGAGGATTATATATGAAATTGTGAATCTTATGTACAATTTTTAAGTATTAAATTTTATACAGTAGTATAAACACTGCCCTTTTTGCTTATGCCATCTTTTGAATTTTTTCTGCTTTTATGTATTTTTAAGTATTTCATTGATTTTTTTGTTTCCTTTTTTTCTTTACTTTGTCCCACTGTAACCCATCCACACCCCTCACCTGATAAATCACCTACCTCCCAAATAAAAAGCCTCCCTTGTAGTAAGTATAGTCAAGAACATAAATGTATACTTTTTTGTATATCAGAATGTATGTCTTAATCTTCATCTATTCATTACCTCTCTGCCAAGTGGTGGGAAATATACTTCAGTACTGGAATTATAAGATCATTGATCTAGAATGGAAAGGGACCCATAGATCATTGGGTCCCACCCTCTCATGTTAGAGATGTGAAAACTAAGGTCTATAGAGGACAAGTGACTTGCCTAGCTCAGGGCTGGGGAACCTGCAGCCTCAAGGCCACATGTGGCCCTCTAGGTCCTCAAGTTCAGCCCTTTGAATCCAAACTTCACAATTCAGTCAAAGGACCACACTTGAGGACTTAGAGGGCCATATGTAGCCTTGAGACCACAGGTTCTCCACCCCTGGAGCTTCTTGAGGAAGGACTGCTTTTTACCTTTCTTTGTATCTCCAGTGCTTAGTATACTACCTGGCACATAATAGGTACTTAGTAAACACTTGTTGATTTGACACAGCTTGAAAGTATTTGAACCCAGGTTATCTAGAATAAGTCCAGCTTCCTATCTACTATACCACATTGTTACGAGCAGCCATTGCATTAAGCTGAGTTGTTAAGTCTTTCAGTTTTGTTTTCTTTACAATATTATAAACATTATGTATATTTTTCCTGGTTTTGCTCACTGTACTCTCCATCGGTTCTTACTAATCTTTCCAGGTTTCAGGATTTTCCCTTTCATTATTTCTTATGGCCCCAAAATATTCCATTACATTCATTGTAATGAGATTTTAATTTTCACATTAATCAACATGATATATAATGATTATACTAGAGCTATTTAGATTTGTTGGAGCTTCCCTACTTTCCAGAGGACCCCGACTTGGAAGCTGAGATTGCAGCTGACATACCACTGCCGAAAGTGATCAATTAGATCCCCTGATATGCTAACAATCCCTGTGCTTGTAACCGTCAAGTGAACCAAACCAGGTGCCTCTCTTCTGTTCCTGGCCATGCCAATCCTGGTTCTGTGCTCCGCTGAACAATCACAAGACTCAGTGACCCTAATGACTTGGAAACTGTTCACATAAAACCGAAGAATTCCTGGGTCTTAGCCCAGCCATTTGTGGTTTTTACAAACCCTACCCCTGGCATAAGCGGGTGAGCCTTCTTTCTTACGAAGGTGGAATTTGCTTGCAAGCTGTTCCCCTCACTTAGAAATTAAACTTCTGTTTGATTCCTGATTCTCCTGTCTCTAGCCTGCTCTGTTTGGCTCTGGCCATCCATAGTTAGAGGCCAGTTCGGTACGGTTGACATTGAAATTACCAGTTGACACAGTCATATTCCATAATTGGTTCAACCATTCTCTAATTGATGCTATCTACTTTCTTTTCAGTCATTTGGTACAACACCAAGAGCTGTTGTAAATATTTCTGTACATATCATTCCTTCCCTCTCTTGGATCTCTTTGAGAGTATATCCTTAGTGGTAGTGCCACTGGGTAAAAAGGTATTTATAGTTTAGTGACATCTTTGCTATCATTGCAAATGGCTTTCCAGAATGGTTGAACCACTTCATAGTTTCCAACAGTATTTAGTTTTCCTGACCTCCTGTGGTATGTCTAACAATGGCCTGTTTCCTTTTTTGGTCATTTTTTGCCCATCTCATGGGTAGGAACTAGAAACTCACAGTTCTTTTAATCTGCTTTTCACTTATTATTAGCAATTTGTAACATTTTAAAATACGGCTACTGATAGCTTGCCTTTCTTCTTTTGACAACTGCCTGTTTATATCCTTCAATAATTTATCTGTTGTGGAATGACTTTTATTCTGCTATATTTGTATCAATTCCCTATATGTTTTGGTATCAGATCTTTATTAGAGAAACATGTGAAGACTTTCCCCACTCCACCCCCCCCCCCACTTCCCCCATCTGCTCCCATCCCCATCCTTGATCAGAGCTTTGTTCACTAAAGTTCACACTGACTTCTACCCCTTCTGGTCATTTCCATCTCCAAGCATCCACAGGCTTCTGGTGGTCTGGACTGTATAGAAGAATGTAATGCTGTTTTAATTTGGTGTTCTTGATCATTATTCTATCTGATGCCCTTTTAGATATTTGTTGGGAATGTTTGTGAGAAAACTCAATGCCTCTAGGACCTTTCATTTTGCCACCTTTGCTGTAAGTCCTATCAAGATTCTTTTAAAGTATGATTATTAATTATATCAAATGGTTGTTTATAAGCCAAATAGTTGCTAGGGAAATAAATCAAATTATACTCAATGTAGAGAAAATGATAAAATTTAAAAAGAAATTATATCACTGATACGTCAAATCCATTTCAATTTAACAGTAAAGCATATCAGGTAAAATTTAACATGTGTTTATGTCATATTATAAAAGGTGCCATGCATATGTTAGGTGCTTAACAAATAATTACTAAGTGAATAAATTAAATATTAGGTATATCCTAATTTACATGTTGTATCTAGTTGAATGCTAAAAATCCAAGTAGGGATTCAACCGAGATTGTAGAATTATAGATGGAAAAGACTTTATAAATAACCTAGTCCAAAACCTGTCATTTTACATTTGAGGAAACTGAGGCCTGAGAGATGAATCGACTTGCCCAAAGTCACATAATAGTAAGTAGTGAAGTTAGGATTCAAAGCCAGGTCCTCTAATTCCAGATCAAGTAATCTTTCCCTTGAATAACTCAGTCTTTCATACATGTTTCTTAAATTGAATTGAACCATGACAAAAGAAAACAGCTATTTGTAGAGTGAGGTTTTTGTTGTTGTTATTAACAAATTCAAATCCTTTAGCAACTGAGTGAGACAAGTTCCAAAAATATTAGCAGACTTTAAAAATTAAATACAGTACCTGAAGCAATATTGCCCTAAAGCCTATGCTCTTGAATAAATACCTGGAGTTAGTGTTGCAATAAGTGGACTATAATTGAGAGGTGGTGTGGTCTAACAGACAGAAACCTGGGCTCAGAATCAAAAGACTTGGGTTCAAGTCTGGCTTCTGACAGAATCTGGGCAAGTCATTCAACCTCAGTGTCCTTGGCAACCCTCTACAACTATAAGTTACAGAGCAGATGCTGATTTGCCTTGGTTAAAAGGGAATTCCCTGTATTAATGCATTCATAGGACTGGTTATTTATATGTGTGTGTTATATACATACAAACACATATATACATATATGTATTTATTACATTCTAGTGAGAGGATATAATATGTATACTGGTAAGTAAATACAAAGTACACATGGTTATATGAAGTAATTTCAAGATGAAGCGAGTACTAGCAATTATATATATTTACACATATATGTATGTATATATGTGTGTACATGTGTATACATGTATATATTCATAATTCTTATTGCTTTATCTCTGGGAGCAGCATAGTCTATGGCGAAACAAAAAACCCCAAAAAACAACAAACAAAAAACCCAAAATTTTTCCTACTGAGATTATTATTAAATTAATTGTTGGTATGACTTATCTGTGGTTTCTGATGCTGAAATCATTGTTAACTATTTGGCATACCTAGTCGAAATTTTCCTCTGAATAGGAAGATCTAAATTCTAACATTAGCTCTATAATTGACTATGCTGGATGCCAATAATCATTTAATGCTTTTTTCATTTATTAAAAAAAGAAAATTCCCTCTTACCAGTTCTTAAGATAATAGATATTATTTCTTCAAGTCAAGTCAACAAGTATTAAAGGTCTACTCTTTGCCAGGCACTGTGCTAAGATTTATTAAGATATTATAATAATGGACAATGAACTGGGCCCAGAATTGAATAAGAGGAAAAAAGTGATCTGTATTGTATTTAGAAAATTACAGAACACTTTAAAATATCTTAAACAGCTTCTTGTTGCAAAGACACAATCTTGTCAACTTCATGATATCTGGAGAACGAAAATTGTAGATGGGCCGTAAAGCAATATAAATATGCATAGTCACTAACTGGGACATGTGGGCAAGTGGCTATAGGTAAAATTGTCAGTGTCAGAACAAACCGGAGCCAGAACCGAACCCAAACCCAAAATTAAGTAACCAAGGAGCGTTTATTGAGTTCACCTGCAAGGGAACACTACTACTGCAGGAGGAGACTGCTTGAAAGAACAAAAGTACAGAGTTTATATAGGTCTGAACTTAGGCAGGAGGTAAATTGGGTATGGAGTACCTTAGGATTGGACAGCTTGTTGCTGGGGACTTGCAGGGTCAGAATAAAGGATGTGGTATCCTTTGACTGAACAGACCTATTGCTGGGGCCAGTAATAGGAAAGGTTCTTCTTCAGGTTATTTATCTCTTGCAACCCTACCCTAATAGATAGGACCATCCTTACTGTTTCAATAGCAAGGAAGTTTGCAGGAGGAATGGAGGTAGGGCTACAATATAAAAAGGGTTAAAGGCAAGACAGAGGAACTACAGACAAAATGGAGGTGTTGTAGCCTTTTTCTGATACCCACAATTCCTCCCCCCACTTTAAGATTATAGTTTCAGAATATTTTTTAACAATTCCTAAATCAGTATTAGTCCAAGCAGAAAAGATACACAGCCTATGGAATAGGTAATAGGTCCATAACACACAGAGAACTGATAAAGCAAGCAAAATTATAATAAAGTGAATAAAGAAATCCAATGTAGCTGTGGCTTTAGGGGTTTCAAGATCTTTGGTGGTGTCCATGATCTTTAGGTACCTTTGGATGAATCAGGGAAGGTTTGTGGGGATATTTCCTTGACCATCTCCAGGTTCTAGGTCACTTGTGGAGATTCTCTAGGTAAAACTGCTAAAGTCTACTAATGATAAGACTATTACAATCTAGCAAAACCTGACAAAATATAATCAGATTGGCCTTCCAGTAGTTAGTTCATGTGGTAAAAACCAGTTCAGGCCATATTGAGCTGACCTTATGTATTAGGAGGGCAGAGTTTATAATCTCAAAGAGGATCATAAACATGTCTGAAACGTTCGGAACCGCCGGATATAAGAAACTCTCAAAGTAGAAGGCAGAAGAATCAAAACATTTATTTAGGCTCCACAGTAACCAACCCATGAACCAGCAACCCCATTTTGATATATTGATCAAAAGCTTCCAGGCCCAATAAGTACGCCTTGAAAGAGTAACCAGGAGGCTACAGAGAAGCATGATTGCGTAAAGCAAAATCATGTTTCCCCCTCTATGGTAATAAGATTACCCACTGGCCTGAAGTCTTTGTTCAGCTTTCTCCCGTAGGTCAGCTCTGCTACTGGCAGCTCCTGCTTCAGCTGTGGCTGTGGCTGTAACTGTCGCTGTAACTGTCGCTGTAACTGTCGCTGTAACTGTCTCTGGCTCCAACCGGAAAAGGAAAAAAGAGGATCTTCAAGCTGTCCTCTCCCCTCTTATAGAGTTTTTGACATCATCAAGCACTGCCTGAACGACCAGGGCCGATTGGTTCTTGACTTGGCCCCTCCCCCTAGCGTAGCCGTTAACACCTCCCCTCAGCCAGCCCCATGACTCATCACACAGGAAGTTGTCTGCTTCCTGGAATGCTCCTTGGGCCTCCTGCCCCGGAAGAGCAAGCCACAGTGTCCAGAGGCTCAATGAGGTAAGCTGAGTCATTCAAAGAAAACAAAGGCCATTCTGGCTACACTCCACCCCTTGTTATAGGATACATAATCTAATCAGCCATGTATCCTAGAACATACATTGTGATCCAATTACAAAGGAAACTAAAACATATCATTCATTATAAAGCAAAACATATCATTTGGTGACATTCCTAAATATTGGTTTACGATTCAAATGTGATCCACCCCTAGGTCCCAGCAAGATAATCTCTTCAATCAATCATCCCCAAAATAATTATTAATAATTCAAATGTCCACCCCTAAATCCTTGTATCCATTACATAGGATCAATAATATCATAACAATAAAACAACACAGCAAGGATAACACAAAATAAGTAAACAGAACACTATCATCATTTCCACCCCCCTTGAACGATTGGGGCTCAAAATCTTGGGGTGAGGGGTGAAGGTCTCATTTTCCATAGCTTCTTCATGCTGAAATTGGATGTAGAGATGGCCCTGCCCCCAAAAAGTCCCATTCCAGAGGTCATTTCTTTAACAAGCTGGCAGGAATTCCAAGAATGCTACATGCTTAGGCAGTCACCGGAAAGTGCAGGGTGCTTAAGCCTGAAGGAAACAAAACTAGCAACAAGGTTAGCCAAAACAAAGGACAAAAAGAATAGACAAGTATGGACTATAATTCTTCAAATAAAATCATCTCAAGTTTGGTTGAGATTTCAGTTATGCAAAGATCCAACATCAGAGCCAAACTCAGGTGGGAAATGTTTCTTTTCAAAAGGAACATAATGAGGAAGCCAAGAGGATCCCACCCTAGATAGAAACTAAGATTGTCCTCCCAGCCTTTCCCCAAATGTACAAGTTTTCATCCGTTAATCACACAAAGTTACCTTTCCTCTGAGTGGCTTATGGCATTTACCAGCATCAGCCATACCTGTGGAGTCTGTGACTCTATTATTATAACCTATTCACGGTAAAATATATGGTTCAGGGGTACGATTTGGTAATTATTTTCCCCTGAATAGACAACTGTTACAGTGTTGTCCTTCCCATGGGCTATAACTTCTGCAGCCTTTGGAATATCATCTGGCTTCCGTTTTACCCATACCTTAACTCCTGACTTTATTCTATCAATGGAGCAAGACCCTTTTGCCCCTCTAGTAGTTATTTTGGGAGGAGGGTCAGTTTTCACAAAGGGTATTTTTTCACAGGGGATAATAATGACTTGAACCATCCTATCATTTCTACAAAATTGTACAGGTTTTTTACCCATATTCTGGAGTGTCACAACAATTTCTTTTTGATAATTAGAATCTATCACTCCAGCCAATACATGTATTCCTTGAGCCGCTAATCCTGGTTTAGATAATATCCGTCCAAGATGATTCTTGGGGATTCTCATACATACTCCAGTAGGGGTTTTTCTTATCTCTTTCCTATTTAACCTAAAATTCTCTATACAATGTAAATCATATCCTGCTGAACCAGGTGTTCCTGGACTTGGTAGTGGGACATCTTCCCTCACAGTCCAAAATTCAATGTTTTGGATCTCACATGTTTGCTGTTCTCTGATCTGCAGATTTGGGGTCATCATTCTGGCTAGAGGTGTACTCCCCCCTAAGGGCCTATTATTCAAATTACGTAAGGCAATAGACAAATTATCCTTCCAATGTCGATATGAATTATTTGAGCTTAATTTTCTCAGCTGTTCTTTCAACAATCCATTCATTCTTTCAATTAGCCCAGATGCTTGTGGGTAATATGGAATATGATATATCCATTCTATATTATTCAACACACAATATCTTTTCACTTCTTTGCCCTTGAAATGTGACCCATTGTCACTTTGAATCTGCATTGGGGTTCCATAATATAAACTTACAATATCTAGAGTTTTACAGGTGTTTTTCTGAGTTGCGTCTTTATAAGGACAAGCCACTAGTACACCTGAATAGGTGTCAACACACGTACATACATATTTACATCCTTTATCCTGGGGTAGTGGGCCAATATAATCTATCTGCCAAATTTGGGCTGGAACTTTTCCCCTTGCTATTTCTCCAGTAACTATCCTAGGAAGAGTTCGTTCTTTTTCTAATTGGCATATACAACACTCCTCTGTTATTTGTTTTAACAACGCATGAGAAATACTGATACCTCGATCCTGTGCCCATCGATGGGTGGCCTGGACCCCTAAATGGCCAGCAGTCTGGTGGACCCATCTTGCTAAGGCTGGGTCATCAGTTGGAGTCGGAGTAGGGACAATACATTCAGTAGCAATCTTTGCTAGTCGATCCGCATGTGCATTGTACTCACGTTCTGGTGTGGTCAGGGTTGCATGAGCATCAACATGAAAAACTGACAGATCTGTAACCAAAGACATGTCCCATATATTTTCCCATAACTCTTTACCCCAAACTTGTTTGCCATGAATCTCCCAATTCTGATTCCTCCATATAGGCATCCACGTAGCTAATCCATTAGCTACCGCCCACGAGTCAGTAAATATATGACACTGTCCTCCTTTCTCTGCTCTGATGGCCTGATGCACTGCCATCAGTTCAGCATATTGGCTACTTCCACCTATCCCAGAACTTTCCAGAGTTCTCCTTGTACAGGGGTTATAGGCTACTGCTTTCCAATGTCTCTTCTGTCCTAAATATTTTGCTGTCCCATCAGTAAACCAAGCATGTTTCTTCTGTTCTTCATTTAGTCCGTCATATCCATTATTCCATTTCACTAAGGATGGTACCATCTGTTGCTTAGATTCAAGGGGCTTTTCATTGCTCTCAGTATCAATGTTCGCCACAGATTCATGTAGAGCAGAAACTCCATTTTTGCCTGCTCTGGACCTATTCTGAATATACCACTTCCATTTGATTATGCTTGCCTCTTGTGCATGTCCAATTCTGTGAGAAGCTGGGGTACTCATTACCCAAGTCATAATTGGAATTCCAGGCCTTAATACCACTTCATGACCCAGAGTTAGTTGCTCAGTTTCTACTAAAGCCCAATATGCAGCTAACAGCTGCTTCTCAAAAGGTGTATATTGCACTCCAGATGAGGGCAGTTTCCTTGACCAAAAGCCTAAAGGTACACTTCGGCTTTGTTGTTTTTGCCACAGACTCCAATTTGCATAGTCATCTTGTACAGTCACTTGTAACTCCACTGGCCCATTTTGCATAGGCCATAAGTCTAGAGCTAATTGAATAGCAGCCTTTGCTTCCTCAAAAGCTCTACTTTGTTCAAGTCCCCAGTCAAATTCATATTTCTTTCTGGTGACTTTATACAAGGGTTTTAAAATCTGTCCCAAATGTGGGATGTGGTGTCTCCAATAACCAAACAGCCCTATGAACTTTTGGGCCTCTTTCTTATTGGTAGGGGTGGGAAAATCCTGGATTTTTTGTCGAGCTTGTGGGAGAATTTCTCGCAGTCCTCTATTCCACTGTATCCCCAAGAATTTTACAGTTTGAGCTGGCCCTTGAACCTTTGCGGGGTTGATTTCCCATCCTTTGCTTTTCATATGGTCAATTAATAATACTAAACTCTCCTCCACCTCCTTTATATTCTTTCCCTGTATCATGATGTCATCTATGTAATGTGTAAGCTGTACACCAGGTAACTTTAATTCATCCAAATGTTCAGCTACAATCCTGTGGCAAATAGTTGGGCTATGAATATATCCTTGCGGCAGGCGTGTAAATGTATACTGTCGGCCTTGCCAAGTAAAAGCAAACTGATTCCATTGCTTGGGGTCTATTGGGATTGTAAAGAAGGCATTGGCCAAATCAATAACTGCATACCAAGTCCCTTCACGTTTTTGTATTCTCTCTATTAAAGTAACCGTGTCTGGGACAGCAGCATACAAGGGAGGAGTCACTTTGTTCAGCTGTCTATAATCTACTGTCATCCTCCATGTTCCATCTGACTTTCGGACTGGCCAGACAGGGTTGTTCCATTGAGTAGTTGTAGGGACTAACACTCCTGCCTCAACACATTCTCTTATAGTGTTGGCAATTTCATCTTGCCCACCTGGCACACGATATTGCCTCAAAGTAATTATTTTAGAAGGTTCGGGCAAAGTGATTGGATCCATCTTGATTTTCCCCACTAAGACTGCATTAATGCCCATTTTCCTCACAGCAAATTGGTATTTCCCTTCGGGTAAATTTAAGGTCATACCCTTCAATATGTCTATTCCAATGATGTATTCGGGAATAGGCACAATAACCACACTATATTCTTTCTTGGGCAACTGTCCAATTTTCATCATTAATTTAACTTGCCTGGCTGATATTTCAGTCCCTCCTAGTCCTGTAATGGTAATAGGAGTTCCATGGCTGAACTTGTCTGGATTTCCATAAATAAGGGTGGCCTCGGCCCCAGTATCTATTAATGCCTCAGTTACCGTACTTGACCCATTTTTCCAATATATGGTCAAGTTAATGTGAGGTCTGCAATCCAGCCTGTGTATTTCCTTAATTTGGACTGGGGCTCGGCCTGTTCCCTAGTATTCCCTTTCATGTGATTCACTTGGGTTTGAAGGTTCAACATTTGTAGTATTTGCAGGAGCAGTTCTTATTTCCCTATTTCGCCTGTTATCAAGGCCTTTATCTCTGTACATTCTATATAATTCATTGGTTGGAATTCCATCTATCATTTCAAAACCTACCCCTGCTCTCAATAAAGCAGTAAACATTTCTTTCCTTGTTACTCTCCTTTGGCGCCAAGTTTGCTGGTTATTCACCCTTCTCTCTCGAGGAGATCTATCCCTTCCCCAGTCACCTAAGTCATGTAACTGTAAAATCTTATTTATCACTGTTGTAAGACGGCTCCCTACTTCTCCAAGTAATAAATTCAAAATTAGTTGTTTATAAGCAGGGGGAGCTGTCCTAATTATTAAGTTCCTATGAGGCAGTTCCATTGGATCATTGTAATATTTGTCTGCAGTTCCTATCATAATGGCAGTCTTCATTACCTCCTCCTTTAGTCTCATGATACAATCTCTAAGTGAATACCAGGGTCTGTGCTCAGTGGGCCACATAGAATCAGTAGCATATCTCTTATTGCATCCCACAGCGGCTAATGCCAACAGAGTAGTCCTGCTATCACCATCTCCTTGCTGATGATGTTCCCTAAAAGCTTGTTGAACTAGAGGATCATGGCTGATACCTATGAATCTCATGCAGTCTGTCCTATCCACTGATATTCCACTGGCCCCTTGATCACTGAGTCTTACCATCCAAGATATCAATGGTTCTCCTATTCTTTGGCTGAATCTACTCAAAATATCTGTGACCTCTTGCGGTGAGAAATCTTCCTGAATTTCCCTTGTAACTGAATCTTCACCTCGGGTTTCTGTCTTCCTCCTTTGTATGGGTCGAGCCCTTGTTTGATCATTTAACCATCTCCTATGCTCTGTGTGAGGCACATCCTGAACCCCAGTAGTGTTTTGTGCCTCAGCCCCTAACATTGTCTCATTCTCTCCCCACTCACTTCCTCTGCCACCATGGCTAGGACGAAGCAGGCAGTCAGGCTCTTTCTGGGCTGGGTTGAAATGCACTCTGGGCTTTTTTGGTCTCCTGTTGCTCTTAGCCACATTAATAGAAAAGTTCTCATTTGAGTCAGTTTGGTCTCCTGCTATCTGAGATTCCCCTTCTTCCTGTGGGGTAGGAGTGCCCCCATGTCTTTCACTTAATCTCAATCTTTCGTATACTAGCCGGTAGGCTGATAACACTATCCAGCTTTGCCTAGATAGTGATGCCCCTGACTGAATCCCAACTTCTCGTAAACACTTTTCCAAATCCCTAGGATCTCCTCTCCGTAGCCTTGGTTCCCAGTTTTCACAGGGTCCAGCTTTTTTAGCCAATTCTTTTGCTAGGGAGGAATAAAATGGATCCTCCCATCCTGGGATATTCATCTCTTCCTCTGGAATTGTTCTGCTTCTAAATAGAGATCTTATACCTAGCGATCCCATCCTGGTCGCCAAATGTATTAGGAGGGCAGAGTTTATAATCTCAAAGAGGATCATAAACATGTCTGAAACGTTCGGAACCGCCGGATATAAGAAACTCTCAAAGTAGAAGGCAGAAGAATCAAAACATTTATTTAGGCTCCACAGTAACCAACCCATGAACCAGCAACCCCATTTTGATATATTGATCAAAAGCTTCCAGGCCCAATAAGTACGCCTTGAAAGAGTAACCAGGAGGCTACAGAGAAGCATGATTGCGTAAAGCAAAATCATGTTTCCCCCTCTATGGTAATAAGATTACCCACTGGCCTGAAGTCTTTGTTCAGCTTTCTCCCGTAGGTCAGCTCTGCTACTGGCAGCTCCTGCTTCAGCTGTGGCTGTGGCTGTAACTGTCGCTGTAACTGTCTCTGGCTCCAACCGGAAAAGGAAAAAAGAGGATCTTCAAGCTGTCCTCTCCCCTCTTATAGAGTTTTTGACATCATCAAGCACCGCCTGAACGACCAGGGCCGATTGGTTCTTGACTTGGCCCCTCCCCCTAGCGTAGCCGTTAACACCTCCCCTCAGCCAGCCCCATGACTCATCACACAGGAAGTTGTCTGCTTCCTGGAATGCTCCTTGGGCCTCCTGCCCCGGAAGAGCAAGCCACAGTGTCCAGAGGCTCAATGAGGTAAGCTGAGTCATTCAAAGAAAACAAAGGCCATTCTGGCTACACCTTACAAACAAAAGAGCTATAGGAAGAACACCAAAGTAGGCTACCCAATGAGGTACCTTCATACTTGCATCCAATTATCACAATTATGAGGTGCTGGAGCATTGCAACAACAAGAGTCATATTTAAAAATTACAGTTTTACCTGCCATGGTTATAGAGATTTGCTATGAAAGGAAGAATGGACATGATTGTACCTACATCAAGACTGATCCTCCAGGCCTAAGGTTAAGGGCACAGAGTGACAACATAGGTATGATAGGATAAAGCATCCTTAGTTCTATTTGATTTCAGGTAAGAGTCATAGTTAACTTTTTGGAATAGCCAGTCATATAGCAAAGTTCCATGTTGTTCATAGGGTATCATAGCCAGGTTTAGGCTTAACCAGGTAATATTTATTGTTCAAAAAAGAAAAACACAATGAGGAATCTGAGTTAAGAGGCTCCCACCTTCTCCTATGCAAGGTCAGCCTCTCAACTTTCCTAGACATAGACATCTACCCACAGCAGTTCTTGGATCACACTCCCTTTAAACAGCTCATGGCACTTCTCTTGAATGGTGGATTACTAACCTAGTGATAATTCATACAATTATACAAGAATTCAAATCTCAAAACAATATCAAATTACAATCCCAAGAGATTTTATCTTAAATAGCAAGTTTCACTAATCATAGCTTAGGGCTAGATACAATTGTTATTATTTCTCTCATGTTGTTGCAATAACAACTAGTAAACAAAAAAGTTTATCAAGCCTTTAAAAAAATCACTCAAGAACTTTTTCTTTTTCTTCTTCTTGAGTTTAAAGTCATCCAGATATAAAAATCAATAATTAGACATTAAGAAAATAATCACACTCTGGAACTCTACATGGATATGTGGATATTCATATTTGATAGTTTACTCAAAACCCAGAAAAAGACTGGCTAATTACTCTAAGTCTCTAAACTAACAAATAGCCATCTCTTGAAGTATTGTATATTAACTCCTAAAGTAAAATAAATCTTTAAGACCAGAGTCTATTGCAACTAAGTTAGTTCAAGATGTTAACTTCAATATATACTACTCTGGGTAATAATTTTCATAATCACAAATCATCACATAAATCACTTCTATAGTATATACAAACATAAATCCTCCCCAACCCCCTTTAACAAGGAATGTTTGTGAAAGGAGAGGGGATTCCATTTTGTTAGTAAACCAATTCATTATTTCAGAATTTCACAACATTTAGCAAGTTCTTTCACAGGGCTAAGAAGATTTTATGACCTTGCCCAAAAGGATGGTCCCAAGGAACCAGGCAAGTTTACAGATAAAGGGATCTTACAAGGTTTTCTTTTCTTTCCTTTGTGTATTTTTAGTCAGTAAAATCACCTTCCTTATTTTCATTAAAGCAATCAATCTGTCTCTATCCAGGGGAAGAGTGATAAAAGGTCTAAGGGCTGTTTCCACATAACTGTCACAAAGTTTATTCTTATTTTTCCTTAAAACAATTTCTATGGAGTGGTAACCCAAAAACTCAGCAAAACATTTCTGCACTTATAAAAACATTCAAATCAAAATTTGGAAATTCACAGTAGAGATATTACATTTCAGTCACAAATTTAGTCTCTAATTAGTTTAGAATGCTACAAAGTTCTGCATACTGGGAAAAAAGATTCCTTTCTCTCTTATATGTGTTATCTCTTGTTTGCCTCCCCAACTTAGCTATAATTAGAAATGCTGAGATAGAAACTTTCTTTTTAAAGTTTTTGAAAATTCTGCAGAAAAGTTTCCCTTGGCTAATTAGACCACAAGAAAAAGTCAGTTGGATTTGCCAAGATACAAAACACAGACAATGCCAACAACATACTTGACAGTTACACAAATAAACCAAAAGATACACAGAAGTACTTGCTGGCAAAGTCTTCCCAATAATCCAAAGAAAATTATTTCTAATCCAGAACCAGACCAAACCAAAGCATAGCAGACTAAACCATTGGATTGATGCGAGTAGGGGGGATGGCAATTTGTGGATCATTGTGACTAATCCTTGTATGTTGGAGTACAAATACTCACCAGGTTCTCAGCGCTAACCTGTAAGACTTATCCGAAGTGGAAGAGCCTATGGCATTCCTAAGTTATGACTCTTGGAATTCCACAGATCTGTCTGTCTGGGAATCTTACCACCACTACAATTCACTGTGAATAAAACTGTCAGTTCTGAAACAAATCAGAACCAGAATTCAAACTAAACCCAAACCCAAACTAAGAATTTGGTAACCATCGAAAGTGTATTGAGTTCATCTGCAAGAGGGCCTCTCCCACATAGGCAGAGACTCCCCACAAGAACAAAAGTACAAATAATAGGTTTCAATTAAGATAGGAGGTGAATTGGATATGGGGCTTGCAAGTAGGAATAGGGGATGTGGTATCCTTTGACTGGACAGGGCCTATTTCTGGAGCTACTAACAGGAAAGGCTCTTCTTGAGGTTATTTATCCCTTGTAACCCCATCCTAAGAGATACAACAGTCCTTACTGTTTCAGCATTAAGGAAGGTTGAACATGGGAGATGTGGTTGGGAGTGGGTTAGAGACAAGGTAGAGGAACTACAAAATGGACAAAATGGGGTTGCTTTAGTCTTTCTTTGCTGCCCACATGGCTTAAAAGGGATTTTCTACAAAAAGTATGACTGGAAAGGGAGGTAGATTAATCACAATAAGAGTAAGGGATAATTGATGAACATGTTGTCTGATTCCTGAACTAGTACCTATGGAATGTTAAAAGATGTAGATGAAAGCCTCCTGTATATTGGGTATTTGTAGAACCTCTATGGGAGGTCATAGACAAGAATAGCTCAGATCAGTATAGTGGAAGAAGTGCCAATACTGATGACATCACAGAATGATTAAAATATAAAAGGATTACAATGAAAATACCTTCATCAACTGAATTTTTCAGTCTTCATTTGTATGTTCAATTCCAGAAACACTTATTAGGTACCTAGTATGTGTGAAGTAATGTATCATGGGTTGGGGAACAAACATGAACAAGAATCCATGCCAGCAAAGAGATATCATTCTAATGTAAAGATACAACGTGTACACAGGCAAATCCATAGAAAGTATAGACAAACTTATATGAATACTTACAGTTAATGGGATCAGAAAAGGCCTGATGTAGGAGGTGGCACTTGAACTATGTTTTGAAGGAAGCTAGAGATTCTAAGGTGAGAAAGGAATACTTTCCATACATGGTGGATCACTTGTATAAGAGTGTGGAATTGGTAGATATAATATTGTATATGAGGAATAGCTAACAGTCAAATTTGACTAGAAAGGAAAAATGTGAAGGGAAAAATATTAAATAAGACTAAAAAATAAGTGGGAACAAATTACACAATATTTCAAAAACCCAAGCTTAAGATTCTATATTTAATCCTAGGGACAAAAGAAGCTACTTCATGGAGCCAACGAAAATTTTCAAGACAGAATGGGATATGGTCAGATCTGTGTTCAAATACAAATCTGTGCATTTTTACAAGTGTTTGTAGGATGGAGAAACTTGAGGAAGGGAGAACAATTAGGGGACTATTTCATTGGTCCAGGTGAGAGGTCCTGAAGGCATGGACTAGAAGAGAAGGGTATTGATTTGAGCTATGTCTTAGAGGTAGAACTGACAGATCTTGGCAACTAAATTGACACGAAAGGTGAGTCAAGGATAACTCTAAGGTTGAGAACCTATGTGACAGGAAGGATGGTGATGTCATTAACAGAAAAGGGGCAGTTTGGAGGAGAGACAGATAACATGAATTCCATTTTGGAATTGTTGAGTTTGAGATGGCTATGGTAAGTCCAAGTGGCGGTATCCAGCAGGCAGCTGATAGTGTAGTACTGGAGCTCAGGAGAGAGATGAGGACTGGATATATGGGTCTGTAAACATCTTCACAGAAATGATCATTGAACCCATGGAAGCTGATAAGATCAAAGAGATGGAGAGAAAAGAGAGCAACCTTGAAGAGAGATTATACAATGTCCACCATTGTATAGCCTGCCTTTGATATCCTTCTGTTAAAAAGATTACATTTTCATGGTTCTTTTATACTGATGCAGATTTCCTCCTTCCTTCCTTTCTTTCTTTTCTTTTTTCTTCCTTTCTTCCTTTTTTCTTTCTTTTTTTCTCTTCCTTTTCTTTCTTCCTTTCTTTTCTTTCTTCTTCCTTCCTTCCTTCTTTTCCCTGTCTTTTTTTAAATATCATAATCTATAATCTGAAGAGCACTAGTTCTATTTGGTTTGAATTAGGAAAAATTGTATATGAATCAGGATCTGAGACAGAGTTTAGGAAATAAAGTAAATAAGAATAAATTGAATAAAACAAATTATCTAAAGCAGTGGAAAAGTTTCATTAAAAGATAAATAGTACTAGATTCCTTATTTTTGTTCATTTGTGTGAATTTATTTCTCTTCTGTTTCTCCTTTCTTTTTGGCTTTTTTGAGCCAAACAGATTCTAGCAAAAAATAGAACCTTAGCATTGTAAAGGATGAACTAATCAAAAAATTTTAGAATTTGGGGCAGCTAGGTGGCACAGTGAATAGAGTACCAGCCCTGGAGTCAGGAGGACCTGAGTTCAAATCCGGCCTCAGACACTTGACAGTCACTTAACCCCAATTGCCCTGCCTTCCCCCCTGCAAAAAAAAAATTTAGTATTCAAAGGTGTAATGGAGATTATCTAGTCCAACCTCTTCATTTTACAGGATTACATAACTTACTAAAAATTTCAGAGCTAGTTGACTATAAAGAAGAGAACAAAAATAATCCAGGTTGCCTTACTCCTCATCCATTGTTATATAATCTGCTTTCCTTGAAGGCAAGTTTATACTTTGTATCTGATAGGTCACATTTTAGTCTATTTTAAAATATTTTTAGAATGAGAGAATTTATAATTTTTTTTAAGTAATATCCCTCAACAGGAAATTATTTTTATGCCAACAATAAATGTTCACCGTTGTACACAATCCTGCTTTGAGATGAGATAAAGATCTAGTCTGTTTCTAGACTAGCTAAATCTTAATTAATGTGCCCTGTTACACTTGTCTGCCAGCCAGGTCTTGATCAGTACAGACTCATTGGACTCTGCAGTGTAATGTAGGGGAAAGGGTGCTAGATTTGGAGACCTTTGTTTAAATCCTAGCTCTTCCAGTTACAACCTTGTGACCCTGGGCAAGTAACCCAACCTTTCTGGGCCTAAGTTTCCTCTCATTTGTGAAATGAGGGAATTAGATTGAATAACCTCTATGACCTTCCAGATCTAAAACTATGATCCTATGAGCCAAATGTCTCCTTCAGGTTAAGTAACCCTAGGTTCCATTTTTCACTACTTTTTTGAACCTTGCTTAATTTCTCTGAATTTGTTTTAAATTATGAAATCTAAACTGGAAATGGTATTGTAATGAAGGTCTGTTAACTCCTAGTTCTTAAATGTTAGTTCCCTAAGCTAAGCTGCTTTCCATTTTCTCTTTATGCAGATTATGTTCTTTCCTCAGGTATATTAAGCTTGTCTTCCTGTTCAACATCATTGTCTCTCTGATTTATCAACATTTGGAATTATAATTCTGTTCTTCATGGTATTAGGCACTTCTCTCCTCTCTATCAGTTGTCATCTCTATATTTGTTGGGCATATTTTTTCCCTATCATTTGGACCTCAGTGATGTCATGTTAAAAAACAAATCCTAGGATTAATTCTTCACTTTCCACCCTCTTGATAATGACATTAAACTATTTTAGACAACCTTCTAACATGACTCACTATTCTTAGACTTTGCTCTTTGCTTATCCACTTCAGAACCAGTTGTTCCTCTCAGCAAAACCCTTAGGGGCAATGAAAACCTACCTGAATTCATTTCTCAGTGATTAACAAACTCTCCTCCCCCCAATACCTTCCTGAATCTAGTGATTCTGAACCTTGGGCTATTGTCATTCAAACCCTAGTTTCCATCCCCCACTCCCACCATCTGCTGCCTTTGCTCCTACATATATGTTGCTGAATGAAGCTGGAGAATATCACCAAACTATGATGACTGGGTCCACTACAAATTTGTTATTTAATCTAGATTGGGCTCTTACTACTACAAGGCAATCTTTTTATGTCTTCCTAATTAATTCACTATCCCACTCACCACAGCAACTGTTCTCAACCTTTTCATCCCTTCTCTAGCATCTCATTGCTCCCCCTCCCTCCATCTTCTGAGCTGAGAAACCTGCTTCATATTTTACTGAACTTCCCACTTCTCCTCCCTACCTTCTTATCTCACATCCCCCTGAAGCTTTCTGCCACTATCTTTTCCTTCACCCCTGACTGATGTAATAAGGTGGCCCTTCTCCTTGCCAAGGCAAACCCTGATACATGCATAAGTGACCCCATTTCATCCTGTCTTATCCTGCAGCTTGTACCCTCTGTCATCTACACTCTCTCACTTCTTTTCTTTTTAATTTTTTTATTTATTTAATATATTTAGTTTTCAGTATTGATTTTCACAAGAGTTTGAATTATGAATTTTCTCCCCATTTCTGCCCTCCCATCCACTCCAAGGTGGCATATATTCTGGTTGCCCCATTCCCCAGTCAGCCCTCCCTTCTGTCACCCCACTCCCCTCTCATCCCCCTTTCCCTTCTTCTCTTGTAGGGCAAGACAGATTTCTACGCCCTATTGCCTATGTATCTTATTTCCTAGTTGCATGCAAAAACTATTTTTTTTGAATGTCTGTTTTTAAAACTTTGAGTTCCAAAGTCTCTCCCCTCTTCCCTCCCTGCCCACCCTCCCTAAGAAGGCAAGCAATTCAACATAGGCCACATGCGTATCATTATGTAAAACCCTTCCACAATACTCATGTTGTGAAAGATTAACTATGTTTTGCTCCTTCCTAAGCTATCCCCCTTTATTGAATTTTCTCCCTTGACCCTGTCCCTTTTTGAAAGTGTTTGTTTTTGATTACCTCCTCCCTGTCTGCTCCCCCTTCTATCGTCCCCCCTTTTTTATCTTCCTCCTTTTTCCTGTGGGGTAAGATACCCGATTGAGTGTGTATGGTATTCCCTCCTCAGGTCAAATCTGATGAGAGCAAGATTTACTCATTCCTCCTCACCTGCCCCCTCTTTCCCTCCTACAGAACCGCTTTTTCTTGCCACTTTTATGTGAGATAATTTACCCCATTCTATCTCTCCCTTTCTCCCTCTCTCAATATATTCCTCTCTTATCCCTTAATTTGATTTTATTTTTTTAGATATCATTCCTTCATATTCAACTCACCCTGTGCTCTCTGTCTGTATATATACATATATATAATATATCTATAACCTACATATATACATACATAGACACACACATATGTATATATATACATACACATATATGCATATTCCTTTCAGCTACTATGATACTGAGGTCTCACGAATCATACATATCATCTTTCCATGTAGGAATGTAAACAAAACAGTTCAACTTTAGTAAGTCCCTTGGGATTTCTCTTTCTTGTTTACCTTTTCATGCTTCTCTTGATTCTTGTGTTTGAAAGTCAAATTTTCTATTCAGCTCTGGTCTTTTCACTGTGAAAGCTTGAAAGTCCTCTATTTTATTGAAAATCCATATTTTGCCTTGGAGCATGATACTCAGTTTTGCTGGGTAGGTTATTCTTGGTTTTAATCCTTGCTCCATTGACCTCCAGAATATCATATTCCAAGCCCTTCGATCCCTTAATGTAGAAGCTGCTAGATCTTGTTTTATCCTGATTGTGTTTCCACAATACTCAAATTGTTTCTTTCTGGCTGCTTGCAGTATTTTCTCCTTGATCTGGGAGCTCTGGAATTTGGTGACAATATTCCTAGAAGTTTTCTTTTGGGGATCTTTTTCAGGAGGCAATCATTGGATTCTTTCAATTTCTATTTTACCCTCTGGCTCTGGAATATCAGGAAAGCTCTCCTTGATAATTTCTTGAAAGATGATATCTAGGCTATTTTTTTTGATCATGGCTTTCAGGTAGTCCAATAATTTTTAAATTCTCTCTCCTGGATCTATTTTCCAGGTCAGTGGTTTTTCCAATGAGATATTTCACATTGTTTTCCACTTTTCAATTTCTTTGGTTCTGTTTTATAATATCTTGATTTCTCATGAAGTCACTAGCTTCCACTTGCTCCAATCTAATTTTTAAGGTAGTGTTTTCTTCAGTGGTCTTTTGGACCTCCTTTTCCATTTGGCTAATTCTGCCTTTCAAGGCATTCTTCTCCTCATTGGCTTTTTGGAGCTCTATTGCCATTTGAGTTAGTCTATTTTTTATGGTGTTGTTTTCTTCAATATTTTTTTTAGTATTTTTTTGGGTCTCCTTTAGCAAGTCATTGACTTCTTTTTCAGGGTTTTCTCACATCCTTCTCATTTCTCTTCCCAATTTTTCCTCTACTTCTCTAACTTGTTTTTCCAAATCCTTTTTGAGCTCTTCCATGGCCTGAGACCAGTTCATGTTTTTCTTCGAGGCTTCTGATGTAGGCTCTTTGACTTTGTTGACTTTTTCTGGCTGTATGTTTTGGTCTTCTTTGTCACCAAAGAAAGATTCCAAAGTCTGAGTCTGAATCTGAGACCATTTTCGCTGCCTGGCTATGTTCCCAGCCAACTACTTGACCCTTGAGTCAGGGTATGACTGCTTGTAGAGCAAAGACTACTTTGTTCCAAGCTTGAGGGGCTGCACTGTTGTTTTCATAACTACTTCTATATAGCTAGCTCTGCCACACTAGCAATCCTCCTTCCCCAAGAACTGCCAACCTGGACCTGACACAAATCTTAAGCAGGCTGTGCAGTCCTGCTCTGATCTGCCACTTAACTCCTCCCACAAGATGGGCCTGGGGCCTGAAGCAACTGCAGTAGTAGTTCTGTAGCTGCACCACTGCGCTGTCCCCAGGGTGGTGTCCAAACTGCGAACTCCTTTCACTCTGTCCCCTGCAGCTTTTCCCACTAACCTTCTCTGTTGTCTTTGGTGTTTGTGGGTTGAGAAGTCTGGTAACTGCCACAGCTCACTGATTCAGGGTGCTAGGGCCTGTTCCACCCAGCTCCTGGTCTGGTTGGTCCACATGGGCCACACTGGGCTCCACTCCCCTCTTCTCCAAGCTCCATGCACAATAGACTTTACCCAGCGACCATCCAGGCTGTCCTGGGCTGGATCCCTGCTTCCCTCTGCTATTTCATGGGTAATTCAGTTCAAGAATTTGTTCAGAGTTATTTTTTCTAGATGTTTGGAGGGTCCTGGGGGGAGCCCTAGGCAAGTCCCTGCTTTCCAGCCGCCATTTTGGCTCCGCCCCTGCTATCTACTTCTTAGTCCCTAAATCTAATCCCCCTTTCTCAATCCTCATCGTGCTTGACCTTTCTGCAGTCTGACACTGTCAATCCTTCCTTTTCTCCTTGATATTCTTTTCTCTCTAGGTTTTCGTGATACGACTCTGTCTTTGCTCTCCTCCTATACATCTGACTGCTCTCTCTTATTCTCCTTTGCTGATTCTTTATCCAGGTCATGCCCCCTAACTGTGGGTGTCCCCCGGGGCCCTCTTTTTTCTTCCTTCTATTATTTTACTTAGTGATCTCATTGGCTTCCAAAAATTCAATGATCATCTCTATGCTGATGATTGTCAAATCTATTTCTCTAGCCCCAACCTCTCTGCTGACCTCTAGTCTCTCATCTCTAGCTGCTTTTTAGATATCTTAAATTGAATGTCTTGTATTCATCTTAAACTCAACTTGCTTAAAACTGAACTTATTTTGCTACCCAAACGTTCTCGGTTTCTTCACTTCTCTATTACTATTGACGATATCATCATCCTCTCAGTCATCGGTACTCAGAACCTAAGCACTCTCCTTGATTCTTCATTCTCCCTCCCACCCTATATCCAATCTTTTGCCAAAGGCTTACTGATTTTTACCTTCATAGTATCTCTGGCACACACCCCCTTCTTTTCTCTGATCCTGCCACCACCCTCATGTAGGCCCTTATTACCTCATGCTTTGATTACTACAGTAGCCTGCTGATTGGTTTTCCAACCAATGGGATTTTGGGTGTTGTGGGTTTTTTTTAACCACAAATCTCTCTTAATTACAGTCCCTTCTTCACTCACCTTGTCACCTCCCAAATAAAAAATTTCCAGTGGCTCCCTATTGTTTCCAGGATCGAATATAAAGTCTTCTGTTTTGCATATAGAGCCTTCTATAACCTTCCCCTCCCACACATTTCCAGTCTTCTTATACCTCATACCCTTTCTCCTCCCCTATATCTCCATCAAAACTGTACTTCGTAATCTGGTGACACTGGCCTCCTTGCTGCTCCTTACAAATTATTCCATTTCCCAACTCCCGGGGTTTTCATGGGCTGTCTTCTGGTCAGAATAATAATTCTCTCCCTCTGCATCTCTGCTTCCTGGCTTTACTAGCTTCCTGCAAATCCTAGCTAAAATTCCACCTTCTACATGGAGCTTTTTCTCATCTCCCTTAATACCAGTGTCTTTCTACTATTGATTATCTACAATTTATCCTATATTGCTTGTTTGCACATAGTTGTTTGTGTGTTGTTTTCCCTACTAGACTATGAGCTTCTTGAGAGCAGGGATTGTCTTTTATCTATTTTGTATCTCCAGTGCCTGACACATAGTAGGAGCTTAATAAAAGTTTATTGGCTGACATGTGACCAAAGCAACTCGCAGTTTTGCAGCTATATTTTGGATCTCTTGAACTGACCCTGCTTCACTGTTGGGTGTCTGCTGCTAGGTTGGGCTCTTCTTCTGGATTGGGTCACTTTGCTGCTGGGTTGGGCTGGGCTAGGGCCTCATAGGATACTACATTTCAGCTGAATGTATCACTCTGATAGATTTGCTCAGCTGGGCTTCCCTGCTTCTAGTATGGGATGTTCTGTTCAGCTAGGCTTATTCTTTGATGGAAGCTCTATTTTCTATACTTCCTACTTCAGACTCATCTGTAGCCCTCAGCTGGTGTAGTAGTGTTCTTTCAGAAAGGGTAGGAATCCTTAACTTAGGATCATTAGAATCCTTTCTAGTTCTGTTCCTTCATCTGGGCTCTGAGGGTTTTTTTTTTAACCTCTTAGGCAGCAGGTGACAATGTAGAAAGATATAGCCTCTCCATTCTTCCTCTGACCACTTTTCCTTCTGTGAGAGACCTTATTCTAATTTTGGTGACCACCCAGTGCATTTCCCAAATTTTTGCAGGTATGGCCATCTGCCAAATGACAGACAAACAGCTCCTGGCTTCAGGGTTCCTCAGTTTTTTAACTCTGCATTTCCCTTAGTGGTATCATGAAAAAGGTGCGGAGGCAGTCTTTGTCCTGGAGTCTAGTCCATTGTCCCTGCTATTTTCCTGGCTTTGTAAATCAGCTTCTTAAAGCTTCATATTGTAACTATCCTTGCCCTTATGACTTACAGATTTACCAAGTCTAAAAGGGGCATACAAATTTGAGGTACTATTTATTATTGAACACATTTTGCATAACATGGTATTATTATTAATCAATAAACTTTTGTGGAGTTTCCAACAAGTACAGATTGTGCCAGATCCTGTTAAAAATAGAAAAAACAAAAGTAATCTTATTTTCTAGTAGTTAGTCAATACTACAGAATATATGACTTTTACTACAGATTTGGGAAGCTGTGGGAAAATTTAGATTATTAAAAGCCCAGAAGACTCTACAAATGACTTGGGATTAGATGATTCATTTAAATAAGCACTGTCTAATAATAGAAAATATGTACATAAGTGTTTAATATTTATAAAGTACTTTTGTACATGTTTTCATTTGAGCTTTGCAACAACCCTGTGAGGTAGGTGCTATCATTATCATTTCCATTTTATACACAGGAAACTGTTTATAAACAAGTTGCCCAGGGTCACACAGCTAAGTAAGTGTCTAAAGCAGGATTCGACGCCAGATCTTCCTGACACCAGGCTGAATACTTTATCCACCATGCCACACTTCTCTTCAAATTTTCTAGGCATTGGATGTAAAAAGATGGAAAAATTACAAAATCCTTGCCCTTGTGGAATTTACAGTTCAACAGGGCATGCAAGACATACATACAAATAGGTATAATGTATGACAGGAACAATAAGTAGAAAGCACAGTCCAGAGTGCAGTGAATGATCACATCTGATCTTACTCCCATTGCTTCATCCATAGAGAATGGGTACATCGTGATTGGTACTGGGCATGGGACACAGATGAAAGGAGATAAGGCTCTGACTCAGGGTGGAGGTAATATGTATAGAGAAGACGGAACAGATTTAAGGAAGAGGTAGAAATGCCAGAATTTACTACATAATTAATTGTATATGGGGCATGAGGGAGAAAGGAGGGCCAAAGGTTATGACTTTAAGTTTATGAGCTTGGGTAACTGAGAGAATGGTGAGTCTATTAATAGAAATAGCGAAATTAGGAGGAAGGAAAGGCTTTTGATTTTTGTTTATGAGGAGGTGATGGGTTAAATTTTGGATATATCAAGTTTGAAGTGCCAGTATGATATACAGGTGTAGATGTCTAGCAGTCAACTGAAAAAGACAATGACAGAGAATGGGGCTGGATATATTAGATATATAGATTTGGGAATTATCTGCATAGGATTGATAACTGAAGTAGAGAGAGTGTAAAAGAGGCCAGGGATGGGGCAATGATCTATTCCCACAGGCTAGGCAATGAGGTGAAGAAAAGGAACCGTTAAAAGAGATAGAAAATGAGCCATTGGAGAAATGCCACTTTCATAAATGCCCTTATAGTTTCCTATTTTTTAAAAAGTTTGTTAATTTATCCTGTTGCTCATTTCTCCTTTATTTAACATTTTAGTACCTAGAGGATTCACTGTTTAATGTTCTGCTCTGGATTCTGGCTCCTGTGGCTAGCTATAAATACACGTATCATTTGGGACACAAAGTATTGCTCTTCATCCTATCACTTGAAAGACTAGAGCAATTCTCCAAATGACCCAATTTTTTGTTTCAATTTGCAAAAGTCTATTGGTAAGAAATTAACCAACTCTATTCAGGCATGTGGAAGGTGGAGCGGGAGTGCCGAAGGGACATTGAATTATAGAAGCTTTAGTAGTAACATGAATTTAGAAAGGGTGCCTCATTTCACTCCTTGTACAAGATTCTATGCCAACCCCTTTACAACACTGTTGTTGGCAACAGTAAGTCCATTTCAGCTGTTAAATGAAATCTATTTTCAGAGTAGAACTGTTCACCCTTTACGTGATCCCAAATTAGAGGAGGTTATAGCCTTGTACCCTCTGATCTGTCCAGCCACAGGATATGGAATTTATTTTGTCTTTAACAGAAGGACTAAAGAAAGCAGATGGGAAACTGCTTTCATTTTGCACATTTATTTTAAAAATTCTACTAAACAAAAGAAATCACATTACCTTCTTTCCATTTCATCATTTTATTCAAATCCCTACCCTTCCCACTACAAACAAACCAAAAGTTTTCTGGCTAAGCTATCCCCCTTTTTTTCTTTTTCTATTTTAGCCCGAACAGCTGTTTGGACTTTCCCAGTTGGGAAATAATGCTTTCAGCCAACACACTGAAGGGATGCTCCTACCTTGGCTGCTTTCAGGTTTTGGCAATACGTTAGATGACTGGATGCCAGCTAACTGCTTGGTTAGAACTTTGTCCTACAGATGAGGTGCCAAACAAGCACAGGCTTGGATTAACAACCTGAGTAAGTACAAATGTCATTTATGTTCCTCTATGTGACACTAAATAGCTTGCTGGATTGGCTGCTCTGGTAATTGTCTTTTTGAGTTATCTGTGGTTTTCCTTCTAAACACAAGAATGTCCATGAGCACACCATTTTACTGCTTCTACAACTGATAATTGATATGAGCATCTCAACTTATAGACATGCTGAAAAAGATTAAAATGAAAGTAATATGTATATATCTTATATTCAAAATGTGGAAGAATAATTGTATGTCTTTATATAAATAGAGGTAAAAGACAGCTCCCTCTCAAATATTAATCCTTCAATGCCTCATGATGACATGGAGGTGACCCCTGGGTTCTTGAAAGCTATGCTAAACTCTGGTGTGTCCTACCAAGCTTCAGAAACTTCAAGTAGTCTTGCATAGCTCATCCAAAGACCAGCCTAGCTAAAGGCCAGGTTGGCCACAAGGAGATGAATGATTTTGTCTCAGCAACTTTCAAAGATAATCTAATAAGTTATAGACAGTTTTCTTCCTTCTTTCCTTCCTGCTTGCCTTCCTTCCTTTTCTTCTGATCCACTTCTCTGTTATTTTAACTAGTTGTTGTTGAGTCATTCAGTCATGTCCAACTCTTTGTGACTCCATGGGCCATGGTATGCCAGGCCCTTCTGTCCTCCACTACCTCCCAAAATCTATCTAAGCTCATGTTTGTTGCTTCTATGACACCATCTGTCCATCTTATTCTCTGCCATCCCCTTCTTCTTTTGCCTTCAATCTTTCCTAGTATCAGCATCTTTTCCAATGAATCCCATCTCCTCATTACATAGCCAAAGTATTTAAGTTTCAGCTTCAGAAGTTATTCTTCCAATAAATAGAATTAATTTCTTTAATTATTGACTAATTTGATCTCCTTGCTGTCCAAGGGACTTTCAAAAGTCTTCTCCAGCACTACAATTCAGAAGTGTCAATTCTGAGGCACTGAGCTTTCCTTATCATCGAACTCTCACAGCCATACATACTACTAGAAAAAAAATTTTAACTAGTACCAAATATTTAACTAGCATCAAATAATTCAGATTATTGGTTTATGATGTAATTTGAATTTTAACAATGTTATTTCATTTCTATCTTCCCAATTATTTCGCAGAAACTTTAAACCTTTTGTTCCTTTGAATTAATATTGCTATTATTTTGGCTTGTTCTATAAAGTAACCCCTTAGTATGTGATTAATATAGAAACAGATCTGTAAATTAATTTAGGTAGTACAGTACTATTTGAATTATATTGGTGCAGTCCAACCATGGACAATGAATATCAAATAACTGAATAATTTCTGTTCCTTTATTTTCATAATTAATTTTATAGTTGTATTTTTCTAAGTCCTAAGTGTACCTTCTTGGCATATGTAATAGCAATTTAGATTTGAAGATCTTTCCCACCCATTAATAGGCTATGTGATCTGCTTATGTCACAGGAAGCCTAAGTCACATGTGGTAGGAGGAGCTTGCTGAGAGGAAAAGGAAATTGTGTAACAGGAAATGCTGAGAGAATAGTTATAGCAGCTAGAGCTGAGGGAAAGAGAGCAGACATGTGGTGGCTGTGAGTGATTGTTTTGTGGGAAGGCCCCAGCAGGGGGCAGAAGGTTGGGAATTGAGTGGTTCTCTGCTGTGATGTTGAGGACTTACTGGTTACAGGATCTGGTTATTTGGTGTCTGAATAAACTTCTTCTACCTTCTATGTGGAAAGTCTCATGTACTTTGAGATACGGAACCATACAGGCATTTTGACAATTATCATCTATATTGTGATTATTGCCTTGCTGATACAGCATATTAACATCCAGTTTTTGTAGTTATTTCTGTTTTTTAAGGTGCTATTTTCTTCAGTATTTTTTGTGTCTCCTTTACCAAGCTGTTGACTTATTTTTCATGATGTTCTTGTATCACTCTCATTTCTCTTCCCAATTTTTCCTCTACTTCTCTATTTGACTTTCAAATCTTTTTGGAGCTCTTCCATGGCCTGAGATCAATTCACATTTTTCTTGGAGGCTTTGGATGTAGGAGTTTTTAGTTTGTTGTCTTCTTCTGAGTGTGTGTTTTGATTTTCCTTGTCACCATAGTAACTTTCAATAGTCAAGTTTTTTCCCTGTTGTTTGCTCATTTTCCCAGCTTATTAGTTGACTTTTAAGTCTCTGTTAAAGGAGGGCTCTGCTTCCAGGGAGGAGGGCGCACTGTCTCAAGTTTCAGGGGGTTTGTGCAGCTATTTTCAGAGATACTTCTAGGGACCTATAAGTTTTCGGTTCTTCCAAAGTGTCATGATCTAAGGAGAGGTGTTTACTACTCTCCTGGCCTGTGCTCTGGTCTGTGAGCAACCATAAGCACTCTTTTCTACCCTGGAACTGTGGGTCCCCACTCCACTGTGGCTGCAAGCTCTACTATGCTAGTGTTCTTCCTCACTCTGGGACTGCCACCCAGGACCTGGATCCAAGTATGGGCAAAGCAACAGAGCCCTGCCTCAGTGCTAGCAAAGAGACTCCTATAATCTCCTTCTGACCAGTTGTTTGGCCCCCTTACCTCCTGTGGGCTGAGAGCTCCAGAAGCAGCTGCTGCTGATTCTGTCACTCCTAAAGCCTGCTCCTGGTTTGCTGGGGCCAAGGCTATGAAGGTACAGCCTACACTGGACTTCACTCCACTGTCAGGTGCAATGGACCTTTCCTGCTGATCTTCTAAATTGTCTTCAGCATCTGTGGACTGAGAGGTCTGGAAAATGCCACTGCTGCAAGTGATTCAGTCACCCCAGGCCTGCTCCAACTTTATTGGGGTCTGGTCTGCACTGGTGCAGCCTGTGCTGGACTGTGTTCCTCTCAGCATGATGCAACAGACCTTTCCTGCCAACCTTCCAAATTGTCTTGGGCTGGAAATTTGTTTCACTCTGTCTTTTTGTGAGTTCTGCTGCTCTAGAATTTGTTTAGAGTCATTTTTTAAAGGTATTTGGAGGGGCTCAGGGGAGAGCTCATGCAAATCCTTGCCTTTACTCTACCATCTCGTCTCTGTCTCCCTTTTGTAGTTATTTCAAATGGAGTCTCTGTTCCTTCTGGTTTTTCTTAATAATATGAATACATATTGATGATTTGGTGGAATTTGTGTCACACCATTTTATTCAAACAAATCACCTTGATTTTTTTCATGATTTTTTGGGGTTTTCTAGGTAAACCATCATGACAACTGAATGATAATTCTGTCTCCCATTTGTTAAGGTTCATAACTTTTATCTTTCTTTTTTATTGTCATAGCTTGCATTTCTAGAGTTATGAGATGCAGCATGACATAGTGGATAGAGAGTTGTCCTTGGAGTGAGAAAGACATGAGTTCAAGTGTTGTCTCTGACACATACTGTTTGTACGATCCTGGATAAGCCACTTAACCTCTTAGTGCCCTAGACTATGCTTTAGGATGGTAAGTTGCAGAGAAAGTGCTTGTATGCATTGCTGAAGTTTTTCACTAACTACTCTGATGAAATTACAGATCTGCTTTTAAAAAAAGCCAAATAATAGTGCAGAAAGATAACATCTTTACTTTATCTCTGATCTTATAGAGACAGCTTCCCATGTGTGTCCACTGCAAATGAAGCTAATTTTTGGTTTTAGATATATACCTTGGATCACTGGAGTGGTTTGCCATTTCCTTCTCTATCTTATTATACAGATGAGGAACTGAGGCAAGCAGGGTTAAGTGACTTGCCCAGAGTCACTTGCCCAGGTTAGCTTTATTGCTCCTAGGATTAAGTAAAAACTCCTCTGTTTAGCTTTTAAAGTCCTTCTTAACCTGGCTCCAATATATCTCTTCAATATTGTTATAAATGACACTCCTTCCCAGACTCTAATGTTCAGCAAAGGGATCTTTTTTCTCTTTCTCACACATGGCACTCCACTTCCCATTTCCATACCTTTGCACTTGGTTTGAAATATACTTCCTTCTCACCTCACTTCCTTCAAGAGGCATGCAGCTCAAGCACCACTTTCTGCATAAGGCCTTTCTTCATCTTGTAATTGCTGGTGCCCTCTTATGTTTAACTATCCTTACTTTTAGGTTTAGCTGTCTTATTCTTATTTTGTATTTACTCTGTTTATAATGACATATGTACGCTATATCTCCCTCCTCTTTAGAGTAGGGATTGCTTCATTTTGTGTATCCCCAACAAGTAGCACAGCGCCTGGCACATAACAGGTGCTTAATAAATGCTCACTGATTGATCCAATTCCATTTTTTCTATCTTCATCTTAGTCACCTGCCAATTCCTCATATTCCTCAGTGGTGCCTGCATTTGGCTTATAGTCTCTCTACACCAAGGGTTCTTTAACTTGGAGTCTAAGGTTCATAGACAGATTTTAGAGGGTCTGTGAACTTGGATAGGAAAAATTACAGCTTTAGTTTTTTCACTAACCCTTAACATTTAGCATTTCCTGAAGTCGTGAATATATAGGCAATATAAGAAGGGGTCTACAGGCTTCACTACACTTCCAAAGAAGTGCATTACAGAAAATGGTTAAGAACCCTGCTCTACGTCAACCCTGGTTGCCATTTATGGCTCTTTCCATACCCCTTCTGATGATTCTTATAAACTCTTCATCGTATACTTTTGACACTCTCAACTCAAGCGATCTGCTGTGATTTGATTACGTCCAGACTTTGGATGTTATCGTCACATGAAAATTTTCTTTCCTAATTTTGATTTTGAAATTCCTCATTCAGATCACAAACTTCACCCTGACTGAACATGCTCCCTTTCCTTATCATGATATCTACTCCTCCTTCAACCCCTGCCTATTTTCTCAGTCCATTATCTCTATTTTTGTACCTTCCTCAGGATGGATAGGACTGTGGTACAGAGCAATTTTTCAAGTTTTATTTTAAAGCTTCTATTTTCTTTGTCATAGAGAATTATCTTTGTATTTGATGGAACCAAACTGACTGATAAAAAATCGGTGCCCAAGATATATAGAAAATAATAAAAATGTATCTATCCACTCTTGATGAATTTAAGACCCAGATAAACTACAACTCATGGCACTGAAAAGAATAAACAGATATGAGTACTAAGCCATAGAGAGCAGAAGAGGTGCTATGGGACTGAAGAATGGTGAATGTTGCCTAAATTTTCAAAAGGAGAGAGAAGATCATGTGCAAAAAAGCCAAAGTGTTTAATTTCAATTCCTCACAAATATTTTAGCCTAAAGGATTGGTTAATGATCATCTAGAAAAGGAAGGAGTGATCACAAAGAGGTGATATGACACTTGGTTAATCATTTTTTGGTCAGGACAATATTGAAAATATAGTTTAATTCCTCTCCAGGAAATAATCAACTCTTCCACCATCCCCACATGAAGTATATGTCCCAAAAACATTTTGTCAGTTGAGAACAGAAAAGAAGGATAGTTTACCTAGATGTTAACCAAGCATTTGCCAATATTTCTTGAAATAGTTTTGTGGAAATGATGGGGATGTGTGCGCTAGACTTCAGTAGAGTTAGGTAGATTCAGAACTTGAATGACCAGACCCAAAGAGCAGTTATTTAAATCTGTATTGCAAGTTGGAGGAAGAAATGCTTAACTCTCTTTCCCCCACATTTTTATTAGTTACTTGTATAAAGTTTAACGTGGTGATTATCAAATCTGATAGGAGGTAAAGCTAACATCATATCATAGATTTAGAGCTGGAAGAAGTATCAGAAATCATCTAATTCCAGGGTTTTAACCTGGGGACTGTTAGCATGTTTTGTTTTTTAGTATTTCAAGAACTGTATTTTCATTGATTTCCTTTGTAATCCTAAATATTTTGTGACTTTCAAAACATTATTTTGATTGTCAATTGGTTCCATGACACAAAAAAGAGTAAGAATCTCTGATCTAGTCTAACCTCTTCATTTAATAAATTAACCCATGCTATGCAACTTCAGCTGACTAACTACTACCTACTGATTGGCAGTCTCTTTATTCATATTATTTGGTGTCTGAGTAAATGGTTTACTTCTTCTACCTTCTATGTGGAAAGTCTTGTATACTTTGAGATATGGAACCACATAAGCATTTTGACAATTATCATCTATATTGTGATTATTGCCTTGCTGATACAGCATGTCAACCTCCAGTTTTTGTAGTTATTTCTGTTTTTTAAGGTGTTACTTTCCTCAGTATTTTTTGTGTCTCCTTTACTAAGCTGTTGACTTATTTTTCATGATGTTTTTATGTTCTCGACTATTTTCTCTCAGTAGCCCAAACTTTTTTCATTTTCAAATCAAGCTTTCTGTCCCTTCCCCTCACCTAACCCTCAACAAATGACAAAACATTTTCCCTTAAAGTGAGGAATTAAAAGCCACATTTTTATAAGTTGTTTGAACTTCTTATCCACAAACCTGCATATCTTCACCTTCCCTCTCCATTACGTCTTGCACTGAGGACTTAGTGCTCTTCCTTAAGCTCTTGACCTCATTTCTTTTTGACTTCTCTCCATCAATCATTCCTTTTGTCTTGTGCTTCCATTTTCTCCCTCAGTACTGATTGTTCCTCACTTAATATGCTTGACCCTGCTATCTTCTCAAACTGCTGCTCCATCTCTCTCATTCCCTCAACCTATATTTCCAGATATAACTTCTCTTGTTGCTCTCCGTCCCATACTCCCACTTGGCTAGTGGTCGGTAGTTTGCTAGTACCTCAAATTCAATGTGTCCCTAAATGAACTCATCTTTCCACCTCCTGTTCATCCCAACTTGCAGCTCATTTCTTGACTTTTATAACTTTCTGCCTGCAAAATAAAATCTAGAATCAAAAACATCAAAGCTCCCTGCAGTATGGCCCCAAACAAATTTTCCAGGCTATCTACCAATAATGCTCCTTTACATATGTCCTTCAAGACAAATAGGATTGCTTACTACATATCCTGAATAGAGCCACATCTTCCTGTCTCTGCATTTTTGCTCATGCTGTCCCCTCTGCTTGGAATGACCTTCCTCTTCATCTCTGCCTATTAATAATCTTATACATCCTTTGAGGCCTAGCTCAAATGACACTTCTTGAATGAAATCTTTCCTGATCCTGCCAACCTCATGCGACCTTTCCCTCTTTGAACCTCCGTAGCACTTTGTATCTCCCTTACAATATTTTGCCTTGTAATTTTGTTTTTCCTATTCTTTCTACTAGACTCCAAATTCATTGCTGAGATCTTTGTATTCTTTATAGGACTTAGTACAATATCATATGTAATAGATATATGATACATTTTTAATAAATTATTGGGTAACATTTTGGGGAGCCTTGTCATGTCAAAAATTCTGGTTGAGATAATACAAATAACATAAATGTGCATTAAGATTTAATTAATATGATCTTGTGGTTTCAATTTTTTCCATAGTTTATTCTATAGATGGGTAAGTAGGCAGATAAAATAGCAATGACATAGCAAAGTATTTCATAATATCACAATGTTTTTGCTATAGGGTTCATATTTAACTTTTAAATCTTCAGGGATTTAACTCTCTCTTGGTAGCTAAATTATTCTAAAATCATTTCAATTATTGTCTCAAGGGCACAAAGAGAAAATATCTTTGAATATGACTTCTTCAGATGTTGATTTAAAAGTAAAATGATTTTCTTTACATATTGCTTTTCTTATTGGTTTTGATGGTATTCCTATGCTCACTGTAGTACTACTATTTAACTATATTTTTACAATGAAACCTCATTAAGCCAATGAAAAAATTTACTCAAATACAAGGAAGATAATAAAAATAACTATCTTGAACAAGCATAAGAATATGAACTGTGCCATATGACAAATGACAATTATTGCCAGTACACTTAATTGCTATGCTGTAATCATTTGTTTAAAATAAGTGATTAATCTGAGAAATCTGAGAATATGTTATGTTGTCTTTAGTTAATTTTGTGTATTTAATACTTCTACCATCAAAACAATTTGATATTTACATTTTGACAGAGGAACTGACATTTTGAAAGGCACATTCATATTTACAGAGAAATATTAAATGCATAATATCCATATGTAAAAATAACATAAGAAATTTACTTGAAGTTAAGAAGAAAAAAATAGGACATTTGAACTCTATAGGGTTATTTTAGAACCCAAGTGGAGATAGCCTAAAGTAAACTGTAGCATAAAGTTTATTTTGTAATAATGCTTTAATACCCCCAAACAGAATAGTTCTTCACAGGCAAAATTAACCAGAGAAGTATGCCAATTCTGACTTCATTTCCATCCCACTGAATCATTGCATTCATTCTCTTTAGCCTTAAAGCTCTTCGTTCTACTGTTTTTCAACACCCGTTATAGAATTCAAGCTTGCTTTTCACCTGTCTCCTAACAGTTTATAACATAGATGGCTGGATCCAGCCCATTGTTCCAATTGTATATAGCTTAAAAAGCTCTGCAGTATTTTACTCTTTCCATTGTATCTGGCTTCCTTGAGTGCTCTGCTCACTGCATTTTACTTGTGCTCTGTTTTCTAAACCCATTTATGCCTATTCTTTCTGCAGAGACTTGTTCATCAGGGAGCTCAAATTGACTTCTCTCCATTCTGTTTCCCTAACTAAAAATGCACCATTAAGGCTGATTGAACTCTTTTGAAGCACTTCATAAAACTGAAAGGCCATAAGAAATTAGGCTACCAGTGTTTGCAAATACCTGTTTTCGGCTAAATTGATAGGAAGGAATTAGAAATAATTGGAAACTTTAAAATGCTACTGATACATGTTTATAGGTTACTTTTTTTTTAAACTGTTAAAACACTTGCAAAATATTTTTGGGAACAAAAACCCAAGAACTCCTGCCTTCCTCCCAGTTTAGAAAGTAAAGAATAAAAAAGATCAGTGAAAATACAAAGATGATTTTTAGAAATTCTTGGAAAAATATCAAGCTAATATGCTTTTTAGTAAACAAGACAATTATGGTGCCATAGTTGAGAGCAATTGTGTTTGACTTACATGGTCTTCAATGTTTTTCTTTGCTTGAGGACCAATCAAATTATTTTTTCAAAGTTTTAAAGCAGTAATTCATTGCATTTTTTTGATTTGTTATGTATCATCTCTAAGAACAAAAGGTTGTCTATTTTAAGTATTTACTAGGTGTTTTATATGAAAACTACTAAAACAAGCATTTAGCTGAAATGTAGAACAGATCTTTTTAGGAAGAAGGTTTCACAGCAATTTTCATTTTTAAATCATATACTAATACACAATTAAGTAAATTAATTTTATGAAATTATTTGTCACCAGGTGCTCTGTGGTTTTTTAGTCAAAATTTAAGAAAGGCAAATAAGGTTAAATACAGAAATGTCTTTTTAATAAACACTTCAAAACCTAACACAATCATACTTAAAATTAGTATTCTCTTTACCACTAAGAACTATAGTAGTGAAGAGAATTTACTTCAGATCATAGTAAAAAGAGAATTTCTCCCTCCAAACTTGACCAGAGATAAACTAATTAAATCATTTCTGATATGTTTTCAACCTAAAAGGGACACATGAAAAAGATATAATTATAATATGTAAGTATATGTGCACATATATATTTGGTTGTTTTAGATAACTAGTAAATTCTTGTGAAAAGATGTATGAATGCTTTTGGAGCTAGTTTTTGGTGGTTTGGGGAACAAAATAATTTCGTAATTATTTGATACAAGTAGATATAACATTAAGAAACATTTACTCATAATTTGAAAAGAAAAGGTCATTTTTGCCACATAGAAATTTCTAAGCTCTGAATATGTGGAAGCTGATTCTTAAAAATGTCTTCGCATGATTTTGCAAAATCTGATTTAGCAAAATGGAAATAAATGAAAATTATTATCAATGAGACAATACTTTAAATTCATTGTACTTCTTCTAAAAGAGAAACTTGGAGTAGTACAATATTGGTAATTATCTATGCTATACTGCTGTATTGCCTTAAAGACTACCACTAGCTAAAAACTGCACTCCCAATGCATATTTTCCTCCACAAATACTCTCATTATTGGAAGAAAGGAGAAACATAATCAACAAGAAAAGTAGTTAAGTACCTGCAGAAGCTATGTGTTTTACAGAAGAGTTATAAGAAAAAGCTGTCAGTTTTCATCTTATTACGTGTTAGACTCACTGGGATGCCCAAGAGGCCTTGTAATGTGTGCTTACTCCTGTACTTACTGACTTGATGAATAATTTATTTTCCGTTACGAAAACAGCATTTCACAGAATCCAAGAGAGCCTGTAATACAACTAAGGATTAGTCTCTTAAAAAAATGCTTGGTAAAATGTGTGGCACTTTATAAATGGAGTGATATTAATGAAATGAAATTAAAATGACAATGAAAAATGACACAGTGCCATTACCATGTAAGCATTCTTTTTCTGTTTTGAATAAAACAAATCTTTATTAGAAATTTATTGCCAAGAAATTGCAAATCACAATAAATGAGAGTAAATAAGCAAATGAAATACCTTTTTGACTAAGACAAATTAGCACAGTCTTTGAAGATCCCCAGTCTCCCATACAAATAGCTCTTTTTCCTTTGTTTATTTAACATCTGGGGCTAACCAGCTTTTAATACTCTATTCTGACAGCCTTCAGGGCCAGAAATCTCAAAGTCAGGTTCACTCTATTATTTCTAGGCCTACTTAAAACTTAGTCTCATTCCTGATGAGATCTTAATATCTCAAGGGTGTCAGATCTTCCACTTCTTTATTTTTTAAATAATATTTTATTGATGGCTTTCATTTTTATATCACCTATATTTATTAAGGGGCTCCTCTCTCACAGAAAGCCATCCCTTATAACAATGAATAAAAAAGTGGGAAAATAACAGTTCAGCAAAACTAGCTAATACATCAAAAAAGCCTAACATTGTCAGTTGTGTTCTACTCTCAGAATCTTCCATCTTTGTAAAAAAAAAAAAGGAGGGAAATGAATAAGCATTATTCTAAAGCTAGCCTTCTGTGTGTGTATATAGATATGCATATTATATACACAAATATATACGCAAATGTGCTTGGGCACACCCACATACCTAAGTCTTATAACTGAAAATAATTTCTCCATCTTAACTTAAACCTGTCATTTTGTATCTGTAGTCATATCACTTGAGAGACACAGAGACATATTAGCAAAAACCTATCTTCTTTACAAGATAATTATTTTAACATAATATGATAATGATGATAAAAATATACATTTATTATATGGCACTTTAGGGATTACAGAGTACTTTCCTAATTACAACCATGTGAAGTAGGTCTTTGTAGGTAGGAAAAAGATGATTTAAAAGGGCATTTTCTCCAATGTTCCTTCCCACAAAAATCATTATGAACCTGATTAATCTGATTTCATATTTCATATTCTACTCCATTCTTTTCAGGGCCTGGAAATACTCTGCTTCTAATTGGGTTGTAATGCCTTTGGCATTCTTGTAATCTCAAACCTTCTCTAGGCCCTTGGATATAACTACATAAAAAAATCTCCCATTCTTGCACTTTACAAGTCCTTTTGCTGGCTAGTTCTACGTTTTAAAAGCTACAGATTATGTAGATGTTGAAGATTAGCACAAAGATTAAGAGCATACACACTTCAAAATTCCTAAACTAATAATTCACTAGTTCATCTATGACACTATTTTAAACTTAATATAAAACTGTCTTATTTAGTATCTGACAATATGGAAAAAGGCAGCTATTAGGCTCTTTGTTCAAACAATTTAGAGTTTCTCTAGTGACCCTACCTTATCTCAGGGACATGGCGGTTGAGGCCAAGAGAGATGAAGTGATTTTCCCCAAGGCCTAAGACTTAGAACATAGCAGTGCTGGGTTCTGAACTCAGATATTCAACCTTCAAATCTAATGCTCCTATCAATATACTACAACAAAATTATTATATACTTAAAAATATCATTCTTTTCCATAGTAGCTATAAATATGTAATTAAAAATTCAACATGGCCTAAGATGAGAGCATTTAATTCAACAGTGAATAGTAATTCAAATTATTTACCACCAATATATGTAAAAAGAGAATGTGACCACCTAGCAACAAGAGGGTAAATTTCTGTTGTTGCAATTCTAGTGAGCATTAAGTACAGGAGTTGGCTTTGGCTTTGGACAATCCAAAGAGCAACATCGACATCTTCTGGATATCA
Source organism: Trichosurus vulpecula (assembly GCF_011100635.1). Classification (NCBI taxonomy): domain Eukaryota; kingdom Metazoa; phylum Chordata; class Mammalia; order Diprotodontia; family Phalangeridae; genus Trichosurus; species Trichosurus vulpecula. The sequence goes on along the minus strand of NC_050580.1, from coordinate 215,223,779 downwards.
CTGGAATTGCATGGGTTTTTTTTAAGTCTTACTCCCACGTAAATAGCATTGAGATTTAAAAACACACAGAATAAACACACATTAAACATTGAATAACTGATCTCTTCATTAGTCTTGATACGTTGATAGTTAGATGAATTATATTACTAATAGTCAGTCCTTAGAAATTACATTACTCACATGTAATTTGAATTATATAACTTCTAGAATAGCTTCAATACCATTTATTTTAAAAATAGTAATATTTTAAGTGGCAAGTATTTAGTAAAAATAGTTTAGTCTGTGTAAACAGAGAATATTGTGAAAATAACATCCAGTACTGAACCAGGCCATTAAGCTTCTGTATTTCAGAATACAAAATAGAAATACCATAACCCATTTTAAGAATCACATTAGGTTCAAAAACTGTAGCTTTAATTTACTGTACTAATTCTATGCTATGTAATATAATTTAAAAACCATTGCAAGTGGAATTTAATCATTTAAAAATAATATTTAAAAAAGTGAACACCCAGATTAAACATGTCCTCTTAGAATTTGAAATTATTTGTTGTTTGCCAATTAAGCATAAACCAATGACTGATTTTTTAGCAAAAAAATAGGTTCTTATTGGTGTACACAATTCTGCATCTGAAAACAACTGAGAGATCGTCTTGCTTTAAGTGGTAGTTGTGTTTGACAAGGAATGTTCTCTTGAACTTTATGAAGCCCTAAATGAGTGTGTGTATCTCTGTACACATACATATACATGCACATACAGATATGTGTACACACACACTACAAAGTCAGTTATTTCCCATAGTTATCTTTTAGTAAGATGTATCTGGCCAGAAAATTATTTCTTTGCCTTAAGTGGTGTGGAGCTAAAGGCTTGGCTCTGCTTTGTGATTTCTTTTCAAGCTTACCTTTTGAAAATGATTTGAGATGTAAAACACACTGTGATTTTTCTTTAAAGTTCAAGTATATAGAGAACAATTTTTGACAACTGCATTGGAAGTATGAGATGTTAACAAATAAAATCCGCTATGGGTGAGATTTAGATTATTCTTATATGGAACTAGAGGAGATGAAGCTATCCATACATATGTTAATTTAAGCTGACTTTTTCCATTAACACCAGTACCATGATTAGCTTATTCACATTTTCAATCACCCACCACTATCTTCTAGCTTTTATTTACACTGTTACTGAACAGAAATAGATTTCTTGGTTCATGTTCATTTTTCTTATGCAAATTACATTTGATTTTGTCTGGAAAAGTTGTTGCTAAGTATCCTGTAAGAAATAAAATACTTCTTAGTCATGCTACTTTTGACTTGACTTATTTAAGAACAACTTAATTTGCAGAATAATAATGTAATTAATTCATATGGCACAGTCCATTTGATGAGGCATGTAAACAAAGTTCGAAGAGGCATAAAAATCATAAAATCCAAGTGTGGAGAAAAAAATCATAGTTTCCATTTTTAGTTCCACTGTATACTAATTTGAATTTGAGGTTAGGTGGTGGTTGTTGCTGTTGCTTTTGTTCTGTTTTTGCTGTTTTTCTATTTACAAATAAGGATATCCAAACATGGCAAGATTACTTTATATAATAACTGATCTCCTACTTTTATATCTTTGTACCAATTATGTAAATTGCATGACCCAGAAAATCAGGTTTATAGGACTGAATGGAATAAAGTTGTTATCAACTAGGGCTGGTATAGATTTGCAAAGATTTGCCAGACATTTGCCCCACGTAATCTCAGACTTGAATTTATGTACTCTTTTGTAAATGTAAGACAGTGACTCATTTTCTATACTCAATGAATATGCCAGAATAATTAGCTAAGTTTAAAGGGAAAGCTGGAAAAGTATATTATATACAAGACATTTTTTCTCCAATGGTCCCCTCAGCTAAGAACTCTATTGTATTCTACCTTGACAGAATTTAAATTCTTTGTGAATTATGTGAATTAAGTATTCTATGAACTGCTGCCTAATTTTTATTTTTAAAAATTTGGTAATCTGAGGAATTCTATATTTCATAGCTCTTTGCTCTTAGATGAAGCAAAATTCAAATGGAAAGTTGGGGGCTGCTGTCAGAGAAGAGTAATGATGAATGAATTAGGGAAATCATATTATTTCAGGGAACGGAGCCACAGAATTTATAGATAGAAGGGGACCTGAGAAATCATCTAATTCAAACTCTTTAATTTACAGCTTTACCTTCCATCATCTCGGTTGCCTTGGTACAGCTGTATAGAACGAGAAGCGACATTATGCTGTGACGTAAAAGTTGGAGAGATGTTTACTCCTCTGAGTTGCTGAAAAGTTATTTCTGCATGGATGCTACGAGGATTATTTGCCATATTTCCTGAATTCTTCATTTTTTTGTCTGAAATACAGAATTCATGCTGCTGAAATAAAAACAACTTTATTGCTTTTACATGAGAAGCTCTATATAATATTTGGTTAGCATTCTTCTATAAATTAACTCTAGGTTACATATTCTCAATGCATATTTTAATATATTATTACCACTTGTGCTATAAGAAATGATAAAAAGGACAGAGTCAGATAAACCTGGGATGACTTGTATGAATGGATGCAGAATAAATAAAGCAGAATTAAGAGAATAATTTAAACATGACTATAATATTGTAAAGGAAAGACTTAAGAATTTTAATTAGAATTAGAATGAAAAAACATAATTCCAGAAGACATCCCACCTCTTGATAAAAAAGGTTATGTATCATTATAGGCTGGGAATGAGACAGACATTATCTAACACAGCCAATGGGGGAATCTGTTTTTCATGTCTATTCATAGTTGTTTATAAGAGAAGGTATTTAGTTTTTGTTTGTCTAGAGGTATAGAGAGTTGTGGAAGAGAGTAGTAAATAGCAATGCCCTGCTGAAGAAGAAAAGAGCATTAACTAAACATTTATAAAATACACAGAAGAAAGCAGAGGGAAATTTAGAAAGAGATACGACAGGTCGCTCAGTATTGAAATTACTGTGTTAAATTTAATATGTATTTTTAAAAAACCCTCAAGCTATACATAATTGAGATTTCAAGTTTCATATGCAATCCTTTTTTCTGTTCTTTATATATGTAAATGACTGTGTTTTTTTATGATAGCCAAGTTCAAAATTAATGCTGACAAAATTATTTTCCACCTCAGATGACCACCCTCAGGGACAGGTTATTTTTGTAAATTGGTTTTAGTAATGTCTTATTGCCTAAGGCAACAAGAGGGCAATGCTACAAAACAAAAAGGCTGTCAGCTGCAACTAATTTTAAGGGACCTGAAAGATGGGGTTACTTTCCCCTCTACATATATCCTTGATTTCATTCCCTCCTCTGTCCTCCAGCAGATGCCCCATGATCATCCTCTCTTCTCCAATCTTCAAACTCTCCCGATCCATTGGCTCTGTCCCTGCTGTCTACAAATAGGTCTGGGCCTTCCCGTCCATAAAAAAACCTCCACCTGACCCTACCATCCTTTCAAGCTCTTGTCCTATTTCTCTCCTTCCTTGCATAGCCAAACACCCAGAAAAAGTAGTTTACTCTCATTACCTACACTTCCTCTTCTCTCCCTCGCTTCTGAAACTTAAACTGGCAATACGGCTTATGATTGTTATCATGCAACTGAAACCATTCCCTCCGAAGTTACTTACTAGGGCTGATGGCTGGTTCTCAGTCCTCCTCTTTGACACCTCTACCACATTTCACACAACAACTCTGTCCCAGATATTCTCATCAATTTGATTCTCCTCCTAACTTCTGGACCACTCTTTGGTTTCCTTTGCTAGATCATCTTCCATACCCTGATCCTTAACTATAGGTGCGTCTAAAAACTCTGTCCTGTGCCCTCTCATCTTCTCTTTCTTTCTTTTATTTTTAAAAATTATTTATTTTTAGTTTTCAACATTCACTTCCACGAGATTTTGAGTTTTGCCTTTTCTCCCTTTCCATCCCCTCATCCCTCCCCAAGACAGCATGCAATCTGACATAAGGCTTTCACATTAGTCATGTTGTAATAAAGAATTAGAACCAATGGGAGCAATCATGAGAAAGGTGAAACAAAACAAAAACAAAGAAAAGAGAATAGTATACTTTGATCTGCATTCAAGATCCATAGTTCTTTTTCTGGATGTGGATAGCATTTTCCATCATGAGTCTTTTGGAATTGTTTTGGATCCTTGCATTGCTGAGAAGACCTAAGTCTATCAAAGTTAGTCATCCAACAATGTTACTGTTATTATATACAAAGTTATCCTGGTTCTGCTTACTTTACTCAGCATCAGTTCATGTAAGTCTTTCCAGGTTATTCTGAAATCTGCCTGTTCATTATTTCTTATAGCACAATAGTATTCCATTATATTCATGTACCACAATTTGTTCAGGCATTCGCCTCAACTTCCGATTCTTGGCTACCACAAAAGAGCTGCTATAAGTATTTTTGTACATGTGGGTCCTTTTCCCATTTGTATGATCTCTTTAGGATACAGACCTAGAAGTGATACTGTTGGGTCAAAGGGTATATACAGTTTTATAGCCCTTTTGGCATGGTTCCAAATTGCTCTACAGAATGGTTGGATCAGTTCACAATTCCACAGACAATGCATTAGTGTTCCAATTTTCCCACATCTTCTCCAACATTTATCATTTTCCTGTTTTGTCATGTTTGCCAATCTGATAGGTATGATGTGGTACCTTAGAGTTGTTTTGATTCGCATTTCTCTAATCAAGAGTGATTTGGAGCATTTTTATATGACTATAGATAGCTTTAATTTCTTCATCTGAAAACTGTCTGTTCATATCCTTTGACTATTTATCAATTGGGGAATGACTTGTACTCTTATAAATTTGACTCAGTTCTCTATATATTTTAGAAATGAGGCCTTTATCAGCAACACTGGCTGTAAAAATTGTTTCCCAGCTTTCTGTTTCCCTTCTAATCCTGGTTGCATTGGTTTTGTTTGTGCAAAAACTTTTCAATTTAAAGTAATCAAAATTATCCATTTTACATTTCATAATATTCTCCATCTTGTTTGGTCATAAGTTCTTCTGTTCTCCATAAATCTGACAGGTAAACTATTCCATGCTCTCCTAAATTGCTTAAAGTATCAGCCTTTATATCCAAATTGTGTATTCATTTTGACTTTATTTTGGTATATGGTGTAAGGTATTGGTCTATGCCCAATTTCTGCCATACTATTTTCTAGTTTTTCCAGCAGTTTTTTGTCAGAAAGTGAGTTCTTATCCCAGAAGCTGAGGTCTTTGGGTTTACCAAACAGTAGATTACTATAGCCATTGACTGGTGTGTCTTATATACCTAATCTATTCCACTGATCCACCGCTCTATTTCTTAGCCAGTACTAAGCAGTTTTGCTGATTGCTGCTTTATAATACAATTTAAGATCTGGTATGGCTAGGCCACCTTCCCTAGCATTTTTTTCATTAATTCTCTTAATATTCTGGACCTTTTGTTCTTCCAGATGAATTTTATCATTTTTTCTAGCTCTATAAAATCATTTTTTGGTAATTTGATTGATATGGCACTGCATAACTAAATTAATTAAGGTAGACTTGTCATTTTTATTATATTAGCTTGGCCTACCCATGAGCAACTGATGTTTTTCCAATTATTTAGATCTGCTTTTATTTGTGTAAAAAATGTTTTGTAATTGTGTTCATAGAGTTCCTGGGTTTGCTTTGGCAGGCAGACTCCCAAATATTTTATGTCTATAGTAACTTTACTCTTTCTATCTCTTGATGCTGGGCTTTGTTAGTAATATATAGAAATGCCGGTGGTTTATGGGGGTTTATTTTATATCCTGTAACTTTTGCTAGTTGTTTATTATTTCAAGAAGTTTTTTACTTGATTCTCTAAATATACCATCATATTATTTGCAAAGAGTGATAGATTAGTTTCTTCTTTGCTTATTCTAATTCCTTCAATTTCTTTTTCTTCTCTTATTGCTAAAGTTAACATTTCTAGTATCATATTGAACAGCAGTGGTGATAATGGACATCCTCATTTCACCTCTGATCTTACTGGAAATGCTTCTAGCTTATCTCCATTACTTATAATTCCTGCTGATGGTTTTAGGTAGAAGCTATTTATCATTTGAAGGAAGGCTCCATTTATTCCTATGCTCTCTAGTGTTTTTAATAGGAATGGGTGTTGCATTTTATCAAAAGTTTTTTCTATTATAATTATCTATTAAGATAATTTTGATTTCTGTGAGTTTTGTTGTTGATATAGTCAATTATGTTTTCCTAATATTGAACCAGCCCTGCATTCCTGGTATAAATCCTACATGGTCATAGTGTGTTATTCTTGTGATAAGTTACTGTATTCTTTTTGCTAATATTTTTATTTAAAATTTTTGCATCTCTATTCATTAGGGAAATTGGTCTATAATTTTCTTTCTCTGTTTTGAGTCTTCCAAGTTTAGGTATAAGTGCTATATTTGTATCATAAAAAGAATTTGGTGGGACTCCTTTGCCTCTTTTCCTAAATAGTTTATATAGTATTCATATTAATTGTTCATTAAATGTTTGATAGAGATTTTTTTCTTGGAGAGTTCACTGATGGCTTGTTCAATTTCTTTTGCTGAAATGGGGTTATTTATTTTATTTCCTCTTCTGTTAATCTGGGAAATTTGTATTTTTGTAAATATTTATCCATTTCACTAAGATTGTCAAAAATATTGGCAAACAGTTGGGCAAAATAGCTTCTAATTATTGTTTTGATTTCCTTTTCACTGGTGGTGAATTTACCCTTTTCATTTTTGATACCGGTAATTTGGTTTTCTTCTTTTTTTAAAATTAAATTAATCAAAGGTTTATCTATTTCATTGTTTTTTTTTCATAAAACCAGCTCTTAGTTTTATTTATTAGTTCAATAGTTTTCTTTATTTCAATTTTATTAATCTCTCCTTTTGTTTACAGAATTTCTAATTTGGGATTTAATTGGGGGTTTTTAATTTGTTTTATTTTTCTAGCTTTTTAAGTTGCGTGCTCAATTCACTGATCTCTTCTTTCTTGATTTTATTCATTTAAGCATTTAGAGATATACAACTTCCCCTAAGAACCACTTTCACTGCATTCCAGAAGTTTTGATATGTTGTTTCATTATTGTTATTCTCTTGGATGAAGTTATTGATTGCTGCTCTGATTTGTTGTTTGACCCACTCATTCTTTAGGATTAGATTATTTTAATTTCCAATTAATTTTTATTCTATCTTTCCATGGCCCTTTATTACATGTAATTTTTATTGCATCATGATCTGAAAAGGATGCATTTAATATTTCTGCCTTTCTGCATTGGATTGTGAGGTTTTTAATGCCCTAATACATGGTCAACTGCCAAGAAAACTGTATATTCCTTTTCTATTCTTTTTCAATTTCTCCAGACGTCTACCATATTTAAGTTTTCTAAAATTCTATTCACCTCCTTAACTTCTTTCTTATTTTTTGGTTAGATTTATCTAGTTCTGAGAGGGGGAGGTTGAAATTCCCCATTAGTACAGTTTTGTTGTCTATTTCTTCCTGTAACAAACTTAACTTTTCCTTCAGCTGAAGCATATTCTACTCCAGTCTTTTACCTTTACTCTGTGTGGATCCCTCTGCTTCAAATGTATTTCTTGGAAACAACATATTATAAGATTATGTTATTTAATCCATTCTGTTATCCGCTTCCATTTTATGGGAGAGTTCATCCCATTCACATTCACATTTGTGATTACTGTGTCTTTCTCTCTATCCTATTCCCCCCCCCCCACCACCCTGCTGTTTATGCTTTTCTCTCTCCTTTCTCCCTTTCTCTCTTAACTAGAATTTTGCTTTTGACCACCACCTCTCCCAATCTGCCCTCCCTTCTATCGGCCCCTCCTTTTTCTTTCCCCTTTCCCTTCCTGCTTCCTATAGCATAAATTAGATTTCCATACATAACTGAGCATGTTATTCCCTCTGTGAGCCAAATCTGATGAAAGTAAAGTTTAAACAGTGCTCATCTCCCTCCCTTTTTTCCCTCTAATGTAATAGATCTTTGTGCCTCTTCATGTGCCTCTTCTTTTCTGCCTCCTCCTTTCCTCTTCTCCCAGCACAATCCCTTTTCACCACTTAATTAGATTTTTAAGTCAACTTATACCTACACTCTCTGTTTTTGTATGCCCCTTCTAAATGTCATAATAAAGATACAGTTCTCAAGAGTTACAAGTATCACTTTCCCATGAAGGGATGTAAACAGTTCGCCCTTATTGAATAACATGTTTTTTTCTTTCCTGTTTACCTTTTTATGCCTCTCTTGAGTCTCATATTTGAAGATCAAATTTTCCATCTTTTCATCAGGAAGGTTTGGAAGTCCCCTATTTCATTGAATATCCATCTCCCCCCCTGAAAGATTATGCTCAATTTTGCTGGGTAGTTGATCCTTGGTTGTAATCCAAGTCTTTTTGCCTTATTGAATATCATATTCCAAGCTGCAAGGTCCTATATAATCCCAACTGTGGTTCCATGATATTTAAATTGTTTCTTTCTGGCTGCTTGCAGCATTTTCTCTTTGACCTGATAATTCTGGAATTTGGATACCATATTCCTTGGCATTTTCAATTTAGGATTTCTTTCAGGAGTAACTGGTGGATTCTTTCAATGACTATTTTACCCTCTGATCCCAGGACCTCAGGGCAGTTTTGCTAGATAATTTCTTGAAAGGCACTGTCCAGGTTCTTTTATTGGTCATGGCTTTCAGGAAGACAAATAATTTTTAAATTCTCTCTCCCAGATCTATTTTCCAGATCTATCATTTTTCTAATGAGGTGTTTTATGTTTTCTTCTATTTTTTTCATTCTTTTGATTTTGTTTGACTGATTCTTGATGTGTCATAGTCATTAGCTTCTACTTGTCCAATTTTAATTTTTAATGGATTGCTTTCTTCAGTTAGATTTTGTAGCTCCTTTTCCATTTGGCCCATTTTACTTTTTAAGGAGTTCTTCTCTTCAGTGAGTTTTTATACTTCCTTTCCCATTTGGCCAATTCTGCTTTTTAAGGAGTTGTTTTCTTCAGAGTACTTTTTTCCATTTGGCCAACTGTATTTTTTAAGGACTTGTTTTCTATAATCAATTTTTGCCCTTCCTTTTCCAAGCTATTAACTCTCTCTTGCATACCTGTAATTTTTTCCCCAATTTGTTTTCTAACTCTCTTATTTGTCTTTTAAAATCATTCTTGAGTTCTTCTAAGAAGGCTTTTTGGGCTTGAGACCAGTTCATATTCCCCTTTAAGGTTTTGAATGTGGGTATATTGACAATGTTGTTCTCTTCTGAATTTGTGCTTTGATCTTCCCTGTCCCTGTAGAAAGAATTGTCTCTATCTGCTTTTTGCTCATGATATTTGCCTATTTCCTGGCTTTTAAAGTTGAGCTCTCCTGCTGGATCACAGGGGGCACTGACCCAAGCTTCTTGTGCTGGGGGCCAGGGAACTAGTCACTGGCTTTGTGTGCTGGGGCCTCAGGTGCTGGCAGCCAGAGGCTGTACAGATCTGGCAGCTTACGTGGTGCTGAGCTGGGGTCAGCAACATGGAAGCTCTTGGGGTGGGGTTGGGGGGGTCTGGCTCCTGGAGAATGCCTGCTCACCCAGGTTTCTCTGAAGCACTGGAAGGTTTGGCTGCTGGAGGAAGCCTATCTGCTTGGAGTTGTGCCGAAGCAAGGGTAGAGCTGGCTGCTAGAGGACGCCTGCTCACTGTCATACGTGGTGGTTTTCTGAGCTGGAGTCTACCAGTTCCCATGCCTGTGCCAAGGCACCCAGAGAGTCCTGATATCAGTGCTTGCCTGCTCTACCCTGGGGCTCAGGATCTCCTGCTGGTTTGCTGAGGTGGGGTTTGTCACTGGCTTGCTGGGACACCTCCTGTCCTGTACTAAGGGACCTTTCCTGTTAATCCCCAAGCTTCCCAGGCTAAAAGGCTGCAGTACCCTGTCTTTCTGCTGGCTCAGTTACTCCAGGGTTTTCTTCTCGGCAGTATTTTCTAGGTTTTTAGAGGTCGACAAGGGAGAGTGAGAGCAACTTACTGTCTGTTCCACTGTTCAGCTCCCAGAACTCATCTCTTACAACATTTTTCTCTCTTCATGATCTCATTGCTTTCCATGGGATCAGTTATGTTTATGTAGATAAGTCATAGGTTTACACAGTGCTACTCTCTCTCCTCAACTCCAGTGCTGCATCATCAGCTGCTTATTAGATATTTTGAAGTAGACGGCCTATGGGCATCTCAGATTTAAAATAAAACATTATTTTTCACTTAATATCGGGCAGCCCCTCTTCTGAACTTGCCTGTTTCTATTAAGGGTGCCACTGCACCATCCATATCTGTAATGTGTCTTTATTGTCTCATTCTCCTTCTTCCTACATATCTAACCAATTGCTAAATCTGGTTAATTATTCCTCCAAGGCACCTTTCAAATCAACTTCCTTCCCTCCACTTACATGGCCACCACCCTGTGGTGCCAATCCCACTGGGCTGCTGGAGGGGCCAAGGAAGCCAGCACAATGGAGAGCCCTTTCTCTTTCCTACCCCAGATCCCTCTTGGGGCTCTCCTCTGCCCAAGCCTTCCTAATGCCCAGATCCCACTGTCAGAAGGCCCAGCAGAGGTGCTATGGGGAGCATTTCCCTTCCCCTTCTTCAGCCCAGTAGATCTCACAGACACTAGAAAGGCACAGGTTCCCCAAGGAGCCCTTCCCTTTAACTTTCCTGTCAACTCCCTCTTCTCCTTTCCCCTTCTGGTTGGATGCTAAATCCCATTATTACCACCCCCTTGGAGAGGGAACCTGGAGCCCCTTTTCTAGTCTGAGTCTTGGGCTCCTCCCAATTTCCCATTAGTTATGGGCTGAGTTCCTCCAACTTTCTAGTTCTGGGAAAGGTATATCCTGCCAGATGAATTATAAGAAAAGCAGCAACCACAAACCTTTCAGTAATATGGAAGACCATTGAGCTTTACCATCTGCCCTGAAACTACACCCTATGGGCCACTAGGCTTTATTACCTAGCATAGGGCTACAACCTGTGATCTCCCAGGCATTGCTAACCACTTTGTCTGCTATATCCTAAGACTCCTTGGGACTTCTCATCCCCCTTGCAGCTGAGCCCCTCCTATATTTGTTGTCTTCCACAATTAAAATGTGAGCTTCTTGATAGCAGAGACTATCTCCCTATTCTGTTTGTATTGTGAGTACTTAGCAAAGGGCTTGGCACAGAAGTGCATAGTAAAAGCTTTTTCATTCACTCATTCATTCATTTACTCACTCATTCACCTTAGTTCAAGTTCTCCTCATCTGTTGCCTGGATTATTGTAACAGCCTACTAATTGGTCTCCCTGCCTCAAATCTCTCCCTCATCCAGTCCAAAATTCACATAGCTTCCAAAGTGATATTTTTAAAGCACATGTCACTCTCCTGCTCAATAAACTTTGGTGACTTGTTACCTCTAGGATCATATACAAACTATTCTGTTTGGCATTTAAAGCCCTTCACAACCTGGCCTCAATTTAGTATAAATGTTACTATCCCCCATTCCCTTCCCTCCCTTTACTTTTCAGTCATTCTAATTTTCTTGTTCTTTACACAAAACTATTTCTTATCTCTATGACCTCTGAATAGGCCTCATGTCTGAAATGCATCCGCTCCTCACTTCTAACTTTTATAACCCCTAGTTTCTTTCAAAAATCAATCCAAGTGCCATTTCCAAACTGTTCATATCCCTCCCAAATTACTCTGTTTTTATTTTTGCATAAAATGATGATGCCAGTCCTTATGAGCATTCACACCATGCTCGGCTAATGTAATCCTTCCGTGGAATTTGAAGCATGCCCGGATATTCTGTAACTGGCTATGGTTTACTAATCATGTGGTGAATTCTGAGCCTTTCTGCCTATTTCTGTCAAGGGTGTCACTACGCCAACCATGTCTGTAATCCATCCTTATCTTCTCACTATGGAGCCAGGGCCAGGGTGAATTCAAACAGGAGTAGTCAGCCAGGGCCTTGCCCTTAGTTGGCTTTTTTCTTGCCTGGCTGTGTCACAGTCAGACAACGATGTAATGGGAAAGGTCTCAGATCCTGCCTCTGAAGCTGACATGAGGCCTGTGAATATAGGCTTCTGAGGTCTGTTTTTTTCCTTCCTTTTTTTGCATCTTTGTATTTATCCTTTTCTGTTTTAGGTGAAAGGAATCAGAGTTGGTTGTGACATTGTGAGCTTCAGAAAAAGGTCAGGAAAGTCCAGGAACTGGAGTCCGTGCTGAGACATGCTGGAAGCTCAACAGTGAGGAGTGAAATCCTAAGTGACTTACCCAGCTGTATCATCTACCCATTGGCCATGCTGAATTTGGATGGGGGTGATGTGATAGGGGTGAATGCAATGCTGAAACTACACTGTTAGAACTCATTGTCTCTAGTGACTAAGGTGGTATGGGGGAGAGTGTATCCCCAGGTATTGGCAGAAAAAGACAGAAAATGTCTATACTTCTATTCTCGTCATATCCTTTTATAAAAGCTAATTGACAATAATTGGCTTAAGGGCATTGGAGCAGTAACTACTAGCAGTTATCAGCGAGACAACACATTAGACTGGGGTCTTGAGCCAAAAGCAATATGTAAAGGTACCCCATGATTACTTGGGGGAAACTGAGCATCTCAGAGGGGGTGTTGTAGCCAGCCTTACTCTGGGAGAGTGAGTCCAGAGTCACTACTACACTTATATATAGCATCACAGATAGAGCTAGAACAGACATCTAGTCCAATCCCCTCATTCTCTGGCTGAGGAAACTGAGGCCCAGAGAGTCATGCTGTCTCAAGATGGAGTGTAAGAGCCTTAAGGCAGGGACTATTTTATTTTTATCTTTGTATCTCCAGCACTTAGCCTAATGGCTAGCACATACCAGGTCCTTGGGCAGTGTTTATTGATAGATTAATGTGAGCGATCATGGAACCTTTGTGTGAAAATTGAACTCTTATGAGGAATTCAAGACCCTTTATGTCTATCTGATATTTAACCCTGCAGCTTGACACCTAGACTGGGTATCTTTGTTCACTCCTCAGACATCGTTTGGTTCTGGTACCAACTTGTGTTCCTAATCTCAGAAAAAATAAGGAAGTAATAGAATCTTAAGAGTTGGAAAGGTCTTCAGAGGCCACCTAATCTAAAATGTACCTGAACTGGAATCTCCTCTACAATTCACAAAGCAAAGGTCCATCCAGCCTTTGCATGAAGATCTCCAGGGAGGAGTAACCTCCTTAGGCAGCTCATTCCATTTTAAGGAGTCTTTCCTTTTATTGACCTGAAATATGCCTGCCCATCTCTCTTAGTTCTGTCCTCTGGAGCCAAGCAGAATAAATCTAAATCTTTTTCCATGGGACAGTACTTCAAATACTTGTAGACAGCTTTCATGGCCTGACCTGTTCAAGTGATCCTCACCTGGTGTTTCCTGTAATGGTGGCTTTCTTCTAGATGCTCTCCAGCTTATCCATAGCCTTCTAAAACAGGAGTGACCAGAACTGAACACAGTATTTCAGCTGTAGTCTGAATAGAGTAGGGTTTGATAGGATTATCACCTGGATACTATGCTTCTTTCATTGTATCCTCAGGTTGTACTGACATTTTTTGGTCATCATGTCATATGTTGTTGATTCCTGCTGAGATTGCAGTCTACTCAAACTTAGATTTTTTTTTCAGACCAACTTCCATCTATCCATGAAGATCCCATCTTGTGCTTGTGAAATTGAGTTTTGTGAACCCAGATGTAAGCCTTTGTATTTATCTGTATTAAATTTAATTTCGATAGATTTGGTCTAGATAGTAACTATTGCTTTTGACCCACTAGCCAGGACATCTCTATATCACTAACTTCACTAACTTAGCTTTTCGCAATAAATCACAAGCTTCTGGCCTCTAATAGGAAGCATTCAGTTGTCACCCTTTTTAACCTTTTCTTCCCAGTGAAGGAATCTTCAGCTTATACCATGGAAGGCATTACTCCCTATCCAAAATTGGATAATACAAAGCCATGAATCATGAAATTATTGTAGATATACCATAAAACTCAAATTGTGAGCAAATGTGCTGCTCTCACTTTCAAATGTTAGATTAGAACTCCAAGTATTCAAGTGGATCAGCTAGAAGGAACTGCAGAAGTGAGTGAATTTGATTCTCTCATTTTATAGATGAAGAAAATGAGACCCAGAGAGATGAAGGAAGGGACTTGCCCAAGGTCACACTGGTAGGAAGAACCAGAGTCAGGATCTGAATGCAGGTCTGTCACCTCAGAGATGTGAATATTCTCCCCAATGATGCAGATCAGAACTTGTCTATACCTCTTTATCCCGTGTAACTTTCATCCATTCCTTTCCATAAGTTTGCCACAGGGGATCGCCCCTCCTTTCCTCTTCCTGACATCATGAAAACATCAGTGGGGTGCATGGGCTGTCCACTTGTCATCTTTCACTCTTGCCACGTGGTCAGCCAATATTTTCCTCCCAGTCATGTGCTTCTTTGATGAGAACCTTTTTCTGGTTTTTCACTATAATTTCTTATTTACTAAGTTCTGTAGCCTGCTCACACCTACCATGAGTCTTTCCATTGTCTGTTTAGTGATTCTGATTTTTAATTCTTTGGAGACTACAGTATTAGACGACTCACATCCATATAATATCATCAGCAGACTATGAGTATTAAAAAGATGGACCCTTGCTTCTGGTGAAAGTCAGGGGTCATTAAAGGAGCTATAAACAATTTCCAGAGGCAATCCAGCCTATTCTCTTCCCCCTGCTTAATTCGAGGACCAACTCATCCATGTGCAGTGTCTGCCCAAGGTACACTTTCATTCAAGTGCACATCATAGTCTGGACAATAGGCATTCCTAACACTTGATTTTTCTTGCGTAGTGAGGCCAAACTCTTTTGAATGGCTGTGAATCCCATCCAGGATGCTCTGCAATGTTCCAAAGCTTGATGCAATCAGCACAATCTTATCAATAAACTGGAGCCTCTGAGGACTTTGTTATCTACAGGGAATCCTTCTTCAACCTGGATTCTGAACTGGATTTCCCCCATAACCATGGTGAACACTCTCAGAAATGTTTTTGTCATGTCTGATATCAGCAATAAGATGGTTCTTGAGCAAGGTTATTTCTCTCATTTCCATCTTTCATGGTATCTTGCACAAATACAACAAATCTCAGAATCTTCCAATTCAGATTGCTCATACAAAACTCGATCAAATAGAAAATATTCAGTAGTGGAAAGTACTAAGTATCTTTAAGAAATGGAAGTGAGATTTTAAAAAATGAAGTGTTTCATTAGACTCACCCTTATTAAACTCACTGGGTAAAATACCTTCATTTACAGGAGTAAATGTGAAGTCAGATCCGATGTAATGGTTAATTCCTTCACGCAGAATTACATTTGTTATCTTTATGGGAGGAGCTTTCACTTGGCCATATTGTCCACAGTCCACTGGAGAGCTGGCAACAGGAACAAACTACATAATAAAATGAAACAATTAAAAATGCCTCATCTCCCAAACTGTGGGAGTATTAGTCCTCCCTACAAACCTATATAACTGGTATTTCTGACCCCAAAACCTTTAGAGAGGTAGGCCTTTTGTATCTAGGCAGGCCGAGCTTAAGTGATAATTTCCAACTTCTTTCATGTCTCAACAAACTTTATTACAGATTCTGCGTTCTAACCAGTCCTATAAAAACACACATTTTCTGAGACTGACCATCCCTACTCTCCCAGCCACCTCTGGATAGATGTTTCTCTTCCATTTCCATGGTAAAATGGAAAACTGAAATAATATATAGGCTGGGAAATTTTCTTCTGAAATATAAAAGCATAAAATATATTTATGTAAAAATGTTTTAATTTCTTCCTTTATCATATGGCTTTAAAAACTACAATAGACTACAAATGACAAACTTGAAAAAAATTTCTGTTTGTCCACATGAACAATCAAAATAGATAAAAGTTCAATTATGTTATAAGGAACAAGATAAAAACAATATTCATCTTCTTTGCTTATGTTTTAAAGCCCTTTACGAATTGGCTCCAAACCACTTTTCTGATTATTAATCTCCCTTTCTCACTCTATAGGCCAGTCATACTGGCAAATCTTGATGTTCCTCACATATGACACACCATATCTCATTTCCTGGCCTTTGTATTGGCTGTCTCCCATACTTGGAATGAAGTCCCACATCACCTCTGTCTCTTAAAATTTCTTGTTTTTTTGAAAACCACTCAAATGACACCTATCTTTTTTTCATTATCTACATGTGCCTCCTTCCTGGATTTACCCTAAGATTTTGTTCTGGGGCTTTAGTATCTACTTAATTGACTTCTAGCCCCATGGGTTTAATTATTTCTACACAGAAGATTGCCAAATCTACATATCCAGCCTTGGTCTTTCTTCTGAATTCTAGTTGCATATTACCAATTGTTTATTGGATATTTCAAACTGGATGTCCTACAGGTACCTCAAATCTAACAAATCTAAAACTTAACTCACAAGCTGTCCTCCTCCCCCTAAAATCCCCACCACTTTTCTTTTCCAAAGTTCTCTATTACTTTGGGAGATAATACTATCCTTCTAGTCACCCAGATTCACAACCTTAGTATTTTGTTTGACTCTTCATTCTCCCTCACCCCACATGTCTAGTGGTCAAATCTGATTTTTACCTTCACAATGTCTTTCATATACATTCCCTTCTCTTGACTCACATAGCCACTTTCCTAATTGGTTATCCCTGTCTTGTCTTGCCTCTCCAATCCCTTCCCCTCTCCAACAGCTACAAAAGTAAGTTGGTGCATCTGACCATATCACTTCCCAAACTCAATCAATTCCAGTGGTTCCCTATTACCCTGTAGGATCAGTTTTCTCTGTTAAGCTTTTAATGCCCCAACCTATTTGCCCAACTTTGTGATATATTACTCCTCTTTCTGAACTCTTTGGTGTGGTCAAACTGGCATTTTTGCTGCTCCTCACACACTATCCCTCCTCTTTGTGCCCCCACCTGGAATGCACTACCACCTCACCTTTACTTCTTGGAGTCCCTTGTTTCCTTCAAACTCTGCTCCAGTCATGAAGCCTTTCCTGAGCCTCCCTTCAGTTCATCTGGTATTTTACATACACTTGTTTATCTCTCCCATTAGGATGTAAGCTCCTTGAGGGCAAGGACTGATTATTTCATTTTTGTCTTTTTATCTCCAGCATCTAGTGCAGTGTTTGGAACACAGTAGCTGTTTAATAAATGCTTTCTTTTTTAAGTTTTAGTAGAACATAATAGTTTCCATTAAAGATAAAACTTTATCTTGCCTTCCTTACTTCATTAAACTAACAAAAGGGTTGGACAGGACTGTAACAAATGAACAAATGTGTTGCAGATGCAAAACAAAACAAATATCTAGAAGAGACAAAGTAGAAGGAAATTTTGAGTTTTAACCATATTTGTAATGGCAAAAAAAGCATCCATGTGGACAATTTTCTAGAGAATTTTTATATAATTGGCAAGTTACCATGATTGCCTGCTGCTAATTCCCTGGGGCCTAACTGGTGATGTTGGCTTTGGACAATGATCCTGGCTCCAGGTCTCTTTGACTGCTTTTTAGCTGTTCTGCTAATATTTCTCATTCTAACTTTGACTTTGGACTTTCAGAAGTTACTCCACAGGTTCATTTCCACTTTTGTAGACCTCCTGGTGTATCTGGAGGGGCAAGTTATCTATGGTGATACTGCTATCTTTATATATACCCTAAGGTTTACAACAAAATACCCTGAGAACTAAGGAGTTTAGGTATTATCTCATTATCTCTAGTATACAAATAAGGCATCTGAGGCAGAAAGAAGTTAAATGGCTTGCCTAACATCATGTAGCTAGTAAGTGGTAATGCTGAGGTCTGGATGAAGGCTTTTTGACTCCAAATCCAGTGCCAAGCACTCCTTGGTAGACTAAGAAGCCTTTCTGCCCCAACTTAGCTGCACTTCTCAGCAGCGTCAAGTCATGCTTTCCCACCTGTAGTACAACAGATGTGATCAGGAATTTCTAATTGATTCTTGTTGTCTGTAATTTCTAAATCTATTAATAGATCACAACAGATCTTGAAAAATCACAGTAGTTTCCCCATAAAGGCAATCATTTTTAGAAGTTTCATGCCATACATGGGGTCATGATAAAGGGGATTGGAATTCATAAGCTGAAGTGATATTCTTAGTAGAACTTTCTGTGAATGATTCATCACTACATGGATAACAAAGTGGGATTATTTTAAAAAAAGAGGAAATGACTTTTTCCAACAAAATCTGTCTTAATCCAGGATGCCCCCACTGCTCCTTTCCCCCCAAACTTCATTCATTCATTTTACCAGTCTTAAATAGAGTCCTTTCTTGAGTCAAGCAAGTATGCTTGCTGTCTCTGCTATGTGACCTGTTTGTTCTTTTCTCCTGCCCCCTTCATAGAAGCTATTCCATCAACAGAGAATGTTCCAAAACCTCTATTTCAGGAGGGAACTCAGTTCAGAACATCTCATTTCCCACCTGGCTACACTACCTTGGAACTTCCTTAATTTTTACATTGTGCTGGTGCCAGGCACCTTCTCTTCCCACCCCTCCTGATTTTCAGTTTTCTCTTGTGTGTTGTCTTCCCCCATTAGACTGTAAGCTCCTTGAAGGCAGGGATTGTCTTTCTTTTTTTGTGTTTGTATCCCTAGTGCTCATAAGAGTGTCTAATACTTAGTATGTACTTAAATGTTTACTGATTGACTCCTCTGCTCAGTCCTTTCCTCAGTATATATGCAGTGATTCTGCACTGTTAATTTGTACTTATTTGTATATTGTTTTGTAAATGAGCTAAAGTTTTTTCATGACTTTAAGTTGTGTTAAGCGCATTAAGACCAGGGACTATGTCTTCTTGTGCGTGTGTGGCCATTCAAGAAAGACTACTATATGACTAGAAAGTTTAGATCTATCTCAGCATGAAAGCTCTTCAATTACTATATACATAAGCACATATGAATTAGTAAATTTATAAATAACATGATATTGAGTATAAGTAGATTGCAGTGGTGATTCAGAGTATTTGTGAATATAGACACATGCATATACATGTACCTGTGGATATGATATTTGAAAATTTGTTCAATAATGCATCTTTTAGGGTAGGTCTGGACTTATGAAATCATTCATGTAGACAGCTCTTGGTGGGTAAACTCCCACTACCACTGCACACTGGCAACTGTTCTGCACCTTGTAGAATTAAGTGTCTCCTAGATTATGGAGAGGGATCCAAATGCTAGAAAACATTAGAAGTATGACTTTGAACCCAGCTATTCCTGACTATAAGAACAGTTCTCTATCAACCACAACACTATGTCTATCATATATGTATCATAATATAGATCTTATTTCTTTTAAAAATTTACCAGTATCAGTCTATCAATAAATATGTGAGATCAAGTCCAAGTCCTTGGCAATAAAGACCTAATCATTTTCAGTTTAAAGTAATTTAGAAATATGAAGAAGAGACTACAGGTAAAATAAGTCATTAAAATTTAACTTCTTTTGAATGGTAACTTAAAACAACAAGAGTAAATGATTAGACTCTAGCCTGCTAAGCAAAATTCTGTAAATAAGTTTCTGTCAATTCATTAGCTCCAGGAATTATCTTGTTCCCTGGGGACTCCCATCCTTCAGTGGCCCCTGAAGAAGAAGGTTGTTTGGATGGCAACCATATAAAATATATATAAATCATACTAAGTGTAACCAAGTGGAATAATTTTGTTTTTATGAAAAATAATAGTGTTGTTATATTTAGGTATCCTTTTAAAGGTAGAAGACACGAATTCGTTATTAGCCCATACCTCCGTAAGTCTCTTCTTTGTATCTTGAACAGTGCTGAAAGTGCATCCTCCTTGGTGTGAAGGAAATCTTAACCACTCCCTCCCCCAACACACATTTATCCACATTCCTGCGATCAGCTGGAGATGGGTGGGGAAAGGATTCCTAAGGATGAGCTCTATGGCTTTCTTCCTGCCTAGTGCATGTCCCCTTTATTAGCTAGAGGGACACACAGCAAGAAAATAAAATTGTCATAGTCCTTTCTCCTGCCACAGAGTGAGAAGAGACAAGTCATTTATTATCTCTTACAATCACCTTTCACATTGGGAAGGTACCACACAAAAGCAAATGACTTGGCTAAAATGAAACCACATGTCACCAGAAATGATGGAGCTATCTCTGATAGTCAATGACTAAACAAATGCTAATAAAGAAACTACCAAGCTCTTCTTAAGCATAAGTAGAACACTTGTATAGAAGGTGAGTGTTAGTATTATAGTATCTATTTGATGAGCATTTTCCAAACTTTCATTTTATAAAGATTTATACTTTCAAAATTAAAAATGTAAAAATAGTAATAATCATTACTGAATTTTTCCTTGATTGGGGTTCTATGAAGTGAAATTCAGCTCTTGTTCTGTCATCATAATTTACAGTCAATCCATCTAACATCTGTAAGTTCGGCAATCGATATATCAGCATATGGCGATGTATAGTTTTACGAGAAATCTGAGGAAAGGTAAAATGACAAAATATCATTTAAACTCACTTTCACTTGAAAATTAATTATGTTAAGAGAAGCAAATTTATCACAAGCATCACAAATGAAATCTAGTTAACACATCTTCCACTAGTTAATGTTAGAAACTTATTAAAGGTTTATTGACTGAACAGAGTTCAATTCTCAAAATTCATTTATGGTATGAAAAAATTAATTTCTGAAAATGTTATCAAGGTTGTCATTCAGAGTCCTGGGCTCTCTTGGAAACATCTGTTTTTAGTAATACATCAATTTGCTGTAACCTGCCCTCCGCTCTCACTTTGCTTGATCTTCCTTTTTACCCTGCTTGGGGAGTCTCACGGTGGTGATGAGAAGTGAAGGGGAAATGAAAGAATCAGCAGTATTGAGGAGAATGGGGTACTATGCTCAAAGGCAAAAGGACAAGAGGACAATGGTGGTCCCTCACTGCTCTTTCCAACACTAATTGTACTTTCGTTCCATATAACTGGAAGTTGGAATATCTGAAATTTCCCTTTGCCTTCCAATACCAAACACTGCTCTTTGTCCCCACCATGACCTCCATTCTGTCAGGCCATCACCCTTATGCCAGCCATACTCTCCTTTCCTCATCTTGACCGCTTAGTGAACCAATTCAATTCTACACTTTCCTCTTGAGTCCTTTGACCTCTTTTCATATTGCTGATTATGCCCTGTCAACACTCAGCCTTGGATCACTCCTAGCACTCCTATGCAAGTGCTACTGAATGAAGGTGGAAAAAAAATCATACAATTATTCTGGGTCCATTATTGTTACACAATCTAAACTGCCCCCCGCCACTGCTGAGAGGCAATGCTTCTATGCCTCCTTAATTATCTCAGTATCCCACTCAATGCAGCATCTCTTCCAAACCTTTCTATCCCTCCTCAAGTCTCCCATGGTACTCTATTCCCACCCCCTTCTCAGCTGAGAATCTTGCCTCATATTCTACTGAAAAAAAGAAGCCATTCAGTGAGAGCTCCTACTTCTGTCCTCCTTCTCATCTTATATTATCCAGATGTTTTCTGCCAGTATTCTCTTTCGTCATCTATCTCACATGGAAGAGGTAGCTTTGCTCTTTGTTAAGGCAAACCCCTCTACCTGCACATCTATTCCATCCTGTGTTCTCTGGCAGATTGTCCCCTCTGTCATCCCCATTCTTTCATTTATTTTCAATTTCTCCCTATTTACTTGGGGCTTCCCTACTGCCTATAAACATGTCCATGTCTCTCCTTTCCTCGAAAAGCCCTCAACTGATCCTTCCATCACCACTAATTATTGTCTCATTTTTTCTTGTCTTTTTGTGGCTGTCTATAATAGTTGCTTCTACTTCCTCTTCTCTTACTCTCTTTTTAACTCTCTACAATCTGGCTTCTGGCCTCCTCATTCAACTGAAACTGCTCTCTCCAAAGTTACCAATAATCTCTCAATTGCAAAATCTAACGGTCTTTTTTCAACCTTCATCTTTCTTGACCTATCTGTAGCCTCTGACACTGTTGATTACCCTCTTCTCCCTATTCTCTTCTATTTTTTGAGGACACTCCTCTCTCCTGGTTCTCCTTCTACCTAATTGAGTAAAACTGACTCTTCAGTCTCCTTCACTGAATTTTCATCCACATCACCCCTTCTAACCATGAGTGTCCCATAAGAGCCCCTCCTGGGCTCTCTTCTTTTATTCCTCTCTACTATTTCACTTGGTGTTCTCATTAGTCCCCAAGGATTCAATTAGTATCCCTATGCAGATGACTCACAATTCTACTTATCCAGCCTTAACCTTTCTGGTATCCAGTATCTCATATCTCCAACTGCCTATTAGACATCTCAAACGGGATGTCCTATAGACATTTTTAAGCTCAACATGCCCCAAACTGAATTGATTATCTTTCCCTCAAACAAACTCCTTTCTAACTTCCATATTACTATTGAGGTAATCTTTCCAGTCCCCCAGTCTTGCAACATAGGTGTCATCCTTGACCCTTAATAGCTCTCACTCCCCTTCCCCATATCCAATCTATTGCCACAGCCTACAGATTTCACCTCTGCAACATCTCTCAAATAAGCATCCTTCTCTCCTCTGACACTGCCATAGCTGTTGGGCAGGCCCTCATCTCCTCATGCCAGGACCACTATAGTAGCTTATTGGTTGGTTTCCCTGTTACAAGTCTCCTCACTCCAAGTTCATATTCCATTTGGCCAACACGATCTCCCTAAAGTACAGATATGACCATGGCACACACTCCTGCCCCTTCACACACTCAATAAATAAACTCCAGTGGTTCCCTATTGCCTCCAGGATCAAATATGAAATCATTTGTGTGGCAATAAAAGCCCTTCAAACCTACTAATCTTAACTTTCTAGTCTTCTTATACCTTACTTTCCCCCATGTCCTCTCTGATTTGGTGACATCAACCTCCTTTCTGTTCCTCACACAAGACACTTTCACTAGTTACTGGGATTGTTTTTTCCTCTTCATTACTCCTTGATTCCCTGGCTTCCTTCAAGTCCCAGCTAAAATCTCACCTTCTACAGGAGGCCTTCACCAATCCTTCTTAGTTCTAGTGCCTTCCCTCTGTTGGTTACTTCCTGTTTATCCTCTATGTGGCTTGATTATACACAGTTGTTTGCATACTGTCTCTCCCATTAGACTGTGAGCTCCTCAAGAGCAGAGGCTATCTTTTGCCTTTCTGTGTATCCCTAGCACTTAGTTAGCACAGTGCCAGTGCCTGGCACACAGGATGACACTTGGTAAGTGCTTATTGACTAGACTAATAAGACTTGGCTCCCACACTTTCCAGTACTTGCTGTACTTTCACCCATAAATGCAATGGTCATGGTAGGGGAGTCTGAATACCCTTATTCCCCACTGCCACCTCTAGACCTTCTAGACTATTACTCACTAACCCTGCTGATGTATGTGTGTGTGTGTGTGTGTGTGTAGGAACCTTCTACCTTCCTTAATGAATTTAAGTACTGGGCTCATAATTTTTCTCTCCACTTCAAATCCTGCCTTAATACTAGGGAACTTCAACATGTACTCCAAAGCTCCTTCAAACCCCCTAACTTCCTATTTCCTCATTTCCCATCACTTATTCCTCTGTTCCACCTCAGCCACACATAGAGATGGTCATGCCCATTATCTTGCCACTACCCACAAGTCTTATAGTTCCGTGTTCATGAACTTTGAAATTATTTTTTCTGATCATATATTATTCCATCTTTCCCTCTGCCTTACAATCAGTTCTTAGTTTTCACTATGACCTCTAATCCCTCAGTTGTTTCCCAGGCCATTGGTCTTGTTCTCCTCAATGCTTTATCCTGACTCTTCGGTGAACCAGTTTAACTTGATACTATCCTTCTCACTCAAGCTCTTTAACCTTTCATCCAACTGCTAATCAGGCCTTGCCAAGTTTTCAGCCTTGAATTATTCCTATCATGCTACAGCCTTCCTTCTGTGATTGACTCTAGTTTTCCCTGTTTACATCATCTTTATGTAGTTGTTTCCATGTTTCCTCCCTGTTGAGAATAAGAATTTCTTGAGGGATGGGATATTTTTGCATCCCCAGAGCTCAGCACAATTCTTGGCACATCATAAGCACTTAAATGGTTGTTGACTTGTCTTAATTTGGTGAATTCCATCTGCTGATGGTTAAGCTGAAAGAAGGTTGTGTTTCAAAAGTTCATTTGAAAATAGATTTTTCAGAACTCAAAGTGTTTTCCCAATGGTGACTAGATGCCTCGCATAGCCCACAAATGCCAATTTAATCCATAGTATTCTATGTTTTCCTAGCTATAGGCCATGTGGTGAAGGAAGGAAGATGAGAAAGGGAGATGAGATATCTTACTCTTTCTTGCATTTGTGGTTTATAAGCATAGGAAATTTGTTTGGCACTCAAATGCAGTCCTTTCTGCACCCCTCTCCCATGATCAGTGCTTTCACAATGTCCTAAGTACTCCCACTGCACACTCTACTCAGACCTGCTCTTTATCCCTACAAGGGATTTCCTGTTTCAAAATTCACCTATATCTCCAATCCAATGAAAAGTCCTTTTCCTTCAGTGAAAAGGATTTTAATTAGTTGTTAGAAGCAATGTTGCTGAACTAATTCAAGTAATGGACTTTTCAGAACTTCTCAGAAATACTTGAAATTTTTTTGGAGGCAATCGAGGTTAAGTGACTTGCCTAGGGTCATCCAGCAGCTAATAGTGTCTCAGGCTAGATTTGAACTTGGGTCTTGCTGACTCCAGGGCTGGTGCTCTATCTATTTGCTACCTAGCTGCCCTGAAATTATTTTTTAAAACATAAATCACTATAATGGGTAGAATTACAGATGGTGTTAAAGGTAAAGTGAAAAAAAATCCGGCATTGTCAGGGAAGATATTTTTGGACAGTTTTTTTTTTCACGTAGGCAAGACAGCTTTGGATCTCACAGCCACTTCCCCCGAGTTATTATTGCTTTTCTTCTGTTCTTCTGAAATCCATAGGTCTTCATAAAGTCTGTTTCCCACCCTGTTTCTCACTTTCTCCCAACCCCTCCACACACACACACACACACACACACACACACACACACACACACACAATCACACACACACACACACAGAGATGGATGTCTCCCATAACACTAGTAGCACAGGCGCCAGTAATGGTGATGGAAGTAGTGGGAGAACCATTTGTATATTTGGTCATTTTAAATAGGATATTTGACAAAGTAACTTTTTCCTGAGAGAAAAAAAATTCATGGGGAAACAAATTATTGTACATGATTTTGTGAGGGTTTTTTGGCCTCTTGTTTTCCATCTTTACTGGCAGAAAGCAGGGCAGAAGAAAATTTCCAGAGAGCTACTCTAGAATTAATGAAAAGATGTAAGAAGGCAAATCAAATCTTCCCTTGATAAAGATAAGCAAATAACAGATTGCGTTTGCAGGCAATTTATCACAGTGCTGCCCCAAACCCTGAAGCATTGTGGGATGAAGTGTCACCAAAAGAGCGTGGAGACTCAGAGGACAGTCATATAGAGATGATGGAATCAGGATGCAAACTGAAACATAGATTTTTGGACAATGACGGAATTTGTTTTGTCTGACTACACATATTTATTACAAGGATTTTGTTTTTATTTTATATTGGGGAAAGACGAAGAGAAGAAAACAAAAAATGCTTGTTAATTGAAAACTGAAATAAAATTTAAAAAAATGAGAGTCATGTAAGTTCTGCTTAGCCTTGAAAGGTAAAAGATTAAAACAGAGATGAATAACAACTGAAAGTCTATTAAGAATACTCATTTAAAATGTATAAATTACTCCATATGCATTATATAAACATTAGTAATTACTGAGCAATCAATATTTACACTGTTATTTTTAATGAGCCTTTTCCTATTAAAAATATAAATTTTTGTTTCCTCTCACTTTTCTATACTTAAAAAGAACATTATCACTGAAATTAGATAGTCAAAATCACAATACATACCATCATTTATCT
This sequence comes from Trichosurus vulpecula, assembly GCF_011100635.1. NCBI lineage: Eukaryota > Metazoa > Chordata > Mammalia > Diprotodontia > Phalangeridae > Trichosurus > Trichosurus vulpecula. The sequence goes on along the minus strand of NC_050580.1, from coordinate 215,197,667 downwards.
GGTGGCAACTATTAGAATTACAAATACAGTGCTTAGGAGGAAATAATCAGTATGGAGTGTGTCACCTATTCAAACCTAATAAATGATAGCAAAATATATAGTTTCTTCCACATCATTGATAATTACAGGTCTTGTGGAGGTTAGCCATTTAAATCTAATATATAAGCACATACATATGTGTTTGTCTATATATGATAAATATGTCTATATATGATAAATATATACATACACATACATATATACATATATATGTGTGTATATGTATATATGTATATGTGTGTATACACACACACACACACACACACACACACACACACACACATATATATATATATATACACATATAGTATTCTTACAGCAAAACTTCAAGTAGCACTGTGAATATCAACCTACCCATGGTAGTAAAGTATACAGTAGAAATTTCCTGGAGACAAGGACAAAATTCTCAAGTGGAATCACACCTGTCACTGAGAAAATTCTATCTTTTTAAAAAACAAAGATTGACGTGGAAGTGTTCCAATTTGGTTCTATTAATGGCAAGAGTACTACCTTACAATATTTAGATTTAAGTATTTCATATGTTCTAAAATCATTTCAGCAAAAATACATTGCCCTTGAGAATGGGTAAGATTTACTGTTCAATTGGATCACCTTCTGGGAGGGAGAGTGACAGGTAGAAGATTCTAGTTCCAAATAATTTATCAAAGTAGTTGGAGGGGAAAATCTGCATTTTTGTATGGTTCATATCATAGATTTAGAGCTGGAAGGTACCATGGCTGGGGGTGGGGAGAGGGTGGGCTCTATAAAGTTTAACCTCCTCCTTTTATGGATAAGGAAACTGAGGCAGAAAGAGATTAATGGCCTGATCAGAATTACAAAGTTAGTAAGAGAATGAGGTAGGACTTTAACTCCGCTCCTCTTGACTCCAAGTATCGACTATGCCAGGGTATTTCTCAATAACAGCAGCTAGGTGGTGTAGTAGAGTGCACCATTTTACAGATGAGGACACTGAGGCTGAGAGAGGTTAAATGACTTGGTCATAGTCACACAGCTAGTAAAGTGTCTGAAGCAGGATTCAAACTCACTTCTTTATGACACCAAGCCCAGTATTCTATCTACTTCAACAAATTAGAAAGGGAATAAATTGCCTAATGAACTGAAATGTAAATCCAGATTATTCTTAACAATAGGTTTGATCATTGACAAAATTATCTTTGGTGTGTCAGCCTCACCTGTCTATACCCTTCCTAATCTCTACAGTATCCCTTTCTCCCTTGCTTGTGTAACAAGAGCAGAACACACCCGATGAAATGTGTGGATTAGCGATGAGCTGAGTTCTTCCTGGCCCTTTCTGGAGACATATGTGTAACTGGTAAGGGGATTAGGATGGCACAACAATCTCTTGCTCCCGATGATGGCAGCAGGGAAAGGGACTCTGTCAAAGAGAACTGGCCACTGAGCCAGGAAGAGCCACCCAGTCAGCCTCTAAAAGGAGAGATAACTTTCTCCTTTACTGTTTTCTCCTATCTCCTGAACATTTGGCTTGGGATTCTGATAGCTGAACTCCCTGGGGGTGGGGCAGGTGGGATTTCTTCTATTCTCCAGCAGCTGTAGAGGATGCTGGCACATGGCACAGAACACAGATGCTGCTGCATATAAAGCTTCTAGCTGCCTCTTCTGTTTTGTGTTTCTTTCCTTGAGCATAGATGACTGAACAGAAGTCCTGGGGATGGATATTTCCAGGCTTGAAGGTTCTTTCCTAGGACTAAACTTGATTTGCATGTGAGGGTAACCATAAGGGTCCCCTTAGTGGGGGAGAGTGTCCTAGCCCTCGAATCCCAGAAAAATCTGTTTTATATTTGTTTCAGGTAGTTAATGCCTTTATTTCTCCTTCCATTCCTCTACTCCCCTATATAATTTTTCTGTTAGTTATACCTTCTTATGAATTTAAGTCCAAGAGGTTTTTGCATTTAAAAGTTATCTCTAATTATGGAATGAAAAGTTCTGTTAAAGTTCTTTCTGGCATCCTCCAGAAAAAAAACCTCAGAAGATTTCATCTTATGACTTAAAAAATACCTAGGGAGGTATTTTTGGAAATTCAAAGAGGCCCTTCCTGCTGCTCCTGAAAACTGTAGACTTTTAAACATGCTCTGGACTGGATCTAATTAAAATGTCAAAAAAGAAAAAGAATATACTCACTGGATTGCCATACACTGTAAGTTCTCTGATGGAAGGAATAACCTCAAGCTTTTCCAGTTCTGCCATATCCTATTTAAACAACAACAACAAATGATGGTCTATTTCCAACATTTTTGAATATAAGACAATAAAAAGTAACTAATTTTAGCCTTAGTTTAGAAAACTTGAAACACAGACAGCATCTGAAGGAGACTGACTCAGTAGCAATTAGAATTTTTCGTCATAGAGCTAGGTAACGTGGTTTTAGCAGGGCAGGATATATCTAGAAGTGAATTTTGAAATCACCTATTCTTAGATTCTAATTTACGATAGGGAAATTGAGGCACAGAATGGTTATGTGCCTTGTTTAAGGTTACACAGCTAGTTAGTAGCAGATCTAGGACTAAAATCTAGCTTTCTTGGCTCCTAGTTAAGTGTTCTTTTTACTACACAGATGTGTTCTCTTATACCTTGTTATTTCACTTTATGTTCACGGACCAGTTTGGGAGAGAAGAAAGCTTCCCATGCATCCTCCTTTTTGTTTTTGGACTGGATTTGTGCATTATCCAAGAATAAAACTACCTAAACTAAAGAGTTTAGTTTGCCAATAAAATACTTCTATGTAAGCTAGTTGGGACATGGACAGAAGTAGTGAATGTAAGGGAAGGTAGATATCAGTGCAGCCCTGGGATAATTCTTGGAACTAAGAAAAATTTATTTTCCCCTACATTTCTTAATTTTATCCTACAATTTGACTGAGTTTATTGCCAGAAACATACGACCAGAAACCAAAAAAGGATGGGTGGGTCATGTAGCAATAGTCCACATGCTTCACAGGCATCCACGCAACATCAAGGGAGAAAGTATGGGCCTCCAGACGAAGGTTTAAAGGAGGACGATACAGGAAGGTATGGACAGATTTCAGTATGTATAACTGGATAGAGTATACCCATGTAGATGAGATCACAGATTCATTATAGTACTGAAGCATATGCATCAAAGAGTATCTATATGGAATAAAACATATACATTCTATAGCTAAAAAATGAAACATGGGTAAAATTTTTGTTACAAAGTTCCTGTAGAAGATTCCTAAAAGGAAAGTTCCTCTAGAATGGGAAGTTTATGTCATGAGGTTAAGACTTAAGAGAAAATATCTGCTTACCTGAATTTTGTTATATCCCAGGAATAGTTTTTCTAATTTTACCAAAGGCTGTAAATTGGTCAGTTCTCGTAGTCTGTTTTCTTCTAAATGAAGAGCCACAAGAGCACTAGGCTTAACGAAGGCACTGTCACTAATTGCTCTGATGCGGTTATGGTCTAATACCAATTCTTGAAGTGCTGCCAAATTGTCAAGTCCTTCAATTTGACTGATTTCATTGCCTGAAATAAGACCAAATAGGAATAAAGTACCCGTGGAATTTCTCAAATTGCTCTTCTTTATTTGTTTAGATATTTTACTGCAGAGACATGTTTTTGAGAAATCAAAATTAGAGCCTAAGCCAATGGAGAAAGCAAACATAAATCATAAAGTGAGGACTGTCCACAGATCGGAGGAAAATGATCTAGAGTATTTCCCAGCAGTCATTATCATCATAAAATTACTAGTTTTAAAAACTTTTTTGCCAATAGTCTTACAGAGCAAATCTGTCACATGGTCACAGAGAGACAGAATGGAAGGTAATTTAATCATTTACTAACGATGAATGCTATCTGTCCAATGACACTTCAATGTATAATGAAACGAAACATAAACAAAATCAATATTATAAGTATAAACACAACATAATCCAATTTAAAAAGCATTACGTGCCTACTTTGTGCAATGTACTAAGGATAAAGACAAAATTTAAAGCAGTATCTGCCCTTAAGGAGATTACATTCTACTGAAGAAAAAAACCTCAGAAGATTTTATCTTGGGACTTAAAAAATAACAAGAACAATTATTTCATCACACTCTCTGTCATCTGGACTTATGATACTTACAATGAGGGGTTCTTAACCTGGGGTCCAGGAGCCTGTTTTGTAAAAACATTTTGGTAGCTGTGTATCTCTAAACTTGGTTTCTTTTGTAATTCTATGTGTTTTATTTTATGCATTTAAAAACATTATTTTTTTTGTGGTTGCCAAGAACTGGAAATTGAGGGGATGCCCATTAATTGGGGAATGGCTGAACAAGTTGTGTTATGTGAATGTAATGGAATACTACTGGGCTATAAGAAATGATGAACAAGCAGACTTCAGAAAAATCTGGAAAGACTTCTGTGAACTCATGCTGAGTGAAGGGAGCAGAACCAGAATATTGTACACAGTAACAGCCACAGTGTGTGATGATTGACTTTGATAGACTTAGTTCTTCTCAGCAATGCAAGTACCTAAAACAATTACAAAAGACTCATGAAGGAAAATACCATCCACATTCAGAAAAAGAAATATGGAGTCTGAATGCAGATTGAAGCAGACTATTTTCTTTTTTTGTTTTATGTTTTTCTTTCTCATGGTTACTCTCATTTCTTCTAATTCTTCTATACAACATGACTAACATGAAAACATGTTTAATAGGAATGCATATGTAGAACCTATATCATATTGCATGCTGTCTTGAGGGGGGGAAGGGAGAGAGAGAATATTTAAAACTTAGGGAAGTGAATGTTGAAAACTAAAAATAAATAAACTTAATAAAAAAGAAAAAAAGGGCCCACATGTGCAAAAATATTTATAGCAGTTCTTTTTGTGGTGGCTAAGAATTGGAAATTGAGGAGATACCCACCAATAAGGGAATAGCTAAACAAGTTGTGGTATATGAATATAATGGAATACTATTGTTCCATAAGAAATGGTGAGCAGGTGAACTTCAGAAAAACCTGGAAAGACTTGCATGAACTGATGCTGAGTGAAGTGAGCAGAACCAGGACAACACTGTACACAGTAACACCAACATTGTATGATGACTGACTTTGTTAGATTTAGCTCTTCTGAGCAATGCAAAGACCTAAGATAATTCCAAAAGATTTATGATGGAAAATGCTATCCACATCTAAAGAAAGAACTATGGAGTCTTGAATGCAGATTGAAGCTATTTTCTATTTTTTGGTTGTTTTTTGTTTTTTCTTTCTTCTTTTCCCTTTTGTTCTGATTCTTCTTGCAGAACATGACTAATGTGGAAATATGTTTAACATGATCATACATGTATAGCTTATATCAGATTGCATGCCACCTTGGGGTAGGGGAAGGAAAAATTTAAAACTCAAAATCTTATAAAAGCGAATGTTGAAGCTAAAAATAAATAAATAAATACATTATTTTGAGAAAGCGTTCATAGAATACACAAGACAGTCAAAAGGGGTCCATGACACATATAACAACAACAACAAAAAGGCTAAGACGCTCTGGCTAACACCAAATGAATGCTAGGAAGAAAACTAAACTTTACTAAGCAACGTATATTAGGAAGGATGAAGTGGGGAATTTACATGAATGGCTGAACAAGTTGTAGTATGTGATTGTGATGGAATACTATTGTGTTATAAGAAATGATGAACAGGATGGTTTCAGAAAAGGCCGGGAAGATTTATATGAACTCATGTGAAGTGAAGTGGGCAGACCCAGGAGAGCATTGTACAGTAACACCCATAATGTAAGGAAGATCAATTGTGAAAGACTTAACTACTCTGATCAAGACAATGATCCAAGATGGTTCCAAAGGACCCATGATGAAAAATGCTATTTACCTCCAGAGAGAGAACTGATGAACTCTGAGTGCAGATCGAAGCATGCTTTTTTTTCTTTATCTGTATTATTTTGTTTGTATCTGCTTTTGCAACACGGCTAATATGGAAATATATTTTACATGACTTCACATGTATAATAAATATTAAATTGCATGACTTTTTTCTTGATTTTTTTTCCTGAGGGGGGAAGGCAGGGCAATTGGGATTAAGTGACTTGCCCAAGGTCACACAGCTAGTAAGTGTGTCAAGTGTCTGAGGTCACATTTGAACTCAGGTCCATCCTGACTCCAGGGCTGGTGCTCTACTTGCTGCGCCACCTAGCTGCCCCGAATTGCATGACTTTTCAATGAGGGGGGAGTGGTGGGGAGGAAAGAGAGAGTTTGGAACTCAAAATTTTAAAATATAATGGCTAAAATTTTTTACATGTAATTGGGAAATATCTGATGAAATAGATAAAAATATTTTTAAAAAGATGGACATTTGCTATTATGCAAAGTGTGGGGTCAGCAAAAATTATCTGCATTTCCTGAAAGCAAACCAGCCTCCTCTACTCCTCTTTTCAATTCTGGGTCCAGCTCACTGTCCATCTGTATTGTCTGTTTACATATCCATTCTGTTGGGACTCCATTAAGATGCACATTGAAATCTAGACAATAGACATTCTTTGTCAATTTGATCTTTCCTGTGTGGATGAAAAGGATAAGCTATTTTGAGTAAGTAGAAATTTCTCCTAGGAATTTTTCCTGTGAGTTGGAGCTTGATGCAATCAACACACATCTACAAATGGAATATCTGTAGGATCTCACTAGTTGTAAGTAATACGTTTTCAATCTGGACTTGGCTTTGGATCTTTTCTATCATAGTGGCAAATACTTTTGGCAAGCACATATTCTCTGTGTTTTTATATTTCCCTTGATATCTATTATCAGAAGGGGCTGTGAAGAAGGTTACTTCTGGTGTTGCATCTTCCAAGGAATCTTGATCTTCATATTTGGATGACAGGGACTTCATTGCAAAAGAATTTACAGGGTAGCATTTTGTTCTACTGAGATGAATGCTTTTTTATGATCAACAAACAGTAAGTACAATGGGATCTTGTGTTTTCTATACCTGTCAGTCAAATATGTGTTTCTATCAACTATCACCTACTTGTTCCCTTATAATATTCTCATAAGGAGTCTTCTCAGTTCATGAATAGATGAATCTCATCAAGATTTTGTATAGATGCTAAAGTAGGAATATAATTGGTAGATGCTGATCTTTTCTTGGTCATCCTTTATGGGAATAAATATGTCTGAGATGTTTTCTATGCCTTGGTATTTTCTCCTCCTTTAGATATACCTTGTAAATCAGTCCCCCATGCCCTCACAATTATAGTAATCAATCAATTAACAAGTATTTATTAAGAGTGGTAGACACTGTGCTAGGGAATAGGGATACAAACACACATCCCAGGAAAGAATTTTTCTTGTGGTTTTTGGGCACACAATAAAACTTACTCTGCCAACTCCTTTCTCTGACTCATCAAGATGTTCCTATGAACCATCCTTCCACTTAGCTTCAACTTTTCTTTCTTTTATTATTTTAAATTATTATTTTTTAATGGCAAGAATGTTATGATTCAGTGCCTCCAACAATATACTTATTGATTGCTGGATGAAGATTCTCACATCAAGTACCATGTGAAATTAAAATTTGTGATTTAAGTAATGCTCTAAAAACTGTGATTCAAGCAATTCTGATGAAAAGATTAGAGCTACTAAATCACTATTGATTAGAGAAATGCAAATCAAAATAACTCTTAGGTACCATATCACACCTATCAGATTGGCTAACATGACAAAAAAGGAAAATTATAAATGCTGGAGAAGATGTGGGAAAATTGGAACACTAACACATTGTTGGTGGAGTTGTGAACTGATCCAACCATTCTGGAGAGCAATTTGGAACTATGCCCAAAGGGCTATAAAAATGTGCATACAGTTGGACCCGGCAATACCACTTTTAGGGCTGCATCCCAAAGAGATCACAAAATGGAAAAAGGACCCACATGTACAAAAATATTTATAGTAGCTCTTTTTGTGGTGGCTAAGAACTGGAAATTGAGAGGACACCCTCAATTGGGGAGTGGCTGAACAAATTGTGGTATATGAATGTAATGTTGTTCTATAAGAAATGATGAGCAGGTGGACTTCAGAAAAACCTGGAAAGACTTATATGAACTGATGCCGAGTGAAGTGAGCAGAACCAGGAGAACGTTATACACAGTAACAGCTACATTGTGTGATGACTGACTTTGGTGGACTTAAGAATGCAAGGATCTAAGACAACTCCAAAAGACTCATAATGGAAAATGCCATCCATATGCAGAGAAAGGACTATGGAGTTTGAATGCAGATCGAATTACTCTATTTGTTTTGTTTTGTTTTTTCTTTCTTGTGGTTCCTCTCATTCGTTCTAATTTTTCCATACAACATAACTAATGTGAAAATATGTTTAATAAGAATGTACATGTAGAGCCTATATCAGGTCACACACTGTCTTGGGGAGGAGGTTGGGATGGGAGGTGAAGAAAATTTAAAACTCAAAGTTTATGGAAGTGAATGTTGAAAACTAAATAAAAATTAATTAAATTTTAAAAAAAGGTTAGAGCTGAATAGAAAAATCTGCCATTCAAACACAAGAACAAGACAGAGAAGCAGAAAAAGGTAAATACAAAAGAGTAATCATAAGGGTCTCAATAAAGTTAAATTGTTCACATTCCTTTATGGGAAGATGATATGTGTAACTCCTAAGCACATTATTATTATTATTAGGGCAGTTAAAGAAAGTTTACATAGACAGAAAGCATGGATGGGGATAACAATCAATAATTGAATCTCATTCTCATCAGAACTGGTTCAAAGAGGGAAGAAGATATATATATATATACACACATATATATATAGACTCAGTTGTACACAGAAATGTAACTTACCCAGTAGAAAATAGGAAAGGAAGGGGATAAGACAAAGGGGAGACATAATAAAAGGGAGGGCAGAGTAAAGGATGCAGTGGATAGAAGCAAAATAGACTTTTGAGAGGGCACAAGATGGAGAAGAAGAAACAGAAGAAAATGGAATGGAGGAAAAAACACAGTTATCATAACTATTAATGGGAATGGGATGAGCTAACCCATAAAATGGAAGGAGACAGCGGAATGGATTAGAAACCCAAAACCAACAATATATTATTTACAAGAGACACACTTGAAACAGAAAGATTCACACAGAATTAAAATAAAGGGCTGGAGCAGAATCTAATATGCTTCAGCTAAACTAAAAAAAGGCAGTGGTAGCAATCATGATCTCAGCAAAGCAAAAGCAAAAATAGACCTAATTAAAAGGGATAATCAAGGAAACTACATTTTGCTAAAAACTACCATAGACAATGAAATAATATCAAAAGTTTTTGTAGTGACTTTCTCTCATGTAGACTTCATTTCTCAAATATAAACTTAGTATAGAACTGAGTCAAACTTATAAAAATAAAAGCCATTTCCCAATTGATAAATGGTCAAGAATATAAACAGGTAATTTTTAGAAGAAGAAATCAAAGCTATCTATAGTAATATGAAAAAATGCCAAAATCACTACTGATTAGAAAAAGGCAAATGAAAACAACTCTGAAATACCACCTCACACCTATGAGAAATGACAAATGCTGGAAGGAATGAAGGAAAAAATAGGCATACTAATGAACTGCTGGCAGAGTAGTGAACTGGTCCAGCTATTCTTGAGAACAATTTGGAACTATGCCCAAAGGGCTATAAACCTGTGCATACACTGTGGCCCAGAAATACCACTACTAGTTCCATACTCCATAAAGATTTAAAAAAAAAGGGAAAGGGACCTATATGTATGAAAATACTTACGGCAGCTCTTTTTGTAGTGGCAAAGAACTGGAAATCAAGGGGATGGGCATCAATTGGGGAATGACTGAACAAGTTATGGCATATGATTGTGATGGAAAACTATTGAGCTTGAAGAAAGGGAGGTATTATTAGGCCCCAGTGAGGAGGGAGTGCATCACAGGCACATGGGACAGCCAGTGCGAAGACACAGCAATGAGAGATGGAAGGCTGCTTGTTAGGAATATAGAGGAGAGTCTGGCTAGATTACAAAGTGTAGGAGGGAGTGTAATACCCGATTAGGTTGGGACAAGGTTGTGAAGACATCTAAAAATTAAACAGAGGGGTTTATATATTATCCCAGAGATAATAAGAAGGGATCTGAGTTTGGACTAGGAGAGTTACATAATCAGATCCGTATTTATGGAAAACTACTTTGGCAGCTGTGTAGAGGGTGGACTGATGTGGAGAAAGACTTAAGGCAGGTAGACCAATGAATAGTTGGACGTTGTGATAATCTAGGAGAAATAATATGATACTTGTATTAATGGAGAGGAGTTGGGTACAAGAGACGTTTGAGGTAGAAATGGCAAGATTTGGCAACTGACTGGATATGTAGGGAGAGAAAAAGAGTAAGCAGTCAAGGATAATGCTGAGATTATCAAACTTGGAGATTATATTTTTTTTAGAGTACTGGACCTAGTGTCAGGAAGATCAGATTTCAAATCCCACCTCAGACACTTACAAGTATCTAATCTGATCCTTACAAGAAACCTTGGAGGTAAGTACTATTATTATCCTCATTTTATAGATGAAGGAACTGAGGCAGACAAAGCTTAAATGACTTGCTCTGGGTCACAGTTAACTGTCTGAGGCTAGATTTGAACTCAGGTCTTCCTGTCTCCAGGATCACCTCTTTATCCATAGTTTTCACAGAAAACTAAAGCATTGTAGTGATCTTTCTAAATCTACCATGTGAAATAAGAGGCAACAGCATCTGGGTAGATGAAGTGATACTGACAGAATTCAATTCATTCCTTGGGCAAAGATCATGCTATTCTTGCCTAAAAAGACGTTTTGACACATCACGGTCCACAGCTGTCCAAGGGCAACGATTTCTGAAAATCATGCGTATCTAAGGGTAGATTATCAAAATCAGACTGTATGCTCTCAGTAAGCAGTTATGCTTGACAGTGAGAGTGATCATCCCTCATGGAATAGGAAGCAACATAACTGGACTTCATGTTTTGGTACTACAAGAAGGCAGGATACTGAGGAACAAATCATCAATATCCATTGCCATCCTTCCCAATTTTTTGCTTCCTTCTTCCTCTGTTCCCCTCTCCTCTCACTATAAATGCTGTGGTGCACATGATGCCGATCATGTGAGCAAGCAAACTGGGTTGCACATGAAATGGACCAAAGACATTTTGAAACAGTACTATATCATAACAAAAATGCAAACATTTCCCCAGTTACAAGCTAGGGCTTCATATAACTTTTTATCAACAGTACCCTCCGTTCAGATATCATGGTATGGTGGAAAAAGCAAGTATTGACTTTAGAGTCAAAGAGGACTTGGGTTCCAATCCTACCTTTGAAACTTACTACTTTAGAGGCAGTTGGTGGCTCAGTGGATAGAGAGCTGGGCCTAAAGTTAGGAAGACCAAACTTCAAACCTGGCCTCAGATACTTACCGTAGGCAAGTCACTTAACCTGTCTGCCTTAATTCTTGGAAGAAAAAAATGGCAAACTACTCCAGTATCTTTGCCAAGAAAACCCCATGGGTAGTACTGATGTGCTATGGTCCATAGGGTCATGAAACATCAGATATTACTGAATGACTGAACAACAATAACCCTTTGGCTCCAAGTCACGCAGCAATGCAGGGCAATCATAACAAAAAATTCATTCCTTAAATTAGAGGAACTAAGTGACAAAAATGAGAAGCCATTGAAATCTGATGAGGACAAATTAAAGAACTCAAAGGTCCTGAAAGATTCACTTAATGAAAATTTCAGAAATTGGATCTAATAATGAAAGAGACAACAAAACGAACAATGATATCTCAAATGATTTTGAGATGGGAACACTTGAATTGGAATTCTAAAAAAAATTGAATTTATTAGCTAACTGGCAAACTGATTTTACAAAAACAGAGAATTATTTATAAAAGTTGCCATTTGTTACCAATAGGAGTAAGAAACACATTCCTCACAGTTTTTGTCAGAAAAATGTAAGAACATCTCAAAACTTACACATGACAACATATTTAACTGGCTATCACCATGGGAAAAACCTTAAGAAGAAAGGGGGAACTATCAAAGGATACCTTCTAAGGACAGTCATCAAATATCAGCATAGAAGAAACACTTGAGAGAGCCATTGAACAGACATAAGAAAGGCACTGGAAGATTACATCGATATTGAGCTAGCATGAACAGTGGAAAATCTTACCATATTGCCCAATTAAAGGCAACAGCAATAAAAACAAAACATATGAAATAGAATCCAAAAAGAAATCAGAAATTCTAGATTTTTTTAATCAATAATTGAAATCAAAAGTCAAAAGGTCAGGGCAATGACAAAAGAAATCAAAGCAGTGCAAAGAACAAGATAAATAATTCAGCATCAATCAAAAACTTTACTATAGAGGTTTGAGAATCAAAGAAATCAGAGGTGAAAGAGATCCCCCAAAGAATGAAGATATGGAAAATCTTATCTCACAAGTTGAACACAATGAAAATACTAGTTGGATCAAGTGAGAAAGCAACAAAAACTTTTTGCTAATATAATAAACAACAGGAGAGTTACACTTTAATTGAGGAGTCTGAAACACTAGCTTTTCAGCGAGGATGGAAAGTGATGGGTCCAGATAAAATCCATAATTATTGGCTCAAATGTGTCAGGGTGGTACATGAACTACTAACAAAGTACTTTCTCAGCTTCCTCAGATGAAAGCCTGATACCATCTTTCTTAACAAAAGCCATTGCATATTTAATAACGAAGATGAGAAAACCTGCAATCCTTCAAAATACAGGCCAGTTAGGTGTTTATGTACTTTATACAAAGTGCTCAGTCTGTATCACTAAAAACTATAGGTAAAACTTACGAGAAAACAAAATATTAGCTGAGGAGCAGAGAGTGTTCCAAGAAATATCAAAGGTACAAAGACAAATGAGTCTTGTTTGGTTACCATTAAGCAAGCCACACGAAAGTGCTATAAGATTTATGCCATTTACATTTATTGATTATTTCAGAGTCTTTGATTCAGGTTCCACATTTGGTCCTGAAGATATATAAAATAGTGCTACAACATTTCATGCCAAAACAGAAAACTGTTCCCCATTTAAAATATGCCATCAACACAATCTTAGGAACAATTGATGTAAAATGTGGCATCTTCCAAGGAGATAGATTAAACCTATTATGGTTCTGTGTGGTCTTAGATTCATTATCACCTTTCTTAAAGAGAACTAATTATGGCTTCCGAATTAAAAAGAGAATCAAGCCAGAACATCTTATTAATTACTTGATGTGCATGGATGACATAAAAACAAACAACGTACCCAACATAACTCACTAAATAGCTTCTTTGTCTTTTGAAATATTTCTCTAATAAAATAAAAATGTCATTTAGACTGAATAAATGCAAAACTCAATATATGCCAGAAAACAGAGACTGAAGAAAACAGACTGAAGGCTCTGAGCTTGAATCTGGATGTTAAATTAAACCAACAGTCATGACAATACTTATAAATACCTTAGTCTCAAGGTCGAACACAAAACTTACAGCTGTGATACCTATGGTTGAATATGTTGAGATATATGTTAAGAGTCAACCTGAAATCAAAGCTAAATGGGAAGAACCCATATAAAGCAATTAATGTCTTCAAAACATTAGTTTTAATGTACACTTTGGGAACTCTAAAATTAACCATAACAGATTAGGAAAGCATCCTAACAAAAACTTGTATAATATTAATGAAATGTTGGAGCTATCTTCCTAAGGCAGCTCTGGAAAGATTAATTCTAATAACTAATAATACCAATAACAATAATTACTAAAAGGGAGAAGGAATACTGACAGATATTCTTAGGGCGCATAATAAACATGTCAAGAATCCACAAAAATATTGTTGGGACAAGCAGACATCACTAACAGCAGGATGGTAATAGGTATACACTATGGGATTTGTCAAATGTAACAAAAAATGGTTTACCTTTAAATGGAGCCTATGAAACTATTAAGACCCAAGAATGGAATCAAGGAACCCTCCATGGGTAACATATGCATGAACTCAGCCAACAACATAGTAACAAGGAAGTGTCCCTCAAGTAACTGAGTCATTCAGACTTTCTGGTGAAAAGACAAAGGTTTGTGATGGTAATACAGAAGGAGGCTACTGAAATCACAGAATGGTTATCCTTGAGGAGCCTGGACTTAAGTGATAAATATAAATATGAAAGAAAATAGTAGAAACTCTACATCACATCACTGAAGCCTGTAAAAATTCAGCACCTACTGCATATTCAGCAAGTCATGACTACCAGAAACTTGCTATCTTTCATGGACTGACAGATGACAAAAAGAGGTCTCAAAATATCCTTGAGAATTCAACTAATAAACTATTACTGGGGTACTGTATCATCATCATAGACAAAACTGTTGCCCACAATCACCCAGACATAACACTGATCCACAAATTTCAAGAACATGGTTTTTAATAGCTGCTGAAATATCAGCTACTCATATAATCTTCAAGCAATGGGGACAATTTTTTTTCAAAATTATAGAGACCTAGAAAAAGATATCAAAATAACATAGGAATAGGATTAAGATATATATCGTCTCCATGTTAGGAATATCCACTAAGAATACCAAGTCAGATTAATTTGCTAATAAAATGTTTCATATTATCAGTGCTCTTACTTACCCTGAAGAAAGAGAAATTTTAAATTTCTTAGTCTGTTAAGCTGCAATTGGATTAAATTACAAATTCCATTGTAGCCCAAATGAAGAACTTCTAAACTCTGCATTATTGGAGGCAAATTCTCAGGAAGACTTGAATCCCTGAAAAGTATATGTAAGTATGAGCCCTGGGCCATGATTTCAGACGTAATGTCTTATAAACAGACCAACTTCTTACATATGTGTAATGTAAAATGATTTTTTTATTCACTGAATTTTCTGAAAATTCAGAACTTACTCTCTTTTTTAATATGTAGATATGTATAACAGCACACAAGCTCCCAAGTCAGGAAGATCTGTGTTTGGATCCCACCTTGAATGCTCACTAAGCTTTGTGACTGCTAAGCTGCTTCAACTCTCAGTGCCTACTGCAATTCTCTAAGACTTTCATTTGCAAAGCAATTGCCCTTATTCTTTGTTACAGGGAGTTTCCTCACTGGAAGTTCCCCAAACCAAAGAAGTTAAAGATGCAAACCAAGGAAGACTATGTGTATGTATCCAGTACCATCATAGGATCATTTCTAATAGACATTCTCCAATACTCCTCTCTCCACACCACAAACCTTACCTACCCAGAGACCACCACAGGGCCCTGGTACCAGAATCACAGAAGGACTCTTTCCTCCAATGGCCTCTGTTCACTCATATCCCACCCAGGATCTCTCCTTCCCAACAGTACATGCTAAAGACTCTAGGCTTTGACTAATCTCTGCTGCTGTGAGTTAAGGACCACTGTTTTGTTTTGTTTTGTTTTGTTACAATTGCCTGGCAGTCAAACTCTTCTATATGTGTTTTCTGCCCCAATCAATATGTGAACTCTTTTAGAGTAGGGGCTGTATACCTTTTCTATTTGTATTCTGGGAGCTAACTATAGGTGGTGCTTGACATATAAAAATAATTTAATAAATGATGTTCCATTCTACTCCACACACACATACATATATTCATATCCATATGTACAATTTTTACAAAAACTTATTATATGCAAAAGATTGTTATAACAAAGATTATGTTGGTATTTAATAATTTCAAATGACTGAAAGTAGAATTTTTACTTTAGCATCATGAATAAATTTATCATCTTAAGAACCATATATCAAATATATATATATACTTATAGTATAACATACAACTCTTAATCAAGTATAGTCAAGTGTAACTTTTGACAACCAACACTCAAATTAGAACTATGTTTAATATAACACACAGAAACACAAACCTCCCTCAAGGATTTTGAATTCTAAAAGAGCATTATACAGAATAGATTATAATTTAAATGCATATACACACGTAGAATAAATCTATTAATGGTGCCAGAGTAAAAAAAAATCTACTTGTAGCTGGGTATGGTGACACATGTCTGAAATCCCAGCTAACAGAGGAGACTGAGGCTAGAGTCTTGAGTTTGAGAGTTCTAAGCCTCAGTGGACTATGCCAACTGAGTGTCTGTATAAGTTGGTCATCAATAAGTTGAGCCAGAGGCCAGCAGGTTGCCTAAGGAGGTATGAACTGTCCCATGTTGGAAAAGAACAGGTCAAAGGTTCCATGTCAATCAATATTGAGACTGGACCAGTGAGTAGCCCCTGAACTTCCAGTCTAGGTGAAACAGACCCAATCTTTGGGGAGGAAAAAAGTTCTACTTGCAGTCTTTCAAATTTACTATGTACCAGTAAAATATATTCTGGATCTTAAACTTATAAAATTATATGACAGTACTCAATCAAATCCATACTGTTCTACAGAAATACCAAATACACAAGGCAATTTCCCCTCAGAAAGCCTGGGCCAACTGCATGGAAATTTGATGTTTCTTTCTCAACTGAGTCATTCTGAATGGGAAAGAGGAGGGAAGCTTGCATAAAGTATTGTGTTCCTCCTATCCTGACAGATTAATACAATAAAGAACCAAAACAGAAGAAATTTTATAAAATTTAGTGAACCCCAAAGAATAGTTGAAACCAATAATCCCTGTATACCCAAGATCAAGACATTTTATCATATATTAATTTACTCCTTAAATTTTATAAATTTATGCTATATTACCAAAATTAATGAGGAAGGCAGATTCCATATATATATCACACCAGCAGAGTGTCTCTCATACAATAAATACTCAATAAATATTAGCTGATAGACTATAATTCTTAAATTATTAGCATAAAAACCATTTTCAAACTCAATATGAACAGGATACTAAGAAGTATAATAGTTTTAAAACTGTATTTCCAAAGTAAATGAACTATTAAGAACTATTAAGGAGATCTATTAAGAACAGCAATAACTAAAAAAAAATACAGGTAGTTGCCAACTTACAAACAGATTATATACCAAAAGATTGAGTCAAATGTTCAGAATTCAACTATTTTCCCATGGAAATCATGGGTAAATTATCAGGTCAATTCATAAAAGCCCGTTTAATCAAGAATGTAGGCACAATGATATTGCTAACAACTTTGGGCCCTTTAGTCTTGAACTTCAGTCTTATTGAACTTAAGCTCCTGAGTCCTAAGGAAAAGGATGATATGTGTACATGCATGTGCATGCACGTGTGCATGCGTGTGTGTGTGTGTGTGTGTGTGTGTGTGTGTGTGTGTGTACTAGAAGCTGGGAGCGGGGGTTGAAGCAGAGACTTTAGTATTTGGATAGATCCCTAACAATGAGAACAAGAAGGGGAAATGAGTGGGGCCCCAGTGGCTCTGGCAAGAAGATTGGAGAACAGTTCTGTCTGAAAATTGAGACTATAGGAAAAGTTCCTTTGCATGAATCATCAAGTTACTGGGGATAACCTTTAATCCAAATTGGTAAAAGAGAATTTCTGAGTGATATTATGAAAGAAGAACTGATGAAGTATATCTCTATTAAATAGAGGTGTTATTAATCATTTGCAAAATAAATACATGTTAGGTAACAAAGTTAAAATCTCAAAGATCTGCAGCAATGGGTTGAATCTAATGAGTTGAAATTTAAATAACAAACATGTATGGTAAAGTCTTATACTTGGGTTAGAAACATCAGGAGGAGGGAATATGTGTTTAGCCAAAGGTTTATGTGAGAAGGACCTGAGGTTTTAGCAACTTATAAGCTCAATATGAGTTTAATGAGGCACCCAAAAAAAAAGTTAATGAATTTTTGGTCTGCACTAAAAGAGGCTGCCTAGAATGAGACAGTCAATTGCCTTGCTGTATTCTTCCCTGGTTAGACTATATCTAGAATGATCAGTTCATTTCTGGGTGGCACAATTTTAGGAAGGACTAAATATTCTGTAACATTTATAGAGGGGGTTACTAAGGACGATCAAGAAATTTAAAACTGTGACATGCAAAGATTGGTTAAAGTAATAGGGTTACTTTAACTCCATTTAATCTGGAGAGAGAAAAAAAAGGCCTAGAGGGCACATGATCCTTGGTTTCAAATAAATGAGCTATTTTAAAGACAAGGGTTAGAACTGCTTTGCTTGTTTCCAGAGTGCAGTGGGTAGAAGTCAGTAAACAATGACTAAAAGTTATAGGGAAGCAGATTCCAGATGATATGAGGGAAAACTTCTTAACAAACAGACCTGTCTAAAAGTGTGATGAGTTGCTTCAAGAGTTAGTGGTACAACACTGGACATCTTCAAGTGGAGGCTGCATAACCACTTGTCAAGGATGTTATATAGGGGATTGATTGAGGTATGGCCTGCACTGGATGCCCTCTGAGATCCCTCCAACTCTGAGATTCTATAATTCTGTAATTTAGGTCTCACTATTGATGGGCTCATTTCTGTAGTCTTGCTTAAGAAGAATGAAAAGTTATGAATGAATGAAATGGCATAGAAAGATGCGATTCTAGATTAACAGGAATCTGAACCGCCAATGGGTATTTTATTATACTTCTTTGAATCCTCTCTACACAGAGACCACTCAATGTACTTTTTGACTGATATTAATTTGAAGCAATGACATTCCTTTAAAAACTTATGAATTTTCAATAACAGTATTACGTGTTATTGCTATTTTACTTTTTTTCTAATAATTCCTTTATCTAATAAACATTAATATTAAAAAAACAGGCTCATACAGCACCTGCTTCCTTTTGGTACTCCTTGCTGTCCATAGCCACTTGAGGTTACCTTCTGATAGAGAAGTTGCCTATTGCTTAAGTGAGTCTGTGGCTTTATTCTGGGTATTATTGATTCTATGTGATTATAGTTGAGACACAATACCTACACAAAGCATAGCATATAAGTAAAATATTACAAACATAACCACATGCTTTTTTAAAATCTGAAAATAGTTTGCTTACCAGCAAATGTGAAAAGTGGCAAGGGTTACCATTCTGAAATGTGACAATATTTTAAAATATTAGTGCTTGAGTTAATGCTAATTTTTACATGTAGACACATCATGAATTCTAACATACCAGTCACTCCATTTAATTCTGAATCATAGCTATAAGGTATAGATTAAATATTTTAACCTTTCATCTCTATGAGCATTCTGCTAATCTTAAATCATCAACATAAGCTGAAAAAAATTTGGAAGGTACAGATAGTCAACTTCATGAATCAAAGGTAGTTTAAACTTGTTATAAGAACCTTCAGCTTCAAAAGAAAGGATTTTATTTATAAATTATAGAAACAAAATATAAATATAGAAGGTCCTTTATTATATTTTGTGGCTTGCTAATACCAAAACCATGATACTCTGACCATGTTTATAATGACAACTATATTGCCCATTATTCAGTCAAATTAAGAGGGTTGTCTTTTTTTTTCTGTTGCTTTTGGTACTGGATGATTCCATTTACTAAAATTCTATATTTGTACTGCAACTATATAATTTTTTGTTTCTCTTAAATAACTTCTATTAATCTAATTAACATATTTATCTCAATTTATCTCAATAAAGATGTTATCTCAAATAAAGGGTTGCAGTGGTATACCTTGGAGAGCTCTAAGCAGCCTTGTGAAGAGCTGGTTTTAGACCTCTTTCCTCGAAATTTAAAATTGCAGATGATTCCCAAATCCTACATACTGTGTTCTGAGTGTAATTTTGTACTTATATTTGATTATAAGTATATCTGATGTTATTAAAATTCACAATATTTCCAACAAAATAATGAAGTAAACAACTTGTAAGATGCTGGGAAGCTACCTAACCTCCCTATCCTGTCCCCCAACTTTTAATGCCAGGAATAGATAGAATCATTTCTCTGATTAATGCAGAGAAGACTAAACTCCTAATTTTCCAGGTTTAAAAGACCTTTGGTCATAGGTAGGCCAGGGAGGGAACAAAGAAGACAGCTCTATGTTCTTGGAATCTTGACTTCATCTAACTTCAATGAAAATAATAATAGAAACAGCAATAGCTCACATCAACATGTGCTTTACAATTTATAAAGTGCTTGCCTTACAAAAATTCTGTGATACTGGTAATATAAATATTCCTCTTTTACAGATAAAACCGAGACTCACAGAGTTTATCTTGACCATGTCAAATAACTAGTAAATAGAAAGACTGGGAATTGCACCAAGGTCTTTTGACTCCAAGCTCAGTGTTCTTTCAGCCAAATCATGCTCCACGTATTAATGAAAACTTGCATTTACATAATGCTTTACACTTTTACAGTCACAAAAATGCTTTACATACATCACGTCTTTTGATCTTTGAAACAACTGGGAAGCAGGCAGCATAAATTCCACTTTATAGATTGAGGCTCAAAGAGGTTAGGGGACTTGCTTAATAAATGTGGAGTCTCTTGCTGTTTGGCACACACAGAAGTGTTCAACAGAAGATGTGTGAGAACAAATTAATACTGTCCACTATTCCACTAGGTGGCTATTCTACTAGGTGGAGCAGCAGAAAGAGTTCTAGGTCTGGAGTCAGGAAGACTCATCTTTCTGAGTTCAAATCTAGCCTCTGACACTCATTAGCTATGTGACCCTGGGCAAGTCACTTTACCCTGTTTGCCTCAGTACCTCATCTGCAAAATGAGCTGGAGAAGGAAATGGTAAACCACTACAGTGTCTTTGTCTGGAAAACCAAAATGAGGTCACAAAGAATTGGACGCAACTGAAATGGCTGAACAACAACTATTCCACTGCTGAAGGTTTAAAGCTTTGAAACAGATCATGCACTTGAAGAAAGCTGTATTTATTCATCATTACTGAGTTATACAAATAATTCTATGTCAAAAAACAAAAGTTTAAAGTTTTATATCAAAAGTAACATACTGCAAAAGTTGCAACAAAAATTAAAATGTTTTTATGAGCTCACCTTCACATTGGGTAGATAGATTAAGCCACTGAATGAGGTTAGATTGTTGTTCTGCAAATTCACACTGCATATATTTCTAAATTGATCAACTGGAACTAGATCCACAGTTCTGTATTTTGAAAAAGAATGGCAGTTAGTGTTTTATCAAGGCTAAAAAATATAGGAGGATTCATTTTTTATTTAAGCCTACAAAATAATCTTTCTCTCATCAAAGTCCTCACATACAATAATTTCTCTAGCACATATGTAGAATTTATAAGTCCAATTATTCTTATAGCTGTTACATTTTTGACATGAATGTGTATAAATAAAAGATGGACATACAAAGTTATGCTAGATAATTAACACACACTGGGCATGTGTGAGGCTCCACAAGACTAATGGGAATTGTAGTCAGCTTGATTTCTGCTAGTGAGAACTCTGTTACACAGTACAGGTATGTATCAGTAAGGCAAGATTCATAATATCGATGGTGACCATAAATATGCCTGTAATAGTTCAGAATCACAAAGTACAAGAGACTCTCTGTATAGAATGCAGAAGAAGTAAAACATTTATTCAGACACCAGATCCCAAAACCAATAATCCAATTCTACATAGTAGTAACTGTATTCCAAAACCAGTAAGTCTACCTGAATGTAACAGCAAGGAGATTAAAACACAGTATCACAGCGAAGAGCCAAGCCATGCTGTAACCTTCCCTTTTGCTAGGGCCTTCCCGTAAACATCCACTCACGAATCCTAACTGTCTGCTTGCCTTCGTCCTTTCCTCCCGCAGTTCTGAAAGCTCTTGCAGTTCTCAGAGCCCTTCCAGTTCTCTATCTCTCCATCTCTGTGTCTCTTCCAGTTCTTTTGCAGCTCTCTCTCTACTCTGTGTCTTCTTCTCTAAGCTCTCTCATCCACTCTCTGAAGCTCTCTGGCTTAGCTTAATGGCTTCCCACAGAGTATATATATACCTTGTTTAGGGCCCTGGTGCTTAGTATCTACTTAGCAAAAGGGTGTGGTCCTGGGGCTTTGCCCCTACTTAGCAAATGGGCCTTCCTACAAACAGGCCTCTCCTAATCAAGCTTCCCTTAACTAGCTCCACCTGAGGCCTATTAAATGGGTGGGAAAGATCTTTGATCACATTAGCACCACAAGGTATCAAGCTAACTTCATACTGATTGTGCTGGGACTCACTCTCTTTTCACAGGTTGACAGACTAATGCAGAATACAGTACAGGTAGAAAGTGACCTCCAGGGCCATTGTTTCTAAAGCTACTTTAAGCTTAAACCTGGAACCACTTCCATGGGTTTAGGACTTAGGTTATATCAGTCATATGGCTTTTCCGGTTCCATTTGTTCCACTCCTACAACGGGGCACTTGGTTTTGTTCTTATGAATATGTAAGACTTGTTATCTAGAGAAATTATTTTGCCCATATTTTAAAATTTACTTAATGAATATCATCTTTCCTCAGAATTCTTTTGTTTCATTTTATATTCATAATCATAAGCTCAGAGATTTAGAGATAGAAGGGCTAAGGGACCTTAGGAGTCATTTACTCCAATTCCCTCATTTTACAGATGAAGAAACTGAGTTTCATAGAGGTTAAGTGACTGCCCCAAATGGCAGAACTGGCATTTCAACTTCAGGTGCATGACTCTAAATCCAATATTCATGGTATCAGATCATACTGCCTCCTTCAATTTAGGACCAACATAGGGCTTTTTGTATTTTCGAATCTATTTTTCTTTAAGGAACTTTAAGACGATCATTTTACAATCTTTTTTCTATTTTATTTATATTATTTTATTTTAAAATTTTTTTGAGGGGGGAAGGTAGAGCAATTGGGGTTAAGTGATTTGCCCAAGGTCATACAGCTAGTAAGTGTGTCAAGTATCTGAGGATATTTCAATCTTAAAATACAAATAAACATCTTAAAAACCACCTACACATAAAATAATAGCATTCTATTTTCCATTTAAAAAGTATTATAATATGAAAAAAACACCTTTCAGTATTAAGATTAAATAACACATTACAAATTTGGAAGAATTGCCCTCAAGGCCTTGGTGTCTGTGAGGCTCAGGAGGTCTTGTTCAATTTCAAATATAATGTAATTGCCCCCTAGAGGTGGCCATTTCTATTATAAGAAAAACAGATGACTCATAAAATGCACATATAAAGTAATTCTCATAAAAGTACAGAAATAAAAGCTAAATGGTTGGTTTATTATTTACAAGAATATATTCATCTATGAAGGCTGGATATAAAGCAAACTACTAATGTGGAATACTGGTTGGAGAGGGGGAAACTGAAGGGAAGATTAGTCCTGTGGCAAGTATAAAGTTTGGCATTGCACCTGGTGAGGGCACTTCAGTTTGTAATGACCCTCGAGTGCCTGATTATTAGTACACTGCTCTACCTTACTTTCCCTCTTAAAAACCCACTTAAGCCAATAAAGAAAGGAATTTCTGAAAAAGATGCCCCCCATAGAGCTCAATCTCTTTTCCTCTTCCCATTCTTTGGACAAAAGATAAACTTTAAAATTTGAATGGCATTCTGAAGGATGACAGTTGTCAATGAAAAGTAATTCATGTATTTGGAAGAAGAAAGTTAGCAATGTTGCTAACAATCTCAGGTGCATCCCACATCACAGACAATTAGATTTTGAAACAGTATTAGGGAAAGTGAGTTACTTTTCTCTTGGCTATATTTGAATCAGCATATAAGAGTGGCAAAATCTAACCAAAGCATACATTTTTAATGAACATTTCACCATAATACTTTGTAATTCAGGATGTATACTACATACAAAAGAATATTTTAAAATGACCAAACCTGATACTAGATGTGGTCCAATTTAATTCCTGCATTTGGATGAAGCTTGAATGTCCTTGCCTTTCTGCGATCATGTCAGAGGTAAGTCTGCCACCAAACAAGTCTTTTGCGTTCTCTATCTCTAGAGATTGCTAGATGAATATATTTTTAAAATGATATCTTTTCTTCATGATGGTAAATTCAGATGAATTAAAACAGAACTGTCATTTTTTTATGATTTTATCATAATCAGTGAAAAAATTCAAGTGACCTTCTAAGTCATTAACTATTCAATTCCAAATAACCAAATGGATTTGTAACCTCATCAATGTAGATATTCTTTCAAATTATTTTTCATGTCAAATTAAACTTCATTAATTAATTCATCACATATTTATTGAGCATCAACTATCAACCAATCAATTAAGAAGCATTTATTAATTCCAGTCACTAAGTCAGATAAGGAGAAATACAAAGGTAAAAATAAGATTCCCTATCCTCCACAAGTTTATTTTCTTTCTGGGGGAAATGGGATGTTGTAATGGTAATCAGGGCAGGACTTTTTGCTGTTCTTCTCTTAGGTGCCTTTAATGAGTCTGGCCTTTGTTTCAACAGGGAAGGTAAAGTGGGATCTTTTTGTCTTGGAATGCTTCTCAGCACTGGGGTGGTGGAGAGGCACTGATTTGTGTATGATGTGGTGCTTTCCCACACTCTGGTTTCACACACCCTAAATGGTGAGCCTTAAGCCCTCAGGGTCCCGAACAGGGTATGCATACTGGAAGATTAATGGTTCACTTTTGGGGGTACACTCGTTGAAAGAGTGACAAGACTCTGGGCAAGCCATTGAAACAGCACCCTGCCTCCCATGCCACCCCCAGCTTTGATAGATAACCCAGATGTTGGTGCTTCTCTGGTAACTAAGTATTGCTATGGATAGACTGGTTTGTATTATTTGCTCTGTTTATAATGTGTGTGATTTGTAATTTCTGTTTGTGTTTGCCCTGAAGTTCAGGAGGCTGATCTTTTCCCCTTGAACTAAGTGAATGATGTATGTATGTTTAATTAAACTGAGATTGTTAACCCCTTAAAGTTGCTCCAAGTTCACAGAGCTGCAGAAGAGAGTGCTGAGGGGAGAGTGGAAACCAAACAGCTTCGGATAGGAGGACTGAGAGGGGAGAGGACACAGGCAAGCAGATAGTTAGGATTCATGAGTGATTTTTCATGAGAAAGCCCTAGCAGGGGGGAAGGTTACAGGATGACTTGGCTCTTTGCTGTAATACTGTGTTTTAATCTCCTTGTTGCTACATTGAGGTGGACTTACTGGTTTTAGGATACAATTACTGCTATATTGAACTGGAATTACTGGTTCTAGGATTTGACTCTTTGGTGCCTAAATAAATGTTATACTTCCTCTGCCTTCTACCTAAAGAGTTTTTCATACTTTGCAATTCTGAACTATACAGGCATGTTCATGGTCATACCGGACGTCATGAATCTTGCCTTACTGATACAGATGTACACATACAAGTACATGTGAAATATACACAAAGTGAATACAAGATAATTGAGTAAGGAGAAGAATCAGGAGAGGCCTTTTGTAGGAGATGGTGTTGGAGCTAAGCTTTGAAAGAAGCTATCATTTCTAAGAAGTGGTGATGAGGAGGGCATGCATTCTACAAAGGCAAAAAGTAGAAAATGAGTCATGAGGAACAGCAGCAAATAGGCCACTTTGGTGGGCAAAGAAAGAAGCTTAAGAGAATAGGATGGAGGGGAGTACACAATTCATTATCACAACTATGAATGTGAACTTACCCATAAAACAGAAGAGGATGGAAGAATGGATTGGAAAGCAAAATCCAACAATATGTTGTTTTCAGTAAATACACGTGAAGCATAAAGATTCACACAAAGTTAAAGTAAGTTTACAGCAAAATATACTATGTATCAGCTGAACTAAAAAAAAGCAAGGGTAGTGACCATGATCTCAGACCAGACGATAACAAAAACTAGAAAACAGACAAAGAGAAAAAACTCAAACTATAAATATCAAAATAGCAATTAAAGACAAGAACTACGAATGGAATGACTTAACAACAACTCCTGAGGCCTGAAGAAGCCTGCTACCATCACCTTCTGACACAGAAGTGACAGACTTATAATGCAAAATTTGGCGTATATTTTTGGACATGCCCAATGTAGGAATTTGATTTAACTATGGGGAGATAAGGGGAGATAAAGTTCTTCCTGCAAAAAAGGAGAAGAGAATCTGAAGGAAGGCCAGAGAGAATTACAGATAAGTAGCTTTGAAAGTTACATGGTGAATTTATTATACATTTAAAAAGAAAAGCAAAATCTATGTAATGGAAAATCACAGTTTCATGTACAATCCTCTCCTGTTCCACAATGAATAATGAAATATTTATTTTATTCAATGCATGTTAAATTCAGAATAATAATAAAAACATACTTTAAAAAGCAAATAAATAAATAATGCCCAGATCTATTAGGACTAGAGGGCAAAGTAAAAATTGAAAAAAATCCTTAGTCACTTCCTGAAGAAATTCCAAAATAAAAAATCCAAGGAATGCAACAAACAAAATCCAGAGCTTCCAGTTCAAGGAAAAAATATTGTAAGCAAATAGAAATAAAGAGTTCAAATACTAAGGAGCTAAAGTTAGAATCACATAAGACCTGGCTGCTACTACTATGAAGAAGAAAAGAACCTGGAATATGAAATTCCAAAAGGCGAAAGATAAAGACTTACAACCAAGAATAACTTATCCAGGAAAGACTACTATAATCTTTGGGGGTGGGAGTAGGCAATGGACCATTCACCAAATAGAGGACTTCCAAGTGTGCTTGATAAAGAGACCAGAGCTAAGTATATTGGTTGAAATGTAAACACAGGAGTCGAGAAACATAGAAAGGAAAATACACTTGATTAATATGAAGGGACTATATGATGAAACATTTATATACTAATAAGAGAAAAAGAAGCAAGTATTCTCTCAAATGTCTTTGATAGTAAGTAACGTCTTTAAGGTCATAGAAAGAGTAAATAAAGGAGATGGCCTGGGTGCAATTTTGTTACATTTTTATAACATTAAGAGAAAAAAGAAAAGGAAGGAAAAATGAACACATAAGGGAAAAAAGTGGAGAAGGCGGTGGAACTTACGATATCACATAATTAGGGTGCACAAGAATAATTATAGCCATGGAAGAAGGGATGGTGGTGGTGGAGGGAAACAGACTACATATGAACCTTACTTCATCTGAACCTAAAGAGAAGTTTAATTCTTCCCTCCCATGACAGGCCACCAAATACTTGAAGACAGCTAACGTTGTCCCTGAATCTTCTCTTCTAAACATTCCCATTTACTCCGATGACAAAGACTCAGAGCTCTTCCCTAACATCCCCAGAGGGCCCTGCCCTCTTTTGTACATTCTCAAGCTTGTCACATCCTCCTTAAATGTTTCTTAACTGGACACAGTATTTCAGATGAGGCCTGATGAGAGCAGAGTATGATGTAACTATCAATTCCCCATATCTAGATACTATGTCTCTCTTAATGCAGGCTGAAATTACATTAGGTTTTTTGGCTTCTGCACCAAACTGGTCACTCATAAATATTTCACTTCTTTTTCAGAACAACTAGTATCTATTCATGTCTCCAATGAATAAATGAATGAATGAAAAAATGTTTTTTAGCACTTACTATATGCAAAGCATTGTGCACTAGGGATACAAACAGAAAGTCAGGACAGTCCCTACTCTCAATAGTAAGGGAAGACAACACATACTAGAGTTTTTAGCTAAAAGTGATATGGAAGGGCCTCATGGTCCTTAGGGTGGAGCAGCAAAGCAGATGGTAATATGTATTCTTTAATGTTATTTCCACTGAAGAAGGCACATCCATTTATAAAGTTGAAGCATTCAATGGTACCAAGAACTCCAGCTAAGAGAACTTTCTTTTCTGGGACTTAAGTAACTGTAGCTATTAAGAGGCAGGGAGGTTGCCCCTATCAGGTTGTATATTCACAAGGGATGATTTTCTGGATAATGCCTGTGGGGACTCAGCTTATACTACAGATTCCTGGCGTACCTCAGTGCAAACCTCCTGTCACAATGACAATGAATATTAAACAACTAACTACTCTGAGTCCACTAACAACTATTCTCTCTATCAGAGGAATAGGCTAGTACAGGGTAAAGTTCTGCTCTGGTATATATACATGCCAACCTAAGAATATCATTCAGGCCCATTTTTCAGCTCCCCTGTTTTCTTCAATGTGGTACTAGCAAGAAAGAGTGGCAATAACTGATAAAAGAAAGATCTGTAGGAAGTAGAAAGAAATAAGACTGAGGACAGAAGTGAAAAGGATAATTCTAAATAGAACAAGTAAATTACATTTTCCCATATGTACTCATTCATTCTATGCCTAGTGAGAAATATCATGTGCTTTGACACTGGAGAAGATACAAATTAAGAAAATCTCAGGCCCTGTCATCCAGGAGCTTATAATCTACTAGAAATATGTAGGACAAGGATAGGGAATAGATGTGTAATTTGATTGGTATACGGAGCTCCTTGCATGAGAAAACTTCCTCTATTAAGGTAGGTCAGCAATTTCTCTGTATCTTAAGAGTACTAAGTGACTAAGTGATATGTGGAGGGTCACCTAGCCAGCATTTGTCAGAGGGAGACATAATCTCAGATTTTCCTAGTTCTGAGGCTGGCTTTTTATTCACTCCATCATATTGCCTCCAGCTTCATTTAGTAAGCTTCTGTGTTACAGCAAAAAAGGTAGATGTTGGGAATAACTCAGAGCTGAGGTTTTGCAAGAGACAGGTGACATAGGACAAGGGGGCAAAAAGATTCACAATCAAAGGGCAGTGGAGAACTAAATTGGCTAACTATAGGGTCTATATTGTAAAAGGAAAAAAAGCGAAGTCAGAAAAAAGCCTGAGAAAGTATTGAAGTGAGGGGGGATTGGAAGTCTTGAGGAGACCTAAAAGTAGGTTTAGGAAAGATCATACATAGGGAGGGATAAAGTGGGAGATTATGGTCAGACAGAATGTCAGAGTTTGTAATTCAATTTTCAAGAGAAATACTTGTGAATAATGATAAGATCTGGTGTTTAACCAACCCATCCTTATGTGTGGCTAAGGTGCAGTGAAGGTATAGAACGGTGGATATAAGGTGGCTGAGGAATTGTGAGTTTGGAGAATTTGAGGGGACAGCTAAGTGGTGCCGTGGATAGAGTGCTGAGTCTGGAGTCAGGAAAACCTGAATTCAAATCTGATTTCAGAAACTTGCTAGTTGCGTGACCGCAGGCAAGTCACATAACTCTATCCATTTCACTTTCTTCATCTGTAAAATGAACTGAGGTAGGAAATGGCAAATTACTCCAGTATCTTTGCTAAGAAAACCCAAAATGGTGTCATGAAGGGCCAGACATGACTGAAACGACTGAACAAGAGCAATATGAATGCTGAAATAGTCTCCTACTAAAAAGGGCAGGAGTTGAAAAGGAGAGGAAGATAATGACCTTGAATTGAATTCCTTGGGGAAAAATTGGGAGGGAGACCAGTAGAAAAGCCACCATGATCTAAACTGGATAAGAAAAATGTGATTGGGGACAGAGCCAAGATGGCAGAGTAAAAGCAGGGACCTGAGTGAGCTCTTGCCTAAATCCCTCCAAACACCTGTAAAAAATGACTCTAAACAAATCCTAAAACTATAGAACCCATGAAATGACAGAATGAAACAAGTCTCCTCCCCAAGACGGCCTGGATGCTCACTGGGAAGGGTCTATCGCACTGTGCTGGGAGCAGAGTGTGGCCCAGCATAGGCTGAGCCAGCACAGACCAGGCCAGAGCAGACAGTAAGGAGCAGGCCTCAGGGCACTTAATCACTGAGCTGTGGCCATTTCCAGACTTCTCAATCCCACAAACGCTAAAGACAACTTAGCAGGTCACTGGGAAAACTGATGGCCCTGGGTGAGAAGGGTAAGGTGAGGCCCCAGTCCTTGGGCTGCAGAGGTGGCTGTAGCGGCAGCGGCAGCAGCAGCAGCAGCAGCAGCAGCTGCTGCTTCCAGAGCTCCAGGCCCAAAGATGCTGGGTGGAATCAAGAGGCTGATCACAGTGGGAGTGCAGGGATCTCTTTGCTGGTGCTGAGGCAGGATTCTCTTGCTTAGGCCTATGTGGATCTGGGTCACAGTCCTGCTTGGCAGTCCTGGGGTGAGGGTGTGGCACAGCTTCTGGTGGCTGTGGAGAAGGAGTCCTCCTAGCAGTTCCAAGGCAGAAAAGAGTGCCTGAGATCACTCACAGACTAGAGCACAGGCCAGGAGAGGAGGAAACACCTCTCACTGGATCATACCACCTCAGAAGAACTGAAAATTTACAGGTGCATACAAGTAGCTCAGAAAATAGCAGTGCAAAACCCCTGAAGTTTGGGACAGAGCACTCTCCACTACGTAAGCAGAGTCATACCTTGACAAAGAGCTCAAAAGTCAAGTAATTGGCTGGAAAAATGAGCAGACAGTGTAAAAAAAAAACTCGAGACAATGGAATCTTACTTTGGTGACAAAGAAGATCAAAACATACAGCCAGAAGATGACAACAAGTCAAAGATCCTACATCAAAAGTCTCCAAGAAAAATATGAATTGGTCCATGGCCTAAGGGCCATGGAAGAGCTCAAAAAGTATTTGGAAAATCAAGTAAGAGAAGTAGAGGAAAAATTGGGAAAAGAAATGAGAGGGATGCAAGAAAATCATGAAAAATGAGTCAACAGCTTGCTCCTTTAGGAGACCCAAAAAATACAGAAAAAATAACACCCTAAAAAATAGACTAATCCAAATGGCGAAAGAGGTCCAAAAAGCCAATGGCGAGAAGAATGCCTTAAAAAACAGGATTGGCCAAATGGAAAAAGAGGTCCAAAAGTTCACTGAAGAAAATAATTCCTTAAAAATTAGAATGGAGCAAATGGAAGGTAATGACTTTATGAAAAATCAAGAAATTATAAAACAGAAACAAAAGAATGAAAAAAACAGAAGACAAGGTGAAATACCTCACTGGAAAAACCACTGACCTGGAAAACAGATCCAGAAGAGATAATTAAGAAATTATTGGACTACCTGAAAGCCATGATAAAAAAAACCTAGACGACATCTTTCAAGAAATTATCAAGGAAAACTGCCCTGATATTCTAGAACCAGAGGGTAAAATAGAAATGGAAAGAATCCACCAATTGCCTCATGAAAAAGATCCCAAAATGAAAACTGCTAGGAATATTGTAGCCAAATTCTAGAGTTTCCAGGTCAAGGAGACAATATTACAAGCAGCTAGAAAGAAACAATTCAAGTATTGTGGAAACACAATCAGGATAACACAAGATCTAGTAGCTTCTAAATTAAAGGATCAAAGGGCTTGGAATATGGTATTCTGGAGGTCAAAAGAGCTAGGATTAAAACCAAGAATTACCTACCCAGCAAAACTGAGTATAATACTTCAGGGGAAAAAATGGATTTTCAATGAAATAGAGGACTTTCAAGCATTCTTGATGAGAAGACCAGAGCTGAATAGAAAATTTGACTTTCTCTGCTACTGACAAAGAATTCCAGTAACGCAGACAGAACTTCACTTTTGAAGCTAGGAAGTTTCTAGGGCTAGAATTGAACTCAGGAAGATGAATCTTTTTGACTCCAGGCCCAGTATCCCACTGTCCCACCGAAGTAAAGATTACCCTTTGTAAAAACTAATTGATGCCAAATGTTTAAATGGAGTTGCAGTGCTAGGAACTGGCACCTAATAAGGGAGGGAACATATCCAGTGGGGCTTAAGCAGAGAACAGTATAGAAAAGGGATTCACCAACCCCTCAAGGTTATGCACTGGAACAGATATAGCAGTCTGGCCTTGGGAAAGTCAGTAAGTATACTTGTTAAATAAATATATACATACATACTTATATACTACACAGATATATACATGTTGCAGTACCTGGCACATAGCAAAGTGCTTAATAAATGCTCTATTTCTCTATATTATTATGCATGTACTTTATTATCTATAATATATATATATATATATTCACATATAAACACAATTTTAAACTACTTCTAAAATTTGTTTTATAGGCTTGCATTTTTCTAAACTTCATAAGGTTGGGTGTCACAGCACAAAGGTAGTCAAGCTCAAAATGATTATAGCTAATTAATTTGAAAATACACAACTTGGGCTAAATACTGTAGTAAAAACAACTCACTACTGAGACTCCATCCAACGCTTTGAGATCTGGAAGGTGGAAGATTACAAACAACCGGTAGTTTTCTTGATTCCATACAATAAGATTTCCACACATGTCTAAAATGACCAGATTGTGTAAACCCTAGTAAAATAAAAACATTTTGAATTCACATAAAGTTTCTATGTATGCTTTTATTTAATCCCATGAAAAATTTCATTAACACTGATTTTAAATCACTAATTGACTCTATACTTGAGTAACAATGGGTACTGTCATATGCATTTGCTTCACCTTCTTGGGTGACTAGGGTCCCTTCCTTTAATACTTCAGAACTGGAAACACCAAGATGAGAAGGATATAGCAAAATCATCACTGACAAGGATTAGCTGAAGGCAGTAGTGGTGATGTTTAATTGCAGAAGAGGGAGATTTAGGGAAAACATGATAGCTGTCTTTAAGTATTTGAAGGTCTGTCATGTGAAAGAGGGATTCTACTTCTTTCGATTGAGTCCAGAAGGCAGAATTAGGAGAAATGAGTGGAATTTACAGAGAGGAATGTTTTAGCTTCATAGAAGAGTAATAGTAGGGGGAAAAGGCCCTATTAGTCTTGGACCAATGAATTTATAGATGAAAGAGCCAAGAATTCTGGCTGAGTGGGTAGTAGACAATTATCTTACCTTCTGGGCACTCAGCCTACTTGTTTACATGGGTAATCAGGAGAGACTGGTTTTCAAAAACGTAGGAGCCCCAAACTTCTAGCTGATTGGAAACTATTACGCAAATTATGATTAACAAGTTTATAGCCTAGGCTTCAGAGATGAAAATTTGGAGATTATGTTGGAAATTCACTATAAACTAGGGGGAGGTCTCTGATCACATGGAACAATATCTGTATCAGGAAAGTAGCAAAATGATCAAAACTAAGGGTCTTAGCTAGGTGGGACAATCTTCCTCTTTACTCTAAAGAACTGGGTATCTGGGGCTGAGAATGTACTGTTAGGTGGATGGGCAGTCTCTGAGCTCAGACTTGGAGTGAACAAAGGAGTGAGGTTTTTTTGCTTTTTAGGTGTGTGTGTGTGTGTGTGTGTGTGTGTGTGTGTGTGTGTGTGTTTTCTAAAAGACCTATCTAAAAAAAGCCAAACCAAATGTACAAAACATGGCCACATTTCTGGCTGACCCAGAAGATGGAAGGCAATAGGGAGTATATTTAAGCAACAATCATAGAAAATACTTGCCCTGAATCCTATGGAAGCTAAAAGACCAGTATTCAACAGATACTATGGGTCCAGCAGGGCAGTATCTGGTGGAGCCTACAAGACAAACTGAGAGTAGGCTTGACTGGTAGAGTCTACAAGGCCAGTGTTGACAGGTATTGGTAGGAGCAGCATGATGACATCACCGGAAAACATTTGTGATTCTGCAGCGTCAGGGGCATGAGTTGCCCTTCCACACATATTCCTTGGCCACATATATTCTTTGTGTATGTCACTACGTTTTTCTATATGTGTGCCCACTATTCAGCTGATGCTATATATATCTGTGGGAGACAGTGCCCAGGTTTATCAGGGAAATATTTTGTTGCTACTTTTTTTACAATGCCATTTCATTACATGCCTTTGCTTTGAAATAATTGTATCCCCTGACCAACTATTACTGGAAAATATATTGGTAGGGTCTCACGAGTTATAGTTTTAGGGGATGCAGAACCAGAGAACCTTGAATTTTTCTACTTTGGGATCTAACCTATGATTTCGGGATTGCTTTTAGGAGCCATATAATAAACCCTAGGTGCCACATAAGGAAAAACTTCCTGACAATTGAAGCTACATAAAAGTAGAATTGGATCTCCCAGGAAGTAGCAAGTTCCCCATTACTAGAAGTCTTCGAGAAAAATTGGATGACCATTTGTTGGGGAAGTCACAAAGAGGATTCCTGTTTGGTTTATATTGGACTAGGTAACCTCCAAAGTCACTTCCAACTTGGTGATTCTTTAAGAATGTAGTTACAGGGGGCAGAGCCAAGATGGCCGCTGGAAAGCAGGAACTTGCGTGAGCTCCCCGCCAAGTCCCTCCAAAAACCTATAAAAATGGCTCTGAACAAATTCTAGAACTGTAGAACCCACAAAATAGCAGAGGGAAGCAGGGCTCCAGGCCAGGACAGCCTGGATGGTCGCTGGGTAAGGTCTATCATGCACGGAGCTGGGAGCAGAGGGGAGTAGAGCCCAGCGTGGGCGGCAGCAGGACCAACCAGAAAGGGGGCCAGGCAGAACAGGCCCTAGAACCCTGAATCACTGAGCTGTGGCAGTTACCAGACTTCTCAACCCACAAACACCAAAGACAAAAGAGAAGGTTAGTGGGAAAAGCTGATGGGACAGAGTGAAAGGAATCCATGGTTCAGCCACTGCCCCAGGGGCAGCAGAGGTGGTGCAGCTACAGAACTACAGCTGCAGTTGCTTCAGGCCCCAGGCCCACATTGGGGGAGGAATTAAGTGGCAGATCAGAGCTGGAGTGTAGAGCCTGCTTAAGATCTCAGTCAGGTCCAGGTTGGCAGTTCTTGGGGAAGGAGGAGTGCTGGTGTGGCAGAGCTGGCTGTATAGGAATAGCTCTGAAAACAACAGAGCATCCCCTCAAGCTTGGAACAAAGTACTCTGTACAAGCAGTCACACCCTGACAAAAAACTCAAGGGTCAAGTAAGTTGGCTGGGAACATGGCCAGGCAGCAAAAACGCTCTCAGATTCAGACTCAGACTTTGGAATCTTTCTTTGGTGACAAAGAAGACCAAAACATGCAGCCAAAAGAAGTCAACAAAGTCTAAGAGCCTACATCAAAAGCCTCCAAGAAAAACATGAACTGGTCTCAGGCCATGGAAGAGCTCAAAAAGGATTTGGAAAAGCAAGTTAGAGAAGTAGAGGAAAAATTGGGACGAGAAATGAGAAGGATGCAAGAAAACCATAAAAGAGAAGGCAATGACGGGCTAAATGAGACCCCCCAAAATACAGAAAAAATACTGAAGAAAACACCTTAAAAATAGACTAACTCAAATGGCAAAAGAGCTCCAAAAAGCCAATGAGGAGAAGAATGCCTTGAAAGGCAGAATTACCCAAATGGAAGAGGAGGTCCAAAAGACCACTGAAGAAAATACTACTTTAAAAATTAGATTGGAGCAAGTGGAAGCTAGTGACTTTATGAGAAATCAAGATATTATAAAACAGAACCAAAGAAATTGAAAAGTGGAAGACAATGTGAAATATCTCATTGGAAAAACCACTGACCTGGAAAATAGATTCAGGAGAGATAATTTAAAAATTATTGAACTACCTGAAAGCCATAATAAAAAAAAGAGCCTAGATATCTTCTTTCAAGAAATTATCAAGGAGAACTGCCCTGATATTCTAGAGCCACAGGGCAAAATAGACATTGAAAGAATCCACTGATCGCCTCCTCAAATAGATCCCAAAAAGAAATCTCCTAGGAATATTGTCGCCAAATTCCAGAGCTCCCAGATCAAGGAGAAAATACTGCAAGCAGCCAGAAAGAAACAATTTGAGTATTGTGGAAACACAATCAGAATAATACAAGATCTAGCAGCTTCTACATTAAGGGATCAAAGGGCTTGGAATATGATATTCTGGAGGTCAATGGAGCTAGGATTAAAACCAAGAATCACCCACCCAGCAAAACTGAGTATTATGCTCCAAGGCAAAATATAGACTTTCAACAAAATAGAGGACTTTCAAGGTTTCTCAGTGAAAAGACCAGAGTTGAATAGAAAATATGACTTTCAAACACAAGAATCAAGAGAAGCATGAAAAGGTAAACAAGAAAAAGAAATCACAAGGGACTTACCAAAGTTGAATTGTTTTGTTTACATTCCTACATGGAAAGATGATGTGTATGATTCATGAGACCTCAATATTAGGGTAGCTGAAGGGAATATGCATATATATGTATGTATATATATGTGTGTGTATGTATATATGTATGTGTGTATATATATGTATATATATGCACATATATAGACAGAGGGCACAGGGTGAGTTGAATATGAAGGGATGATATCTAAAAAAATAAAATCAAATTAAGGGATGAGAGAGGAAAATATTGAGAGAGGGAGAAAGGGAGAGACAGAACAGGTAAATTATCTCACATAAAAGTGGCAAGAAAAACAGTTCTGTAGGAAGGGAAGAGGGGGCAGGTGATGAGATTTGAATGAATCTTGCTCTCATCGGATTTGACCTGAGGAGGGAATACCGTACACACTCAATTGGGTATCTTACCCCACAGGAAAAAAGGAGGAAGAAGACAAAAAAGGGGGGATGATAGAAGGGAGGGCAGATAGGGGGAGGAGGTAATCAAAAACAAACACTTTCGAAAAGGGACAGGGTCAAGGGAGAAAATTCAATAAAGGGGGATAGGTTAGGAAGGAGCAAAATATGTTAGTGTTTCACAACATGAGTATTGTGGAATGGTTTTACATAATGATACACATGTGGCCTATGCTGAATTGCTTGCCTTCTTAGGGAGGGTGGGTGGGAAGGGAAGAGGGGAGAGAATTTAGAACTCAAAGTTTTAAAAACAAATATTCAAAAACAAAAAAAAAGTTTTTGTATGCAACTAGGAAATAAGATACACAGAAAATGGGGCGTAGGAATTTATCTGGCCCTACAAGAAAGGAAGGGAAAAGGGGATGGGAGGGAAGTGGGGTGACAGAAGGGAGGGCTGAGTGGGGAATGGGGCAACCAGAATATACGTCATCTTGGAGTGGGTGGGAGGGTAGAAATGGGAAGAAAATTCGTAATTCAAACTCTTGTGAAAATCAATGCTGAAAACTAAAAATATTAAATAAAAAAGATAAAAAAGAGTGTGATTACAATGAATTCATGACACAAGAGATAGAGAGCATTACAAAATACAAAATGGATAATTTTGATTATGTTAAATTGAAAAGTTTTTGTATAAAAAAAGCCAATGCATCGAAGATTGGGAGGGAAGCAGAAAATTGGGAGAAAATCTTTACAACTAGTATCTCTGATAAAAGGTGTCATCTCTAAAATATACAGGGAACTATGCCAAATTTATAGGAATACAAGTCATCCCCCAATTGAGAAATGGTCAAAGGATATGAACAGGCAGTTTTCAGAGGAAGAAATTAAAGATATCTATAGGCATATGAAAAAATGCTCTAAATCACCACTGATTAGAGAAATACAAATCAAAGACAAACCTTAGGTACCACATTTCTCCTGTCAGATTGGCTAAAATGACAAAACAGGAAAATGATAAATGCTGGAGAATATGTGGGAAAATTGGAACACTGTTACATTGCTGGTTGAGTTGTGAACTGATCCAGCTATTCTGGAGAGCAATTTGGAATTATGCCCAAAGGGCTATAAAAATGTTCATATCCTTTCACCCAGCAATACCACTTCTAGGGTTGTATCCCAAAGAGAATACACAAGTTGGAAAAGGACCCATATGTACAAAAATATTTATAGTGGCTCTTTTTGTAGTAGAGAAGAATTGGAAATCAAGGGGATGCCCACCAATTGGGGAGTGGCTGAACAAATTGTGGTATATGAATGTAATGGAATACTATTGTGCTATAAGAAAAGGGGAAGATATGGACTGCATAATAACCTGGAAAAACCTACACTATATAATGCTGAGAGAGCGGAGCAGGACTAGGAGAACATTATACACAACCACAGATATATGGATTCTGTAATGACTAACCTTGAGAGACCTTGCACTTCTGAAAAATACAAGGTTCAAAGACAACTCCAAAGGACTCATGAGGGAGAGAGCTATCTACATCCAGAGAAAGAACTATAGAGACTGAGTGCAGATTGAGGCAAACTGTTTGCTCTCCTTTTTTTTCTCTTTTGTTTTTGGTTTGTTTTTTTTTTTTTGGTTTTGTTTCTTCTTTATTATGATTCATTCCATTGGTCATAAT
Organism: Trichosurus vulpecula; assembly: GCF_011100635.1. Lineage (NCBI taxonomy): Eukaryota > Metazoa > Chordata > Mammalia > Diprotodontia > Phalangeridae > Trichosurus > Trichosurus vulpecula. The sequence continues at coordinate 215,159,641 of NC_050580.1, read as the reverse complement.
TCTTCTTTACAACTTGACTATTGTGTAAATAAGTTCAATGCAAAGTTATATGTAGAAGATATATTGGATTCCATGCCGTCTTGGGAAGGGAGGGAGGAGTGGGGGGAAGAAAATCTGAAACTCAAAATCATGCAGAACTGAGTGTTGTAAACTAAAAATAAAAAAATCTTAATTCAATAAAAGGAAAAAAAGAATGTGGTTCTGTGATTGAGCAATCCATGAAATCTGATATAGAGTTACTCTCTCCATCCATGCGGACTACAATTAATACCTTAGTAAATTATCTTTATGAGTTTCTGTGACCAAAAACCTTTATCGCCTGGTCTTTTGGTGATGAATCTCTTCAAATTTATCTAGGTTATTCTTCAAACAATACATAACAAAAAACAAAAGAAGATTGGCTAAGGTTTTCATGAGTGTCTAAGGGGCTCCACTGCTTTTTCCTTAGTACCACTGAACAGAATGAAATATCATTTCAAAGTCCTCTCTAAACTGTTGACATTTATAAGACAGGGTGCCTATAGCCCACATTTTTCTCTAATCCCAATAGGGATTCTCACCATGTTACACAGGTCCTAGTCCTGAACAAAAGTCCTACTCTGCTATCTCACTGAGGCATGAGTATGCATGTATACGTTTATGTACGTAAATATATAGATATACTTATGTTCATATTATGCCTGCACATAAAAACATAAAGGGCAAATATGCATTATTAAATCATCATCACTCTAAAACTCCTAAACTCTAAAACATTAAAATTTACCTTTAAATTGTAGATCTCCTGGTTGGTAGCAATAAAATTATTGTTTATATATAATTCAATTATGGTGTAAGCTTTTTGTAAACCAACCAATGAAGTGATCTTGTTATTTTCGAGAGAAAGGTAATGAAGATGAAGCATGTTTTCAAAGACGCGTTTTTCCAATCCAGTAAGGAGATTATTATTTATGCTGAAACGAGTTAGTTTGGTCAGTTTTGAAATGCCTAAGAAAATAATCAAATATAAGAGAAATTCAGAACAAAAGAAAAAAATTAGGCTTCAAAAGTGAAGTTCTGGCTGCATTACTGGAATTCTTTGGCAGTAGCAGAGAACTTGAAGGACCCTATCACTTCATTTTCTTCTATGGAAGAAGCAAAGATTATGATATATAACCTTTTAGACCAATCATGTTTTGGTTTTCTCAATTGAATCATTCTCCTTTAAGTGATTAGAAAAGGAAGTCTATCTAGGAAATGTCATTTTGCTTTCAGTTCATCATGAAATAAACCCTGACCAGTTTTTATCATGAATGCACAGAATTCATACTTATTAGTAAAGACCTAACTTACCTCCTGAAGATTTCCAAATAATTCAAAGAACTAGAAAATGGCAAAGGGTGAACTGGCACTATTAATACTTCATTAGTATTATTTAGTATCATTTGTAATAATTCCACCCTGTTTATGAGTAGCCTATTTGGAAGATTTGAAAGAATACCTTTCCTGTTTTGCATGCCTTGTAGAATGATTGTAGAGAAATGCAACATGGCTCTGAGTTGAATAGAGCCAAGAAAACAAAGAAGGCAGTAATCTAGAATAGAACTTCCAGTAGAAAAAAATTCCCTAGTGTGGATATTAGGTTCATGTATGCTCCTTTAGAAAAATGGGATATCTATGTCCAAATCCAGGTTAGCCGTGTAGCAAAAATACAGGCTGACTGGCAGCAGGCTAGTCTGTCTACCTTCTACTAGGATTAAGGACAAGAAGATGACTGTAGAGAAAGGAGGTATAATAGGGTCCTCTGTCCACTCTATGTTCAGAAAGATTCATGATTAGCACTATACTACTTAGGAGTGGAAGACTTTTACCCATTTAAAATTATAAGACTATAATAACTATTAACAACAAAAACAATCACAACTGATGTTTATAACTGAATCCGATGCCAGAATTTCCCAAAATATCTTCCATGGAACTTTAGTGTTCTGTATAAAGCACATAGGGATTCTGTGAGAACATGTCAATGCAAAGACTATTTTATCCTCTAAAATATTAAATATGAAATTATGTATGTATCAAAATATGTGTGCATGGTATATTATGGAAGTAAACTTAATTTTAAAATTATGCTTAAAATTCACCTGTTCCTTTTTTTATGATAGGTATGTGGGTATATGTGGAAGGGAGGCAGGTGCCACATACCACCACAGTCACTTAGATTAGCATTTAGATCCTCTCAACATATTATAAGCCACAAAGTATTATTTGATCAAATTGGTTCAGGTATTGTAATTTAAAATTCTAATACTCATTTCTTTTTTTTGTATAAATGTAATGCGGGGTGCAGGAGAACATCTGATCAACTGGATGAGATTAAAGGCTATGAACCTTTGTCAGAAGGGTCGTAGTTCTTAAAGGTAGACATGTGCCTTAGCCCCTTACTGGGCAGGCACAGCAAACATTTCTGATTGGTTCCTCATGACAGGTGCTGCCTCTAAGATAATTGCCAACTGAGAGTCAAGAGGGGAGAGGATTATTATTAAAGGAGCTACCCTAGGAATGTAATGGGAGGGATTGGGGAGCCCTTGCTCAGCACTGGCAAGACTCACTTCTTCAGTACTGAAGCAAATGAAGAGGAAGCCATCGGAAATGCATGAAGGGATGGCTCTGGTAGCTCTCTAGTGGCACAATCGCCTCTGAGAAGCAGCAAGGATGGATATTGGACATAGAATGGGCAAGACAATTTACTTACTTAGTAGCCTATAGTATGTTTGCTGGTATTAAGTCTCTTAACTGAAATCTTAAATTTCCAACTGCCAATAATCTTAAACTTGGATAAAGAGAAGAATCCAGGAAAAAGGGATGAGGATTATTTCAACTTTCTCCGGAGCTTGACATTTAGATTCAAGCTGAATATTTTGCATTGCCTCTCATTGTTACTGTGGTGCTAATCCTGATTAAGGATCTCCCCGCCCCTACATTTAATAGGCATCAGGTGGAGCTAGTTAAGGGAAGCTTGATTAGGGGGAGGCTTGTTTGTAGGCAGGCCCTTACCTTTTTGCTGATTAGGTGCTAAGCTCCAGGTCCACACCTTTTTTGCTAAGTAGGTACTGAGCCCCAGGTCCACACCCTTTCACTGATTAGGTGTGAAGACCTCAGGCCCTAAACAGGGTATATATACCATGAGGGTAGCTATTAAACTCAGAGTAGAGAGAGCTAGAAGAAGATAGTACTGAGAGAAGAAGAGATAGAGACGGAGAACTGGAAGAGACAGAGAGAACTGGAAGGGCTCTGAGAACTGCAAGGGCTTTCAGAACTTTGGGAGGAGAGGACACAGGCAAGCAGACAGTTAAGATTTGTGAGTGTTTAAGGGAAGGCCCTAGCAGAGTGTTTGAGGGAAGGTTACAGGATGGCTTGTCTCTTTGCTGTGACATTGTGTTTTAATTTTCTTGCTGTTACATTGAAGTAGACTTACTGGTTTTGGGATGCAATTGTTGCTATGTCGAACTGGAGTTATTGGTTTTGGGATTGATCCTCTGGGGTCTGAATAAATGTTTTACTTCTGCCTTCTATATAGAGAGTCTCATATTTTGCCATTCTGAACTATACAGGCATATTCATGGTCACCATTGGTACTGTGAATCTTGCCTTACCGATACAGTTACTGAGGCTTTAATTACTGTGACTGTATCTGATGTGATCCTTATGAAAAGTTTCATTTGATTTCAAAATCTGTTGAATAATTTTCACTTTTGTTCAAGTCTAAAAAATGTCAAAACACAACTTTAAAAATGCAAATTTAATTAAGAGTGTTATGACTTTTTTTCCTTTGGTTTCCTGTTTTCACTCTTGGAATGACAACAGAAATTCAAGTTAGGACAGAGAAGTACAGGAGGAGGCTGAAGGACGTAGAAGAGGCCACCTGAGCTTGTTCATTTGCTGCAGTAGAAAGAATATTGAATTCAGGGCCAGAGTACCTCGGTTCAAATTCTGGCTCTGCTATTATTACCAGTATCACCTAGGGCAAACCACTTTACCCACTCTGTGCCTCAGTTTCTTCAGCTGTAAAGTCAGAGTTTTGGACTTGACTTCCAAGGTCCTTTCTAGCCCTAAATTTATGATCTAATGTACTTGTGTAAATAAACTGCAGTTTGTTACTGACATCCCCCTAAGAGAGTTGGAATCTTGTGATAATGATGGGGTGCTTGGGTGCCTGTGTCTGAACCTCAATTCCAAAACCACGTACAGTTCTAAAATCACATCTCTCCCTAGCCTCAAAATACTGTCTCTGTAGCTCAAGGACAGCATGCCCCAGCAACTTATCTCTACTCCTTTCATGGTAGGCAGGCCTGTGTACTGATAATTGTCTGTGTACTGGGTCATGACCATACTCACTACTTACTGACCTTACTGATATATATCCTAGATATGGTCAAATGTATATTCTCGTACTTTTATGTTGTCTAACAAGACATTTGATGAAAGCCACCTAGATATTCATAGTCAGTCCTGACCGACAGTGACGTTTCACAGTCAAAACCACACCTCCAGGTCGCCATCCCCCTTGGGCTATTTCCCAGTGAACTCTGGGTAATATGCCTGCACAGTAGATACAAAAAGTGCGTGTTCTTTAAGAACTGACCACACCTTAAACACTCCCTAATCCCACCCCAAAACACCTAATTAACCTGTTTCACCCCTAAATCTCTTATAAAAGCTCTTCCTGCACCCCTCTAAGGTTGCAGGTTCCCTAAGAACTCCTGCTCATTGTAAAGCGTAATAAATCTTTGCCATCTTGACTTAAAGAATGCTTGAGATCGTGAATTCATTCCGGACAGCCCCAACCTTCTCCAATACTTGGGTCCTTGAAGCGGTACTCCCCCTCAACCAGAAACTCCATTCCTGGGAACTTTAGTTTTGGGATCCCTGAATCCCTGGGTTTCTTCCCCTCAACAATTCTAATGTCAAGGAACTCTTTATAACTTTCTTATGACTTCTTGAGGAAGCATTGGTGATAGGCTCTTAGCTTTAGAGCTGTAAGGGACCTTAGATATCATCTAGAATCAACTCACTCATTTTATGGATGAGAAAGCTGAAGTTCAGAACAGTAAGTCATTTTTCCCATAGGTTCACAAAAGAAGTTGAGTAGCAGAACCAGGATTTAAATCCAAGTTTTGAAAAACACTGTATGTACTTATGTACTATTTTTTACTTGATGTATTAAGCATTAATATTGCTAAGATTTCTCATTTCTGAAACCCATTACCTTCTAGTTTTGAGATGCAGTTTCCATCTAAAGTGAGCTCTTCCAAATTAACACAAGATTCCAAACCTTCAATTTTTGTGAGATTATTATTGCTAAATGATGCCCATCGCAAATTCACCAATTTTTCCAAATTAGTGATTTCAAAGAGATTTTGTCCATCCAAATTTAAGGCAGTTATCTGTTGAAAAATTTACTCAAAATTAATTTAGTAAATCTTTAAAAGATCAAAATATTTTAAACAAAATTTTAAGGCAGAGTAGTGATAATTAGTTTCCTGTTTTATACTACATACAGACATTAAAGGAATTTTACTGTAAACTGAAGAGTAAAACTCTTAAAGACATAATTCTTTTAAAAATAAGATGCAGCACCCCAAAGGAGTATTTGCTTAGCAACAGTTCTGTCAAACTGTCCAACAAAAGTCTTTTAAAGGTTTCCATAATTTTTTGGCCTATTGTCAAGTAACTTGCCTATTGTTATATGATTAGTAAGCATCAAAGGTAGGCCGTCCTGATCAGTGCACTAGACTAGAAATGAATGAATGGATCCATCAAAAAGCATTTATTAAATTTTACTATGTTCCTGGCTCTGTGCAAAGAGCTGAAGATGCAAATACAAGTAAACCCGACTGTCCCTGCCCTCAAGTCGCTTCTACATACAACTGAAAGAGACAATACCTAAAGGGAAAGTAGAGACTGTGTAGGGGTTATGCATGTGGCAGCATGATTTAGAAATGGCAATGTGTTCTGCTTCTGGGCAGGAGGAGGTGGGTTGTGAAGAATCACCCAAGTGCAGGGGCCATGCCCAGGAGACCCATGTGCTGGGTATGGCTCTGTCACATCCCTCAAGCCTTTATATTTGTTTGCCTCATTAGATCACTCTTCTCCCTGGACGCTGTGGCCAAATTCTACTCACCTTCTGGATACTGCTCACACAAGGCTCATCTCTCATGTCTGTACCTTTGTATTCACTATAATCCTCATTTCTACCTTCTAGCATACCTTCTACCTCACTTATTTCAAAATTCAACTCAAGCACTACCTTCTAAATGAAACCTTTCCTGATTCCCCTCAATTGCTAGTGGCACTGGAGGGGTGGTGATGATCAGCAGAACAGAGCTATCACAGCTTTCCCTCTTGCTCTCACACTCATCCTTGTGTGGGGTACAGCAACTCTTTCCTTTGGACTTGACTTTTCCTCTCATCCTGTCCTTAGGCCCCACCCTTGGAGAAGGGGTTCTATTTTCAAACTGCATTGGGAAGGGAAAAAATAACGAACCTCCGCCTGCCCCAAGCCCCACAACTCCAACCTAGCTAGTCACAAGAGAACAGAAGAGCTGGGTTTATAGATGCAATACTTTGCTAGCTATAATTATTAAAAAAAACCCAAATAAACAATTATCCTTTCCTTCTCCTCCAAGCTGTCAGCCAGAGAACTGCTCTGGCAAAATACTCCAGTCGTAAATCGATGTCTCTCATTCTCCTGGGCACTCACTCCCCAATGACCCTTTTCTGCCGCATTGGAGCAAAGATACACATAGACCAGTAATGCAATGGTAACCTATGCTTATCACATTTTAAAAATAAAATCGTGATAAAAGCCAGCAAACTCTTAAGAAACAGTTAAGTTTTGGGAAATAGTCACACACCTAATTGGGAAGAGGGAGGGAAAGGAAAGAATGAAGGAAATGGAGGAATCATGGCCTTGTGGGTCTGCCAGAGGAGACAGGAGTGGTAGTTTTTTGGCAATGCTTCACCCACCCTTAAGCACCTCATGCCCCATCTCATGCCCATGCAGTTCCAGGATCTCAAGGCTACTTTTCTCCACAGATCCATGGCTTATAGAGGCAGCTCTCTCTTGTTCTTACTTCTGCATACTGCTCTGATGCCAGGGTTTTCCCTCATTCTTAATATATTTATAGCTGCTCACAACTCCTTATGCTGGGAGGATTTATCTACGAGCCTCCTTCCATCAGTCCCCAGGTTAGGGCAAATTCTCCAGGGAATTAAGGACAGAAACACTGGTATGATTCCTGCCTGAACTAGCAGCCATTTCCAGTGTATTGATCTCCTTGGCAAAACCAAGATGGGGCTAGATATTTATTCTATATATACTGGCATATATGTATGTTTTCTTCCCTGGTAGAATGTATGGTCTTTGAGAGCACGGACTATTTAATTTTTGTATCCGTTAGTGGTACACAGTTGGTGCTTAATACATGCTTATTGGTTGATTCATTTCCTCCTTTATTCATGTTTTCTAAGTTTCTTTCCAGCTCTAACATTATAATATTTAACTTGACAACAGGTTACAAAATGGAGAAAGGGAAAAATGGTTTTAAGAGCTCATTAACGTGGATGAATTTTAAATTTTTAATAACGTTCTATGGATTGTCAAGATTAAAATTGAACATGCTAGTCCTTCTTATAACTCTCAGCAAACCAGATTTTACTTTTTAATATTTTACTTTCTAAACAGATAGTGTTTGGTAGCTTTCTGGTTGGGCAAGAGCAATCCCCTCTGAGAGGAAGCAAGGAAAGATGTGTGACACAGAACAGGCAAACTGTTAACCTAATATTCTATAATATGTTTGCTGGTCTCTTAAGTCTTTAACTGCCAACAATCTTAAACTTGAATAAAGAGAAGAATCCAGGAGGGGATGTGAGGATTATTTCAACTTTCTTACACTGCTGTGTAGACAATGTAATGTGTAGACAAAACTCGATATGTACTCTGTCTAGGCACCCTTTGGATAATGTTTAATTTCATTGCTCTATTCTAAGTTGTCACAGTAATAAAAGTTCCTAATGAGCCCCACTGCAACACAGATTTATGTAAACATTGCAACCAAGAAAAATATAAAATCAGAAATTATCAGGAATTCCCTTGATCTCTACCCCTTATTCTCTATTATAACTAGATGTCTTTACCTGCTTCTACCCACTAGTTCTAGTCTGCTCACATTCCTAGACAGTTCCTACCCTTGTAGGAAGTATATAGAAACATCCTGGTGTCTTTCATACTGTTGATAACTGTGGCTCTTGCCCACATTCCTGGCCTGAATTCTGACCCCATCATCTAGTCCTGGTCTTGGGTCCTAATCAACATTTCACCTATCTCCTCTGACATTGTGTTATTTGACTATTAACACCCCTGCTCTAATACCTGGCTCTGATCTACAGTATCTATCTATCTATCTATCTATCTATCTATCTATCTATCTATCTATCTATCTATATCTCCATTTGAGATTATACCCTAATCCCAGATTCCCAGCTCTGTTGTGACCACTGGTTTCTAGCACACTACTTTACTTATCCTCTATCTAGGCTTCCTTGTTTCCTGGTTTAGAACTATGTTTATGTTTCTTGGTCTAGAACATTGAACTGACGTTGATGTCCCCTTTTTATCACTCATGATGACAGAAATCAAGTACAAAAACCTGATGAGAAACAAATTACTATAATAGCATCAAACTTTACCTTAGAATACCAGTTTCCACTAAGATGTGAAAGTGGTTCTGCCTTAGTCATCTGTGTTAGAATTTTGGCAGAAGGCCATATGCTAAGTATTCGTGGTCGAACTTCATCAGTTCTGGAATGGTGTGAGAGGGTTGTCTAAAAGAAAATACTTGATGAATAAAGGAAATGGCATTCATAGGTCTACTATCTATCATGAGGAGTTTTGTCTCATAATCATTAATAAATAGCATTTACAGAGTGCTGTAAGGTTTACACAATACAAATATCATCGTTTTGTCATCACATAACTCTAGCAGTTAAATGAGGAAACTGAGTCAGAGTATGGTTATGTGACTTGCCCAGGGTCACACAGCTAGCAAATATCTGAGGCCAGTTTTGAACTCAGGTCTTTCCTGACTCCAGACCCAGTGCTCTATTATGCCACCAGCTTTTCAATAAAACAAAATAAGATTAAAATATAAACTATTTTTTGTTTTCATAGTGGTCTATGTGTTATACTTTTATACCTTTATTATTTAAGCATGATTTTAGATGTCTAGATTTGTTTTTCCAACTTATTTTTCTGTGTAATAAAAATTATTTCTTTCATGAATTTTGAACAGGTTTAAAATTATATATGGCTATATCTATACACCACTGCCAAAATTTCTTCTGTTAGCATCCAATATTCCAGACACATTTTGACAAAAGTGTGGCATGTAAAAAAGAAGAGTAAAGTTATTCTTGAACCTTATTTAAGGGAAATTAAGATACTTCTACAAGTAAACGACTTGTTTTGATTCTTCCTGGCCATGAAGTATAATTTAATATAATGATGGAGAGGCACTTCACTAAATACCACCCCAACAGTCAAAAGTCTTTAAATATATGCCTCTAAGCTAACCTTAACAAGGAAGTAGCTTATTTGTTCAGAAGTTCTAAGAAGGAGTTTAGTGAGTTGAAGTGAGTACATAAACAGGTAGATGAGATATATGGAGAATGGCGGGCTTTCAACCATGCAACAGATTTATTTCTACAGCTGAGAGTCAAATGAAGCAGTCTTAGTAAGAGAAAACAACATTCAAGTAGTGTAATATCTTGGAAATTAATTAACTATGTTTGTCACTCTGATGAGCATGGTGGGTCACGGGCATGAATTTGGTACTTAACAAGGGTTTAGAGTTACTTATGGAGCATGTAAACACATTAAACATAGGGCCTAGGGCACTTCTAACTGAAGCCCCAGTTTCTCCATATAGCCCCAACATAGTTATGATTTTGATAATGAAATGATTAGCTGATGAGATCAAATTAAGGAAAAGATCTATATCTAGATCTAATTAGGGAAGAAACAAAAGAAAATAAAAAAACCTGACCATCAAGATGGTGAAAATATACTGTGTGTTTGTTCAGGATAATAATCATATTATTCTCATGTGAATACTCAAGAAATATTAAACTGATGCATCCAACCTGAGTAATCCTTGTTCCAGCAATAAAATTTACAGCTGCATTTTTTTCTTCTTCAGTAACCGGGAGTCCATTTAAATGGGTAAGAGTCTTTAATCTGCCAATAACACTTAGTCTCAATGTGGCTGGCTTAGGAAAAACAGAACAATAATTTAATTTTTAAAAATATTATGGATGATATTACATGGGGGAGTATTTCATTCTTTTTTACATGATTAATATATTTGATATTACATACCACATTAAATTTGGCTAAATCTTAAATAAGTGGCCACCCACAAAGTCACCTGTTATGATAGAAGAATGTTATTTTATCACACCCAGTAATAAGAGAAGACCAGAATGTTGAATCCAGGAAGATGGAACTAGGTATATATAGTCTGATACACAGGTAGAGGAGAGAAAAAAAAACTGAGAGGTAAGAAATGCTTGTGAATTGCCCTCAGGACTATGGCAGGAATCAGACTGAAGGCAGTGATAGATCAGTCTTATATTATGATCATGAGAAAAGGCAAGAGAGACAAGTATCGATACAGACTGCTTTGACACCACTAGAAAGAACTGGCCTGGCAATTAACCACATAAATGTAAAACAACAGAACTGAGCATTTTGTTTCTGTAACTCAGTTTTCTAGCCAAACTTGGGGTATTTTGCATAAGGCTCTCCAATGTGATAGAGAGAATGCTGATATTATGCTTCTAAAGAAATATCCTTTTATTTCCCTGAGAGAGGACACATGTATCTAGATCTATGTCTGCAGCTAATCCTAGAGAAAGCCCGACTGAAACCAAGCCTGTTCTCCCTCTCACAGAATGCCGTCCTTTCTAAAGTTCTCCCTACCATGGCTGGCTCAGACTGGGCAGAGACTCCAGAACCTGATCAAGAGGTCTTTAAATTAAAAATGAAGGGAGAGGGAGAAAATTTTAGATATTTATATCTACATCTACCTCAATATCTACATCTATATTTGTTGTTCAGTTGTTCAGCTGTGTTTGAGTCCTTGTGCCCCCATGAACTATATAGCATGTCAGACCCTTTGATCCTCCACTATTTCCCGATGTCTGTCTAAGCTCATGTTTGTTGCTTCTGTGACACTCTCCATCTATCTCATTCTCTGCCATCTCCTTTTCCTTTTGCCTTCAATCTTTCCCACCATTAGGGTCTTTTCAAATGAATCCTGTTTTCTCATTTATTGGAAATATTTAAACTTCAAAATATTTAAACTTCAGCTTTAGTATTTGACTTTCCAGTGAATATAGTCTGAATTAATTTCTTTAGGTATTGACTGATTTGATCTCCTTGCTGTCCAAGAGACTCTCAAAAGTCTTCTCTGACACCATAATTCGAAAGTGTCAATTTTATGGCTCTAAGATTTCATTATAGTCCAACTCTCACAGCCATACACTGCTACTGGAAAAATCATAGCTTTTAATATATGGAACTTTGTCAGTAAGGTGATTGATATCTCTGTTTTTTTTTAGTATGCTGTCCAGATTTGCCACAGCTTTCCTTCGAAGGAGTGTCTTTTAATTTCAGGGCTGCAGTTGCCATCTGCCGTGATCTTTGAGCCCATGAATATGAAATCTGACACTGTTCCTATTTCTTCTCCCTCTGTTTGCCAGGAAGTGATGGAGCCCATTGTCAAGTTGTTAGTTTTTTTGATTTTAAGCTTCAAGCTAGCTTATACACTCTCCTTTTTCACTCTCATTAAGAGGCTTCTTAATTCCTCTTCACTTTCTGCCATGAGAGTACTATCATCTGCATATCTGAGATTGTTGATATTTCTCTCGGCAACCTTAATTCTGGATTTTGATTCATCCAGCCTGGCATTTCCTATGATGTACTTTTCATATAAGTTAAATAAATAGAGTAACAATATACAGTCTTGGCATACTCCTTTTCCAATATTAAACCAAGTCATTCCACGTTTGGTTCTAACTGTTGCTTCTTGACTCACATACAGGTTCCTCAGGAAATAGGTAAGATGACCTCTTACTCCCATTTCCTTTGAGGACTTGCCACATTTTGCTGTAATCCACACAGTCAAAGGCTTTAGTATAATGAATGAAGCAGAAATAGACCTCTTCTGGAACTCCCTTGCTTTCTCTACAATCCAGTGAATGTTGGATTACATCTATATTTCTGTATTTATATTATTTCTGTGTCTATATCTACATATATGTCTATATTTACCTCTTTATATGTACAGCTATGCCAATATCTACATCTATGCCTATATTTATATCTATATCTGTATCTATACTTATACCTACATCTATATCCATACCTACACATACATCTGTATCTATATCTACATCTATGCTTACACCTACACCTCCATTTATACCTGTATCTAAACCTATATCTACCTTTATCTGACAGGCCAAATGAAGCAAGTAAAACATAGGCAGATGAGTATAGAGTGAGTCAGTAATTCACAACAGACCCTATCCAAAAAAGAGGAATATCAACAAAACACATGGCTTCAGATGTTTATACACAAACGCACAAAGTACAGATAACAAACAAGGAAAGCTATAAATTTTAATGTAAGTAGGTAAATTCAACCTCAAAGTTGTCACTGAGACTTGGTGGAATGGTACTTATGATACTTATAACTGGAATGGAAAAGCATATATTAAATGCTTACTATGTGCCAAGCACTGTGCTAAGTACTCAGGATACAAATACAAAAGCAAAATGGTTCTTGCTGTCAAGAAACTCACATTCTATTATAGCAGACAATACAAATAGGAAGGTTCATTTTATAGTTAGATGTAAGGGCTGGAGAGATGACAAAGTCTGATAGACCTTGGGAGCCTAGCAGACCAAGAAGGTCTTTCAGGAACAGTGGGAGGGACAGATTAACAAGAAAAACAATAAATGATATTTATGCTATAATTCCTCATATTTATTGTAGTTTATTTTTTTTTGGCTATATAGTGTTGTTGCTCTAAATTAAAATTCATGCACTGAACCACAATGCCAAAGGATGGTAAAAATAATGATGCATTGTCTTATTAAAAAGTACACCAATGAACTGCCTTGATCAGGTAGACCCACTGTTGATATTACTGGCATTGATGATCAATCAGGAGTACTTACTGGAAAAAATGTGTCAAGTGCATGGGAATTAAAGTGGACATCATTTGTATTTTTAAATATTTTTACTGCTAAGACACTAATGCCATGTAATAATTTTTTAAAAGGTCATCAAACAACAGGTAGAGTGCCTGGCATATGGCAGTTGATCAATTGATGGATGAAGGTTAGGATATGTGTAGTTGGCAGGAGGGTGGAGTGAGGCTCAGGATTACCTCAGAGGGGTGAGGATAAGGATTTGGGAGTATATTATAAATCATATGGGAAGAGCAGCACCTCTCAGTATTGACTGTGTTTATAACCTGGGCTCTGCAGCCATCACTGTGGAGAAGAGGCCCATCTTCCTAACTACCACCAATATCAAGCATTAATGATCTGCCACAGTATGCCACTTTAGCTCAAAAGCTCTGGGAGTGGCAGCAACCTACTCCTTCTCCTCCTGATCACCAATCCTGCTTCCAGCTTAGTCCTAAAAACTATCACTCCAGGAAACAGCCCTGTGGAGATGCAGCCTGACAATGTTTCTGTTGGCACAGTAGTCATAGCTATTTAAGACTTAGAAAAGAAAATTCTTACCACCCAATTCCTTGACATTGTCATATGGCTCAACATTAGACATGGATAAGATTTTATCAATAAGAACAACATCAAAGAAGACACATTATCATTTGCCTTGCTGCTGCACTCTAAGGACCATAGGATGTTTACATCTAACTGACGGCAGATGTGATGACTTATGTGTTGTGCTTCCCCATTAGAATGTGAGCTTTGCACATAGTGATAATTTAATAAATAATTTTTCATTTATGAAATAATATGTTCATGAGAAGGATCACAAATCTGGCACAGAAGCATGATATAGTAATTATAAGGGACTTCAATTATCCAGATATCTTATGGAACTCTTGGACAAAAGCAAATAAACTCCTAACTTGCCTTAATAATAAATTAATTCTCCAAAAGGTAGATGAAGCAATAGAATGAACTGATATGCAGGATCTGATTCTGACTAGCAAAGATGAACTAGTTGTTGAACTAGAAATAATGGGAATGTGAGGAAAATGCTCTTTCACCTCCCATAGGTAAGAGCCACGCCTTTGTTTTGGGGATAGTAGATTTCAAAGAGTTTAGAAAAGTCACAGGATCCCAGGAACCAAAATTCTACAAGGGCAAGTCATCTTAGGAGAGATGGAAAGCTCCCCAAAATGAAATTCTGAAGGCACAAAGAGAAATAATTCCATTGAAAAGAAAAGAGAAGAGTTGTCTAAAGAAACGAGTGGTAGATGCAGAAGGAATTCACTAGTTTACTTAGATTAAGAAAAAAACATATACAGAAAATGGAAGCAAGAAAAGAAGTCAGCGCAGTCCTATAAAACTAGTGGCAGGGGGTGCTAAGGCACAGAATGAGCTAAGGCTCTCATGCAATGAATGCTAAGGATAACCAAAAAGACTTGATTAGTTATGCTGGGGTTAAAAGAAAGATCAAAGAAGGAATAGATAGGAGTATATGGAACGATGATAACAGAAGTTCAGAATGGAGGAAAATCAAAAATGATTGGTAGGGAGATGACACTCAAAGTAAGTAAGGAGATGGTAATAGAACACTTAGCTTCCGTTAATGAGTTCAAGTTGCCAAAACTACTTGCAAGGGTATTTAAAGAGATGGCAGATGAGACTGCTGAGCATCTCTCAGTTACATTTGAAAAATCATGGCAAAAATTATAAAACTGTAACTAGAGCAGGGCAAATGCACTGATTTTTACAATTGGAAAAAAGCACACTCTTCCAACTATGGGACTTTATTCTCAACTTTGATTCTAAAATGAATCTTAAAGAGATGGTTTATGAGCAATTAGAAAGGGAAGTAAATGGTGACCACTAATTGCTATCATGGCTTCATCAAAAATAAGTCACCCAGACTAACATTATGACGTTTAATGATAAGGCTTAGGACTTGTAGATCAGGGGAATACCACAGTCATGGTAGGCCTGCATTTTAGACCAACATTTGTCAAAGTCAAACAAGATAGAAATGTAGATTAGGTGAGAAGTACAGGGAGATGAGATGGGGAGGCAGGGCAATTGGGGTTAAGTGACTTGCCCAAGCACACAACTAGTAAGTGTCTGAGGCCAGATTTGAACTCAGGTCCTCCTGACTCCAAGGCCATTGCTCTACTCACTGTGCCACCTAGCTGCCCCCTAAGGGGAATTATCAATAGGAGTGCTTCAACTCTATCAGTCCTTAGCCTTGGGTTATCTAACACTTTCATTAATGGATGAAGGCATAGATGGCATATTTATTATATTTTCAGATGACGCAAAATTAGGATGGATCACTAACCCAGGCATATGACAGTAAGAATTCAAAAGATCTATTAGCTAAAACATTGGGTCAAATCTAGTAAGATGAAATTTTCAAGGGATAAATATAAAGTTCTATGTTTAGATTTTTAACAATCAGCTTTACAGGCCTAGAAACAATGTATGTGAAAATAATGAGGGTTTTAGCACACAATAAGCTCAATCAATATAAGGCTACAGTGTGATATGATGCCAAAAAAGCTATAATATGTCAAGCATTTTGTAAATCAATATAAATGTGCACTATATAAACATGCTATTATTATTAGGCTTCATTCAGAAGGAATAATGATCTGAACGAGGAAAGTTACTCTAGTCAGACCACTTCTAGATATTCTATGCTCAGTCCCAAAAACTATATTATAGGAGGGATTCTGAGAAACTGGTTCTTATTCCCAAATGCTTGTTTCTTTCCTTGCTAGAAGACGGAGACCAGGCAGGGTGGTAAGAGGAACTAAAGATCATGATGTACAAGGATTGTTGAGGGAACTGGGGAAGAGAAAATTTAGGGGGAAAACAGATACTGTCTTCAAGTAGGTGAAGTGTTATTATGTGGAAGAGGATTTAGAATTCAAAAGGCTGAATTAGATCCGTGGGTGGAAACTGCAGAGAAGCAGATTTGGGTTTGATAGAAGGAAGAATTTCCGAAAAATAAGAGTAGTCCAAAAGTAGAATCACTTCCTCAGGAAGTAAGTGTGTTCCCTAGCACCGGAAGTCTCCCGGCAAACATTAGATGAGCACTTTGTCAGGAGGTTGTAGAGGGCATTTGGAATTGTGAATGTGTAGGGATTAAAAGAGTATAATAACATTTTAACAACAATATTATATTGCGCTGAAACATAAATGAGAGTTATTTTGCTTATCACAAGGGAATAGAACATTTTAAAATAAATATATCTGATGCCTACCTTCTGCCATGGATTATGTCGAATATCAAGATTCAGAAGGTTTGAAGTATGTTTGCATAAAATATTAATTTCATCTCCAGTTTTTTTCAGCTGATTCCAGCTTAAGTCTAAGTATTTCAATTTCACTAGACCTCTAAATCCTTCAAGAGTTATCACGTGGTTATGGCTTGCATCCAAATATTCAAGATTATACTGAAAAAAGATGTACAATAATGATATTGCTACTACTGCTAAAACATAAGTATTTACATTAATATAGTTCTTTTTTCCACACACACAGAGTCTTGTAACTGTTTGAAGGCTAATCTTCATAATGGTACCAATAAATGAATTCTTCCAAAGAACTTTCTGCATTTCATTATAGACACTTTATTACTGGTTCTTATTCTACTCTTGTGAGATAAAGAAGAAGCAAGTTGTTTTAATTCACTTTTTTAAGATGAGTGAAGGCACACTTCAAATCTAATCCATTTTATATTATAATTTATATTTATATTCTTTTGTCCTTGCAAAACATATTCTATGTTTCACAGAGGCTGAAACAGAGCTAGACAAGTTACACTTTGGACTATAATTAACTTCTAAATAACTACCTCTGTGGCCTTGGGCAAACCACCTAATTTCTCTGGGCCTCAGTTTCCTCATCTGTAAAAAGGGAGGTAAAATAGATGACCCCTGAGGCTTTTTCCAGATTGAAATCCTTTGATCCTATGAATACATCAATTCAGACCAAACTAGGAAGAGACTCCAAATCATTCATGTTTCATTCATTCATGTTTCTGTTCAGCAGACTGAACTACTAGAAAAATATTTTATATCTTTTAAAAATAGAAATATTAAAGTACCCTCAGACAAGGCAGATATAATTTCCTACAACCTCAGAATCATCCACAGCTCCTCACTATCTCTCACTGCCCATATTCAAACTGTTGCCAGAGCCTCTTAATTTCCCCTTGACAACATCTCTCAAATATGCCCCTTCTCTCCTCTGACACTGCCACCACTCCAGTGCAAGCCCTCCTCACCTCATGCCTGGATTATTGTAATGATCTGCTGGTGGATCTGCCTGCTTAAAGTCTTTCCCCACTCCAATCCACCCTCCATTCTGCCATGTGATTTTCCTAAAGCACAAGTCCCATCATGTCATTCCGATACTCAATAAACTCCAGTGGTTCCCTATCACCTCCAGGATAAAATCTTCCGTTTGGTGTACAAAGCCCTTCACAAATTGGCCCATTTCTATCTTTCCAGTCTTCTTATACCTTACCCCACATACTCTGCAATTCAGTAACACTGGCCTCCTTCTGTTCCTTTCACACAACATCCCATCTCTGAGCCTCTTCCCTGGCTGTCCTCCAGACCACAAATTCTCTCTCTTCTCATCTTTACTTTCTGATTTCTCTGGCTTCCTTCCACTCACAGCTACATCCCAACTTCTACAAGGAGCCTTTCCTAATACTCCTTAGTGCTAATTTCTTCCATATGATGGTTGATCCAGTTTTTCTTGTATATATTTTGCCTAGATGTGGTTGTTGGGGGTTTTTCTATTGGAATGTGAGTTCCTCGATAGCAGGGGCTGTGTTTTGCTTTTCTTTGAATTCCCAGTGCTCAGCATAGTACATGGCACATAATAGGTGTTAATAAATGCTTGCTGGATACGAAAAGACAGATTCGGTACATTTTGCCTATTTTAGGATTTCAGATTCTAATCAACCAACAAGTATTTATTAAGCACTTACTATGTGCTTAAGTCACAGTGCTAGGTGTTGGGGAAAGAACTACTAAGAATGGAATAATTCCCATTCACAAGGAATTTCTATTCTTACAGGGGAGACAGCAAGAACATATATAAATACAGATAGCATAAAAATAAAGTGAATAAATAAAAATATATGCAAAGCAATAAAACAGAAGGTAGTGTTGGAGGGAGAGCACCAGTAGTGAGGGAATCAGGAAAGGCTTTATCAAGAAGGTGCTTTACCAGCACCTTCCCCCTCTCCCTTTTTTGCCATGTGGGCAGGAGCATACATAGGGCATGTACTTCATCTCCCTTCCTGGGAGCCTTCCAGTGGTGAGACTTCTATTATACAAAGGGCTCAAGCCTAGTTGGGCATGTAGGGAATTTCAGGTAGGCTCCCAGATTTGATTTTTTGGACTGTATTCCTCCCAAACAATCAGAGAGTGAACAGTACTGCATCTTTAGCCAGAATCCTGGGTTGTCACAGTCCCAAATTTCTCTTGGTCATCTATCTTTGCTGCTGGGGTCAAGGGCCTGGTGAACATAGTTTCTAGGAATCTTTGGAATAAGAATTAGTATACTTTGTAGACCTTCAGTGATAGGTAGAGTTAATGAAAAGGTTTATAAGAATGGGCCTGAATGAATGGCTTCCAAAAACAAGCCCTGAGGCCAGGCTCATCTCTGCCCATCTCCCCATGAAAAGGCTTCTTGGGCATCACATGGAAATCTGTCACACATGTATAGGTGGCTTTGGC
The DNA here is from genome assembly GCF_011100635.1 of Trichosurus vulpecula. Taxonomy (NCBI): domain Eukaryota; kingdom Metazoa; phylum Chordata; class Mammalia; order Diprotodontia; family Phalangeridae; genus Trichosurus; species Trichosurus vulpecula. Next base: position 215,140,597 of record NC_050580.1, on the reverse strand, counting down.
AATGCCCACAGTATGACTGAATGACCTCTATTGCTTTCAGTTCCTCCAGATAACTTTGGGTATAGTGGTGTGTAAGAGTGGGGATAAGCATGAGGATTTATGAAAGTAGAATCTGTAATTTCAAAACAAGTATATACTGAGTGACTATGTGCATGAAATTGTTGAAGTAAAACTCATCAGGGCAGTAAAGCTATCCAATTGTCCTACTGGCACAGGGGTACTTAACTTGGAGTCTATGAACTTATTTTAAAAAAGTATTTTTATAACTGTATTTCAGTATTGTTTTTTCCTTTGTAACCCTATGCATTTTCTGTCAACTGTCCATGACACAAAAAACGCTAAGAACCTCTGGGCTAGAGGAAGACAACATCTGAATTACAGCTTTAAAATTCACTGAGGACATTCTGCCTACCTGCCAGGTGAGGTACTGTGGGGTCCGTAGGGAGAGACAAAATGGAAGGCAAATGAGCCTGCTGTCTGAAAGGATCTAGTTTAATGAGACTTCCTGGAAGAGGAGGTGGGGAGCCCCTAGAGTTGAGACAGGGGATGGATGGTGGGGGCCTCAAACAAAGGGGTAAGGGAGAAAGCCCCCCATCTTCATAAGTATTCACCATCACAATGCAGCCCTGATCAGAGGTTCAGGGAAGGCTGGCAACATGATTCAAGGAAATCACTGATCAGGGTCACTGAGGTGAAAAGAAAAGCTGAAGGGTGTTAGGCCTTTACAGATTAAGGTTTTAGTTGGGTGAAATTTTTACAGGTCCAGATATTGGATAACATTATGATGAACCCACAACCATAAGAACTATCAAGTTACCAGCTGCAGGACATTCTGTATTCCTCAGGGTTTTTCTATTGGCCTGTTGTGGCAGGAATGAATCATTTTCAATTACCCTTTTGGGAAAGAGGAAAGAGAAGGGGGTGCTACACATTACAGTACATATTTAACCATGAAAATTTCCCCACAAGGCATTAGCGGAGTTCCTTTGTGGAAGAGCTCTGTGGTCCTGGGCAAAACAGATAATTCTGTTGCCATGTCTGATGCTTGGCACTACTTTCCTTAAGATCTTTCCTCCTCTGAACTCTGCTAATTCTTGGAAGGGCATCACCATCCTTTCAGTCATTGGGTTTGTGACTCTCCTTACTCTCCCCATATAGTTGATCAGTTGTCCAGTCTTGTTAAGTCTGCCCAAGGGTCTGTCCTTAGCTCTCTTCACTTCTCTACTTTCACTTCTCTTTTATCAGGATTTAACTATCATCTCTATGCTGATGGCTCAAAGATCAGGCCCCAGACTCTTTCGTAAGCATTAGTCTTACGATACATTTCAAACTAAATGATCTGGAGACAACTCAAGCTCAAAATGTCCGAAACAGAACCCATCTTTATTTCCAGATCACCTCTGTTTCAAAGGCAGCACTACCCTTCCAGCACCTCAGTCTCACAATCTTAGCATTATCCACGACCCCACATTCTCTTACTGCGCATCAGTGTTGAGTCTTGACATTCCTACCTCCTTAACATCCCTCACTATCTGACCTACTCCACTTATACAATCATGACCTTAGTTCAGACCTTCATTTCCTCTCATCTAAACAATGACAATGGCTTGCTGTTTTCCCTGTCTCAAGTCTCTCCCCCTCCAGTCCACGTTCCACACAGCAGTGAAATTTTCCTCAAGTGTAGATCTAACCATGTCACTCTCCTATTCAATCGAGTCTAGTGGCACCATATTGTCTGTAGGATACAATATAAGCCCCGATTAGTTTTTAAAGCTCTTTTCAACCTGGTCCGATCTACCCTTCCAGCTGTATAAGGTGCTATCCCACTTCCTGTACCCTCAGCCAAACTAGCCTTCTTTCCATTCCTCATACCTGGCAGCCAATGCACCCCCCCATGTGCTGGACTGGACTCCTTTTCACCTCTGCCTCACAGATGCCCTTTCTTCCTTCAAGATGTAGTTCAAGAACCAAATTCTATAGGGAGACCTTCCTGATCCTCCAACTGCTAGTGTTCTGCCTCCCCAGGTACGACATATTTATTCTGAATTTAATCTGTATGTACTTACATATGTACATGTTGTCTCTCTTGTTTGAGTGTCAAGATCCTTGAAAGGAGGGATCTTTTCACTTTTTGTATTGGTATCTTCAGCATTCAGCATAGTGCTGGGAACATGGTAGGTGCATGTTAGTTCACTGACTGCTTGACAACCTCTCTTGCATTCATCATTTTTCCCCCTCCTACCACAACTAGCCTGGCTCAGTCCCTCATCATCTCTTGCCTGGATTACTGCAATAGCCTTTATTTGGGCTCCTTTCCTTCAGCCTCTCTCCTCTCCAATCCATCCTCCATACAGCCACCAAAATGACACTCTTAAAGGAACTATTTGAACGTGGCATCCCCCTACCTCCACTTTTTGATGAACTCCAGTGTCTCTTTTGTATGTCTAGGACGACACTCAACCTCCTCTTCCAGTCAAAATTACTCCCCAGTCACATAATCTATAGTTCAGCCAAACTGTACTTCTTGCTGCTCCTCATACAAAACATTTAATCTTCTGCCCCTGTCCTTTGGCACAAACTATCCTCCATCCCTGAATGCAGTGACTCTTCATTTCTACCTCTTCTTTGTATTTGAATCCCTAGTGCCTATCGCAGTGCCTGGAATAAAGTTAAATGATAATAAATATTTGTTGACCCAATTCCTACTTTGTTTTATAACTCTGCTTAAGCACCATTTATTACATGAAGTTTTTCACGATCTGCCCAGCTGCGAGTACCTTCCCTCAATTTTGAACCAAGCCTATGATAAGGAATGAAAAAATGAGAAACTAGAAGAAATATGGTTAAAGTAGAATAATACACCAATAAACACATATGTACAATCTCCATTCACTTGCTACTTCAGACCTTCATGTAGTCACTTGTAGATGATATCTCTGACAATATGAAGGAAAGTTAAGATGACCATGGGAAATCTAGATAGAAAAGACAAGACAGAAAAGAGGAAAGAATAGCAAAGAAACAAAAATAACATTAAAAGTCATAACAGAGATAATGGATGGGATATGACAAAGGGGGAAGAATGGAATGAGGAAATAGAAGGGACTTTGGAAGCCATGGACTCTAATTTCTTCATTTTGCAAAAGAGGATATAGAGATTAAGAAGTTAAGTGACTTACCTGAAGTAAAAAAGGCAGGATTTGACCTCAGGTATTCCCTACTCCAAGCTCAGCACTCTATTACTCTATTACAACTAGTTGCCAGAATCTTATTCATAATCTGGCTATTACGAAGGGATGAATTTATTTCATTTTAAGAAAGTAATATCAGAAAAATGATTTCTTACCAAATAGTACACATCATCTAAGCATGTAAATTCATTAAAGCTGATGATAAGTTTTTGGAGCCCTGTTAACTTGGAAAGATCCCTCAACTTATTCAAGCTGTTTCCATGTAGATTCAGACTCTAGAACAATAGTAAAAAGAAAAGTAAAATTAAATATATAATAAATTTATTATAGAAAGTTAAATATTATAAGAAATTTAGTTCTATTGAGAGAAATTTCTATGGAGATAATTTCTCCTATATTAATAACCAATTATCAAATTAAGATTGAGGTTTTTTTCTATTTTCTCATTCAGGGACCAGCCCTTGCAGGTCATTTAGTCAGTCTCTGAGGGATGCTATTGCTGGATGGAATTGCTGAAATCCTCTGGGTACATGCACTGAAATCTTGGGCAGGATCCCACCCAACTAGAAGACTTTACAGAGTCTAATCTAGGTGAATTCTTGCCCTTAGGAAGTTAGTCTATGCCCTTGCTGCCTCCCTATTGTAGTCTAGGGTAATCCAATTTATGAAGGAGAAAATCAACCAGAGTGATCTGGGTAGAGATGGATACCTTTGTCCAGATTGCTGGGGGCAGCTCAGTCACATGATCAAGCCATGTTCTGAGAAGGAGGAGCTAAAGACTTTTAGCCCACCTCCTCATTAATATAGCTACCCCCTCATTACTTGTTCACCAATCAGGGTTGATTTTCACCTGTCATGGTACCTCCTTTACCAAAGGTGTTTAAGCATGTGGTGATCTCCATCACTTTTGTCTTTGGTTATCAGGAGAGACCAATGATCATCAGTTTACTAATTATTAGCTAGCCTAATTAATAAATTATTAATTACCCAGAAACTTTCTCTCAAGACTTTCATTTGTCACACTTATACTACTTTAATCTTTTTTTAAATTAAAGACAACTTCTATAATATTAGAAAAATGGTAAAAAAAATTTGTATTGTAAAAATTAAGTATTGTTAAGTATTCAAAAATATTTATAGCAGCTATTTTTGTGGTGGCAAAGAACTGGAAATTGAAGTGATGCCCATCAATTGGGGAATGGATGAACAAGTTGTAGTATATGATTGTGATGGAATACTATTGTGCTGTAAGAAATGACAAGCAGGATAGTTTCAGAAAAGCCTGGGAAGACAAATAAACAGGTGCAAAGTGAAGTGAGAAGAACCAGGGGAACATTGTACACAGTAACAGCAATACTGTATGATGATCCACAGTGAATGACTTAGCTATTCTGATCCCAACAATGATCCAAGACAGTTCTGTAGGACTTATGATGAAAAATGCTATCCACCGCCACAGAAAGAACTGATGGAGTCTGAATGCAAATTGAAGCATAATTTTTTCATTTTTAAAATTTTTCTTGCCTTTTTTTGTAACATGGCTGATATGGCAATATATTTTGCATGATTTCATATGTATAACTGATATCCATATTTCTTGCCTTCACAATGGATGGGGGAAAGATAGGAGGGAGATAATTCAAAATTTGAAAAAATGTTGAATTGTTAAAAATAAACACATTTCTAAAAATATTAAATATTTTAATTATCAAACATTAAGTACTGTCAAAATTAAGAAGCTAATCATTTGAGATATATAATGGTATCTTACTTATAAATACTTAATACAATAATTTAAAATGTGAAAATAATTCAATAGGAAAACATGAAAGGACTGAATTCTCTTCCTGACCTATTCAATCTTCATTGAGTCTTTGATTCTTTTTTAAAAATTACTTTTTATTGTGAAGTTAACAAACATGTTAAGATAAGAATTAAGAATTAAATATTTCAGTATGAGGGAGTTAATCTTACAATGACCTACTCACAGAAACGGAGACAGGAAAGGAGATATTAATTAAGCTAACTGTAAAATGCTACAATGTCAGCAAGGTGATCCCTTTATGAAATGGGAATTAGTTTTCTGAATGAATCAAAAAGGGAAAAATAGGATTAAGCTTCAGGGTGAAATTTAGGAAGTAGTTCACTGAATCCAAAAGGAATATAGCTCCTGATAGGAGGGGCAGAAACAGCATGGATCTTGAGGAAGAGAAAATATAAGAAGTCACATGCATCTGAGAAAGCAAAAGTATAGGCAGAAACAATTATCATGATGAAAGGGGCTAGGATTGGGTCGTGGGCACCAATCTTGCATGAGGTATGCTAGGGAAGAAGCTGTGTCACTAAAACCATGGACTATAGACTCCAAGGTGATCATGCTCTATTACTTTCACCCTTGAAACTATTTATGGAAGCCAGAAGTTTATTTTTCTTTGAGCATGGGGAGAAATTTGTTTGCCTTTCTTTGTTTTAAATGTTTACTTTTTATTTATAAATAGTGGCAATTGCTAGCAATTACTATAGGGGTTTATACTTCTTAAGAATACAAGTGGGAAGAAGAAGCTAGGTGTAAAACATTCCCAGAGAAGAGAGAGATAGTTCTAAACATTGGGCTGTCTTGAGAGAAGCCCTGTCTTTAGCTTGGAGCTCAGAGCTAATAAAAAGATAAAAAGAATTATATAACTTTTGATTCTACTTCCTAGAGTAGAGGAGAGTTTTATGCTGGGAAAATGCAGATGGCAAAATAGTAGTAAGGTAAAGGGGTACTATCCCTTTTAACGCTGCTACACACAGAACAGAAAAGAGGATTTTTATATGAAATTGAACTTTAATTATGAAGTCAAACATTTAACGTGATAGATAAAAATTTGCTTTGCTTGAGCATGCCCCCTTCTGAACTTGCATCTACTCTCTTCCATGTATTTTAAAGAAAATACTCCATTCAGTTTTTTTTTTCTTTTCTTGCATCACTGCTCACTAACTCCACTCTCAATTTTTCCGCTCACTCTCAAATAGAAACCCTGTCTTATAACAATTATAGTGAGGCTAGCTACATTAACAGATTGGACATGTATTATTTCACAATGGACCTTTAGTCTCACATCTTAAACAAGATATGGTAATCATGCTTCAAAATCAGTCTTTTGTAATCATGATTGATCACTGATCTTCAGTCTTAAATTCAGTGTTCTAAGGCTTTCAAAATTTTTTCCCCGCTTTTACATTATTGTAGTTATTGCATAAATTGTTCTGCTCTGGTTTTCTTTACTTCATGCTGAATCAGTTCATATCAGTCTTCCCAGGTTTCTTTGGATCTATCCCTTTAATTCTTATGGTAGAATAATATTTCATTATATTCTTATATCAAAATTGTTCAGTCATTTCCCAATGGACAAGGATCCATTATGTTTCTAGGCCTTTCTTGGAAGCAAAAAGTCCTGTTCTGGATCATTTTGCACACATGGGTTCTTTCTGCTGACTTGGACCTCTTTGAGGTATACGCCTAGTAAGGGTGTGACTAGGCCAAAGATATGTGCAATTTAGTGAATCTTTCCGTATAGTTCCAAATTGATTTTAAAAATTGCTAGACCAATTCACAGCTTCACCAGCATGCATTAATATGCATCTACACTCATAGCCCCTCCAACAATTGCAATTTTCCTTTTCTGTGATCTTTGTTCATCTGATGAGCATGAGGTGGGTTCTCAAAGTTATTTTAGTTTTTATTTCCTTCATTATTAGTGTTTTGGTGCATTTTTATATAGCTGATAGCTTGTATATCTTCTTGCGAAAACTCCTTCATATTCATTATCATTTTCTACTGTTCAATGTCTCCTATTCTTATAAATTTGTATTTATCTATCACGTATATTGAATGTCAGATCTTAATCTGATTTAAAAAATTTTTAAATGTGTGTTGCATTTTGTCAAAAGCCCTTTCTAAATTTATTATTATGATCATGTAACTTTTAGTATTTTTGTCATTAGTATGGTTTTATGTTTATAACTTTCCTAATGTGGAACAATCTCTACATTTCTGGTATAAATCCATAGTGCATAATTTTTAAAAATATGTCACTGTAACCTCTTTGCTAATACCATGTTCAACATTTTTTGCATTAATATTCATTAAATAATAATCTAAAGTTTTCTTTCTCTGCTATAGCTTTCCCTGGTAGGAATCAGAACCATATTTGATGCGCTAAATTTAGTAGGAGTATGATGTGGTAAATGGAATATCTATATAATATTTTTGCTTTTCTGTATTTCTTTTGAGGTGTTTATGTACTAGAACATGGTTGATGCACAGCCAAGAAATATATATAACCCCTTTCAGTTTCTATTCATTACTTATCAGAAATATATCCTATGTAACTCCTTACAATTCTGTTTAGGTCCTTTACTTCTTTCTTGTTTATCTTTAGCTTTATCTGGGTCTGGAAGGGATATACTGAGGTATCCAACTACTTTAGTTATACTGTGTATTTCTCTCAAGAATTTGATTAGCCTTTTCTTTATTTAAATGTTTTAACCATTTGTTATACCTGACACCAATAAAGAATTAGATTTATCCTCTGATAACCCTTTGTAGCGCTCTATCTACTATGTCACTTAGCTGGGTCCAGGCCCATCTCTATCTCTGCTTTGTCTCCTGCTGTGACTCTCTAAATAGTACCTTTCTGGAGCCTTATTCTCCTTGCTTAGTTATCTGTTGGGAATTGGCTTTGTTCCTTGCTATAGCTCCAAGGGGCTAGATCTGAGATCCCACTAAATTCAGGCCCCATTTACTAGATTATGCTGGTTTCATGTCCCCTTGAAAACCTCTGATGACATCACCAGGTAGCTTTTGGCTGTGATTTTGTGAAGTCTTGGATTAGAAGGAGCTTACTAAAGGTTTAATTTTCATTTCACGAAATAATTGCTTCATTCATTTGGTGCTTTTTAAAAAATCTTTGCTGGTTAGTTTCTCAGGAAAGCTAGGCTGGGCTGAAAGCTTTTGTGTTGCCATTGTGCCAGAAGTGCTGAGGTATTAATTATTCTGTGCCTGCTAGCTGTAGTGATGGGACCTTTTGCTTACTGAGCTAAAAATTATATTTGGATAGGTGGGAAGGAAATGAGAATTGATATGTGTCAGGAAGAGTGCTAGTGATTTGCAAATATGATCTCATTTGATCCTCACAACAAGCCTGGGAAGTAAGAGCTGTGAATACTAATATTCATTTTACATTTGAGGAAACTGAGGCAGACTAAGGTTCCGTGACTTGCTCAGTGTTGTACAGTAAGTGTCTGAGACAGGATTTGAGCTCGGGTCCACCTGATTCCAGATCCCACAGTTTGGGCACTGCATACCACCTTAGGGAATTTTTTCCCATAGTTTTGAATCATTATTCCCTGTGGCTCACAATAACCACGTTTCTAAAGTTATAGTTTTCTAGTCTTAGGTCCTATTGGAGTCTGACAGGTGCTAAATAGTTAAATTATTTACCTTACATAAAATAATATACAACTATAATAATAGTTACATATTTTCAAAGAGGGAGAAACCTTATATATGTATGTATAGCACTTTATGAACTTTAAAGAGCTGAAAAATGAGAGCTCTGATAGAAGACTTCTGGGAGCCAAGATGGTGGAGTAAGCAGTAAATTGCTCTCATTCTCCCTTTTTGACCTCTAAAAAAACCCAGAAAATAGTGCCCCAGGAAAAATCCTGGAACAATGGAGACAATTCTTAGACGAAATTTTATATCTCTAAATGATTACATTAATAAAATAGAGAAAGGGGAGATCAATAAATTGGGCATGTAACTAAAAAAGCTAGAAAAAGAACAAAGTAAAAATCCCCAATTAAATACCAAATTAGAAATTCCAAAAATCAAAGGAAAGACTAATAAAACTGAAATTAAGAACACTATCGAACTAATAAACAAAACTAATAGCTGGTATTATGAAAAATCAATAAAATAGATAAACTTTTGGTTAGTTTGATTAAAAGAAAAGAAAAAAGAAAACCAAAGTATCAGTATCAAAAATGAAAAGGGTGAATTCAACACCAATGAAGAGTAAATTAAAACAATAATTAGGAATTATTTTGCCCAACTGTATGCCCATAAATTTGAGAATCTTAATGAAATAGATGAATATTTAAAAAAATATAAGTTGCCCAGATTAACAGAAGAAGTAAAATACTTAAATAATGCCATCTCAGAAAAAGAAACTGAACAAACTCCCTAGTAAAAAATCTCCAGGGCCAGAGGGATTCACAAGTGAATTCTATCAAACATTTAAAGAAAAATTAATTCCAATAGTATATAGACTATTTGGGAAAATAAGCAAAGAAGGAGTCCTACCAAATTCTTTTCATGATACAAAAATGGTACTTATACCTAAACCAGGAAGAGTCAAAACAGAGAAAGAAAATTATAGACCAATTTCCCTAATGAATATAGATGCAAAGATTTTAAATAAAATATTAGCAAAAAGATTATAGCAACTTATCATGAGAATAATAGCTTATGACCAGGTAGGATTAATTCCAAGAATGCAGGGCTGGTTCAATATTAGGCAAACTATCGGTAAAACTGATCATATCAACAACAAAACTAACAGAAACCATACGATTATCTCAATAGATGCAAATAAAAGCTTTTAGCAAAATACAACACCCATTCCTATTAAAAACACTAGAGGGCATAGGAATAAATGGAGTTTTCCTTAAAATTATAAACAGCATCTACCTAAAACCATCAGCAAGTATTATATGTAATGAGGATAAGTTAGAAGCATTTACAGCAAGACTGGGGGGTGAAACAAGGATGTCTATTATCACCACTGTTATTCAATATGGTACTAGAAATATTAGTTTTAGCAATGAGAAGAAATAAAATAATAAATAATAAAAATGACAATCCTACCTAAATTAATTTACTTATTCAATGCCATACCAATCAAACTACTAAAAATATTTTATCGAGCTAGAAAAAGTAATAACAAAATTCACCTGGAAAAATAAAAGGTCCAGAATATTAAGGGAATTAATGAAAAGAAATGCTAGGGAAGGTAGCCTAGCCATACCAAATCTTAAACTGTATTATAAAGCAGCAATCATCAAAACTACTTGGTACTGGCTAAGAAACAGAGTGGTGGATCAGTGGAATAGATTAGGTATATAAGACACAGCAGTCAATGACTACAGTAATCTACTCTTTGATAAACCTAAAGACTCCAGCTTCTGGGATAAGAACTCACTACTTGACAAAAATGCTGGGAAAACTGGAAAATAGTATTGAAGAAAATGGGCACAGACCAATATCTTATACCATATACCAAAATAAAGCCAAAACTGGTACACAATTTAGATACAAAGGCTGTTACTACAAGCAAACTGGGAGAGCAAGGAATAGTTTACCTGTGAGATTTATGGAGAATGGAAGAACTTATGACCAAACAAAAGATGGAGAGCATTATAAAATGCAAAATGGATAATTTTGATTACATTAAATTGAAAAGATTTTGTACAAACAAAGCCAATGCAACCAAGATTAGGAGGGAAGCAGAAAACTGGGAAAGAATTTTACAACCAGTGTCTCTGATAAAGGTCTCATTTCTAAAATATATAGAGAACTGAGTCAAGTTTATAAGAATAAAAGTCATTCCCCAATTAATAAATAGTCAAAGGATATGAATAGGCAGTTTTCAGAGGAAGAAATAAAAGCTATCGATGGTCTTATGAAAAAATGCTCTAAATCACTATTGATTAGAGAAACACAAATTAAAACAACTCTGAGGTACCACATGACACCTACCAGATTGGCTAACATGACAAAACAGGAAAATTATAAATACTGGAGATGTGGGAAAACTGGAACACTAATGCATTGTTGGTTGAGTTGTGAACTAATCCAATCATTTTGGAGAGCAATTTGGAACTATACCCAAAGGGTTATAAAAATTTGCATACCCTTGGACCCAGCAACACCACTTCCAGGTCTATATCCCAAAGAGATCATACAAATGGGAAATGGATCCACATGTACAAAAATATTTATAGCAGCTCTTTTTGTGGTGGCCAAGACCTAAAAATTGAGGGGATGCCCATCAATTGCGGAATGGCTGAACAAGTTGTGGTATATGAATGTAATATGCTAAAAGAAATGGTGAGCAGGTAGACTTCAGAAAAACCTGGAAAGACTTACATGAACTAATGCTGAGTGAGGGGAGCAGAACCAGGACAACACTGTATATAGTTATAGAAAGATTGCATGGTGACTAACTTTGATAGACTTGGCTCTTCTCAGCAATGCAAGTTTCTAAGACAACTCTGTAGCCAGAATGGACTTTGTTTTCTTTGAATGACTCAGCTCGCCTCGTTGAGCTTCCCTGGATGCTGGGGCTTGCTCTTCCGGGGCAGGACCAGAGCTTCCTGTGTGATGAGTCGTGGCGCTGGCTGAGGGGAGGTGTGTTAACGTGGTCTACGCTGGGGGAGGGGCCAAGTCAAGAACCAATCGGCCCTGGTCGTTCAGGCGGCGCTTGATGATGTCAAAAACTCTATAAGAGGGGAGAGGACAGCTTGAAGATCCTCCTTTCCTTTTCCGGTTGGAGCCAGAGACACCTACAGCCGAAGCTGAGCTGCCGGTAGCAGAGCTGACTAGAGGCTAGTGGGTAATCTTCTTACCGTAGAGGGGAAGCATGTATACGATTTTGCCTTATACCATCTCGCTTCTCTGTGGCCTCCTAGTTACTCTTATAAGGCGGACTTATTGGGCCTGGAAGCTTTTGATGAAAATATCAAAATGGGGACGCTGGTTTGTGGGCTTGTTATTGTGGAGTGTAAATACATGCTTTAGTTCTCCTGCCTTCTGCCTAGAGAATTCCTTATATCCTGCGGTTCCGGACCTTTTAGGCACATATGAGATTCTCTTTGAAATCATAAATTCTGCCTTCCTAATATAAACTCCAAAAGCCTCATGATGGAAAATGCTATCGACGTCCTGAGAAAGAATTATGTAGACTGAATGCAGATTGAAGCATACTATTTTCTCTCTCTCTTTTTTATTTTGTTTTGTTTCTTCTTTCTTGTGGTTCATTCCATTGGTTATAATTCTTCTTTACAACATGACTAATGTGAAAATTTTTAATATGAATGTATATGTAGAAACTATTTCAGATTGCTTGTTGTCTTGGTGAGGGGCTAAGGAAGGGAGGGGGAGAAAATTTAAAATTCAGAAGCTTATGAAACTGAATGTCGTAAACTAAAAATAAACAAAGAAAGAAAGAAAAGAAAGAAGAGAGGCAAATTATCAGTATCAAAAATAGAGAGGGTTAATTTACACCAATGAAGAGGAAATTAAAACAATAATTAGGAGCTAGTTTGACCAACTGGATGCCAATAAATATGACAATCTTAGTGAAATGGATGAATATTTACAAAAATATAAATAGTCTAGATTAACAGAAGAGGAAATGAAATACTTAACCCCATTTCAGAAAAAGAAATTGAACAAGCCATCAATGAACTCTCTAAAAATCTCTGGGGCCACATGGATTTACAAGTAAATTCTACTAAACATTTAATGAACAATTAATTCCAAAACCACATGAACTATTTGGAAAAATAGGTGAAGAAGAAGTCCTACCAAATTCTAGGAAAACTATCAGCATAATTGACTATATCAACAACAAAAACAGCAAAAATAATATGATTATATCAATAGATATAGAAAAAGCTTTTGACAAAACATAACACCCATTACTATTAAAAACGTTAGAGGGCATAGGAATAAATGGAGTTTTCCTTAAAATGATAAGTAGCATCTATCTAAAATCATCAACAACCATTATATGTAATGGGGATAAGGTAGAAGCATTTCCAATAAGATCAGAGGTGAAACAAGGATGTCCATTATCACCACTGTTATTCAATATGGTGATAGAAATGTTAGCTTTGGCAATAAGGGAAGAAAAAGAAATCAAAGGAATTAGAATAGGCAAAGAAGAAACAAAGGTATCACTCTTTGCAGATACTATGATGGCATACTTAGAGAATCCTAGAGAATCAAGTAAAAAACTACCTGAAATAATAAACAACTTTAGCAAAGTTGCAGGAATAAAATAAACCCACATAAATCATCAGCATTTCTATATATTACTAACAAAGCCCAGCAGCCAGAGACAGAAAGAGAAATTCCATTTAAAGTAACTGTAGACAATATAAAATATTGGGGAATCTACCTGCCAAGAGAAACTCAGGAACTATATGAACACAATTACAAAACACTTTTCACACAAGTAAAATCAGATCTAAATAACTAGAAAAACATCAGTTGCTTATGGGTAGGCTGAGCTGATAATAAAAACGACAATGCTACCTAAATTAATTTACTTATTTAATGCCATACGAATCAAATTACCAAAAATTATTTTGTAGAACTAGAAAAAATAATAATAAAATTCATCTGGAAGAGCCAAAGGTCCAGAATATCAAGGGAATTAATGAAAAGAAATAAAAGGGAAGGTGGTCTAGCTGTTCCAGATCTAAAATTGTATTATAAAGCAGCAATCATCAAAACTGCTTGGTACTGGCTAAGAAATAGAGTGGTGAATTAGTGGAATAGGTTAGGTATACAAGACACAGTAGCCAATGACTATAGTAATCTACTTTTTGATAAACCCAAAGACTCCAGCTTCTGGGATAAGAACTCACTATTTGACAAAAACTGCTGGGAAAACTAGGTACATGATTTAAACATAAAGGGTGATACCATAAAAAATTAGGAGAATGTGGAATAGTTTACCTGTCTGATTTATGGAGAAGGGAAAAATTCATTACCAAACAAGAGAGAGAACATTATGAAACGCAAAATGGATAATTTTGATTACATTAAATTGAAAAGATTTTGCACAAACGAAGCCAATGCAACCAAGATTAGAAAGGAAGCAGAAAGCTGGGAAATGATAAAGGCCTCATTTCAAACATACATAGAGAACTGAGTCTAATTTATAAGAATACTAGTCATTCCCCAATTGATAAATGGTCAAAGGATATGAACAGGCAGTTTTCAGATGAAGAAATTAAATCTATAGTCATGTGAAAAACACTCTAAATCACTATTGATTAGAGAAACACAAATTAAAACAACTCTGAGGTACCACATGACACCTATCAGATTGGCTAACATGAAAAAATGGGAAAATTATAAAATGTTGAAGAACATGTGGGATAATTGGAACACTAATGCATTGTTGGTAGAGTTACGAATTGATCCAACCATTCTGGATAGCAATTTGGAATTATGCCCAAAGGGCTACAAAACTGTGCATACCCTTTGATCCAGCAACACCACTTCTAGGTCTATATCCCAAAGAGATCATACAAATGGGAAAAGGACCCACATGTACAAAAATATTTATAGCAGCTCTTTTTGTGGTAGCCAAGAATTGGAAATTGAGGGGACGCCCATCAACTGGGGAACGGCTGAACAAGCTGTAGTATATGAATGTAATGGAATACTAGTGTTCCATAAGAAATGGTGAGCAGGTAGACTTCAGAAAAACCTGGAAAAACTTGCATGAACTGATGTTAAGTGAAGTGAGCATAACCAAGAAAACATTGTACTCAGTAACAGCAACATTGTGTGATGACCAAATGTTTATAGACTTAGCTCTTCTCAGCAATGCAATGGAACTAAGACAATTCCAAAAGACTCATGATGGAAAATGCTATCTACATCCAGAGAAAGAATTATAGAGTCTGAATGCAGATCAAAGCATACTATTTTCTTTCTTTTTTAAAATTTTGTTTTTTTCTTTCTCATGATTTTTCCCTTTGGTTCTAATTCTTCTTTACATGACTAATGTGGAAATATATTTAACATGATTGTATATGTATAGCCTATATCAGATTGCATGCCATCTTGGGGAGAGGGAAGGGAAAGAGGGGGAGAAAATGTAAAACTCAAAATCTTATAAAAGTGAATGCTGAAAACTAAGAATCAATAAATAAATATATATAAAAAAGAAGAGAGTAGAAAGGTAATGGTAGAAATGGTAAGTGCAAAAGGGAATCACAAAACAATAAAACTCCTCTTTTCTTCACACACAACCAAAGGAGTTCTGAGGGTATTAAGAATCATGTTTTTAGACTGTCTAGAAACATTAATGTTGATACCCTAAATTTGAGATCTTTGCCCATTGACCTATATAAGCAGACATAGTATTGGAGGAATAAAACTCATTATTAATCTTGACCTTATTATATCTGAAACCATAAAAAAAGAAAGTTGAAGCTACATGGAAGGACAGTTCACAGGTTCTTCTTGTAGAAGAAAATAAAGGATTTGGTGAAGCTGGCTTTACTGTTATGCCTAATAGTATTTAGAAAAATAAAATTATTCATTGGGATGCCTGGTCATGTTGTATAGCAGTGCTTGTGATGAGCATCTGTAAAAGGACAATTGTAAGACAACTGAGGCTTATATGTATATTTTGCAGGAGACAAAGAAGCAGAGAAATTTTGTGAAAGAGAGAATAATAGGATTTTAGGATTTCGAGCCAGAAGGCACCTCAGAGATTATCCATCTAATCTCTTATTTTATTAGTCACTGGATCACAGATTTAGAGCTGAAAGTGACCTTTGCAGTAATTTTATCCACCTCTCTTTTTACAGAAGATGAAACAGAGGGCTAGAGATTTAGGTAACTGTCTGCCAAGATCACATGAGTATTACCTTGGGAGTCAGCATTTGAAAAAAGTCCTCAGGCTCCCTCCCTGTCAGTTTCTCCTTTCACTGTCTCCCAGTGTGCTCCAAATGAAATCAGCACGTAGTCTACCCACTACTGACTTGAGTGTGAAAATGAGCAGGGAAAGACGGCAAAAAATAAGCAGGAAAACATAGCTCTGGAGTGAGAGTTTCTAAGAAGGAATTAAGGTTGTACATATTAATAATCAAGGATTCAAGAAAAATAATTCAGCTTGCAATTTTTTAAATCAACAGAAAAAGGTCACAGGCACAGTACAAACTTAGGTGTGGAAAAGGGAAGATTTTAAGACTCATCTATCCCAACTCTAACTTACCTCCTTGAAAAGTTGGGAACACATGAAGAAAGAAGGCAAGGGTAGGAGGATGGATATACAGGGTGAAGGCACTGATGCTGTCAGGGGTTCGGCCAATAGAGTAACCAAGATCAGAGGGGCCAGTGCTGGGAAGCCAAGCCAGACAATAAATGGTGAAGTAAGCATCTTTGTTTCTCATACATTCCCACACAAGGAAACTCTCTTAAGTTTTTGCTATGACACAAAGATCTGGCTACTAGTCACTGTATTCCTGCAGTTATAACATAGTTCCCTCCTTAAACAGTTGAATTGTTTTCCTTTAAGAATGCAATTAAACCAATAATTTCATTGAGTATCAGGGTGCCAACAGCAAAAACCCCTACAATGAGATGGATGGATGTAACAACAATGTTCCTTGCTGCTACTGTGGCTGTGTAAGACCAATAAAACTAGTACACAGAAGGACTGCTAGCACAGGTTCTTTATCTGCTTTTCTAAGGAAAACAACTTTAAGGAGTTTACAATCTCACTTTAATTAAACATACATATATCATTCACTTAGTTCAGGGGAAAAAGTCAGCACCCTGACTTTCAGAGCAAATACAAACAGAAATCACAAGCAAAAATTATAAACAGAGCAAAATAACACAAATCAACAGACAGGCTTCTATCTATCTGACCATAGCAATACATACGGTTACCTGAGGGAGAAGCACCGACATTTGCTTTTTCGAAAGGGGGCTCCTGAATGGCTACCCAGAGTCTCTACACCAATACTCTTCCAATGAGTGAGCCCCCAAACAAAATGCTAACCTCAGCGTATAAACAGACTTATTCAGGGTCAGAGTGCTTCACACCTCTCGAGGGTTTCACACTTCTTGTGACCTAATTAGCAAAAGGGTGTGGGCCTTCCTACAAACAAAGGCAAGAATCAAAGGCACCTGATTGCCTTAAAAAACACTAAAAAGTCCCCCTTTGCTTGCCCTTACAATGGGTGGGAGAACTCACCAAAGATGAAGAGGAAACAAAGGGAAATTAATAGAAACTATTTTGCCCAATTACAAGCTAACAAAACTACTAACTAAAATAAAATGGATGGTTATCTGCAAAAGCATAAAATGTAGGGGTGGAGCCAAGATGGCTGCTGGAAAGCAGGGACTAGCGTAAGCTCCCCACCAAGTCCCTCCAAAAACCTATAAAAAATGTCTCTGAACCAATTCTAGAACTGTAGAACCCATAAAATAGCAGAGGGAAGCAGGGCTCCAGCACAGGATAGCCCGGATGGTTGCTGGGTGAGGTCGTTCATGGACGGAGCTGGGAGCAGAGCAGAGTCCAGCGTGGGCCACGGGAACCAACCATACCAGGAGCCAGGTGGAGGGTGCCCTAGCGCCCTGAATCAGTGAGCTGAGGCAGTGCCAGACTTCTCAACCCACAAACACCAAAGACAACAGAGAAGAACTGCAGAACCCACAAAATAGCAGAGGGAAGCAGGGCTCTAGCCCAGGACAGCCTGGATGGTCTGTGGGTAAGGTCTATCCTGCAAGGAGCTGGGAGCAGAGCAGAGCCCAGCGTGGGCAGCGCAGACCAACCAGACCAGGAGTTGGACGGAGTGGGCCCTAGCGCCCTGAATCAGTGAGCTGTGGCAGTTACCAGACTTCTCAACCCACAAACACCAAAGACAACAGGGAAGGTTAGTGGGAAAAGCTGAGGGGAGTGGAAGGAGTTCACAGTTCAGCCACTGCCCCAGGGGCAGCGGAGGTGGGGCAGCTACAGAACTACAGCTGCAGTTGCTTCTGGCCCCAGGCCCACCTGGTGGGAGAAATTAAGTGGTGGATCAGAGCAGGAGTGCAGAGCCTGCTGAAGAGCTAAGTCCAGTCTGGGTTGGGGGTTCTTGGGGAAAGAGGAGTGCTGGTGTGGCACAGCTGGCTGTAATAGCTCTGAAATCAACAGCGCATGCCCCCAAGCTTGGAACATAGTACTCTTCACTCTACAAGCAGTCATACCCCGCTGAAAAACTCAAGGGTCAAGTTAGTTGGCTGGGAATATGGCCAGGCAACAAAAACACACCCAGATTCAGTCTCAGACTTTGGAATCTTTCTTTGGTGACAAAGAAGACCAAAACATACAGCCAGAAGAAGTCAACAAAGTCAAAGAGCCTACAACAAAAGCCTCCAAGAAAAACATGAACTGGTCTCAGGCCATGGAAGAGCTCAAAAAGGATTTGGAAAAGCAAGTTAGGGAAGTAGAGGAAAAATTGGGAAGAGAAATGAGAAGGATGTGAGAAAACCATGAAAAACAAGTCAATGACTTGCTAAAGGAGACCCCCAAAAATACTGAAAAATATGCTGAAGAAAACAACACCTTAAAAATAGACTAACTCAAATGGCAAAAGAGCTCCAAAAAGCCAATGAGGAGAAGAATGCCTTGAAAGGCAGAATTAGCCAAATGGAAAAGGAGGTCCAAAAGACCAATGAAGAAAATACTAACTTAAAAATTAAATTGGAGCAAGTGGAAGCTAGTGACTTTATGAGAAATCAAGATATTATAAAACAGAACCAAAGGAATGAAAAAGTGGAAGACAATGTGAAATATCTCACTGGAAAAACCACTGACCTGGAAAATAGATCCAGGAGAGATAATTTAAAAATTATTGGATTACCTTAAAGCCATGATCAAAAAAAGAGCCTAGATATCATCTTTCAAAAAATTATCAAGGAGAACTTCCCTGATATTCTAGAGCCAGAGGGTAAAATAGAAATTGAAAGAATCCACACATCGCCTCCTCAAATAGATCCCAAAAAGAAATCTCCTAGGAATATTGTCGCCAAATTCCTCTGGAAACACAATCAGAATAACCCAAGATCTAGCAGCTTCTACATTAAGAGATCGAAGGGCTTGGAATACGATATTCTGGAGGTCAATGGAGCTAGGATTAAAACCAAGAATCACCTACCCAGCAAAACTGAGCATCATGCTCCGAGGCAAAATATGGATTTTCAATAAAATAGAGGAATTTCAAGCTTTCTCAGTGAAAAGACCAGAGCTGAATAGAAAATTTGACTTTCAAACACAAGAATCAAGAGAAGCATGAAAAGGCAATCAAGAAAAAGAACAAGAAAAAGAAATCACAAGGGACTTACTAAAGTTGAACTGTTTTGTTTACATTCCTACATGGAACGATGATGTGTATGATTCATGAGACCTCAGTATTAGGGTAGCTGAAGGGAATATGCATATATATATATATATATATATGTATACACACACATGTGTGTGTATGTATATATATGTATATGTGTGTGCGTATGTATGTGTGTATATACATATAGAGAGAGAGGGCACAGGGTGAGTTGAAGATGAAGGGATGACATCTAAAAGAAATAAAATCAAATTAAGGGATGAGAGAGGAATATATTGAGAGAGGGAGAAAGGGTAGATAGAATGGGGTTAATTATCTTGCATAAAAGTGGCAAGAAAAAGCAGTTCTGTAGGAAGAAAAGAGAAGGCAGGTGAGGGGGAATGAGTGAATCTTGCTCTCATCAGATTTGACCTGAGGAGGGAATACCATACATACTCAATTGGGTATCTTACCCCACAGGAAAGAAGGAGGAAGAAGATAAAAAAGGGGGGATGCTAGAAGGGATGGCAGATGGGGGAGCAGGTAATCAAAAACAAACATTTTCGAAAAGGGACAGGGTCAAGGGAGAAAATTGGATAAAGGGGGGATAGGTTAGGAAGGAGCAAAATATAGTCTTTCACAACATGAGTATTGTGGAAGGGTTATACATAATGTGGCCTATGTTGAATTGCTTGCCTTCTTAGGGAGGGTGGGTGGGAAGGGAAGAGGGGAGAGAATTTGGAACTCAAAGTTTTAAAAACAGATGTTCAAAAACAAAAAAAAAGTTTTTGCATGAAACTAGAAAATAAGATACACAGGCAATGGGGCGTAGAAATTTATCTGGCCCTACAAGAAAAGAAGGGAAAAGGGAATGGGAGGGGAGTGGGGTGACAGAAGCGGGGCTGACTGGGGAACAGGGCAACCAGAATATACGCCATCTTGGAGTGGGGGAGGGTAGAAATGGGGAGGAAATTTGTAATTCAAACTCTTGTGAAAATCAATGCTGAAAACTAAATATATTAAATAAATTTAAAAAAAAAAATTTAAAAAAATAAAAAAAAGAGAAAGAAAAAAAGAAAAAAAACATAAAATATAAACAGAAAAACAAACAGAAGAATTTAAGTAACAATCTCATAAAAAGAAACTTAACAAGTGATAAATGAAATTGAAAAGTAAAAACAAACAAAAACAAAAAAAAAAACCCCAAACCCTCCAGGACCAGGATTTACAAGGGAATATTGTGAAAGTTTCCAACAACAAGTAATTCCAACATTACATAAATTTTTGCAAAAATAGGGAAAGGAGGCATTGTAGCAAACTCCACAAGTCAAATATGATCTTAATATCTAAACCAGGGTGAGATAAAGCAGAGAAAAGAAATCTATAGGCCAATTATCTCTAACAAATGTCAATGCAAAAGTAGTACAGATAGGGATGAGATTTCATTGGTATAAGGAACTCATGGGTGAGGAACCTCCCTCTACAAATACATGTTGGCACCTTCTTTGCAACTTATGGTCTTAAGAGAGTTACCTAAACCATTAGGAGGTTAAGTCAGTTAGTCAATAAGCATTATACTAGGTGTTAAGCACTGTGTTAAGCACTGAGGATACAAAGAAAAAAAAACAGTCCCTTGTCCTCAAGGACTCTTAAAATGGGGGAGACAATATGCAAACAACTATGTACAAACAATATGTACAGGGTGTTCCAAAAATCTTAGTGTAGTTTTAACCTTAATAACCTTGAGCTACACTGGGGACACACTATGCAGGCTAAATCAGAAGTAATTTCAGAAGGAATGCATTAGTATTAAAGAGGGATTGGCAAAGGCTTCTCGTAGAAGGTGGGATTTTAGCTGAGACTTAAAGGAAGCCAGGGGAGTCAGTAGGCAGGTGTGAGTACCGAAAACATTCCAGGGATGGGGGACAGTTAGGGGCATAGAAAGAGTATGGAGATGGAATGTCTTCTGTGACAAACAGCAAGAAGGCCAGTGTCTCTGGACTGTAGAGTATGTGAAAGTGTGTAGTGAAGTGAAGTGTGAGAAGAACAGAAATGTAGGAAGGGGTAATTATAAAGTGCTTTAAAAGCAAAACAGAGGATTTAATATTTAATCTTTTAAGTATTGAGAAGACATTAGTTTATTAAATAGAGGAGTAACATAGTCAGACTTATGCTTTAGGAAGATCACTTAGGTAGCTGAGTGGAGGATGGATTAGACTGGGGAAAGACTTGAGGCAAGGAGACCAACAAGGAAAATATTAAAATAATCTACATATAAGGCGATAAGGGTATCAGAGGAGAGAAAAGGGAAATACATGAGACATTATGAAAGTGGAATCAACAGGACAATTGCTAACAGATTGTAGGTAGGGAGTGAGAGGGAGTAGAGGATGACACCAATTGTGAGTCTGAGTGACTGGAAGGCTGGTGGTACCTGAGACAATAATAGGAAAATTAGGAAGAAGGGATGGTTTGGGGAAAAAGATAATGAGTTAAATTCTGGATGTGGTGAGTTAAAGATGTCTCTGGGATCTCTAGTTTGAAATGTCCAACAGTTGGACATGTGACACTGGTGGCCAGGACAGCAGTTAGGGCTAGATAAATAGATCTGAGTGACTTTTTTACGGTCCCACAGAGGTATGTGTCCTAGGCAAGGCTTCAGCACAGGCCTTCCTGTCTCTAAGCTGGCTTTCTATCTACTATGTCATATTGTTTCTTAGTGCAAAAATATTGAATGATACTAGCAAAAAGTTTAAAGCAAAATATTAAAGTATTATACGTTATTACCAGGTTATATTTGTACCAGAAATGCAGGGCTGGTTCAATATTAGCAAAAATATAAACATAACAGACCAAAATCACATGATTATCAATAGATACAGATGAAGCTTTTAACAAAATATACCACCCTATTATGATAAAACATTACAAAACATATAGGAATATTTGGATGATTCCTCAATATGCTAAAGAGTGTCTATCTAAAACCAAAAGCTAGCTTCACTATAATGGAAAAAGATCTTTTTAATAAAATCAAGGGTAAAGCAAGTATTGCTTCTCCAAGAATGAATGAGATAATTCCCCCCAAAGAAGGGACTTCATGATGCTCAGGATTTTGACTATGGAGGATTCGGGATGAGAGAATAGATTTTGCCATGTGAAATTTGGGGCCACTGAGAAATCGGTAGAGTAGAGAAGGCAGAGACTGTTCAAGGAAGATCAGATATCCAAATTAGGCAGGTGAGGCATCATCAACCTGAAATTGGCTCTGGAACAGGAGAGATTGATAATGGACTTTTCTCCCTTGGCTGCAAAGGCTGGTATCTAATCTTCTCCACTTTTCTCCCCACTGTTCATCTTCTTCCTTTGTCTCCCAGGATTTTCTATTTCCTTTACACATATCGTTTGCCTTACAATGGTATTGTTTTTTAAACTTGGTTCATTAAGATAAAAAGGTTCATTCTCTATTGTTTTGATGAGTATGACTATAAGTGCTATCCAAGTATATTGTACACCCCTACCTTCCTGTGTCTCTGAAGAGGTCAGTATATTTCACAGAATATATGCCCTAAGACTCCCTTAATGATTTAGTAGTCAAGGAGAAAACCTGGGGGCATATTTTATGAACTGTTTATTCTGTATATTTCATAGATACACTACTAAATGAAGGATTGGTTGGACCCTGGAGCTTTCTTTAGATCTGGTCTTCCAGACTACAATCCTGTTTGCATTTGTATTGTTTGTAATCAGCATATGTGGTGGGTGGAAGAGAAAAAGGTTAGAGAAGGGAGGGGGGCAGGGAGGGAGTAAGAGAGAGGGGAGGGGAGGGAGAGGGAGAGAGAGAGGGAGGGAGAGAGAAGAAGAGAACAGAAGAGAAGAGAAGAGAAAAGATATGAAGGAAACATTGACCAGAAAAGAGATATCAGGATACAAGGGAACAAAGTTGAAAGAATGAAAAAATAGAAGAAAATATAAAATGTAAACAATCTCATTAAAAAAAAAAACTGACCTGGAAAACAGATCAAGGAGAGATAATTTAAGAATTATTGGACTACCTGAAAGCCACGATCAAGGAAAGAACCTAAACATATTTCAAGAAATTATCAAGGAAAACTGCCCCAATATCTTTGATCCAGAGGATAAAAGAGAAATAGTCCACCAATCATCTCCTGAAAGAGATCCCAATATGAAAACTCTCAGGAACATTATAGCCATATTTCAGAGCTCCCAAGTCAAAAGAAAATGCTTCGAGTAGCCAGAAAGAAACAATTCAAATATTCTGAATCCACAGTCAAGATACACAAGATTTAGCAGCTTCAAAATTAAAGCAGAGGAGGGCTTGGAATATGATATTCTAGAAGCAAAAGAAGCTAGAATTACAATCAAGAATAACCTACTGAGCAAAAATGAGCATAATCTTTTAGGGAAAAAATGGATACTTAATTAAAGTCAAGCCTTCCTAATGAAAATACCAGAGCTGAATAAACAATCTAAAATTCAAACACAAGACTCAAGAGAAGCATAAAAAGGCACACATGAAATAGTAATCATAAGGGACTCAATAAATTTAAACTGTTTACATTTTTATATGAGAAGATGATATGTTTAACTCTTAAGAATTTTATCATTATTAGGGCAGTTGAAAGGAGTTTACATAGATAGAGAGCATGGATGTGAATCAAGTATGTTGCAATGCTCTCCAAAAAAAGGGGGGGGGTGAGAAAGAGGGATGCACTGGGAGAAGGGGAAAGGGAGAGGTAGAATGGGAAAAATTTTCTCATGTAAAAGAGGTACACAAGGAAAAACTTTTATAGAAGAGGGGAAAATGGAGGGTGGGATAGCTGGCAATGCTTGAGCCTCATTCTCATCAGAATTGGTTTAAAGAGGGAAGATTATATGTACGGACTTGGTTTTGTATAGAAATGTAACTTACCCAACAGGAAATAGGAGGGGAAGAGGATAAGAGAAAGGGGAGGGGATGGAAAATAAAAAGGAGGGCAGATTAAAGGAGGTAGTGGTTAGAAGCAAAAATAGACTTTTGAGAAGGGACAAAATAGAGAAGCAGAAAGAAGAAAATGGGACAGAGGAAAAAAACACAAGGAGATAGCAGAATGGATTAGAAACCAGAATCAAACAACGTGTTGTTAATAAAGGACACATTTGAAACAGAAAGACACACACAAAATTAAAATAAAGGGCTGGAGCTCAATCTACTATGCTTCAGCTGAACTAAAAAAAAGGCAATCATGATCTCAGACAGTGCAAAAATAGATCTAATTTAAAGGGATAATCAGGGAAGCTACATTTTGACAAAAACTACCATGGACAATGAAATAATATAAAATAAATTACAGCAAGTTTCTCTGATAAGTATAGAACTGAGTCAAATTTATAAGAATAAGAGCCATTTCCCAACTGATAAATGGTCAAAGGATATAAACAGACAGTTTTCAGAAGAAGAAATCAAATATAGCTATTGTCTTATGAAAAAAAAATGTCTAAATCACTATTTATTAGAGAAAGACAAATGAAAACAACTCTGAGGTACCACCTCATACCTATCAGAAATGACAATGAGAATGAAGGAAAAATAGGCATAATAACGAACTGCTGGTGGAGTAGTGAACTGGTCTAACCACTTGAGAGAACAATTTGGAAGTAGGCCCAAAGGGCTATAAACCTGTGCTGGGCTATAAACCCTTTGACCCAGCAGTATCACTATTAGGTCTGGATCCCACAAAGATCAAAGGAAAAGGAAAAGGACCTATATATACAAACATATTTATAGCAGCTCTTTCTGTGGTAGCAATGAGTTGGGAATTGAGGGGATGCTTATCAACTGGAGAATGGCTGAGTAAGTTGTGGCATATGATTGTGATGGAATACTATTGTGTTATAAGAAATGATAAAAGGGTGGGTTCAGAAAAACATGACAAGCCCTATATGAACTGATGCAAGGTGAAGTGAGAACTGCATAGTAACAGCAATGATGTAATGATAATCAACTGTGAAAGACTTAGCTACTCTGATCAATATCAGGAACTAAGAAAATTCCAAAAGACTCATAATGAAAAAAAATGCTATCCACCTCCAAAGAGAGAACTGATGAACTCTTGAGTGCAAAACGAAATACAATTTTCTCACTTTATTTTCTTTTGTTGAAATATGGCTAATATGGAAATATGTTTTGCATGATTTCACCTATATAATTGATATCATATTGCTCGTCTTCTCAGTGGATGGGTAGAAGGTGGGAAGGAGGGAGAGAATTTGGGAATCAGAATTAAAAAAGAAAAGAATGTTAAAAATAAATAATAAATCTTAAAAGAGATTAGAAAAAGAACTTAGTGGAAGCAATAATAACTTTAGCAAAGTAGCAGGATATAAAATCAATCATTTAGCAAACTTTCATTAAGCACCTTATATACACTAGGCAAAGTACAAAGGATGAAACAATCTGTTCTTGAGAAGAAGTTTATTCTAACAGGGGAGATTAATACATATAAACAGAAACAAACACAAAGTATTTAAATACCAGGCAGTTTGAGCAGGAGGATACTAGAAATTGGGGAAATCAGGAAACGCTTCATTCTGAAGGAAGAAAGGGATTCTATTAGACAGAGGTAAAGAGATAAAGGTACAATCAAGACATTTGGTAGAGCCTGTGAAGACACATGAAGGTGAGAGCTAAAGTGTCATGTGTGAGAACTGGAAAGAAGGTCAGCTTGAGTGGACAGGAAGTACAGGAAGAGGAATAGTGTCTGTTATATCTAGAAGTACAGGCTGAAACCAGGTTGTGAAGCCTTTTAGAAGCCCAAAAAAAGAGTTTATAATTTAACTTAAAGACAAGAGGGAGCTACTAGAATTGATTGAGCAGGAAAGTGACATAGTCAGATCTGAAGTTACGAAAAATCACTTTGGCATTAGCATAAAGGATGGATTGTTGTGGCGAGAGACGTGAGAGAAGGAGCCAATTAATAATGTGGGACAAAAGCTCAGGGGAGAGATTGGAGCTGGATATAAAGATATTTAAATCATCTGCATAGTGATTGTAGTTTAATCCATGGAAGCTAGTTTATGAGGTCACCACAGAGAGTATTGAAAGAGAAGAGAAATTCTAGGACAGAACCTTGAGGAACACCCTCATTTAGGAGCAGCAAAGGAGACAAAAGAGTACAGACAGGAGAAGAACCAGAAGAGGGTAATGTCATGAAAACTCAAAGATAAAAGAGTATTCAGGGTGATCAACAGCAAGTGTCAAATGCAATAGATAGGTCAAGAAGGATGAGGACTGAGAAAAGACCGTCATCTGGCCAAGAGATTGATGGTCACTTTGCTGTGAGCAGTTTCACTTAAGCGATAAGGTCTGAAGCCAGAGTGTCAAGGAATGATCCTGTAGAAAGAGAAATTACACTCAGAATAACTACAGAATGAATAAAATATCCAGGAGTCAACCTATCAAGAACCACTCAGGACTTTTAAGAATATAACCACAAAACATTCTTTACAGAAGTAAAGGCATACTTAAATAATGGGAGACCTATTAATTGCTCATGGTTAGATGGTGCTGGTAAAATAAAAAAAGGCAATATTACTTTCATTAATTTATGGATTCAGTCAGTCAATCAATTAGCATTAAGTGCTTATTATGTGACAGGAACTGTGCTAAGTGCTGGAGATACAAAGAATGGCAACATAACAACACAAACAAACGAAAAACAAATCAGAGATATGTGAATCCAACTTCAAAAGCTTACTTTATATTATTTGGCAAAATAATAATAACAATTCATCTAGATGAATAAAAGTTCAAGAATCTCAAGAGAAAAATTAAAAAAGAGATATGAGAAAGAATGGAACCTAGTATTGTTATATCTCAAATTATAATACAAAGCTATTATTATCCAAATTATTTCATATCAGCTAAAATTAGAAAAATTAATCAATAAAACAGATTAGGTACAGAAGATCCAGAGATAATCATAAACAGTGGCAAGTGTTCAATGAAACAAAGGATACAAAATACTTGGGTAAATATTTGCTATTTGAAAAAAACCTACTGGAAAGTAATCTAGAAGCAAATTAGGTTTAGACCAAAAATTACCATAGTCCCACAATAAGTTTCAAATGGGTATATGACTGAAAGAAAGGAGATACATTTTACAATTGTTATGGAAAGAGTTTTTAACCAAGCAAGAGATAGAGAAGATCACAGGTCATGAAATGGAGAATTTTTATTACATACAACTGAATTTTTTTTTTACAAAAACAAAATCAATATAGTTAGAATTAGGAGGCAAACAGTTAACTGAGGGGGAAAAACTTTGTAGGAAACCTCTTAAAGGTCTGATATTCAAGATATATAGGGAATGTATACAATTATATTAAAACAAAAAATCATTCTCCAATAGATAAATGATCAAAGGATATGAAAAGGAAGTTTTCAAAAGAAGAAATTCAAGCTTTTAACAACCATAGGAAAAAATTATCCATATCCCTAGCAATAATGGAAACATAAATAAACCAAATCTGGGATTCCAGATTACACTCATCATACTGGCAAAGAAGACAAGAGGAGGGACTATGGCACACTAATTGTTGAAGAAGTAGGCACATGTAATGCACTGTTTAAGGAGCTATGAAGTGGGCCAGCCATTCTGGAAAGCAATTTAAAACAATATACAAAGAGTCATGAAATTGTGTAAACTCTATGACAGAGAAATAACACTACTAGGTATATATCCAAAAGAAGTAAAAAACAGAAAGAAAGGACCCAAAAGTACAAAAATATTCATAATAGCATTTTTTAAGGTAACAAGGAAATGAAAACAAGGTGGGCAAGGTGGATGAACACATTATGGTATTTTCATGTACTGGAATATTACTGGGTCATATGAAAGGAAGGAATTCTAGGAAGACTTGTACGAATGGATTCAAAGTGAAGTGAACTGATGCAATACAATTAATGCAATGATGAAAAAATGTAGTAAGAAAAAACAACTTTGTTAGAATTAAACACACTAATCAACGTAATGACCAATCATGATTCCAGAAGGCTGATGATGAAGCATGTTCCCTATCTCTTGACAAAGAAGTGATGAACCTGAGGTACAGAATGTGGGGCATACATTTTCCCATGTGGCCAATATGTGAACTTTTTTTGATTAACTATTTGTTATAAGGGGTAGTTTTTATTTTGTTCAATAGTCATAGTAATTTGAAAAATAAAAAGAAACAGAAGAGCTTAAATGAAATATTTTTAAAAATACATAGAAGAGAGAAAAAAGTGCAGAAAGGGACACATAAATAAAGACAATTTTTATTACCTTGTTAAGACTATATATATATATATATACACACACATATATGTGTGTGTGTTTGTATGTATGTATGTATGTATCTACACTTTTAAAAACCAAAAAAGAGAAAATCACAGTTTCATATGCAATTCTCTTTTCTGTATACACTGAAAGGTCTATTATCTGTTGGTGTTTGTTAAGTTTACAAAGAAAAGAAAAAATGTTAAGATACACACACGCATAATTTTAAAAAGAGTAACTGGACTAAATTAAGTACACACAAAGGCAATCCTGGTAGGGGAAAAACAATTTTGGGGGGAATTAAGGGATCAATTCTCAAAATATATTATAGAGAGGAAGATATCAAACTCATGGAAAAATCATAGATGTTATTATAGAAATAGAGAAAATATAAATAATTACTAACATACGTCAATTTTCCTATTCCTGTAAAATTTTTATGAGAATCATTTACACACACATATCAAAGGACCTCCTTGATGAAGTTTTGAGGGGGGAATAGAAAGGATCTTATAAAAAATGTTTTGCAGCTGACAAGATATAATCACACAGTTCTCTAAATGGTTCGCCAGATATTAAGTTCCATTATATTGATTGTTTGTTGACTATTAAAAACCTGATTTGGCAAAGTGAATGATAGCTTAAAGGCTTTCTTCCAAGAAGATGTCTACCATGCATGTATCAAAATCATACAAAACTCTGAAAGATGTAACGATGGAGACAATTTTTTTCTAAAATGATTATAATATTTTGTGAGGCATAGAACACGGAAATGAATGCTCACCAAAGATGTTTTCCACAGTCAGAGGATGTATAACACAAAGTTCAAATGGGAGAAGAATTACCTGTAAACTGTGCAGTTTTTCAGATGCTCCTGTTCACAGACGTTATTGTGTTAATTGCCTTGTGGAGTCATAAGGCTATATGAAATACTGACAAATGAGATGCAGAATCATTCAAGAGTTAGGCCTTAGATCCATAAGGAGAATCAAGCTGATGAAGAATGCCTATTGTCCAGACTGTGACAGGCAGTCAGATGGATAAAGTCCTTCTGGTCCATTAGCGTATTATCTAATCTATGCATCTATCTATCTTTTTAATATTTTGTACAAAAATTGAAATTGGATGATGGAATAAACCCAGAACTGAACAGTTCCGGAAAGTACAGTATTTTAAAAGGCCTGCAGCTTCTTCCTCAAACAAAAGTCCATCTTTTTTACATAAATAGTCTTTGGATAATAATTTTTGGCTGCAAGAAATGTAATGCCACAATCACTGAAGAACATAAGGTTCTGATCACTAAAAAGGTCAGTGAAAATAGTTTTCAATATATTACCAATGAAGGGTTAAGCACAGAAAGCAATAAGAAAGATATAATCAGAGAAGTATGACTTGAAAAAGTGGTAGGTAGGTCACAAAATGAGATCGAGGAATAATCAATGAGCAGTGAGATCTAAAGGACCACTCCTGCTATATTCTGGATTAGAACTCTGTGGAAGACTTATGGGAAGAAGTAGATAAGACTCAGGTATGGACAAGATAAGAAAATGTATATAGTTTGTGATCTGTACTAGTGGAAAGAACATCCACATGAATGGAATCAGAGGTCCATTACAGAACTAAAGCCATCAACTATAGTGTGGTGTGCTTATAATCTCTGATTTGGTAGAGGCAAGTCCCATTGAAATGAAGTTATAGGTTATTATATGTATATACTGAAGTATCATTTTGTAAACTTATGAACAATACAAATTTACTTAAGCTATTCTTATTATTAATAAATTCTTATTCATATTAAAAAAAGTAATCCTGACATATGTGGTCCTTTTCATTTGTTTTGAATGTCTGTTTCTAAGATATCTTGAAAATCAACATAAGTGCCAACAAAACTGTCACCTCCAGCACTTTCCAACTTCATCTCCTAAAGTATCAAGTATCAACATTCATTAAGTGTAATTAATTATTATTAAGTACCATTGAAGAAAACATTGATATAAAGAATTCTTAAGTAAGGCTACTAAATAGTAACCTATAAGGCAGCAACTTTAGGGGCTCTCAGCACAGATTGTTTGGGGGGGGGTCAGAAGGAGATTACAGGGGACCACTTTCTGGCACTGGGTGCAGATCCCTGTTGCACTGCTGTAATGGTAATCAGGGCAGGATTTTTTGCTGTTCTTCTCTTTTGGAATGCTAAGGAAACCAAGTGACTTTAATGAGTCTGGCCTTTGAATGGGGCAGGTAGAATGGGATCTTTTATCTTAGAATGCTTCTCAGCACTGGAGCAGTTGAGAGTCATTGATTTGTATATGATGGGGTGCTGATGGTTGAGGAGCTTTCCTATACCATGGTTTCCCACACCCTGGATGGTGAGCCTTGAGCCCCCAGGGCCCTGAACAGCTGTATATGTATTGGAAGGTTAGCGTTTGATTTTTGGGGGTACACTCATTGAAAGAGTGTGGGTGACAAGACTCTGGGCAAGCTGTTGAAATGGCTCCCTGGGCTTTGATAACCCAGATGTTGATGCTTCTCTAGTAACTACGTATTGCTATGGATAGACTGGTTTGTGTCGTTTGCTCTGCTTATAATGTATGCTTGTAATTTCTGTTTGTATTTGCCCTTAAGTTCAGGGGGCTGATCTTTTCCTCCTGAACTAAGTGAATGATATATGTATGTTTAATTAAACTGAGATTGTTAATCCCTTAAAGTAGCTTTCCTTAGAAAATCAGATCAAAGAACCTGTGTTGGCAGCCCTTCTGTATGCTCATGTTATTGGTCCTACACAGCCACAGTAGCTGCTAGCAACATTGTTGTTACAATTGCCTACGTTCAGTTTCCAGTTGCAGTCCCAGGGTGAAAGCATACTAGTGCTTGCCACCCCAGGGGAGCAGGAGCCCTCACCATAGATCAGGGTGGAAAGGAGTGCTTGTGGCAGGTCACTGGAGAGTGGGGGCCCTTGTCTTAGGGACAAGGCAGAGAGGCTCTGTTGCTTGCCCAAGCTGCATTTGCAGGGCCAGAAGGAACAAAACAGACTTTTGAAGAGAGACAGAGTAAAAAGAGAAGGATACATGAGGGGAAAATAGAATGGAGAGAAATACTGTTAGTTATCATAACTGTGAATGTGGATGGGATGAACCCACTCATGAAACAGAAGTGGATAATAGAATAGATGAAAAAGCAGAACTCAACAACATGTTGTTTAAAAGAAACACATACATCCAAATTCTTAAAGGAATAGTTAAAAGAATTACAGAAGGAAATAGACAGTAAAACTATACTAGAGGGGTCCTCAACTTTCCCCTCTCAGAGTTAAATAAATCTAACCAAAAAATAACCAAGAAAGCAGTTAAGGAGAAGAACAGAAGGAGAAGATTCATCTTCCTGAGTTCAAATCTGGGCTCAGACACTTACTAGCTGTGTTACCCTGCACAGGTCACTTAACTGTTTGCCTCACTTTCCTAATCTGCAAAATGAGCTGGAGAAGGAAATGGCAAAGCTCTCCAGTATCTCTGCCAAGAAAACCCCAAATGGGGTCATGAAGAATTGGACATGACTGAAAAACACCTGAACAACTGAAAGAATTAAAGGTGCAGACACTACATTTTTATTAGCACAGATCAGTTTATCAGATTAGCACTAAGGGGAATAGATACAGTTTAGCAGAAGAGAAAATGATAAGGCTGTCCTTTGGGTAGCAAAAAGTAGCATTAAGGCATTGGATGAGAAAGAGGAACCTGGCCAATATGGTTATTAGCAGGGTGCCTGGGAGAGGGAAAAAGGGATGTCAAAGAGGGAGGGAGCCGCCTAAGACAAACTTGGTCTACATCAAAATTGGCCTGAAATTCCCCCTGAAATTTTTATTGTTTTCTAAGCAGTAAAGTATTTTATTTGTATGTCACATAAAAAATACACAACACACGAAAACTGAATAGATCAATTTGCCATACTCAAGCTATAATTTTTAGTTTTTAATTGTGTTTTGATAACATAAAATTAACTATTTTGACTGACCTATTTATTCCATCCCTCTCACTACATCTCATCTAAAACCAGAAGGCTAAACTGCTCTGGTTGAATTTACAGTAGTGAATATTCAATACTTGTTTGCAGAAGCTATGGTTTTGAAAAATTATTTCTGAAATTCTTGTGAAAAATTCTAAGTGTCATTATTTCTTAGGAGCATATATGCATTTAATTTTGAAAGAAACTTGGAGGGGTGTCCCCCTCCATCTTGAGTTGTTGTTTAGTTGTTTTTCAATTGTCACTTGTCACTAACACCTCTCTGGGCCTCAGTTTCCACATCTTTAAATGTAGGGAATGAATTAGATGACATCTATGGTCAATTCTAGCTTTGAATCGATGAACCTATGGTCTTTCCCTGAAGCCAAAACCATTAACTGAAGAACACAGTTGTCTTTCCTTTTACAGTTCTCTTTCATACGCATGCACGCACGCACGCGTGCGCACGCACACACACACATACACACACAGAGCTCTCTTCCAGAAAGAATTTAGAACAATTTTGTTCATAACAGAGTCAAAGTAAAACAGAATTGCCTGCTATTCAGATACTGATAGCTTGGTCTGTAAAGTTGAAACTTTTCCATAATATATTTATTAATTATTAAGAAGAGCATGTATCTTTTCTGGATCTATGTATTAATAAATTTAATTTACTTGGTAATTCAGGGATGGAATCCATTTTGTCCTCCAAAACCCTTCATCTCATCTAGAAGCCAGAAGGTTAAACTGCTCTGATATATATCAAATAAAACTTAGTTCCACCACTTCTGATTCAAGTATATTATGAACAACATCTAGATCTCAAATGTCAGATACTGATTCCAAGTTCTTGGTTCTGGACCTCACTAAAAGTTTTAAACAATACTCACCACTATTTGGCTGTACACATTGGTCTTGGTAAATGAAAGTATTGCTTTTTCATTCAAATTATTAAGTTTTGTTCTAGGCTTTACCCTGGGCTCCATTTCTATAACTTCCTCATCAATTTTCAAGTCATGAGACAATATTGATCCATCTAGATTTTTTTTTGCTCCTTCTGCAATAACATTGTTGAGTGTAGAAAATAAAGAATGAGTCTTGACCTAAGCAAAGAATATTTATGAAAATGTATTTAAACATTAATTTATGTGAAATAGTATGATTTTTGAATAGATGAAATAGAAATTTTGAAAGACAGTTAAATTTTTATTAGTGGCATAGTAGGTTAAGTCATTTAAAACAATGAGCTTTAGGTTTCTTCATCTATGAAATTAGGATAAAACTTGTAGTATACCTCACAGGGTTGTTCAGAGGTTTAAACAGTATAACAGATTAAAAGTGTTTTGTAAATCTTAAAATGCTACATACATTTTAGTTATTATTAACAACAGTAATATAAGAGAGGAGAATGTTTACTTCTGGGTAACAGTATTTCTGATTATGAGAATCATGGAAGTCATCAACAAAAATCAATGTCATCAAAAATCAAAATAAATTTTAAAAATCATAAAAAAATCAACAAATGATGCTGAATTTTAGTTATAAGTTCCCATATTTTCTACCCATTGCTTACTTATAAAAACTGCTAATTATTATGCTGAATCTGGTACAATAAACAGATAAAATCAGATCCTTGAAAAACAACTAGGTATGTTGTACTAACAGGTGAATAATTTAGTTAGCTCAGTCCTGTATCCCAAAGGAGTTCTACTGCATTTGAAAAAACAAAAACAAAAACACACATACCAATGTTACATACTCAAATTCAATGACGTACTCTGGCAAGACAAGGTCATGATCAAACACAAACCACTTGCTCTGCCGAAGGTTGCAGTTACAGTTTTTATGTGATATCAAGGAGCCTAAGGTAAAAAGATCACAGTTTCAAAACAGAATAGAACAGAATGCTCCATTTCTATTTCACAAATAGCAAAAAGTCTTAAATACAAACATATAGCCTCCTAAAATAATGTATTTTTCTTTTCTCTTCATCAACTCTCCCAGCACCCATAGATAGAACTTAATTTTGAACTGTTTTCTAATTCTCTACATCCCTAAAGTTGTCTTCCTCACCACCGTGATGAATGCTGTTTATTCACCAATTTTAAAAATTGTTTTACTTTTTTCTTCTATCTTTTTACTCTCCTATCCAATTCTTCACATCTTTTTGACAAATGTACAGCACTTTGTACAGCGCTACATCAAACCCTTTATAACAAACAAGTGTTTTTGCATTCCTTGATGATGTGATTACTTTCTCCTTAAAACTCGACACTCCTATGTTGGGTACATGTAATGTTGTATACATGTAATAATTAGGAAGAAGAGAGATAAGAAAAGAGGAGGGGAAAAGAACTGAAATTCATACACAGTCAGCCATTTTTTATGGAAAAATTTAAGTTCTGCAAAAAGTGGGAATTAAAGATTTTAAAACATCACACTAAACACAAATATTCAGCACTAATAAAGAAGAAATCACAATACCCATGATGGCAGACATACTTAGTAAACATTTCCGAGGCATGAATACTGAATTAAACATTGGATAGTTGACTTTACAGATGGAATCCTGCTCACGAGCCTGAATGCTATGTCCAAGAAAAACTTTTGCCATTATGAGTATGCCTAAATGTGGAAAAATATGAATACTTTTACTCAATATATAATAATAATTTCACCATATAGTTTTGTTGCTCATGCACATGGAATAACACTTTTTTTGCAAAATTTCCCATGACTGAGTAATTCCAAGGCTTTAAAAAATAGTCAACAAGAACAAAAAGATTTAGAAATACTTCATCTTAAAAAATGTAATCAAAATAAGTAAAACTTTTTGTTAACTGGATTAATTTTTCCTTCAAAAGAGGGTTACTTTGAGTCATTACACAAATTATGGATCCAGGCATATCTATCACTGTGCATATTACTTTCTGGGACCAAGTTGGGAGTTTGTATAATATAATATAATATAATATAATATAATATAATATAATATAATATAATAATATAATATAATATAATATATGATATGATATGATATGATATGATGTAATATAACATAACATAACATAACATAATATAATATAATATAATATATATAATATACATATACATAATATAATATAATATAACATAACAACATAGCATAACATAATATAATACAATATGTACTCCAGGTATCTGGATTAAGCACTATTGGTTCTTTCTTATTGTGAGATCAGTGGGGAAATATGGGAGAAAAGAAATAGCTGTTAATAATGTTATCTCAAGAGAAAATAATTCTATGAGTTCAAAAAAAGTATGGAACACTTGATTTTTGGCTATGCAGTGATAGGATAAAGAATGTAAAATACACGTGGTCCAGTTTAGTTCAGATCACCTGGGCAGAACAAAGAGAATAAATGAGTGAATGAAGAATAAAGAAGACTGTTTTTCCCACTCTTACAACACGAAGATAAAAAGAGCCAGAGTGAATAATCAGAACCTTATAGAATGTGAGATAGAACAAGATGGAATGATATGGGAAGAGCCTGCCCACCACATCTCTTAATTAGCCCCTAGACTCAGGCTGAGGTTATGGGTGTTAGAGAATGGTGGCCCCAAAGTGTCCTCTCAGACTCCTGAAGAATGGTTTATAGACTGCTCTTCTCAGATTCCAGGCTGTAAACAAAAGGCTAGTGAATTACCTCATGGTGTATGTAGCACGTCAAAAGGTCAGATATGTCAAAATATGCCAATTCATAAAACAACTGATCTTACTTCAAGTTTGTCAATGGCTATATCTGGGACTATGAGGAAAGAAACAGAACTTTTATAAACTATTTTCCAGATGATTTCTACATAAATCATCAAAATTTAGGTCATTTGGCCATCTAAGCATAATCTTTTACTGTGTACTTTGTTAGACCACCATAACATAGTCTAAGGTACCCGTTTTTCCTAAAAATTTGACATGTGTTCATTTTGTTCTTCTGTTGTCCATTTATATTTTATTTTAAAAATGAATTAAAGTAAAATATTGAATTTCATTTAAATTAGATGAAATATTGAAATGAAGCTCATTCCATTTAAATCATACACTGAAACAGAAAAGAAGTTGAATAGGTGAAAAGATATAAGAACAAAATATAATGGCTTTTAAGATTTTTTTTGGAATTTATAAATAAGCGTAACTCAAAATGTTAACATCATAAGGTTCTAAAATACTGTTCATTTACATTACCGTGCCTGTACATTTCCGGATCAAGAGAGTTTTTCTTTTCATCTTTGATTTGTTTCTGTATAAATTCGATTCTGGGACATTCACATAGACTGAAACTGTTAGCAAGGATTACAGCTTCTTTTTTGTGAGATGACTGTAAAGATTAAAACAAGGTCTGAGTATGTTCATTTTACTGACATTTCTTCAATTTCAGTATCTTCTAGATAATAATGCTTCTTACTTCATGTGAATGGTATCTATGATGAGAAGCACATTTGTAGTACAGACTTATTTGAATGGGATGGAAATCATACAAATGCAATTTTATTCTGCAAATATATAATATACAGTGCAAATCATGTGAAATGTTCTAATTGAATATAAAAATATGTTTCTTAAAAATTAGCTAAAGCAGATAGATTCCTAGAAAAATAGCCAAAACAAAGACTGATATTACTCTATATAACAGGTACAATAGCAATATAATTTTTCAAAAATCATTCCAATAAGCCCGCACATGATATTATTTTTTTAAGAATGTAGGTGTTATGAGGATATATTATTGGATTGATATGCCAATGAAATCTCTTACTTATGTAACTATATGCAGTGTATACTTCAAATTTATATATACTATTCCCCAAGCCCATAAAATTTACTATATTAACAACATCTTATTCTACTAGACTGTAATACTTTTGAGGAAATGGTATTGCTTTTCATCTTTATATATCTAGCATCTAGCATAATGTCTTATAAATAGCAGATACTTAGTAAATACACAATTAAATGCATTAAATTTCCACAATTTGAAAAGCATTTTAAAAAATGTACATTCCATAAAATTCAGTTGAACAGTTATTAAATACTATACAAAGCAAGACAATTAACTAGGTCCTAGGGAGACAAAGATTAAATAATACGTTTGAGGAGCTTATGGTCTTTTCATGTTTTTTTTAAAAGGAAATGAAAAAAGTATACTTCAATCTGCACTTAGAGTTCATCAGTTTTCTCTCTACAGATGGATAGAATTTTTCATCATGGGGCTCTCTGGAATTGTCTTAGTTCATTGTCTTGATCAGAGTAGCTACGTTTTTCAGAGTTGATCATAGTTACGATATTGCTGTCACTATACTGAATGTTCTCCTGGGTCTGCTCACTTCAATTTGTATCAGTTAATATAAGACTTCCTAGGTTTTTCTGAAATCCACCTGCTCATCATTTCTTATAGCACAATAGTATTCCATTATATTCATATACCACAACTTATTCAGCCATTCCCCAATTGATGGGCATCCCCTTAATTTCCAATTCTTTGCCACCACAAAACAAGCTGCTACAAATTTCTTATGCAGTTAGGTCCTTTCCCCTTTGATCTCTTTGGGATACAGATCTAGTAGTGGTATTGCTGAGTCAAATGGTATACATGGTTTTATAGCCCTTTGGGCACAGTTCCAAATTGTTCTCCAGCAATGGTTGGACCATCTCAATAAATATCATCTTCATTTGTTGAGGAGACAAAGTCTGCTTAATACCTTTTTGAGACACTTCCTGGGTTGTTTCTAAGTGAACATTTTTAAAAAGTGCGATAACATGTTCTTTGACAAGGTTATTCTGTTTATGTAGAATAGAGAAAATCTATACTGACCTTTTTATTCATGTTTGTGTGTTCAAAATTACTTGTCTTTCTCTCCCTTGCACACAAATGTCTCGAGTTGTAGTTGGCTCCTTTTGTAAGTACTCTGGGAAATAGCCCCTGGGCAATCTGAATTACCCTGTCCAGTGGTTCAAGATGCAGGCAGAATATGAAATGAAGAGAATTTTGGGTGCCTAGCCTCAGTAAAAGTTCTGACATGAAAAGGAGATACTAAAAGTGGAAAGAACACAGTCTCTGGAGTCAGAAGAATTGGGTTTAAAACTTACCTTTGTGATGTTTGGAAAAATCACTTAACCTATTTGAGCCTTGGTTTCCTCATCTTTCAAATAAGGGGTTTGGACTAGGTGGCCTTTGACGTCCCTTCCAGCTATAGATTCCTGATCCTACCTTGGCACTGCGAATAAGATTCCAATCAAATCGGCAAGCATTTGCCAACATAAGCCACCATAAGCCTACATGGAGCTGAGGAGAGGGATTTGCTTGTAGGGCACAAGAAGGCATGGTTCCTATTGTCCCTGAGATCCCTCTTCAGTGTGAGGGTTAGGTTTCTGGGGGCCAGTGCACCATAGAAGACTTTACAGGAGTGGAGGCACACTGGTTTAAAGGAGAACTTTTGAGTAGTAAACATACTGGAGTAGTTTCCTGCCTCCCCCAGATTTGTTAGCAAGCTTGTCCACTGGGAAAGATAATGCGTACCATCTGCTACAGGCTGAGAACAAAAGAACTGCAAAAGGAAAGAGAGCGAGAGAGATCTGTGATAACTACCACCACCTGGCTAATATTTAAGGAAAGCTGTAGAACTGTGGCTAACAAACAGGGAAAATGGCTAGAAGTAAGAGTTATGGGAATTAATAATGCTGTGCAGACAGAGGGCTGAGAAGGTGAGCACCAACATAGAGGAGGCAATCACGACTATTGCGTGACGAAGCCCAACCCAGGGGTAACACTGGAAAGTCTTTTTGTATCCCACAGGACTTTTGGAGGACAGTTGTACACTGCAGTGAGCAATACTTTCTACAGGCTTAGATGTGAGTCCTTTTAGTTTCGGTTAATTTTAAGTAAATGGTTTTATGTTTGTAAGGGGGATTGTTAACTACTTTTTTTTGGCAGGAGGGTAGGGAAGGGATGGAAGAGGAACAGAGTTCTCAGATATTGACAATCTCAAATCATCTGGGTGGGAAAAATGAATCAAATAAGTTAGAAGTCTCACTAAAATATTCTCAGGCTTTTTGTGTCATGAGAGTCTATGATAAAATGTTTATACTTGTAGTTCACTTTCTTATAACTTGCCATTTAATATAAGAAAGGGAATTTTGTGGGGGTTCACATTTGATATTTACTAGGTTAAAGGGAAGCCCCTGTCTAGAAATGCCCTCCACTAATGCCTTCTACTTTGCCAGTTAAAGTCCTCAGCTGAGTTGCTCTCAGCCGATGCTTATGAAGCTCTCTTCTACTCTTCTTGGGCATCTAAATTGATAGCTAAATTCTTCCCTTCAGTCCTGTGGCACCAGAAATTCACGGAAGCCCAGGAAAACATCAGGCCCATTCTTTGAAGTTTGCTGTTTTCGTTATTTTCTTCTCTATTGTCTCATGAGTCTCTTTATTCAGCAACTATCTAATTTATGGTCAGAAACCCATTTTAATTCTTAGGTTTTAACATATCCTTCTGCATAGGCAAATGTTCCCAGGACTCTAACTTACTCAAAAAAAAGAGTGGAGAAATACTGTGGTGAAAAAAGTGTTTTAATATTCATATATCATATTCCTTTTTTATACAAAATCAATGCCTGAGCTTACTAGAGAAGGTTCAAATGAGTTGTGACTTTAGTACCACTTCTTTCCAGCAGTACTTGACTTCTCTCTTTCATGTCTTCTGTACTGATGTTTACTTTTTTATCCATTTTCCCTTTTGAGGCATCAATAGTTTACTTAAGTAGAGCTGGCTGGCATTGCCTCCATTTCTGGATACTTTTATTCCTCATCTAATTTGGTATTATTTTTTATGTCTGCTCTAACAGTGTTGTTGTCTTGTTACATGAAAAGTTCCTTTGGGAAACGATTCCTAAATTGGTAAATTTTAGTTTTCTGTCAGTTAAAACAGAATCAATTTCTTTTGTGTAATGTTATTTGTCATGTCCAGTGCCTCATAATTCTCTTCTTGAAGAAAATATTCATGATATATAGGTATGAGGCTTTTTTACCATCTGCAATGTTTGGTCTCCCCCATTTTTAAATTCTGGACTATGTTTTCCAACATGTTATTTGTCTTTTCCTATGTCCATCTTTGTATTAGCATCAACAAATACTGAAGTATATGTTGATTTAATTGGGAAAATCTTAAAGGGTTCTTTAGAGAATTTCTCTACCTCTTCATCCTCTTCAACAGATGTTAGTGCATAAACAGCAATTATCCTCATAATGATATTTTTGGAACTGCTTTATCTTGAGTGCTGCAATAGGAAATGAACAACCATGCCATAAAAATCATGTTTCTTGCTTCCCTGGATTCATGATAAAACCAACTCTGCCCACTCTTTTATTTGTCTCTTCAAGGACGATCAGCAAACTATCCTTTCATTTGGCAGCAGCTCTTTTTTTTGTCTTTTGGTTTCATTTCTAGAAAGACTGGTAAGATTAGTATACTTCATTTGTCATAGGAACATATATATATCCAGAGCAAAAGGAAGCTCAGAAGTCCAACCCCCTAATTTTACAGATAAGGAAACAGAGGTCTATAGAGGTTGAATCACTTGCCCAAGGTCACCAGAAAAGAAATCAAATTTAGAGAATACATAAATTAATGTTTATAATCAAAGAACTGTGTAATTCTTAACATCCTCTAAACTCTTTTCTACTATTCTGCTATTGTTACTGTAATACAAGGAAAATTAGGAACCCCTGAGTAACCCCTAGCTACTGACAAGCACCCCCAGAAAGAATGGACTCAGATATCTTTGGCATTTAGCAAACCCCCTGGGACTCCATGACTCCGCCAAGGAATGTCAGTAGATAGGACCATCCCACTGAAGGATAACCTGACAGACCCTGTCTAGCAGATATCCCTGGGGCTCCGTGACTCCACTCCAAGGAATGTAAATGAGATTATCCCACTAGTACGATAACCTGACTGAATCTTTTGATCAGCCAGGATCTTTGTTCCTGTTTTCCCCCCAACTCTGTACCCCCATATCCTATATAAGCCAAGCCATCACCCCAACACATTTGCCATTGATTTGTGGTGCCGTACCCCGATGGCCGC
Source organism: Trichosurus vulpecula (assembly GCF_011100635.1). Classification (NCBI taxonomy): domain Eukaryota; kingdom Metazoa; phylum Chordata; class Mammalia; order Diprotodontia; family Phalangeridae; genus Trichosurus; species Trichosurus vulpecula. The sequence goes on along the minus strand of NC_050580.1, from coordinate 215,098,803 downwards.
CGGCTAATAAATTCTCCACTTAAAACTTATACTCCGTGGTGTGTCTCGCTCGCTTCTGGTACAACATTACCATCAATCAGTCAATAAGTATTTACTAAGCACCTACTATATGCTAGGCACTGTGCTAAGCCCTGGGGATACAAAAAAAAGACAAAAGACAGACCCTATTCTTAAGGAGCACAAAATCTAAAGGGTAGGGGAGAAACACGTAAGCAACTATCTACAAACAAGCTACAGGCAGAATAAATAGGAAATAATAAACAGAGGGAAGACACTCAAATTAAGAAGGATTAGGAAAGGCTTCCCATAGAAGTTGGGATTTTCCTTGGGATTTAAAGAAAGCCAAGGAAGGCAGCAGGTGGAGAATAGAAGAGACAGCATTCCATGTATGGGAGATAGCCAGAAAAAATGCCTAGCACCAAGGATTAGTGTGTTTTATACATGGAATAGCCAAGAGTCAGTGTCACTGGATCACATAGTATGTGATAAGAGTGTAAAGTGTAAGAAGACTGGAAAGGCTGTGTGTGTGTATGTGTGTGTGTGTGTATGTGTGTGTGTATGTGTGTGTGTGGTGATGGTAATGATGGTTATGAAGAGCTTTGAATGCCAAATTGCTGTTTTTTTGTATTTGATCCTGGAGATGGTGGGGGACGAAAAGTTTATTGAGCATGGGGAGTGGGGAGTGACATGGTCTGACTTTTGTGTTTTAGGAAAATCACTTTAAAGGCTAAAAGGAGGATGGATTGGAGTGGGGAAAGACCTGTGGCAAGCAGACCCACCAGCAGGTTACTGCAATAATCCAGGCAAGAGGAAATTATGGCCTGCTCCAGAATGGTGGCAGTGTCAGAGAAGAGAATATGTGAGTGCAAGCAAGGTGGGATTTTTGTTGGGTTTTTCTTTTGAGTTCAGTTTCCCAGGCTCATGCTAAATTGTAAAAATCTGAAGCATCAATCCTTTGAACCCTGGTAATTCACAGCTGTGGCACATCTTGTGCTGAGTCACCTAGAGCCTGGTGCAGAGCCAATTAGGTGCCAAGGCAACTGGGTTCCCATGCCTTTTGGCACTAAACTGATTAGGTGCCGAGGCACCTAGACTTTCATGCTTTTGAGCACTAAGCCAATCAGGTGCCGAGCAGAGCTGTATAAATAGAGAGCCTTGAGTGAGGAGACTGGTGTTAGTGGCAGCAGCAGCAGCAGGGACTTTAAGCAGTGGAAACTTACTTAGCTGAGAGAATATCTCTGGAAGACTATTATTTTCTTGTAGGCCTGCTCACAGGAAGGAGAGGGAAGGCAGGGGAGGGGGGGGTGAAGAGAGAGAGAATGAATAAATATACCTCTGATAGTGGGAGAGAAGAACTCTCATAGATCAAGAATGAGACTGTACTAGCAGCCCTCTTGCCGGCAGGATCTGCACAGACTAAAGCAAAGTATGGGGTTTAGTGAGACTGGGATAGTTGTTGCTTCCCAGTTATTGTATTATTTTGCTGTGCCCAGAGCCCAAACCAGAATGGCTCCTCCTCATGTGAGGCTGGGGGAAGACCAGCTGCCCTGGAGTTGGAGTTGTACAGGCCAGGGACAGACGCTGGGGGCAGGGGCCCCTGGAGCCTGCTGTGCCTGGGCCCAGGCAGGAGCAGAAAGAGCCTGGAGTGAAGCAGCTACTCCGCAAGTGAAGCAGCTACTCCGCCTGTAAAGTGATAGAGACAGCAGAAGCAGAGAGCTGCAGGGAACCATCAGCCCACGGAGGAACCACAAGGTTTAAGACAAAGCCCTGGGTTAGGATGGAGACTGCAGTGGCTCAAGAGCACTGAGCATGCTTTCCTGCTGCATCCCCATGGGATGGTTTGGAACCTAGGGGTGGAATTGTCTATGGTGGGATGGGGGAAGTGCCGTAACTCCCAGATACCCACTTCGTTGCCCAGCCACCTCCAGACCTTGAAGCAGGGGCTGGAGCAGTGTTAGGACTTGGACTTTTTTGGCTCATTTGAGCATGTATGCACCTGAGAGTGCCAGGTGGGAGCCCACAACAGCAACATGGGGATAAGGGCATACTCCCAAGAGGACTTTACTTGGACACTCTGTTTGGATTGAGGGGACTGTAACCTACTATGACCTAGGGGTGGAATATATTGTGTTTTCTGCTGTCCCTGGGAATGTGCTGTGTTAAGGGAAGACCCTGGCCAGGGATCCCCTGATTGTATGAACAAGTATTTTGGAACAATATTTTAAATGCTGAATGATATGTTTTATTTAAGGCCATGTGGCCACCCTGGTAATAAGCTGTTATGTTGTTATGAATTGTGAATGCTTCAGTTTCTTGAATAAGGTTTAGAGTGCTGTGTGATTCGACCCTAAATTCATACATACATATATGTATATATATCTATATATATCCACAGCAGCTGTTCTTCTATCTCACTGGTGTTACAGTATATTTGAGAGATGTTGCAAAGGTGAAATCAATAGGCTTTGGCAACAGATAAGAGGTAAGAGATAACTGAACTGAAGATGACACTTAGGTTAGGAGCCTGGGGGAATGGAAGGATAGTGTTGCCCTTTATAGTTACAGGGAAGGTAGAGGGAGGAGACAGTTTAAGGGAAAGACAAAGGTTCAATTTTGGACATGTTGAGTTAAGATCTACTGGACATCCAGTCTGAGACATGTGATAGGCAGTTGGAGAGTCAAGAGAGGTCAATAGGGAGGTTAGGGATGGATAAGTAAACTTGAGAATCTTAAGCAGAGAGATAATAATTACATCCATGGGACTTGATGAGATCACCAAGTGAAGTGGTATAGAGGAAGAAGGGAAGAGGACCCAGGACAACGTGTCCAGCCTACTAGTGATTAGCCTTTCTAGGAATCAAAGATTTTGAGTTGGAAAGATCCTTAGAAATAATCTAGGGAACAATTTCCATTTTCAAGAAGAGGAAACTGAGGCCTAGAAGTGTTTTCTGAATTGCCTATGGTCACCTATGTAGTAAATGAAGAGCTGGGATCTGAACCTAGGTCCTCTGACTTTACATCCAGTGACATTTCTACTATACTCCACTCTGCCCTCTGTATTTAAGAAGGCTAATACTGGGAAAGCAAAAGTGCTGTTGCCAGGGTTGTATTCAAAATCTTTTTAGCTGGGTAGAAACTACTAGAACTTATCCTCCATTGTCACAACTTTCTAGAACCCAGGTTACTTCCATGCCACAGTGAGAATTTAGTGTAGTGCTCTTTAGACATTCAACAGTGAGTTATTAAAACAGCCCTTTCCAAGTAAAAAATAAAATGAGAGAGCAGAGGAGGTCATATAAGCAGCTTGGTTGATACCCTCTTATCATGATCACCTAAGGAAGTATGATCTTCATGAACTAACAATTACCTTTTCGTAGAGCAGAAATTAATAAGATGATAAGTAGAGAGAAGGAAGAAAGAGAATATGAGTTATGCTAAATCTGTGATTAATAAGCCAAAAGAACTATTCTATTGACATTTTCAGTTACCCTGTTTGTTTCAGTGTCTTTGAATCCTTTCTCAAGTATTTGCAGCAGGTGTTTTTTCTTTAGGGGAACTTCTGGATCAAAAATATAAAAAAGGTATTCCATCATCTTTCGGTAGTTCCTTAAGAAAAATTTGAAAAAAGACGGTTTAGAACTGATATCATAAAAACTCAAAAGGAACAAAAGTAAAGTATTGACTAATAAATGCTATGTGTTCATCTACCATCTGTTAAACAAAGATGGCAGCTTCTTTAAAACAAGATCAAAATATGACAAAAATATGCTTTGGCAGGTTAAACTTCTTACTCTGAATCATTTGTATCTTCGTTGTCCAAAAACTTTTGGAATTTCTCTTCAAATTTCAGTCTCAGGATACGATTGTTCATTTTAAAAATGCGATTTATTTTTACTCCTGTAATACCATATGCTCTGAAGTCCCAGGTACAAAACCGTGACAGAATTAACTCGTGGCAGCAATTAAACCTATATGGAAATACAAGATACGCACAATTAAAGAAAATACCACATTTTCCCTCAACAATATATTAAGGGACAAAATCACATGAAATACTTATTTTACATTCCCCCCACCACTGGAGAATTGTTCTGTCAAACAATATAGCATTTATTTAAAATCTTACACCTTTATGTTGAATTGGTTGATCCTCTCATTCTGCTCCTGAGATTCCTCCCTCTATCATTCTTAAAAAATGGTTTTACTCCATCGCAGACAGGAAGCCATTAAGACAAGCCAGATCATAGACCACAGGCCACAGATCATCCCCCAGCTGCTTAGGAGCACCAACATTTGACAACATACATAATAATAACTAGCATTTATACTGTGCTTACTATGTGCTAGGCATTGTGCTAAGCACCTTACGATTATTATCTTATTTGATCCTCACAGCCACCCCGGGAAGTAAGTGCTATCATCATCCCAATTTTAGAGTTGTGGAAGCAGAGGCAAACAGAAGAGAAGTGACTTGTCCAGGGTCATAAAGTCAGTAAGTGTCTGAGGTGGGATTTGAACTCAGGTCTTTCTGACTCCAGATCCAGCACTGTTTCTACTGTGTCACCTAACTGTAAACCAGTGAGATCCTACAAAGAGGAAAATGTCATCTTGTCCTGAGACAATGACTATAGCCCTTAACCCCAAGTTAGACACATAAAAGTGACACAACAATCCGTTTTCTCTGACACCAGCCCTAGTTCAGTATTACTTATTGTGGTATAATGCCTTATTTGCAATTTATAAAATAAACTTGGCCTATTAGGGTTAGTTACCTAGAACAGGGCTGTCCAAAGCGCGGCCTGTGGTGTGATTTTATGCAGCCCGCCTGTGTTTATTACGGGTGTGGAAATTGACATAGATGCTTTAACTAAAGCATTTATATCGATTTTTGTGCTTGTGGAGGACACAGGCAGACTGCACGGTGGTGCATGGCCCGTGTTTTGGACAGCCCTGACCTAGAAAATAATGAATATATACATGAAGTTTTTGTAAAAAATGAGGATTGTAAGTGCTGGGACTGTGTTATCTCACCTTTTAATCAGCAGTGCCTCGTCTACTGCATTGCACTGAATATCTGTTCATCCAACCTGGATAGTCAGTCAACTAGTATTTGCTAATGCCTACTATATGTCAGGTACTGTGCTAAATGCTGAATTAAAAGTTATAGTTAAAATAAACTGGATGAAATTTGTGAAAAATGCTTAGTGCAGTACAAAAGGCTTTTAATGTGTATCCCGAATAGGAAGAACAAGATAGGGATGTGCCTACAGCGCTGGACGGACAACAGGAAGAAAGCTGGTCTACTTGGCAAATCTTTTGCTTCCATTTTAATATGTCAAGGAGACTTTTCAAAGTGGAAAGGACAGAATAAACATGATTACATACAAATTTAAAGTATTAAATAGATGAAGAGATAATAGAACATTTAGCTGTTGTAAATAAATTAGTATACTGGTTCAGATGAACTGTCTCTCAGGACACTAAAAGAACTTGCAGAAGTGATTGACCAAATAAAGTCAGCAATCGTGGAAGAAACGTGGAGAATGGGGAAGGGCCCAGAAGACTGAACATGTGCAAAAACATGTAGTAAAGTTTCAAGAAGACAGAAGAGGAGGATTCTGAAAACTAAGGACATCATTCCACTGAAACTGATCTCTCCAAAGTTACTAACTAGTGATCTCCTAGGTGCCAAATCCAATGGCCTTTTCTCTGTCCTCCAACTCCTTGACATCCCCGCAGCCTTTGGTATTGTTGCTCACTTTCTCCTCAACATTCTCTTCTGTCTATGTTTTCAGGACACCAGTGTCTCTTGATTTTCCTTCTACCTATCTGACCACTTCTTTTTTTTTTTAAATTAGTAAAATTATATTAAAATGATTAAGCCATGGAATCAGTTCTCATGTGTTTCTAAGCTACTGTAAAGCTAAGAAATTTTTCCTCTCTGCTCCCATAACCCCCTTCTTCTAGTTCTTTTATTTATTTAATATATTTAGTTTTCAGCATTGATTTTCACAAGAGTTTGAATTACAAATTTTCTCCCCATGTCTACCCTCCCCCCACTCCAAGATGGTATATATTCTGGTTGCCCTTTTCCCCAATCAGCCCTCCCTTCCATCACCCCACTCCCCTCCCATCCCCTTTTCCCTTCCTTTCTTGTAGGGCAAGATAAATTTCTATGCCCCATTGCCTGTGTATCTTATTTTCTAGTTGCATGCAAAAACTTTTTTTTTTTTGTTTTTGAACATCTGTTTTTAAAACTTTGAGTTCCAAATCCTCTCCCCTCTTCCCTTCCCATCCACCCTCCCTAAGAAGTCAAGCAATTCAACATAGGCCACATGTGTATCATTATGGATAACCTTTCCACAATACTCATGTTGTGAAAGACTAACTATATTCTGCTCCTTCCCAACCCATTCCCTTTTATTGAATTTTCTTCCTTGACCCTGTCCCCTTCCAAAGTGTTTGTTTTTGATTACCTCCACCCCCATCTGTCCTCCCCTCCATCATCCCCTTTTTTTTTTATCTTTTTCCCTCTTCTTTCCTGTGGGGTAAGATACCCAATTGAAAATGTATGGTATTCCCTCCTCAGGCCAAATCTGATGAGAGCAAGATTCACTCATTCCCCCCTCACCTGCCCTCTCCCCATCCTCCCACAGAACTGCTTCCTCTTGCCACCTTTATGCAAGATAATCCACCCCATTCTATCTCTCCCTATCTCCCTCTCTCAATATATTCCTCTCTCATCCCTTAATTTGATTTTATTTCTTTTAGATATCTTCCCTTCATCTTCAACTCATCCTGTGTCCACTCTCTCTCTCTCTCTATACACATACATATATATATATATATACACACACATACCCATTCACTTATATATATATATAAAAAGATATATATATATATACACATACACTTATATATATATAAACATATATATATATGCATATTCCCTTCAGCTACCCTAATACTGAGGTCTCATGAATCATACACATCATCTTTCCATGTAGGAATGTAAACAAAACAGTTCAACTTTAGTAAGTCCCTTGCAATTTCTTTTTCTTGTTCTTTTTCTTGATTACCTTTTCATGCTTCTCTTGATTCTTGTGTTTGAAAGTCAAATTTTCTATTCAGCTCTGGTCTTTTCACTGAGAAAGCTTGAAAGTCCTCTTTTTTATTGAAAATCCATATTTTGCCTTGGAGCATGATACTCAGTTTTGCTGGGTAGGTGATTCTAGGTTTTAATCCTAGCTCCATTGACCTCTGGAATATCATATTCCAAGCCCTTCAATCTCTTAATGTAGAAGCTGACAGATCTTGGATTATTCTGATTGTGTTTCCACAGTACTCAAATTGTTTGTTTCTGGATGCTTGCAGAATTTTCTCCTTGATCTGGGAGCTCTGGAATTTGGCGACAATATTCCTAGGAGATTTCTTTTTGGGATCTATTTAAGGAGGTGATTGATGGATTCTTTCAATTTCTATTTCGCCCTGTGGCTCTAGAATATCAGGGCAATTCTCCTTGATAATTTCTTGAAAGATGATATCTAGGCTCTTTTTATGATCATGGCTTTCAGGTAGTTCAATAATTTTTAAATTATCTCTCCTGGATCTATTTTCCAGGTCAGTGGTTTTTCCAATGAGATATTTCACATTGTCTTCCATTTTTTCATTCCTTTGGTTCTGTTTTATAATATCTTGATTTCTCATAAAGTAGTGCACTAGCTTCCACTTGCTCCAATCTAATTTTTAAGGTAGTATTTTCTTCAGTGGTCTTTTGGACCTCCTTTTCCATTTGGGTAATTCTGCCTTTCAAGGCATTCTTCTCCTCATTGGCTTTTTGGAGCTCTTTTACCATTTGAGTTAGTCTATTTTTTACGGTGTTGTTTTCTTCAGTATATTTTTCAGTATTTTTTTGGGTCTCCTTTAGCAAGTCACTGACTTGTTTTTCATGATTTTCTCACATCCTTCTCATTTCTCTTCCCAATTTTTCCTCTACTTCTCTAACTTGCTTTTCCAAATCCTTTTTGAGCTCTTCCATGGCCTCAGCCCAGTTCATGTTTTTCTTGGAGGCTTTTGTTGTAGGCTCTTTGACTTTGTTAACGTCTTCCGTCTGTATGTTTTGGTCTTCTTTGTCACCAAAGAAAGATTCCAAAGTCTGAGACTGAATCTGGGTGTGTTTTTGCTGCCTGGCCATATTCCCAGCCAACTAACTTGACCCTTGAGTTTTTCAGCGGGGTATGACTGCTTGTGGAGTTAAGAGAACTATGTTCCAAGCTTGGGGGGATGTGCCAGCTCTGCCACACCAGCACCCCTCCTTCCCCAAGAACCCTCAACCCGGACTGGACTTAGATCTTCAGCAGGCTCTTCACTCCTGCTCTGATCCACCACTTAATTCCTCCCACCAGGTGGGCCTGGGGCAAGAAGCAACTGCAGCTGTACTTCTGTAGCTGCCCCACCTCCACTGCCCCCAAGGCGGTAGCTGAACTGAGAACTCCTTCTACTCCCACAGCTTTTCCCACTAACCTTCTCTGTTGTCTTTGGTGTTTGTGGGTTGAGAAGTCTGGTAACTGCTGCAGCTCACTGATTCAGGGCGCTAGGGCACACTCTGCCCGGCTCCTGGTCTGGTTGGTTTGTGCCGCTCATGCTGGGCTCTGCTCCACTCCGCTCCACTCTGCTCTGCTCTCAGCTCCGTGCGGGATAGACCTCACCCAGACACCATCCAGGCTGTCCTGGGCTGGAGCCCTGCTTCCCTCTGCTGTTTTGTGGGTTCTGCAGTTCTAGAATTGGTTCGGAGCCATTATTTATAGGTGTTTGGAGGGACTTGGTGGGGAGCTCACACTAGTCCCTGCTTTCCAGCCGCCATCTTGGCTCCACCCCTATCTGACCACTTCTTAATCTCTTCTGTTGGATCCTGCTCCAGATCATGCCCTCAAACCATAGGTGTCTGTAAGGGCAAACAAAGTGGGACTTTTTTTACTGCTTTTTCTTTTGGAGTGCTTCTCAGCACTAAGGCAATCAAGGCCCCTTGACTGAGTCTTGCCTCTGTTTGTAGGACTGCCCACACCCTTTTGCTAATTAGATCAGGAGAGGTGTGAAGCTCTCTGACCCTGAAAAAGTATATATATATATACTCTGAGGTTAGCATTTTGTTTGGGACTCACTCGCTGGAAGTGTCATGTGATTTGACCAGATGAGATTCTGGGTAGCCATTGGAGTCCCCCAGCTTTGAAAACCCAGATGTTGGTGCTTCACTCTCTGGTAACTATGTATATAATGTCTTAGACAGACAGCTAAAAGCCTGTCTTCTGCTTTGTGTTATTTTACTGTGTTTATGTAATTTCTGCTTGTAATTTCTGTTTTCTCTGAAGTTCAGGGTGCTGACTTTTTCCCCTGAGCTAAGTGAATGATATATGTATGTTTAATTAAAGTGAGATTGTAAACCCTTAAAGATACTTTCCTTAGAAAAGCAGATCAAAGAACTTGTGCTAGCAGCCCTCCTGTGTGCTGATGCTATTAGCCTTATACAGCCACAGTAGCTGCAAATAACACTGTTGTTACAGTGTCTCATAGGGTTCTTTCCTGGGTCCTCCTCTCTTCCTTCTTTACTACTTCACTTGGTAATCTCCTCAGCTCCCATGGTTTTAATTACTATCTCCATGTTGATGATTCTCAAATCTACCTAACCCATTATCTTCCTTTAAAATAAACAAGCATTTACTAAGTGCTTACTAAACACCAGAAACTAGGCTAAGTATGTTGAACCCCATTTCTCTTCCCGTTTTATCGAGGGCATCATCCAGTCACCCAAAACTTGAAAACACTGTCTACTCATCCCTATCACTCATCTCCAATCAAGTAATTAGTTGTTAAATCTCGTTGACTCTATTTCTATAATCCACTCACCTCCAAACCCTTTCTTTCTACTCATGGGGCATCAACCTAATTAAGACTTTCATTAGTTCTTGCCTGGAATATTGTAATAGTCTCATTTGTTTCCTTCCTTCTAGTTTTTCCCCTTTCCAATCTGTTTTCTATATATCTGCCAAAATAACCTTCTTAAACCAAAGGTCTCATTCCATACTGCCTCTAGGAGCAAATAAAAATTCTTCAGCTTGTCATTCAAATATCTCCACACTCTAACTTCAACCTACTCTTCCAGATGGTTCCTATCACTCCCTTCATATTCAAATCTTATTGTTCTATGATCTTAGTGTTCCATGTCTTGTCTCAGGGCCTTTGCATAGTCTATGCCTCTTGGCTGGGATTCACTCCCTTGTTCTCATCTTTGTCTATTAGAATCCATAGCTTCCTTCAAGGCTTGGCTTAGATGCCACCTACTTTGGAAGGCTTTTCTTGATTCCTCTGGTTAATAGCTTTCCTCAAAATATCTTATATTTACTTATTTAATTAATTCTTATATCTCACAGTAGAATGTAAGTTTCTTGATGGAAAGAATCATAAAAAAACCACAACTTTGAATCCCCAGAAATGAAAAGTGCATTGTACATAACAAGTGCTTAACTATACTGGTTGAATTGAATTTAGGCAAAATGGGTTGCTGTGGTTGAAAAGAAAATCATCAACTAGTGGCCAGCTTCATGGGGATGAGACTCTGAAATGAGACTGGTCTTCAGATAACAGATATCTATATCTACCCACCTATTTATAAGTGAATATATACATATGATTCAAATGGATTCAAATGGGAGTGGTCAGTGAGAAGCCCATTATCTCAAATACCACTTAAACCCACTTTAGTAGACCATGAGATTCAAGTAGGCTGGTCCACCTTGGGCTGAACAATGGAATAATGTTGTGCCTAGATGCGATCAAAATTCTGGACTATTGTCCCTGGTTACCTCATCTCCCTGCCCAGGGAAGGTTTTCCTCTACATGAATCCCTGGCCTCTCCTGGCAAGTGGGTGTCTCCCTTTAGCAGAAGGCCTCTCCCTGAAGTGGCCTTCTCCTTTAGGGGGCTGCCACTTCCCTCTCCTTAAGCTGCTGTCTCCCTTAAGCTGCGTCTCCCTTTTAAGGGGTGGAGGAGCCTGCTTGATGTGTTGTGTTATCCACAGTAAATGCCTTTACTTGATTTGGAGACAGCCTAAGTGAATTCTTTCAAGACAACCTTTGTACCCCAACATTTTGGGGTGCCCCTGAACTTCAACACACACACACACACACACACACACACACACACACATATATAGGTGCTATTATTATATATCATATACATACACATACGCACACACACACTCTGTCTATTCTGTTGCCAAGCCCATACTCCAAGATCTTCCTAATTGACAGGACCTGCTCTAGCTTGTGCTCTGACATAATCTTGAAGAAGCTTTTGCATCTGCATAGGTGCTTAGTAGGCTTTCACAACAATCACAAGGAAGTACCAGCACCATTGTACTTTCAGTCAGTCAGCCTGCATCTTGAATCTTACCCTTTATTTTGTTCTGGACACCAAAGTCTGAGGGATACTGGAAAACTGAGCACTCAAAGGACTGCAGCTAAGATAATGAAGAAGCACAAAACCATGCCCTATGAGGGATGGTTAAAGAAACTGAAGGTATTTAGCCTGAAAAAAAATGTTGAGGTAATTTCTGCATGGGAAGTTGGGCTGGAAGAGACCTTGAAGGTCTCTTCAAATTTTAAGATCCTCTGTTAACAGATCTCTACTTCAACACAGTCTGAGATTGACTTAGCTTGTCAAGGTCCCTTTAGGGCCTAGAGGGCGTCTCTAAGGAGCAGAATTAATAATAATATTGATGGTACTTCATCTTTATATTGTAGCAGTACTAATAATAATGATAATAGCACACATTTATATAGTGCCTTAAAGTTTGTAAAACACATTACATACATTATATAATCCTCAAAACTTTATGAGGAAGGTACTATAGGTATTATTATGCTCTTCTGCAGATGAGGAAATTGGGGCTTGGAGAGATTTAATAACTTGTCTAGTAAGCACCACGAGCAGGTCTTCTTTTTTATATAATTAATCTTTTCTTTATAAAAAATAAAGTTTATTTATTTTTAGTTTTCAACATTCACTTCCATAAGATTTTGAGTTTTGAATTTTCTCCCCTACCTTCTTTTCCCCCCTCCCCAAGATGGTGTGTAATCTGATATAGACTCTACTTATACATTCATATTAAACATATTTTCATACTTGTCATGATGTAAAGAAGAATTACAACTAATGGGAGGAACTACAAGAAAGAAGAAACAAAACAACAAAAGAAAAGGACAGCAAATAGCATGCTTCCACTGCATTCAGACTCCAGAGTTCTTTTTCTGGGTGTGGATAGCATTTTCCATCGTGAGTCTTTTAGAGTTGTCTTAGATCCTTGCACTGCTGAGAAGAGCCAAGTCTATCAAGGTCAGTCATCGAACAATGTGGCTGTTACCGTGTACAATGTTCTCTTGGTTCAAGCAGGTCTTCCTATATGCTGCTTCTGGGCTCACTGACTAGCCTTATGTGTCCTAGAGTTATAAGAGCTCAGCAACACAAGAGGCAACTCAGAAAGAGCAATGGACTTGGAGTCAAGTTCAAGACCCGAGATCATATATTGGCTGTCACGTATGAACATGTCATTCTCTCTTCCTGAGCCTATTTTCTCATTCATACAATGGTGATAATAATTAAGAGGAAATATTTAAAGGGCTATATAAATGGAGTTATCTTCACTATCAAACAACAGAGACCCAGAGCTGTCCTTGGTACATTAACTGCTCTTGCTGTAACTTTGCTTAAATGATTCCAATTCCAGTATTCCCCTTTCCTCTTGCAATGATACTAGCTAAAATTGTGTCCACTGTAGTACAGTTGATTTTGCTTCTTGTTCTGTCTAATGCTAGTGTTTGGAACTTTGTTGATTTAGGATTTCTTGCTCTTTCTCCCTGCTGACTCAAGTAGATATGCTTCCATATTTGTTTTTGTTCTCCCCACCTCTGTCACTGAGGTCCCTGCTTAGCCTGTTCAGCATAGGGCATCTGATAAATGGGGTCTCATTTGGGTTCACTGTTACTCATTCTGATGCAAGAAAAATGACCTAACCATAGTTATTTTTTCATGAAAGATCCTCCTTTCGAAGTGCAATTCAACCAAGTGACATGCATTTATTATTTTTTCTCTTCTCTTCAAAATCCATTGACATCATCCTATATTGTTTCCTCCTTTCCTCAATGAGATTACCCCTCTCTTTGCTGAGGCAACCCCTGTACATATACCTTGGATCCCATCCCCTACATCTTCTCCTGCAGTCTGCAATCTCTCTCTAATTTTCAACCTTTGCCTATCTACTGTTTTCTTTTCTACTACCTTCAAATATACCTGAATCTCTCCCACCCTTAAGAAACTTTCACTAGATCCTATCATCCCCTCAAACTATTACCTTGTATCTTTTTCAGCCAAACTTGGAAAAAGCTATCTACACCTGTCACCTTCATTTCCTTTCTTATCACACACTTTTTAATTCTTTGAAATCTGCCTTCTAACATCATCATTCAACTGCTCTCCTTGAAATTAAAAATGATTTCTTCATTGCCAAATCTGAGCATTTTTTCCTCAGTTCTCCTCCTTCTTGACTTCTCTGCTCCTTTTTAGTGTACTGATCATCCTCTTTTTCTGGGTTTTCTACTCTCTCCTGGTTTCTCCCGCATTTCTGACCACTCCTCAGTCTTATTTGCTGGGTCACCATTCATATCAGACCCCCTAACCATAGATTTTCTCTCAGGCTCTGTCCTTGGCTCTCTTTTCTTCTCTCTATACTCTTTTTCTCTTGGTAACATTATCAATTTCCATGAGTTTCATTATGTCTATGTCTATCATGGCTCACAGATATGTGTGTGTGTGTGTGTGTGTGTGTGTGTGTGTGTGTGTGTGTGTGTATGCACATCAACATCTAGAACTAAACAGAATTCATTATCTTTTCCCAAAAGTCACTCCTCTCCAAACTTGCCTTTTTTTGTTGAGGCCACTGCCATCCTTCCAATCACTCAGGTTATTGGACCTTCATATCACCTTTGATTCTTCAATCCCCCAACAGATGCCAAATCTTGCTGTTTCTACCTCTACAATATCCCTTGTGTTTAGCCCCCTCTTTCTTATCACAAAGCTGCCACCTTACTTCAGGTCCTAATTACCACCCACCTTGATGACTTCAATAGCCTCCTAATTGGTATCCCTGCCTCAAGTGTCCCTCCATTCCAGTATCTCTCCTACTCCTTCAATTTCATTGGCTCCATATTACCTTTAGGATAAAATTTAAATTCACATTTAGCTTTTAAAGTCCTTTACTACCTGGCCTTAACTCTAGTCTTTTCCTCTTCCTGCACTGTATAGCCTAGTCAAACTGGCCTCCATTCTTTATGTCTGACATTCCATTTCCCATCTCTGTGCTTTTGTATTAGTCTCCCCCTGTGCCTATAATGCACTCCTTCTTCACCCCTGTCTCATAGAAACCCTTTCTTTCTTCAAGACACAGGTCAAGTACCACTTTCTACATGAAGTCTTCCCTGATGTCCCCCTAATGCCAAGTGCCCTGTTTCTCCAAACCACCTTGCATTTAACTACTTCAAGTTACTCTCCATGTATCTATTCCACATATGTTATTTATCTCCCCTATTTCAATGGAAACTCCTTCAGAGCAGGGATTTTTCTCATTCTTTTAATTTTTATCTTTAGTGTTAATCACAGTGTTCAGTAGATAGGTAGTGCTTAGTAAATGTCTGTTGACTGGTTCTCATAATTTCTTAGAGAAGTTTAATTGATATAAAATAGCATGACACAAAGGCCAAAAGAGCCCCCAAACTGATGGAGCCTGCAAATGATCAATCTTGTTGTCAAGTGGAAACATGGTAGCTAAGGACAGCATTGGTTAAGAGTATAAACTCATTTGCAAACCAGTACGTGGCAGAAGGGTCTGTTTCTTGGTACACCTAACGTCATTCAAGGTTCAGCTAAAGAGTTATCTCCTTTTCCCGATTCTTCCAATAATTAGCTCCCTGTCTTATAATCATTGTGTATTTTTTGAGGGGGGGAGGAAGGGTTCCATATCCTCTATTTACTTATCTGTTGTATCCCTCTAGAAAAAAGCAAACTCCTTGAGGACAAGGACCATCTCACTTTTAAAATTTGTATCCTTTGTACCTAGGACAGGGTTTAATGCATAATATTTTAATACAAGCCTATTAAGTTGAATTATGAGGAGCATCATCTCACAAAACAGTGAAAAGTAATTAGGAAAATGATACCGAAGGATATTTAGCATCAGATGATCCAACTAAGCAGATTCCAAAAGCAGTTATGGATGAAATTGGAAGGGCAAAAAATAGACATGGAATAGAACAGATTTATCAGTATTTCTATGATGGTCTATTATTATCCTTGATGACAGTGGAATCACAAAACCTCATTCTACAATGTGCTATAGGAGAATTCTAAAATATTCCTTAAGAAACTGAAGTCTGGAAAAATGACCATAACTTACAAAATACAGATAGAAGAAATATGCATAGGAGGTGGCAATTTAAAAGGTTGCTGATAATCGATTTTCAAAATACCTTAAAGAGGGGAAGATTACAAAAGAATGAAAAGGACCACATTCTATATTATCAAAATCCTGACCAAAACATTCATAATTCCTAACCCATATGTCTATTTTCTCTTTTTTATAAAAATTTTTAAGAGTAGTTTATGTATGTGTTAAAATGATCTTAATGAAAACGACAAAAGTAGACTTCTGCATATGATTTTCTACATCAAACTACACTGATTGAGAAGTGAAAACTATCTATACAGGATCCTGCTACGTCTATTGTTCACCGGTAACAACACACCATCTTATTTGATAGAAATAGTCTTTAAAGGGTAGAGATGCTTCCAATAGCACATGTCTTGTCACATGTCGGTTAAAATTTCTTGAGGTACACAACCATGGAGATAACTTTAACAATTCTTTAATTATAGATATTGAATCATAAAAGAAGAAGGCATTCTCATCAAAGGCATCTGTCAATGTCAAAGAGACCATATTTCACAGTGTCCAAATGAATAAAGGATTTCCTATAAGGTTCTCCAGATGTTCCTGTTGACACATGATATTCCACTGACTGCTTTGTCGATAATAATCATGGCCAAAAGAAATCAGCACAGGAATCCATACAGGAAAAATTAGGAGGAGAAAGAAGGTATATTACTCAGAGTATGGCATAAGTTTAAGTGGGCAGCCCAATGAACTACTCCGACAGTACATTATCTTGGATAGATGCTGCAGAAAGATAAGCTGGGTCCAGAACTGAACAGGAAGAAAAGAGTAGGCTAGATAGCTTCTGAGAAGTTGTGTAATAACTTCAATTATCCCAAGTGGCTCTTTGACAAAAAAGACCTATCTTTTTGGAACTAACATTCTTTCGGTGACTGTTATATGGCTATATATATGAGTGAAGGAGCATCATGACTGAAAAAGAATAAAAACTGCAGGTGATCCAAAGAATAAGGGAAAGTCACATGATGATTTAAATAGGCTATTGTACACTGCCAAAAATGATCTGCCTATAAGAAGTACAGGTAACCATGACATGGATCATCAAGGAAATACATGAACAAAAAAAGGGGGTAGGTAGGCCACATGTAAAATATCACAGAGAGCTTAAGTTTTATACTGATAGTTAAAAAATATTAGAGACCTAAAGGAAAGTCATCGGCATGTTGGAAACATTCTTGATGAAGCTCTTATGGAATGAAATGAACAAAAATAGAATACAATGAGAAGGCTTGTCTGAGTTGCAATTTGCCACAGTAAAGAGACAGATCCATAGATCTATTGAGACATTATCATAGCAAAATTCGGGGGCTCAGTTTAAAATAAAAATTATGGATAAGAATTCTGATATTCTATCTTGATCAAAACATAATTTATGTAGATATTATTCTCCATACAGTCCTGTATGAAAAAGTTAAATGAATACTCAGTCCACATGACCTGTGTATACTGTTAAAAGCCTACCAATATTAACATAAACTGGACTTTCTTCTGAGTACTAACAGATACGCAAATGAGATCAAAGGCCCAATTTACAAGGTACAATAATGAAACCATACTAAGTTAGAATGTACAAATTGAGGCTAACCACATGTGGCTATTTCATGAGTGTGTATAAAGTACTGTGCTAAGTGCTATATAGTAAAATAAAATATATGCTATTCTCTGCCATAAAGATATTGTTATTTTGCAGTTATATGTATGTTTGTTTTGTAAGTGGCCTAAATTATTTTCATGTATGCTACATGAAGTATTATACATTTTCATCTATTTATGAATTGCATATTATATTTTTTCATCTATTCATATTCTTTATAAATAGACTATTAAGTTTCTTGAGAGCTAAACTCTATATCCTATTTTGTGGTATTGACTCTACATCCAACACAATAAAATGTTGGTGACTGATATCATCAGAATCAATTTCACTTATTAGGGTTTATTGTTAGAATCAAGAAAAAGAGATCTTAGAGAAAATGCTGCATCAACAGATTACTTATGAAATAAAAACTAAAAAGCTGCCCATAATATAAAATAAGGACTTTTATAAAATTGGAAAAAATAAATTTTTTAGTAATACTACTTTACAAAAGAAAACAAGTTAAGGAATACTAAAGAAGGTAAAATTAGGAAACCACATTGCTTTTTTTCTTAAAGGAATTACAGAAAAGGTAACTTGGTAGAAAGAACATTTTTTTTAAAAAAAACTGATGGTTCAACTGCTCCATGTTCAAATCTACATCCTTGACTTGAAAAATAAATTAGTATATAAATGAAACTACAACTACAAACGATGCACACATAGTAATCTAAAGCATTTTTAAAATGACCTCTTAACATAAGTTAAAGAAATTGTAGAAGTGGCCACATTGAGACTACAGTATTGAAGTTGAAAATAGTACTTGAAACTCTGTCAATATACATTTGATTTTCTCCCTAGTAAATTGCTAAGATTATTCATATTTTTTTTAAAAAACATATATTTGTTAATACCAAAATCAATTAAAGCTATTCAGAAACTTATAATTGGGCTGTCACAATTATCTAAATGCATCTTAGTCATTTTACTTTTTACATAATTTTCTTTCAGTTTTTTTAAGAGCTAATTTTGTATCAGGTAAAAGAAACAAATAGTTGGTACTAATT
The DNA here is from genome assembly GCF_011100635.1 of Trichosurus vulpecula. Taxonomy (NCBI): domain Eukaryota; kingdom Metazoa; phylum Chordata; class Mammalia; order Diprotodontia; family Phalangeridae; genus Trichosurus; species Trichosurus vulpecula. The sequence continues at coordinate 215,080,603 of NC_050580.1, read as the reverse complement.
ATATTTAGGTACACACACTGAACAGAGATAAAAATTTAAACAAAATTATTCAGATCATTCCAGGGTATTTTTCAAGGGCCTTTCATCACTCATATGGGAGTTAGTATGAATTTTATTTATGCTATAAATACCCAGCAGATTCTAACACTTTTGTGCATACATTTTTATGAGCACATATGCTCTGAGCCCTATTCATTATGCATTGATTATCTCAATTTTTGTTCTGTTTTACCCTTCATTACTGGTACTCTTCCTCCTAGTTCTTGATTGCCTGCCAGCCTAATTTCAATGCATACTTTTCTGTTACCTGCAATATATATGTGCATCCTGACTGTCCACTTAATTCTTTTTTGATTGTGGACTCCCAAATATTTCTGCGTATTGGTCTATTCTAATACCAGCTTTCTACTCTTCACTCCCAGCTTTTCCTGGGCAATTTAATTTTTGACCTATGACTCACCAATGCCTCTAGTACTGACACTTAGAAACATCAGATCTTTTCAACTCAAATTATAGTCTGTTCATGTTTATTTGAGTATTTAAGTAGTGAGAAAAATTATCAAATTGTAAACATTTTTACCAGTCATGTGATGGTGTGCCCTCTTCAAAATGGATATTCCCCACTGTTTCCAATTCAATGAACAAAAATGGCACTAGTAAACCGTGTTTTTTCTTCTTTCGTTTGACTTCATTCTGATAAAGCATTTCAATTCTATTGGGGAAAAATATATATAAAGGTATTGTAATGAATGAACTACTTTACCATAGTATTTTTGTAAGTTTTCGAAAAATCTTAAATGTGTCTTTCATGATTCACATAGCTTAAAAGGTAAGCCTTTTTAATGAGTAAAGAAGCTACAAATAAAAATAAAGTTTGGTTCTAAAATTTGGCATATGCTAATTTTTAAAAAAATGTTCTATCCTTAGTAATTAAAATGACCACTGTGAACTTTGCTAATTTTATAACATAGCAGTATTGAAAACTCTTTGTAGACTTAAATAGCTAACATTTTCACAGTGTCCTACCTAAGAAATAAACAAGCATATTCTTAGTCACAGTTTCGATACCTTATATTTCAGCTGCAGTTTATGTCTAAACAGCTAAATTAGAACTAAAAACTTGGTATATGTAATATGCTGCTTGTCCAGAAATATATACATATACATACACACACATATATATATGTACACACACACATATATGTTTCTCTATTAAGCTCTATTAAGACAAATAAATCTGAGTATCTTGAATTAGACTAACTAAATGATTCTAGACCATGATTTAATTGCAACTGAACTGATCTGTCAGTTCAAAAATTAAAGGCAGCTTTAGCACCAATGACATCTCTAATGCTTCTTAGTCACCTTACTTACATTAGAACCCGAAGGCCTGGCAGGGTACCCTTTCCCCTCTTTCCTGGGGTTCTGTTCTGGCTCCCCCAAAGAGCAGTGGGAAAAGGGAAGGTACAACCAGTGAGGGTAGACTCTACTATCCTCAAGGTAAGTACTAACCACACATATCTATGAACTGGACTAAGAATATATTTCATAATTTGTTTAATGACACTATACTGGAAATACTTTCTATTCCTAAAGATGTGGACCTGGTCTTAATTTCTGATCTACATGTTATAATAATTGATGTATTTAGCCTAATGTAATGTTTTAAAAGGCAGCATCTATATAATTCAACAAACATACTCATCGAATTTTTTGTTCCAGAATGCTATCCTTTCATTGAGGGCATTTTGTTTTTCGAAGTATTTCTTTTCCAAATTTGATTCTTCAATGGAAATTTCATTGTTGGATTTGTCATGGTGAGACTTTTTACCATGATGAGATTTTTCACTGTGAGTTTTCACATTTAGTCGTAGTTCTTCTAATTCCCATTCCAGCTGTTAAAAAACATGACATACAAGGTATCAAGTTAAAAGTAAAATATAACAAAGTCAATATTTGCATGATAGTACATTTTTAACAGAATAAGATTTTTCAATTCATTAAAATATACACTAAAATCCTAATCATGGCTCATCATGGTATGTGGATGTCCTACAGTTCTCAAGTATGTCACTGAAACATAAACAACCTGTGTGTTTGTTGTGTGAGGACCAACCTACACTTGAAGAGGTTCATCACCAGAAGAATGGCTACCAGATGATAATTTTTGTTAGCCATAAGAACTCTTAAAGATTGTACACAGTAAGGCAGAGGTTCCCAAACTTATTTGGCGTACCACACCCTTTTAAAAAAATTACTCAGCACTCCATTCAAAATCTACTTTCTTTAACCCTTTAATGTCTTTTTGAAATTTGTGTCACCTGAGGCTACTATGACCCCACTGGGTCTTTCCATTGCCCCCCAGGGGGTCGTATCGCTGACTTTGAGAACCTTTGTGTACAAAGGCAGATCTGCACAACCTGGCAATAGGTAGGAGCCAGAATTAAAATAGGCTAAACTCTTTGGGCTGCAGATAGATTTTTAGTGGCTCACTTTCCAAGTGAAGGTATAATTAATGATTAAACTATTTTGCAAATAAACCATATTAAAAATGGGAAATTTCAATTAATATCAATCAATTACACTTATTATTTAAGATTTTTATTTATCATGAAATCACATTAATGCTTTAAAAATTACTTGGCTAAGTGGCACAAATTGTAATACATTTTCCAGGTTTTCTTAATGGGACACATCACACTTCTTGCCAGCAATCAATTTGTTGTACTCCGTAATTATGTTTGAAAATGATTTCTTTAGAAATCTGAAAACTAACCTTAGTAGCCACCTCATTTTCTGAGTTTACTTTCTTGAAAAACACTGAGATTTTTCAACAATTTGGGTGCTTTAATTTGTTTTTCGTTGGTGTCCAATTTGCTGAAGTCAGGATGTTTCGATTGAAAATGGCAATGAAGATCGTATTCCTTCAGAACAGCTATTACTTCTCAGTAAAAAAGGCACAATATTTTGTCTCTTGTGTAAGTTGTTTCAACAATTCGGCTAGCAGTTGCTGTGTAAGGTGTAAAACCAACAACAACCAGCTCACGGAACACTGCCAGCACAGGTTCTTTGATCTGCTTTACTGAGGAAAGTAACTTTAAGGGGTTAACAATCTTACTTTAATCCAACATACAAATATCATTCACTCAGCTCAGGGGGAAAAGCCAGCACCCTGAGCTTCAGAGCGAATACAAACAAATTACAAACATCAACAGACAGATCTTGTCTGATTCAAATCTCAATTCATAGTTACCAGAGTTTAACAAAGTCCAAACATCCAGGTTTACAAGCTGGAGGGTTCTTAACTACAGCTGCCCAGAGTCTCTACATCAGCACACCACCAAGAGTGAGAGCCCTAAGCAAGTAGCTCTGTCTTCTCTTTTTATGTACTCTTTAGTCATCATCAAAGTCATCTGAGCGACCAGAACTTAAGCTCTTACTATTGGCTCTGGTCTTAGCAACTCCCCTTAGGACCCACGTGACCTAAAATCATCACAAAAATGTTACTTAAACCCATGTGGTCTAAAAGCTTCTGATGTCACAAACATGTCACTCAAATCCATGTAAATTATGCTTTCCCTTGAGGCAAGGAGGTCATCAAGGACTCCTAATTTAATCAAGGAAACAAAGGCCAAACTCTTCAAGGGCACTTGGTTGAATAAGTGCTAAGAGCCCATCTTGATTCCCAATACATAAGTAAATAAGTATCTATTTGTCCCATTCTGGATTAAACACTTTATATTCTGATTCAATCTTCCATTTCTTTTTATCACTCATTTTACAAAGTCACCCCCAAAACTTTAATATTAGAACCAAAAAAATCTCCACAGTAACTGCTGACATACAAAGAAATACTAAACTGAGTGTCTCACCTTGGAGAGAGTGCCAGACACTCATGTAACTTGGAGGGTGACTGTGCAATGAAGGAGGGGAAAAAGCCCTCACCTTGTTGCCGCTCATCACACAGCAGGTGTCGCTGGCACTGGGCTTCACTCACTTTGTGTCTATTCAACACCAAAAACACAATAAAAAGATACCACTGGGTCCTCTCAGGCTAGAGACAGATTGACATTGGTTGGTTGCTGCTCATCATGCAACAAACAGGAGAGCGTGTGCAGTGGCAACCCACCGACCAAGTTACGAGATGGGTATCATGGTGCATAGTGGAAGGTAGGTTAAGCAGGGGATAGACAAAGCACTCGTTACAGCTTTGCTTTCTTTCACATCCTCTATATTTTTCTTGGGCCACCTCAAATCCTTTGGCGGGCTGCAAGCAACCCATGGGCCACATGTTGTGTGGGTCTATACTAAGGCAAGAAAGACTTGAACTCAGTTTCAATAGAAGGATCATCCACAATGATACATCTTAGATGATATTTGGAAGTTTTGAATTAAAATATACAGTTTAACTATCTATTTTGATTTAATCCAGCAGAAATCTAGCACATTATCTAGGTTCCTAATTTTCAATGGTGTGGAGAATGTTCTCAAAGGCTAGATCATCAAAGAAAAGCTACTGGTCCTGATTAAACCATGGGTGTCTTGAAAGACTTCAAGTCGATGAATTCTAGTTAAATATGAACCTTGACATGGATTTTTTTCAAAAGTTTGATTTTGGCTTTATAACAGTTAAAAGCATTTTAATGTTTACTATGTGGACAAAAAAGAGGCAGCATACATTGTAAATACCCCCAATTTATTTGGCAAAAGATATAAAATAAAATAACAATATCATGAAGGAAAAATTAATATAAACTGAGTATAATGAGTGTGGAAGTAATGCATTGTCAGGGGCCTCTTGCTGCTAACAGTTGCCTTGGAAATAGGAATGCCTCAGTTTGGGAATGTTTTCTCAAACAGAAAAAAACTTAACATATAGGTCCTCTTTTATGTTATAGGCAAATTTCTCAGTTAAAACTCATAGTCCTAGTCACCTGAGTTGACCACTTCCACAACATCTGCATTCAATTAAATTCAACAAATATTAATATGACAAGAACTAAAAAAGTTCCTCAAGGTAGAATGAATATTTTTATTTCAAAGTAAAAATCTTTGTATCAACTGAAACACCTGATCTTTCTAAGGTAAGTTTCTACTATGGGCAAGGCGCCATAAATGCCAGAGTTGCAAAGAAAGAAATGAAAATAGTCTTTATCCTTAGGTCAAATGAATTCTACTAGGGGCTACCCCCTGCAAAACAGATGAAGTTAATGTAATGGAAAGACCCTAACAACTTAGGAATCAGGAAAGACATCCTATAGAGTGTGGTCCCTAAGTCGTGACTTGGAAGAAGTATTCTGAGATGAAACAGTAAGGAGGGAGTGCCCTTGGGGCATAGGAGATAATCTATACAAAGGCAGAGAGGCTGCAGATGGGATGCCAAGCCTGGAGAATAGCCAGTGGGCCAATTTGTTTGAAACATAGAATGTATATGAGGGAATAAGGTAAGATAAATCTGGAAGGTAGCTTACAGGCATAATTTTGAAGGGTGTTAGAGAGATATTGAATATTTCTGGCTGGTGGAATAAGCTAGATTTGTGCTTTGGGAGGATTATTTTGGCATCAACATTGAGGATAGACTAGAAAGAGGCAGACCAGTTAGGAGATGGTTCAATAGTCCAAGAGCAAGCTGAACTAGAGTGGTGATTGTATGTGGAAAGAAGAGGTTGGATGTAAAAGACAGAGAATCCATAAGACCTGACAATTGACGAATGGGATTTAGGAAATAGAGGAGAGGCTAATTCCAAGGTTCTGAAACTGTGTGATTAGAAGAATGGTGGTGCCATCAACAGAAACACGAAAGTTTGGAGGAGGACTGATTTAGAAGGGATGATAAGGAAATCTATTTGGAAAATAGTGATTTCCAGGTATTAATGGGATAGCCAGGTGTAGACATCGAATAGTCAGTTGGTAACACAGAACTTAAGTTCAGGAGTGAAAGGAGGCCTGGGTGTATAATCTGGGGAGTCATCAGTCTATTGCTGTTAAATAATAACAATAGTAATAACGGCTAGCATTTAGAGAGCTCTTTAAGGTTTGCAAAGTATTTTACAAATTTGATGATCATGCGATCCTCACAAAACTCTGGGAGGTAGGTGCTGTTATTGTCTACATTTTTACAGATGAGATAGCTGAGGGAGAAGCTAAATGATTTGCTGGAGATCACACAGCTAGTAAGCGTCTGAGGCTGGATTTGAACTTGACTCCAAGTCTATCATTCCATCCATTGTGTCACCTGGACTCATGAGAATGAATCAGGTCACCAAAAGGGAAAGTACAGGGAGAGAAGGCAGCCCAGGATAGAACCACAGCAAGACATTTAGGTAAGGCACGCCTACATTTAGGGTTGTAGATAATGAACCAGCAAAGGACACAGAGAAAGAGCGGTCAGGCAAGAAGAGATCCAGCAAAGACTAATGCTATGGAAACAAAGGAAAGACAGAGACGTCAAGCTGATGAGACGGAGGGTCTAAGGTATTTGGAAGGGTCAGAAGTAAAGGAGGTAAAAGGAGGAGCCTTTGGAAGGAGCTTGCGTTGGAATTTTAATTGACAGATGACATTATCAAAATGTTTCCAACTATGACATTTTAATTCCAAAAATAATGGTACGTGCAAAAGAAAATGCATTGGGTCTGAAGCAAGAACATTTCTGGGGTCACATCACTTACCAACTGGTTAAATTCTCTTAGCTTCAGTTTCCTCTTCTGCAAATGATGATGATAAAACCTGTCTCGCTCACCTCAAAGGGCTCTTACAGGGTTGAAAACAGAAAATGTGAAAGGGCTTTTAAACTGCAAAATACTGCATACTATATGTACACACATACATGTACATACACATACATGTACACACATACATGTGTGTGTGTGGGGGGGGGGCTGCGGCTGCTGCTATCATTATTGTCCTTATTTCAAGACAGCCCCTAACCATTTAGAAAATGAAAAGATGAATGAATTATTTAAGTGCTGACTGTGTGCAAAACCATGGAGAAACAAACAGTAAAGTATGACAGTCTGCGCTCTTGAGGAGCCCATATTATAACGGGCACACGATACCTATGGAGGGGGCCTTTCAGCTGCGAGTGAGATTGGAAAGGTTCCACGGCCCTTAGCAATAAAGCAGGTGATCGTGCCTTTTCTTTAATGTCCTCGCCACTGACATCACATCAGCTTCTGATGTGGAGCCATTTGACAATGTTCAAGGGCTTTGGTGGCAAGAACTTACTTTTTTGAGATGTTTAAAATATGTGGCTGTAGCAGCTGCAGGAGCAGTTGCCAGAGGCATCAGTTTGGATTATGGGAGGTTTTCTGTCACTTCCTCGACAAACGTCTCAAGATGATAACAGACTCTGTCGTTTTCAGGTTATCAAATTGCTGCCTCAATTCGCTGCAATCACTATTCCCCATGCTTCTTTATTTGACCTCACCGGATGACATCACACCTGATGGCCCCTGTGAATCTCTCAGTAGCTACTTCTTCCTCAGAGGATTTGGTTCCTGCTCCTTCAGGAAGGGCAGAAGATGTGTGCGTGTGCATAACTACTTACAGAGAATTGATTTAGCACGGGAGTCAGTCTTACACAGCATACAGACCTTTGGCTGAGTCAAGATGACCTGTTTTTGCAACCTGCCGCAGATACTAGCTCCATGAGGGAAGAATGGGAGGAAGGGAATGAGTATTTATCTAGTACATACAGTAGGTGCTATAGTAGACACATACAGTAAGTGCTATGTGCCAGTCACTACGTCAAGCGCTTTTTACAATTTGGCCCTCACAAAACATTTAAGGAAACTGAGGCTCAGAGAGGGTGACTGACTTGCTCAGAGTCCCACATCTACTAAGTGTCTGAGGCTGGATTTGATCTCAGGTCTTCCTGATCCAGGTCCAGTGCTCTATCCACTGTGCCACCAGATGCCCCCAAGTATGCCCTTGTATGATGCTGGGTAAATCAATTAACCTCTCTGAGTCTCAGTTCCCTCATCTGTAAAATGGAAATAACAGCAGCACCTACTTCAAAAGGTTGTTGTGGAGATCAACTGTGATAAGGTATGTAAAGAGCTTTACAAACCTTCAAGTGCTGTATGTGCCACTATTATGCGAGCCACTATTATACTGTTGTCCTTCATACTGATAATAGCATATGTGAGTGTCTGTACATACCAATGAGTGACCAGAAATATATTTGCTGAGTTCGTAACTACTAACATATGAAAATTAGCATATACATACATACATATACACATACTATTTTATATATCTAGAGCTTTGACTTCAAATGTTTAATTAGATCATATAAATGATAAAAAATACTTCAGAAATTCTGATCCTATGGTCAAGTATAAATGTCTGATTTCCTGATTCATATTTAAAACTTAAGTTGTTAAACTTCAAATGATAAGATTCTACCATTTAGAAATCTTAAAGTAAGCCAATCCAATATATTCTAATAGATACTCCATAGAACACAATGAAAAAGTTGTGGTTTGGTTTAAAATTCTTACCTTATTTTATATTCTAATAGCAACAATAAGGAGGTATTTTAGCACTGAAACTAGGAAATATATTATTCATATAGCCTGCTTAGTTTCCAATAAAAATGCAGCAGAGATCCAACTTAACCAAAGTTACTGAGATGTAATAGATTCAGATAATTCATATACTCATACTCATGTTTAGTTATGACTTTTTTCTTTTATCTGTTCTGTAAATAAACCTGATTTTTTTTTGTTAACCATAAATTATTAGACACAGAATGTAACTTAAGGCCCATAACCTAGAACTAGAACATTGTTTTCTGACGAAATTCAAATAGATTCAAATCTTTAAAATGCCCACCTACAAATGATGCCCTGGGTGTAAAAAAATAAAAACAAAAAAGCAGTCATGCCTTCAAGGAACTTACATTCTTCTAGTGGACACAAAATGTAAACAAATTAGGAAAACCTTATTCATTTGAGGAGCACAAGAATACTAATCAGGGATATTAAGAAAAGATTCCCATAGGAGTTTGCATCTGAAGCGAGTTAAAGATTCTAAAGAACATAAGTGAGAAGAATTATCTTGCATTTACATTCCTGTCATGGGAGACCAATGAGGCAAAAACACAGGGTCTGGAGATTAAATGCTAAATTCTGGGAATAATAAGTAGTCCAATTTGGCTAGAACATAAAATACCTGATGAAGAATGGGGAATGATGGGAAATAAACATGGAAAGGTAGATTAAGCCATATTGTAAAGTGCTTTAAATGACAATATTATGTTTTATCCTAGAGGGACTGAAGATTCTTGAATGTCATTGAAATAGTGGTAGAAAAATTCAAATACATACAAATCCCTGCACTGACTTAGAAAAACACAAATTATCTGTATTTATTTGTGTTTTTATTCATTTTGACAAACATTTCCCAGTTACATTTTAATATGGTTCGACTGCACTCAGGAGTTTTGAAGGCCACAAGAATATGAGTTTGATATTTCTGCTTCAAAATGACTATTTTGGCAGTGGTGCCTTACAAACCTAGATGACAGTCTAGGTATAGATAGCCTAAAATAAAATTTTGCATGTTGTTCAATAAAAAAGAAGATAAAAATTTTCAGCATTAGTGTTTTTGACATTTTCCCAAATAAATCTATTCAGAATTTTAAAATATTAAAACTCACACTTTTTATAATGAAGCTAAGTAATTTTATACGTTCTTCTGGCAATTTCTGCAATTTGCATTTTCTTTCATTCAACTTCTCAAGTTCCTCATTAAGGTTCCTATGAACTGTTTTTATACACATAGTATAATACATTATTTTTTTCATTGCTGTTATCTGGAAATGAGAAGAAAAGCAAATGAAATTTAGAATAAGACAATGAACAACACTATAATTTTAAAAAATATATAGTTATGTTAAGCTAAACTCTTGTGGTCAGGGGCAGTTTCTGTAACATGTTCTACCAATTATGCTAAAGTATCGTAAATAGTAAAAAAAAAAAAACAAACTTAGCCCATGTTATTTTGTGAAAATGGCAATGGTTATACATGATGGCTGTTAAGGGAGATGATAGCCTTGGTCCAACCACATTTCCAATACTACGTTCAGTTTCATATGCTACATTTTAGAAAGAAAATTTGTATTGCTAAAACTGAAACTAAAAGACATGAAGTTGTAGAGAAATAGAAAGGTGGCTCAAAAATTTTCCTTGAAATGGAAATAAAGGAGTTGATGGAGTTCCTAGTGCCTACAACAACAGGCAATTCATAAATTCTTGTTCATTGAGTTTATTTCATTGAACCCCCGAGAGCAACAAGAAACTTCATTTCATGGGACTGATTATCTTTCTTTGCAATCTTCATGATGGGCACAAGCAAAAGAATATCGAGACAACTATGGCTTATGCAATATTTGTTGCACTGAGTTAAGAAGTAGAGAAATTCTATAAAGAAATTGCTAAGATTCTCCAAACCAATTCAAGATATACTTTAAAACTTTAATGACTTCAATTTGAAGAATGGCATTAGACAGAGCAGTGAAAAGCATGCTGGGATACATGACTCAGAATTATAAAATGAAACAGTACTTTTATATTCCTCAGAAACCTCATATTTGTATAACATGAATATTTTCTTTAAGAAGAGAGCTAGGAAGCATTGGACATAGTGAGCACAGGACATCATTAAAAAATACACACATATATGTATATACATATATACATATATATATATATATAATTTCCTACCTTCATATGAAAGGATTGGTTAGTGATGTAAATATATCAATCAATAAACAAACATTTATTGAACACCTGCCATGTGCCAGGAACTGTGCTAAGTGCTGGTGATACGGAGGCAAAAGACAGTCCTTGCCCTTAAGGAACTTACACTCTAATGAGGGAGACAACATGCAGACAAATATATATAGGATAAATAGGAGATAATGAACAGAGGGAAAGCACTAGAATTAGGAGGGGTTGGGGAAGGCTACCTGTAGAAGGTGGGATCTTAGCTGGGACTTAAAAGGAAGCCAGGGAGGTCAATAATCAGAGCAGAGGAGGGAGAGTGTGTTAAGCATGTGGGACAACCAAAGAAACTGCCCAGAGCCAAGAGATGAATTATCTTGTTTATGGAACAGCCAGGAGGCCAGTGTCACTGGATTGAAGCATATATGTCAAGGAGTAGGGTATAAGAAGACCAGAGAGGCAGGAGGGGCTAGGTTATAAGGGGTCTGAATGCAAAACAGAGCATTTTGTATTTGCTCCTGGAGGCAACAGGACTCATAGACAATAAACTCAATAGTTTATTGAGTACAGGGATAATATGTTCAACCTTTCTCTTCAGGAAAATTGCTTTAGTGCCTGAATGGAGGATGGATTGAAGTGGGGAGGATCTTGAAGTGGGCAGACCCACTAGCAGGCTATTGAAATAATCAGGGTGTGAGGTGATAACAGCCTGCACATGGGTGGTACAGTGTCGGAGGAGAAAAAGGGGCTTATTTGAGAGATGCTGCAAAGGTGAAATCATCAGGCCTTGGCAACAGCTTGGATATGGGGGATAGCAAGGATGACTCCAAGATTACTCCTAGGTTGTGAGCCTCAGGGATTGGGAGTATGGAAGATGTGTATTGGGGGAGTGGTTTAGGGAGAAAGATAATGAGTTCAGTTTTGGACATGTTGAGTTTAAGATGTCTATTCCACATATAGTTTAAGATGTCTGAAAGGCAGTTGGAGAGGCAAGACTGGAGGTCAGCAGGAAGGTTAGGACAAGATAAACAGATTTCAGAATCATCAGCATAGAGATGGTAATTAAATCCATGGGAGCTGATGAGATCATTAAGTGAAGTAATATAGAGGGAGAAGAGAAGAGGGCCCAGCATAGAACACTGAGGGACACATACAGTCAAGAGATCACAATCTGGAGGAGGATGCAGCAAAAGAAACAGAGAAGGAATACTCAGATAGGTAGGAGAAGAACCAGGAAAGAGTAATGTCCTGAAAACCTGGAGAGATGAGAGTATCAAAGAGGAAATAATGATCAACAGTGTCAAAGGCTACAGAAAGGTCAAGGATATTGAGGACTGAGGAAAGATCATTGGATTTGTCAATTAAGAGATCATTAGTAACTTTGGAGAGATCAGTGGAATGACAAGTTTGGAAGCTAGACTGGAAGGGGTTAAAAAAAGAGGGAGAAGAAAGAAAGCAGAGGCACCTATTGTAGATGACCTTTTAGAGGAGTGTAGTTACAAAGGGCAGAAGAGATATAGGACAACAGTTAGTGGAGATGAGAGGATCAAGTGAAGGTCTCTTCAGGATGGAGGAGACATAGGAGGCATGTTAGTAGTCAGAAGGGAATGAACCAGTACACAAGAAGACACTGAAAATATGTAAAAGAATGGGATGTCAGAGGGGGTAATCTGTTGGCAGAGACGGATGAAATGGGATTGACTGAACAAATAGAAGGTAAGGAGTAAGGCTACTTCATCATGTGAGACAAGGGTGAAGGTGGTGAGTAAGACAGGAGGAGAGGAAGTTTATGACAAATGGTTCTAATATTTTCTATAAAATGTGAGGCAAGGTTTTCATTTGAGAGAATGGGAGGAAGGGGAACCATGGAAGGTCTGAGGAGAGATGAAAAGGTTTGTTAGAGCCACTATGGAGAGTAGGATAGGGATTTAATAAAGGAGGTATAGTAGGACTGCTTAGTAGCAGTAAAGGCCCGGTTGAGATTATGTAACATTAACTTGCAGTGGATCCAGTCAGAACATGGCCTATCAATGAGTGGGAAAGATCTTCAAATCTAAATTTCTATTACAAAAGGGCGACCAGGGAAGTTGTGTGATTAGAGGACATCCAGGTTTCAGTAAGAGCTAGTAGATGGAGGGAGTGGGAGAGGAAAAGATTTAGAATGAAGGGAAGTTTCTTGCCTATGGAACAGACATTCCAGAGGGCACAGTGGAAGGGCTGTATGGAATTCAGATGAAACTTTGGGGTAAGATGGTTGAGAGGGATCTGAATGAATAATCAGGTGGCAGGAGGTGTGAAATGGGGTTTGGAAAATAATCTACAGGTGTTCAGAGTCATTAGGATGTGAAGGTATGATCAGGTTTAAGAATGTTTATCAATGAGTGGAGGAGTGCCACTCCTTTACATTCAAAGGATAGTGAAGCTGATGTCAGAGGGAAGACTGTTCTTTGAACCAGAAGTTCTCCACATCCCAGTTAAGAGATAGGGCTGACAGCAAGAGGTGGACGTTGCTTTTTGTTGGCATAGATGGAAACAGTTGCTTCGGGACAAATGGAAGATGCCCAGGCTCAAACACTAGTAGCTTTTCTTCAGGAAATATATTGTATCCATTAGGAGATAGAAAGACAAAGCACTAGCATGTAGCCTGGCATAATCAGCTATCTCAAAACTCAGATCATCAACCAGTTAGAGCAAAAAAAACATACATATGTATGTATATATGTGTGTGTGTGTGTGTGTGTGTGTATACACACACACAATCAATATCAAGCTAAAAGCTAAAGAAGACAATGTGTACAATTATAAATGTTTCAACTTGACCTATTCAAACAAGTTATTAATTCTGAGAAATGGGAAATGGACGAGGGAAAAGACATTGAATCTGATGTTCACTATTTCCTAAAGAAGTTTAAGATTATGAGAAATGTAATCCTTTTGCACCATGTCTATTTCTACCCAAGAGGCTTGGTTTTGTTTGGGCCTTCCATTCTGAGCCTACTCTTTATTTTTTTTTATTAAATATTTAATATATTTAGTTTTCAGCATTGATTTTCACAAGTTTGAATTATGAATTTTCTCACCATTTCTACCCTCCCGCCCACTCCACGATGCCGTATATTCTGGTTGCCCCGTTCCCCACTCAGCTCTCCCTTCTGTCACCCCACTCCCCTCCCATCCCCCTTTCCCTTCTTCTCTTGTAGGGCAAGATAAATTTCTATGCCTTATTGCCTGTGTATCTTATTTCCTAGTTGCATGCAAAAACTTTTTTTTTGTTTTTGAACATCTGTTTTTAAAACTTTGAGTTCCAAATTCTCTCCCCTCTTCCCTCCCTCCCTAAGAAGGCAAGTAATTCAACATAGGCCACATGTGTATCATTATGTAAAACCCTTCCACAATACTCATGTTGTGAAAGATTAACTATGTTTTGCTCCTTCCTAAGCTATCCCCCTTTATTAAATTTTCTCCCTTGACCCTGTCCCTTTTTGAAAGTGTTTGTTTTTGATTACCTCCTCTCCCAATCTGCCCTCCCTTCTATCATCCCCCCCTTTTATCTTCTTCCTCCTTCTTTCCTGTGGGTAAGATACCAAATTGAGTGTGTATGGTATTCACTCCTCAGGTCAAATCTGATGAGAGCAAGATTTACTCATTCTTCCTCACCTGCCCCCTCTTCCCTTCCTACAGAACTGCTTTTTCTTGCCACTTTTATACAAGATAATTTACCCCATTCTATCTCTCCCTTTTTCCCTCTCTCAATATGTTCCTCTCTTATCCCTTAATTTGATTTTTTTTTAGATATCATCCCTTCATATTCAACTCACCCTGTGCCCTCTGTCTACATACATATGTATATATATGTATATATATATATATATATATACACACATACACTTACATACATACATTGACACACACATATGTGTGTATATATATATATATACATAAACATACACACACACACATATATATATATATGCATATTCTTTTCAGCTACTGTGATACTGAGGTCTCATGAATCATACACATCATCTTTCCATGTAGGAATGTAAATAAAACAGTTCAACTTTAGTAAGTCCCTTATGATTTCTCTTTCTTGTTTACCTTTTCATGCTTCTCTTGATTCTTGTGTTGGAAAGTCAAATTTTCTATTCAGCTCTGGTCTTTTCACTGAGAAAGCTGGAAAGTCCTCTATTTTGTGGAAAATCCATATTTTGCCTTGGAGCATAATACTCAGTTTTGCTGGGTAGGTGATTCTTGGTTTTAATCCTAGCTCCATTGACCTCCGGAATATCGTATTCCAAGCCCTTCGATCTCTTAATGTAGGAAGCTGCCTAGATCATTGGATTATTCTGATTGTGTTTCCACAATACTCAAATTGTTTCTTTCTGGCTGCTTGCAGTATTTTCTCCTTGACCTGGGAGCTCTGGAATTTGGCAACAATATTCCTAGGAGTTTTCTTTTTGGGATCTTTTTGAGGAGGCAATTGGTGGATTCTTTCACTGTCTATTTTGCCGTGTGGCTCTAGAATATCAGGGCAGTTCTCCTTGATAATTTCTTGAAAGATGATATCTAGGCTCTTTTCTTGGCCATGGCTTTCAGGCAGTCCAATAATTTTTAAATTATCTCTCCTGGAAATAATTTTCCAGGTCAGTGGTTTTTCCAATGAGATATTTCACATTGTCTTCCATTTTTTCATTCCTTTGGTTCTGTTTTATAATATCTTGATTTCTCATCAAGTCACTAGCTTCCACTTGCTCCAATCTAATTTTTAAGGTAGTATTTTCTTCAGTGGTCTTTTGGACCCCCTTTTCCATTTGGCTAATTCTGCCTTTCAAGGTATTCTTCTCCTCGCTGGCTTTTTGGAGCTCTTTTGCCATTTGAGTTAGTCTATTTTTTAAGGTGTTGTTTTCTTCAATATTTTTTTCAGCATTTTTTTGGGGTCTCCTTTAGCAAGTCATTGACTTGTTTTTCATGGTTTTCTCACATCATTCTCATTTCTCCTCCCAATTTTTCCTCTACTTCTCTAACTTGCTTTTCCAAATCCTTTTTGAGCTCTTCCATGGCCTGAGACCAGTTCATATTTTTCTTGGAGGCTTTTGAAGTAGGCTGTTTGACTTTGTTGACTTCTTCTGGCAGTATGTTTTGGTCTTCTTTGTCACCAAAGAAAGATTCCAAAGTCTGAGACTGAATCTGAGTCCGTTTTCGCTGCCTGGCCGTGTTCCCAGCCAACTTACTTGAACCCTGAGTTTTTCAGCAGGGTATGACTGCTTGTAGAGTAAAGAGTACTTTGGCCCAAGCTTGAGGGGATGCACTGTTGATTTCGGAGCTATTTCTATACAGCCAGCTCTGCCACACCAGAACTCCTCCTTCTCCAAGAATCGCCAACCTGGACCTGACTGAGATCTTAAGCAGGCTTTGCACTCCTGCTCTGATCTGCCACTTAATTCCTCCCACCAGGTGGGCCTGGGGCTGGAAGCAACTGCAGCTATAGTTCTGTAGCTGCACCACCCCCACTGCCCCAGGCAATGGCCAAACTTCAAACTCTTTTCACTCTGTCTCAGCAGCTTTTCCCACTAACCTTCTTTGTTGTCTTTGGTGTTTGTGGGTTGAGAAGTCTGGTGACTGCCACAGCGCACTGATTCAGGGAGCTAGGGCCTGTTCCACCTGGCTCCTGGTCTGGTTCGTCCTGCCACCGCCCACACTGACCTCTGCTCCCCTCCAGGCTCTGCTCCCCTCCACTCCGTGGGTGATAGACCTCATCCAGTGACCATCCAGGCTGTCCTGGGATGGATCCCTGCTTCCCTCTGCTATTTTGTGGGTTCTGCAGTTCTAGAATTTGTTTAGAGCCATTGTTTATAGGTTTTTGGAGGGACGTGGTGGGGAACTCACGCAAGTCCCTGCTTTCCAGAAGCCATCTTGGCTTCGCTCCCCTGAGCCTACTCTTTATATCCCTTCATCAGGGGGTAGTGTTTTTGTCTGAGGGACTTTGTGGTGAATCTTATCTCTCTCCTCCTCTTTCTCTTTTGACTCTCTCTGACACTTCTGCCATGCCAGTACCTTTCTCCCACTGGGAAGTTCCAGATGGTTCTTGGATGGTTGTTCTTCATTCCACTTCTATCCTTCAGCTTCTACTCTAATCTTACTTGTTCAAAACAATCATGATATTTTACTTTACCCTCAAATTGCAAAGATGACAAAAAAGGACAGGGCTTGTGGGAGTATAAGCACACTAATACATTGCTGTGAATCAGTATAATTATTTTGGAAATCAATTTGAGATTATGCCTATAAAGTGACTAAGATGTCCACATCTTTTGATCTAGAGGTTCTATTGAAAAGAAGAAAGGCTCCATATGTACCAAAATATTTATAGCTGCATTGTTTTTATGGAGAAAGTAACTGAAAACAAAACATATGCTCATGAATTGGGAAATGATTGAACAAACTGTAGTACAAGAATGTAATGAAATGTTATTGGGCAGTAAGAAATGACAACTACTATAAATATGACACAACCTGATGCATAGTGAAGAAAAGAAAATAATATACACAATCATTACAAGCACGTAAATGGAAAGAACTGCCACAAAACAATCAAAAGCAAATGTTGAAAAATTACAAAGAAACATGACAAGACATCCTACCTCTCTTGTCTGAAGAGGTGGGAGGAGGATTAATTAATTAATGCATTATACACTGCATTAAAATTAGAAAGAAAATTAATAAACAAACCTAAATTAAGCACAAAAGAAGAGATATGAAAAATTAGTGGAGAAATAAATTTGAACTCTCCACAACACCCCCCAAAATCAACAACCTATACAAATGGAGGTGGGGAAAATGAAAAGATGGTTCTTTGAAAAGACTAACCAAATTGATTTTCTAAATAAACCATTATGACATAAGTAAACTGAGATGTTTAATCTCCTCTTTATCTATCTTTATGCCTTTAATTTCTTTCTCTTGTCTTATTACTAGTATTTCTAGAACTATAGTAAGTAATATCAGAGAAAATAGTTATCCTTGCTTTATTCCTATATTTACTATATTAACTGGAAATTTACTTTCCAGCTTCTAATATATCCTCAATGCATTTGATGGTTACTTTTGGTTTTTCAATAGATACTGTTTGTGATATATTTTTTTAAAAAAGGTCTTTCTATACCTATACTTCGTAGGGTTTTTGGCATAAATAAGCATTGCATTTTGACAAAGGATTTTTCTACATCTATCGAGATAAGCATGTGGTTTGGGATGTTTTTGTTTTTAATATGATTATGTTGACTGTTTTCCTAAGGTTGAACCACTATTCCATCATGATCTAAATCCAACTTGGTTATGATGAATTATTTCTTGGGTGAACTGCTGTAATCGACTTGACAGAATTTTATTTGAAGTTTTTGAATCAATATTGGCTAATAATACTGGTCTCTAGGTCTCCTGTGCTTTATACTACCCTGGCTTAATTATTAGGATATTTATCTCACTTTTTAAATTTCATTTCTTCTTTCTCATGATTGTTTATAATTGGTTATTGGTTATAATTCTTCATTACAACTCGACTATTATGTAAATAAGTTCAAGTTGAAGGTATATGTAGAACCTACGTTGGATTACATGCTGTTTTGGGGGGTTGGAGGGAGAGAAAATTTGGAACCCTAAAACTTGTGAAACTGAGTGTTGTAAACTAAAAATAAAAAATAAATAAAAAAGGATATTTGTCTTATAAAAGGAATTTAGTAGAATCCTTTCTCAGTTTTTGAGATTTGTGGTATTTGTACTTATTGTACTTTAGAAGTCTGACAGGATTCACCTGTAAATCTGCCAGGACCAGGAGTTTTTTCTTTGATAGTTCTTTGGTGGTTCTTTTAGAGTTAGTTTTATTTCTGTTTCTGAGATTGGACAATTTAAGATTTCTATTTAATCTTGTTAGTGGGCATATTATAAAAGTGTTCTATTTCTTTTGTGTTGACAAATCTTTAGTCATCTGATGAAAAAGAAGAGGATAGAAAATCAAATCAATAAAATAGCAAACAAGGTATAATCACTACAAAACCAGAAGAAATCAAAAGAATGATCAAAACTTAGTTTATACAGTTATATGCTAAAAAAACTGAGAACACAAAAGAAATTCCACCAGTTGGAACCCTGAATTACATGGACTCTCAAGGCACTAGGCAATTGTCCAAGACTCTAAGTTGCAGAAAAGGTGTTGCATCAGTAGAAGGAAGTTCCTTATACCAATGAAGTTATAGGTCTAGACGCTATCTTTATCCCTTCGTTAATCAAGTAATAACTAAAGAAACTGTAATTTAATTTGACAAAATAAATGCCATGAAATTTGGGGTTCCAAGTGATGGAACACACTGTGAACATCAGATAAGGTGATTGCCAATGAGTGTAAGACCTCACTATATTGCATTATGTAGAAGATACAGACAGGGAAATTCAATTCTTTGTCAACTGAAGAACATAATGTTGAATACAGTAGGTGCTTCATCAGAAATAGGTTGATCTGGAGGCACTAAAATGAAATAGAGAATTAAACGACTATTCAAAATATTCAGGCAAAAAAGCCAAACCCTTTTAGCAGAAGTCTTTAGAAAATCACAAAAATTCCAATCCCACAGAAATGGGTCTAAATTAGCCATAAATTGATAATATTCTTCAATGCATACTGTGGGCACATAACCATGAGAAGGAGATTAATTAACCAAACATCTTAGTTATGTCTATGGGTATACTTACATCAGCCAGTTCTTTGATTTGCTTTGATGATACGTCAAACGTGTCAAGTCTTTGAAGACGCGGCAGATGATATAGCACATGTGTAGAATAATGACACAGCAGACAAACTGGATTAGGCTTATACTGAGGATCACTCAGACTCAGATCCTTTAAACGGGGTAACCTGACTAAGTTAGTGAGTTCCTAAAATAGTGACAATAATATATCAATAGTTATTTTCTCTTCCTAAAGAAGGCATTTGAAAATATAAAAGGCTACATATTCTAGAGTAATGCAGCATAATCATATGTACACCTAAAATGTAAAGTGTATAAAATACATACTGAAAAACCAAACAATAGTTTATGTCCAGCTAAAGAACATGGAAAACAATAACATCTATTACAACATTCAAATAACTATATTATAACACAGTTTGGAACTACTTATTTCTACATACAGACAAATTTGATGGATCTATGATCTCAAAAAAAAGGCCATGTTGGATAGGGAGAATAACTGAATTGGGAGACAGGCCACTTGGGTTGAAATCTGGCCTCTATTCCTTATCACTTGCATTATCTTAGGCAAGTGACTCTTTGGGCCTCAGTTTCTTTTTCTGTAAAATGGGGGGGGGTGTAGGGGTAGAGGAAGGATTTAACTAGATAATCTTTCAGGTCTCTTCCACCTTTAATTCTATGATCCAATAATCATAAATAAGGATTTTTGAAATGATTTCCTGAAATATAGTGCTCAGATTTTTTTGTAGCATCAGGTTCTTCTTGGAGACCAGGGAGTGCTAGATTATCTCTCTGTGCTTTGTTTGGAATGGTCATCATTTGGAATGTTGTGTTGGAGGAAAAGCAAGAAGGCCAGAGTGGTAGGACTGTAGAGTGGGAGGAGAGTAACACATAATAAGCTCAGGAAGGAGGACTGGGGATAAGTTGTGAAGGGTTTTAAATGTCAAAAAGTTTGTATTTCATTTTAGGGAGCCACTAGAGTTCAGAGATCAATGGTCTAGAGAGAATCATAGATTTCAAGCTGGAGGAAAGATGTAGTCCAACCCCTTCATTTCATACATGAGGAAACTGAGGCTTGGAGAGGTTACATGAATTGAGATCTGAGAGTCAATTCTATGCCCCACCCCTACTCTCCCTCCCCTCCCCCTTTTACAAACCCACGGGAGCTTATGAGTTGATCAAGAAACAGTGTAAAGAGAAAAGAGAAGAAGGCCTAGGACAGAGTCTTGGGAGTAGAGATCTAGTATGATCTTGCCTTTTTAGGATGATCATGCATGGACAATCCCTTCTGAGGCAGAGCACTGTCTTCTGCCATCTTTTCTTTCTCTCTATTTTCTCTTTATGGATTCAATAGCTCCTTGGGATTCAAATATTGTCCCTATGTAGATGGTATCTACATATCTCCAGTCCTCTAAACTCTTTAAGCTTCAATCCTTCACCTCCATCTGCCCATTGGACTCTTCCACCTGGAGGTCCCATAGGCCTCTCATGCTTAACATGTATAAAACTAAATTCATTATCTTTCACCTTCCTTATTTCTGTTAAGGAAACCACCATTTATTCAGTCACTGAAGCGTGCAATACCACTTTCAATCAGTTGCCAAATTTTATCAATTATGTTTTATCAGCACCTCTCCCATCCATCTCTTTTTTCCACTTACATGAAAATCACACTAGCTTAGGCCCTTGTTACCACTCACCTAGAGTGGAGGAGTAGCATAAGTCTCCTAATTGTTTCCCAGCCTCTAATCTCTCTCCTTTCCAATTCATTCATTCTACACCCAGCCATCACATTATTATTCTTACAGTACAAATTTAATCATGACATTTCCCTACTCAAGAAGCTCTAGTGGCTCCCTATTGTCTGTAGGAAAGTATTATCTGGCATTCAAAGCCCTTCCTGGACCTAGACTGCTCCTCTAATCATGAAAGAAATACACCTGGCAACTCTTTAGCCTTTGCCTAGAATCTATAGATAATTCACTTTCTTTGCTGTTTCTCTAATAGAGATTGCAGGTCAGGGCATTAGCTCCCTGATGTCATGGTCTTCTTTGAGAACAAAGGACAAACAACTACCTCTGTGAGTAGCAGTAGGAACTACCCCACTAGTGACCCAACTGGAACTGGCCAGTTGGGCAACACAGCTGCTTCCTTCTTTTCTCCCTTCCTTCCTTTCTTCCCCTTCCCTTCCCTTTGTCCACATAGGGTATCATAACCTTACCTGTGGTGGTCTGCCTAAAGGAATATAAATTTTGGTCTCTGAAACTTGGAAGATATCTTGGGGTTTATTGGCTAGATTTCTTTCCTAAGGACCAGGTCTTAAATCCAAATGACTCTGGCTCTCATTGATTGGCCAGCAATAGATCCCAGATTCTACCCAAATTAATTTACTTATTTAGTGCCACACCAATCAAAGCACCCAAAATTATTTTACAGATCTAGAAAAAACAGTAACAGAATTCATCTGGAAGAATGAAAAATCCAGAATATAAAGGGAGTTAATGAAAAGAAATGCTAGGGAAGGTGGCTTAGCCATACCAGATATTAAATTGTATTATAAAGCAGCAATCATTAAACTACTTGGTACTGGCTAAGAAATAGAGTGGTGGATCAGTGGAATAGGTTAGGTACACAAAACACAGTAGTCAATGACTATAGAAATCTGCTTTTTGATAAACCCAAAGACTCTAGCTTCTGGGATAAGAACTCGCTATTTGACAAAAACAGTGGAGAAAACTGGAAAACAGCATGGAAGAAACTGGGCATAGATCAATATCTCACACTGTATACCAAAAGAAAGTCAAAATGGGTTCATGACTTAGATATAAAGGCTGATATTAAAAGCAATCTGGGAGAGCAAGGAATAGTTTACCTGTCAGATTTGTGGAAAATGG
Organism: Trichosurus vulpecula; assembly: GCF_011100635.1. Lineage (NCBI taxonomy): Eukaryota > Metazoa > Chordata > Mammalia > Diprotodontia > Phalangeridae > Trichosurus > Trichosurus vulpecula. The sequence goes on along the minus strand of NC_050580.1, from coordinate 215,058,238 downwards.
AAGAATTTATGACCAAACAAGAGATAAAGAACATTATGAAATGCAAAATGGATAATTTTGATTACATTAAATTGAAAAGTTTTTGTACAAACAAAGCCAATGCAACCAAGATTAGAAGGAAAACAGAAAACTGGGATAGAATTTCTATAACTAGGGTCTCTGATAAAGGCCTCATTTCTAAAATATGTAGAGAATGAGTTAAATTTACAAGAATACAAGTCATTCCCTAATTGAGAAATGGTCAAAGAATATGAACGGGCAGTTTTCAAAGAAAGAAATTAAAGATATCTATAGTCATATGAAAAAATGCTCTAAATCACTATTGATTAGAGAACTGCAAATCAAAACACCTCTTAGGTACCACATTTCTCCTGTCAGATTGGCTAACATGACAAAACAGAAAAATTATAAATGCTGAAGAAGATATGGGAAAATTGGAACACTAATGCATTGTTGGTGGAGTTGTGAACTGATCCAACCATTTTAGAGAGCAATTTGGAACTATGCCTAAAGGGCTATAAAAATGCGCATACCCTTGGACCCAGCAACACTACTTCTAGGTCTGTATCCCCAAGAGATCACACAAGTGGGAGATGGACAAGTATGTACAACAATATTTGCAGCAGCTCTTTTTGTGATGGCCAAGAACTGGAAATTGGGGGGATGCCCATACACTGTGGAATGCCTGAACAAGTTGTGGTATATGAATATAATGGGATATTATTGTCCTATAAAAATGATGAGCAGGCAGACTTCAGAAAAATCTGGAAAGACTTATATGAACTGAGGCTGAGTGAAGTGAGCAGAACCAGGAGAACACTGTACACAGTAACAGTCACATTGTGTGATGACTAACATTGATAGACTGGCTCTTCTTAGCAATGCAAGTTTCTAAGAAACTCGAAAAGACTCATGATGGAAACTGCTATCCATATCTATAGAAAGGTTTATGGAGTCTGATTGCGGATCAAAGCAGGCTATTTGCTTTCTTTTTGTTTTGTTTCTTCTTTCTCCTAGTTCATTACATTGGTTATAATTCTTCTTTGCTACTCTTTGATAAACCCAAAGGATCCAGCTTCTGGGCTAAGAATTCACTATTTCACAAAAACTACTGGGAAAATTGGAAAATGGGAGGGCAGAAACTGGGTACAGACCAATATCTTACACCATATACCAAAATAAAGTCAAAATGGGTTCATGATTTAGGAGTAAAGGCTGATACTATAAGCAATTTGGGAGAGCAAGGAAAGCAATTTGGGAGAGCAAGGAATAGTTTACGTATCAAATTAATGGAAACAAAGAATTCATGACACAACAAGAGACAGAGAGCATTACAAAATGCAAAATGGATAATTTGATTACATTAAATTGAAATGTTTTTGTATAAAAAAGCCAATGCAACAAAGATTAGAAGGGAAGCAGAAAATTGGGAGAAAATCTTTACAATTAGTGTCTCTGATAAAAGCCTCGCTTCTAAAAAAACAGGGAACTGAGCCAAATATATAGGAATACAAGTTATTCCCCAATTGAGACATGGTCAAAGGATATGAACAAGCACTTTTCAGAGAAAGACATTAAAGATATCTATAGGGATATGAAAAAATGCTCTTAATCACTATTGATTAGAGAAACACAAATCAAAACAACTCTTAGGTACCACATCTTTCCTGTCAGATTGGCTAAAATGACAAAACAGGAAAATGATAAATGCTGGAGAGGATGTGGGAAAATTGGAACATTGTTACATTGCTGGTGGAGTTGTGAACTGATCCAGCCATTCTGGAGCACAATTTGAAACTATGCCCAAAGGGCTATAAAAATGTTCATACCCTTTGACCCAGCAATACCACTTCTAGGGTTGTATCCGAAAGAGATCACACAAGTGGGAAAAGGACCCATATGTAAAAAATATTTATAACAGCTCTTTTTTGTAGTAGCAAAGAATTGGAAATCAAGGGGACACCCATCAATTGGGGAATGGCTGAACAAGTTGTGGTATATGAAGGTAATGGAATACTATTGTGCTATAAGAAATGGGGATGATATGGACTTCATAACAACCTGGAAAAACCTACACGATATAATGCTGAGTGAGCAGAGCAGAACCAGGGGAACATTATACACAACCACAGATATATGGATTCTGTGAGGACTAACCCTGATAGACTTTGCTCTTCTCAGCAACACAAAGTGCAAAGACAATTCCAAAGGAGTCATGATGGAGAATGCTATCTACATCCAGAGAAAGAACAATGAAGTATGAATGCAGATTGAGGCACACATTATATTTGCCTTTTTTCCCTTTTTTTCCTCTCTTTTGTTTTTGTTTTTGGGTTTTGTTTTTGGTTGTGTTTCTTCTTTCTCATGATTCATTCCATTGGTCATAATTCTTCTTCACAACTTGACTAGTGTGTAAATACGTTCAATGCGAACTTATAAGTAGAAGATATATCAGATACCATGCCATCTTGGGGACGGAGGGGGGCAGGGAGGGAAGAAAATCTGGAACTCAAAATTATGTAGAACTGAGCGTTGTAAGCTAAAGATTAAAAATAATTTAAAAATTTTTAAAAAAAGAAAAAACAAAAATAATAGAAAAAATTTAAAAAATTCTTCTTTGCATCATGACTAATGTGAAAATGTTTAATGTGAACGTATATGTAGAGCCTATATAGAATTGCATGCCTTCTTGGGAAGGGGGACAAGGGGGAGGAGAGGGAGGGGGACAAATTTGGAACCCAAAAGCTTGTGGAACTGAATGTTATAAACTAAAAATAAATTAATTGATTAAAAAAAATAATAGATCCCAGGCCAAGCCACACTTGGTCCTTGTATGGGCCTTGATTGGCTCTGAGTGAATGTAAATAGCAATTTTTTTTTTGCCAGAAACCTTTAGGGTCTTCCCCTCCCAGATTGATTTTTTTGGGACTAAGTAAAAGAGGCCATTCTCTGCCTCATTTCTTACCTGGCCTTAGTCACTGAATAATGAGGGTTACCTCAGTCAAACTGAGAATTGTTAAAGAAAGACCTTAGCTAAAAAAGGCCAAGGTCCCCAACTATATCCAGGCCCACCTCCAGTAGTCCTGATCTATATCGTACCACTGGACTCAGATGGCTCCTGTGGAGAAACTGAGGCTAGGTGACTTTTCACAGCCCTCCCTCAGTTAAAACCAATTCACTTGCCCTCAAGGAGCTTACAATCTAAAGGAGGAGACAAAATGCAAACAAATTTACACAAAACAAGCTATATACAAGACAAACAAGAGATAAGAGAAAGAAGGCACTGGGATTAAGAATGGTTGGAGGGGGGGCAGAGCCAAGCTGGTGGCTGGAAAGCAGGGACTTGCCTAAAGCTCTCCCCCAGGACCCTCCAAACACCTATAAAAATGGCTCTGAACAAATTCTAGAACTGCAGAACCCATGAAATAGCAGAGGGAAGCAGGGCTCCAGCACAGGACAGCCTGGATGGACACTGGGTAAAGTCTATCGCATAGAGCTGGGAGTTGAGCGGAGCAGAGCCCAGCATGAGCTGCGCCCGGACCAACCAGACTGGGAGCTGAGCAGAACACGCCCTAGCGCCCTGAATCAGTGAGCTGTGGCAGTTACCAGACTTCTCAACCCCACAAACACCAAAGGCAACAGAGAAGGTTAGTGGGAAAAACTTCAGGGACAGAGTGAAAGGAGTTCCCGGTTGGTCACTGCTCCGGGGGCGGCAGAGGTGGTGCAGCTTTGAGGACAAAACTAGAGCCACAGTTGCTTCTTGCCCCAGGCCCACCTGGTGGGAGGAAGTAAGTGGCAGATCAGAGTGGGAGTGCAGAGCCTGCTTAGATCTGAGTCATGGTCCAGGTTGGTGATTCTTGGGGTAAGAGGAGTGCTGGTGTGGCAAAGTTTGCTGTGTGGAAATAGCTCTGAAAACAACAGTTCAGCCCCTCAAGCTTGTGACAAAGTACTCTCTACTCTACACGCTGTCAAACCCCAACGAAAAACTTAAGGGTCAAGTAGTTGGCTGGGAACATGGCCAGAACGGACTCAGTTTCAGACTCAGACTTTGAAATCTTTCTTTGGTGAAAAAGAAGACCAAAACATACAAACAGAAGAAGGCAACAAAGTCAAAGAGCCTACATCAAAAGCCTCCAAGAAAAACATGAACTAGTCTCAGACCATGGAAGAGCTCAAAAAGGATTTGGAAAAGCAAGTTAGAGAAGTAGAGGAAAAATTGGGAAGAGAAATGAGAGTGATGCAACAAAACCATGAAAAACAAGTCAATGACTTGCTAAAGGAGACCCCAAAAAAACATACTGAACAAAATAACACCTTAAAAAATAGACATTCAAATGGCAAAAGAGCTCCAAAAAGCCAATGGGGAGAAGAATGCCTTGAAAGGCAGAATTAGCCAAATGGAAAAGGAGGTCCAAAAGACCACTGAAGAAAATACTACCTTAAAAATTAGATTGGAGCAAGTGGAAGCTAGTGACTTTATGAGAAATTAAGATATTATAAAACACAACCAAAGGAATGAAAAAGTGGAAGATAATGTGAAATATCTCATTGGAAAAAAACACTGACCTGGAAAATAGATCCAGGAGAGATAATTTAAAAATTATTGGACTACCTGAAAGCCATGATCATAAAAAGAGCCTAGATATCATCTTTCAAAAAATTATCAAGGAGAACTGCCCTCCTATTCTAGAGCCAGAGGGTAAAATAGAAATTGAAAAAATCCACCAATCACCTCCTCAAAAAGATCCCAAAAAGAAAACAACTAGGAATATTGTCGCCAAATTCCAGAGCTCCCAGATCAAGGAGAAAATACTGCAAGCAGCCAGAAAGAAACAATTTGAGTATTGTAGAAACACAATCAGGATAACACAAGATCTAGCAGCTTCTACATTAAGGGATCGAAGGGTTGGTATACGATATTCCAGAGGTCAATGGAGGTAGGATTAAAACCAAGAATCACCTACCCAGCAAAACTAAGTATCATGCTCCAAGGCAAAATATGGATTTTCCACAAAATAGAGGACTTTCAAGCTTTCTCAGTGAAAAGACCAGAGGTGAATAGAAAATCTGACTTTCAAACACAAGAATCAAGAGAAGCATGAAAAGGTAAACAAGAAAGAGAAATCATAAGGGACTTGCTAAAGTTAAACTGTTTTGTTTACATTCCTACATGGAAAGATAATGTGTATAATTCATGAGACCTTAGTATTAGGGTAGCTGAAGGGAATATACATACATACATACATATATTTATATATACATATATATGCATATATATATATATATATATATATATATATATAGAGAGAGAGAGAGAGAGAGAGAGAGAGAGAGGGAGAGAGAGAGAGAGAGGGGAGAGAGAGAGAGAGAGAGGGAGAGGAGAGAGAGAGAGAGAGAGAGAGGGCACAGGGTGAGTTGAATAGGATGATACCTAAAAAAAATCAAATTAAGGGATGAGAGAGGAATATATTGAGAGAGGGAAAACAGCGAGAGATAGAATGGGGTAAATTATTTCCCATAAGAGAGGCAAGAAAAAGCAGTTCTGTAGGAAGGGAAGAGGTGGCATGTGAGGGGGAATGCATGAATCTTGCTCTCATCAGATTTGACCTGAGGAGGGAATAACATACACACTCAATTGGGTATCTTACCCCACAGGAAAGGAGGAAGGAGATAAAAAAGGGGGGACGATAGAAGGGAGGGCAGATGGGGGAAGAGGTAATCAAAAGCAAACACTTTTGAAAAGGGACAGGGTCAAGGGAGAAAAGTGAATAATGGGGGACAGGATAGGTAGGAGCAAAATACAGTTAGTCTTTCACAACATGAGTATTGTGGAAGGGTTTTGCATAATGATACACATGTGGCCTATGTTGAACTGCTTGCCTCCTTAGGGAGGGTGGGTGGGGAGGGGAATACTCAAAGTTTTAAAAGCAGATGTTCAAAAAAAAAGTTTTTGCATGCAACTAGGAAACAAGATATACAGGCAATGGGGCACAGAAATCTATTTTGCCCTACCAGAAAGTAAGGGAAAAGGGGATGGGAGGGGAGTGGGGTGACCGAAGGAAGGGCTGATGGGGGAACAGGGCAATCAGAATATATGACATCTTGGAGTGGGGGCAGGGTAGAAATGGGGAGAAAAATTGTAATTCAAACTCTTGTCAAAATCAGGCTGAAAACGACAAGTATTAAATAAATAAATAATAACATAATGAAAAAAAAAAAGAATGGTTGGGGAAGGCTTCCTGTGGAAGATGGAATTTTAGTTGGGACTTAAAGGAACCCGTAGAAGGCAATAGGTAGAGAGGAGGGACTTGCTTTTCTCATACTTTAGTAATATGGAGCAATCTTCATATGGTTGTTAATAGCTTGCAGTTCTTTTGCTAACTGTTCAAAATCCTTTGATCACTTATCCAATATTTCTTTTGATTCTTTTCTGACTGCGGATCCATATAATCATTCCTTAGATGACAAGCAGCTGTTTACTTTTTGTTTTGGGAGACTCCTTTCTGTTACTAAGTTCAAAGAGTACAGTAGTCCTTTCTCTTCTTTCTTCTAGGTGTCATATTTGTCTACCATCTAATGTCTTGACACAGGTCATGCTACCCTCCTGTCATTTCACATCATTTTCTCTTTTGTTTGCATACTGAAGTCCTTCTTCCATTTTTAAAAGAACATTTCCTTCTTGATAAACTGGAGAGTGGAGTGACATCTTTTGAGGATGTGAACTAGAGGGCATTTCCCAAAGAAATCTCCCTAAGAATCTTTCATGTTGGTGATGATGATCATCATCTAAAGATCACAGTTAATTGCTTCCCATGGCTTATGAAGTGCTGTCCTCACAACAGCCCTGTAGTATATTATCATCCCATTACAGATGAAGAAACCAAGGCTTATCAACATAGAAGAGAGCAGAGAGTGGTCTCTGCTTTGAACTTGGGCAGTCTATCAACCTTTTAAGGGAGAAGCTATGTTATTTTTTATTATGATCATAGAACATAATTTTCTAAAGAGCAACATGTGATTTTTTTAAAGCACATGTCTGACCATGTTATCACCTCTCTCTCACCAACCCCATTCAGAAAACTCCACGAGCTCTCTATTATTTCCAAGATTAAATATAAAGTCCTCTAGCATTTAAAGCCCTTCATAACCTGGACCCTTCCTACCTTCCTGCTCTCCTTACATTGGACTCCCTTCCACACACACTATAATCCAGCTACATTGGTGTCCTTGTTGTTCCTGAGACCCTCTATCCCTTGTCTCCATGCCTTTTGGCTGTCCTCCATGCCTGGAATGCTCTTCTTCCTTACCTCTACCTCTTAGTTTCCATGGCACCCTTAAGACTCAGCTCTTGGAATGGGGTCATTTGTGCACGTGGAGGGGTTTGCCTTGGCAAGGAGAAGGCCCACCTCCTCTTGTGACACACAAATGAAGGAAGAAATACTGGCAGAAGGCATCTGAGTGATACGAAATGAAAAGAAGGGGAGAAGAGGAGCTCTTAGCGAGTGGCCTCAATTTTTTCAGTAATTTATAAGGCGAGGTTCTCTGCTTAGAGAGTGAGAGAAGGGGAGCAATGGGATATTTGAGGAGCAATGAAAAGGTTTAGAAAATCCACTGTAGTGAGTAGGAGAGAAAGTCAATTTGGGGAGTGTAAAAGGATTGCTTCACAACAGTGAGGGCCCAGTTGAGATTATGTGGAGTATCCAGTCAGCATGGTCTCATGATTTCCTCCAACTTATTTTAACAACACATAAATAGAAGTAAAGGCAGTGAATAAAGAGAGTAATCCAAGGCTAAGATCTGGTAGAACAACAATGACAACAGGATGAAGACGCAAGGGACTTGAGAGAAAAGGACATAGAATTGACCCATATATTTAGACCCATATATTATGGATCTATGTCAATTCTATGTCCTTTTACAGAATTGAATTATGACCACATAGTAAGACTATATATTTAGACCCATATATTATGATCCATATATAGAATCGAAATGATTCACCAAGGGGTCAAGATGGAGAAAAAGAAGAGTGTGGTCAGTGTAGAGGTGATGGACTGGGAAAGAACTGAATGGTTGGAGGTCATAGTGAGGATGAAAAACAGGGTTTGAGATTGCAAGGCAGAGGAGAAGTGGAATGACAATAGACTATGATCAGATAAGGGAATCTCGGAGTTCATAATTTGTTGAATGAATCAATGAATTGTAGAATTATACCCTAAAAATACTGCAAAAAGGAAAGAAAAAGGCCTATTTGTGCAAAAATATTAATAGCTATTTTGCTTGTAATAGTCCAAACATAGATATAACTTATATATCTAATGAATGAATAATGGTATATTAATATGATGCAATATTGTTATGCCATGAAATGGCAAATATGAAAAAACCCCAAAGATCTACATAAAGTGCATGACCTTGGACATGTCCCTTGATTTCTCTGAATATCAATTTCCTCAACTGTAAAAAAAGGAGCTTTGACCAGAGGACCTTTAAGTCTCAACAAGCCTCAAATCTATGATCATTTTCTCTTTAATGACAAAAAGCAATGTCAGCAAAATAATAACAAAAATATTGGCTATAATTTTAAAAACAAGAAGAAGAAAGGAAATGGATCTTTGGAAGGGAATACAGAACAAATATACTGTTCATTTTTTCGTTTAAAACATATAGCATAAAAAACATATAGAATAATTTTAATCAAATTGTTAATAATTTGTATTTTAGGGTTTTATTTGAAGATGTATTCCATATTTAAGTTTGTCAGTACTTTATTTTTATTTGCTGAAATTATTGGTATTTATAATAAAAATTTTAAAACAAAATGCCATTAATCACTGTTAAAATTTCTCTTACAAAACTTCAGTTTAAAAGATCAAGATTTTTTGTAATTACACATTAAGACTTTGTAGTTGTCTTAATTGTTGAAGGCCCCTAAGACCCATAGATTAAATTGCCTAGAGTAGCTTTAGAGGGAAACAGTTAATGTACCTTCCAAAAATGCACAGTATACTCCATTTCCATCACAGGATTTCTTCTTATCTAGTTTTTTTCCCAAATAAAAGGAAATGTTTACTTAAACATACCTTGAAAGAACATATTTGGTTACCAGACAGGTTTAATCTTTCTATTCTTTCATTGAGGTCCAAGCACTGTCCTTTATCCAAAAAAAAATGTAAAACAGGAATTGTCATTTTACACATTGTCATAATTTTATGAAACACACAGAAACACAACATGTTTGATGGTACCACCGTGCAATTAAAAACTGATCAATCTGCAATCTTTTACCATCATAGAAATGGGTTAACATGCCTCTTACAAAATAGTAAATTATAAGTCTAAAAAACAGATATAACAGTCTAGGGATAGGAAAAGGACTGATGATTTCATTAGTGTAGAGAACACCCTGGTGAGGATATTTTCTTTACTAATGCAGCTTGGTACCTTCTCTGCAATTTTAGAGTCTGAGAGTTGCCTGGGGCACTTAGAGGTTAAATGACTTGATCAGAGTCACAGAGAGAGGATGGGTCAAATATAAGACTTGAACCCAGGTCTTCTTGGTGCCATTAGGCCATGTTGCTTCTTTCAAATAACTTAATTATCTCAAATGAAAAAGTAAACATTACCTACCAATGCTATTTATATAATTTCCAGCAAGATTGAGGTCTTTCAAATTCTTCAAATGTTGCAAACCCTATAAAATTTAGGAAAATTATAATTTGGATGAAATCATAAAAATCTACATTTATGGAGATAATCAGCAACTTTCCAATTTCTTTTTTTTTACATTGACCAAAAACCTTTATTTTCATTAAGAGAAACAAATGTTTGTTTTTTTAGAACAATTCCTACCTCCTAATAACACTAAACTATGCAGCAGGAAAAAAAGTTTCCACATCCAATATACTTTCCACTTCAGGCTTAGAAAAATATATTGTATATTTATAGTCTAGTACTCAAAATGAATTTTTGATCTTATCTCCTTGGGTAATAACCTTTGATTATGCAGACAGAATATAACCTGTCCATGCCTACTCAAAAGATCTGACTCTTGTTCACTTCTTTTTTTTCCATATGACTCCGTTAATTTATTTTGGTTTTCAACCTTCATTTCCACAAGATTTTGAGTTACAAATTTTCTCATCTCTACCCTCCCCCCCACCTCAAGATGGCATGTATTCTGATTGCCCCTTTACCCAGTCTGCTCTCCCTTCTATCACCCCATCCCCACCCCCCCCATTCCCTTCCTTCTTATTTTCTTGTATGGCCAGATAGATTTCTATACCCCATTGCCTGTATATCTTTTTTCCCAGTTGCATATAAAACATTGTTTAACACTTGTTTTCAGGACTTTGAGTTTCAAATTCTCTCCTTTCTTCCCTCCACACCCACCCTCCTTGAGAAGGCAAGCAATTCAATATAGGTTATACATTTATCGTTGTGCAAAACACTTCCATAATAGTCATGTTGTGAAAGACTAACGATATTTCCCTCCATCCTATCCTATCCCCCATTCAATTTTCTCCTTGGACCCTGTCTCTTTTCAAAAGTGTTTGCTTTTAACTACCCCTTCCCCTAGTGTGCCCTCCTTTCTATCATCCCCCACCTTCTCCCCTTCCCCCATACTTTCCTGTAGGGTAAGATATTCCCTCCTTAAGCCAAATCTGATGAGAGTAAGGTTCACTCATTCCCTTTCACCTCTCCCCTCTTCTGTTCCATTCTGACAGCTTTTTTGCCTCTTTTATGTAATTTACCCCATTCTATCTCTCCCTTTCTCCTCCCAAAACCTTCATCTCTCATCCTTTAATTTTATTTTTTTTAGATATCATCCCTTCATATTCAATTCACTCTGTACCCTGTCTATATACAAATGTATATTCCCTTCAACAACCCTAATACTGAAGGTCTCATCATCTTTCCATATAGGAATGTAAACAGTTCCACTTCACTAAGTCCCTTATGATTTCTCTTTCCTATTTACCTTTTCATGCTTCTCTTGATTTTTGTATTTGAAAGTCAAATTTTCTATTCAGTTCTGGTCTTTTCATCAATAATGCTTGAAAGTCCTCTACTTCATTGAAAAGCCATATTTTGCCCTGAAGTATTATACTCAGTTTTGCTGTATAGGTTATTCTTGGTTTTAATCCTAGCTCCTTTGACCTCTGGAATATCATATTCCAAGCCCCCCGGTGCCTTAATGTAGAAGCCGCTAGATCTTGTGTTATCCTGATTGTGTTTCCACAATACTCAAGTTGTTTCTTTCTAGCAGCTTACAATATTTTCTCGTTGATCTGGAATTTAGTGACAATATTCCTAGCAGTTTTCCTTTTGGGGTTTTTTTCAAGAGGCAATTGGTGGATTCTTTCAATTTCTATTTTACCCTGTACTTCTAGCATATCAGGAAAGCTTTCCTTGATAATTTCTTGAAAAATGATATCTAAGCTCTTTTTGTGATCATGGCTTTCAGGTAGTCCAATAATTTTTAAATTATCTCTCCTGGATCTGTTTTCCAGGTTGGTGGTTTTTCCAAAGAGATCTTTCATACTATCTTCTATTTTTTTTTCATTCTTTTGGTTCTGTTTTATAATTTCTTGATTTCTCATAAAGTCACTAGCTTCCACTTGCTCCATTCTAATTTTTAAGGAATTATTTTCTTCAGTGAGTTTTTGGACCTCCCTTTCCATTTGGCCAATTCTGCTTTTTAAGGCATTCTTCTCCTCATTGGCTTTTTGGACCTCTTTCGCCATTTGAGTTAGTCTATTTTTTAAGGTGTTATTTTATTCAGTATTTTTTGGGGACTCCTTTAGCAAGCTGTTGACTCTTTTTTCATGGTTTTCTTGCATCCCTCTCATTTCTTTTCCCAATTCTTCCTCTACTTCTCTTACTTGATTTTCAAAATCCTTTTTGAGCTCTTCCATGACCTGTGACCAATTCATATTTTTCTTGGAGGCTTTTGATGTAGAATCTTTGACTTTGTTGTCTTCTTCTGGCTGTATGTTTTGATCTTGTCACCAAAGTAAGATTCTATAGTCTGAGGTTTTTTATGCTATCTGCTCATTTTCCCAGTATTTGACTTTTTAGCTCTTTGCCAAGGTAGAACTCTGTTTCCAGAGTGGAGACTGCTCTGTCCCTGGCTTCAAGGGTTTTGCACTGCTGTTTTCAGAGCTACTTGTAGGCATCTGTAACTTTTCAGTTCTTCTGAGGTGGTATGATCCAATGAGATGTGTTTCTTCCTCTCCTGGCCTGTGCTCTGGTCTGTGAGTGATCTCAAGCACTCTTTTCTGCCATGTAACTACCAGGAGGGCTCCCTCTCCACAACCACCACAAGCTCTGCCACACCAGTGCTCCTCCTCACTCCAGGACCACCAACCAGGACTGCAACCCAGATCCAAGCAGGGCAAAGCAAGAGAATCCTGCTTTAGTGCCAACAAAGAGATCCCTGCACTCCTGCTCTGATCAGCCACTAGATTTACCCCACCATCTGTGGGCCTGGAGCTCCAGAAGCAGCCACTGCTGCCATTACCACTGCTGCTGCCACCACCACTGCCACCACTGCTGTAGTCACCACTGCTGCCCTGGGCACCATGCCCTTTTCTCACCCAGGTCCAACAGAGTTTTCCCACCGACCTGCTAAGTTGTCTTTGGCGTTTGTGGGTTGAGAAGTCTGGAAACAGCCTCAGCTCAGTGACTCAGGCCCCTGAGGCCCTCTTCTCCTCCTCCCCAACCCCTCTCACCGCCTGGTCTGTCCTGGCGTGGCCCACACTGGACTGTGCTCCACTCTCAACAAGGTGTGATAGACCTTTCCCAGAGACCATCCAGGCCATCTTGGGCTGGAGCCTTGTTTCACTCTGTTATTTTGTGGGTTCTGTAGCTCTAGAATTTGTTTAGAGTCATTTTTTACAGGTGTTTGGAGGGATTTGGGGCACAGCTCAAGTGAGTCCATTTTCAGGTTGCCATCTTGGCTCCACCTCCAACTTTCCCATTTCTTTCCTGAGTTCTGAGGAGATTCTTGCTTGGCAGCTCCTTTAGGGAGCTCTTGTAGAATGGCAGAGTGGAAATAAAATTTTATTACATTCTACTCTTCCCTCAGAATTTTTTTACTTTCTTGAGTAAAAATGTTTATATATTTATTAAATTATAAGTATTATTATTAATCTTGATCTAAATTATGGTAAACTTTTATATTTTTGGCTAAACTATGGTCTAGGGCATTTCTCGAATATACATAACATTGCTTAAATTTAAGCTCTATAGAAATTGGTCTAGTTTACAAAAAAAAAAAAAGAAATCAAACTACCTCACAATACTCATCCTTACCTCAATAGCTCTGATTCCATTATGGTTCAACCAAATGACCTCCAGCTTTGTTAGTAGCTCCAAATTTTCTATTTTGGTAATCTTATTATAATATAAGAACAGTTTTTCCAAATTTTTACATTCTTGTAGACCTTCAATTTTCTGTAGCAAAGGAAATAGATTATTAGCTGTAGAAGCCATTTCATATTCTAATTTTCTCTTAAGATAAAAAGTGATAAAGTCTAGTTTTCATGGAAAAAAATTGGACTCATGGTGTGAAGTCGCTACTGACTAAAACTTAGAGGGAGTGATAGTGAAATAACCCATAGGTATTGCTGGAAAGGCTTTTTAAAAAAATCTTCCCCCTCTTAACTTCCTGGAAATTTCAGGTATGACTAACAGCACAAAAGAGATTCAATTACCCTTATTTGCAGATGGTATGCTTAGAAAACCTCAGAGAATCAACAAAGAAATTGATACAATATACTCAGTGAGGTAGCAGGATACAAAATAATCCACAAAAATCATCGTTCCTATACATAACTTGTACAAATCTGAAATGATGGTAAAATAAACTTCATTTACAAAACTACAAAATGTGTAAACTATTTAGACATTAAGAAATAAGATATAAATAATTGGAGACCTAGATGCTGCCAATCATTAGACTACATCAACATAATGAAAATGAGCATTAATTTACAGATTTGGTGTTATGCCAATCAAATAACCAAGGGGCATACTTCATAGAACTAGCCAAAAAGATGGTAAAATTCATTTATAGGAGTAAAACATACAAACTTTCTCAAGGCAAATTAAAAAACAAAACAAAACAGTAAAGCAAGAATTAAGGAAGGACAGCACTGCCAGATTTCAAAGTACATTATAAAACAAGAATTATCAAAACTACTTGGCATTGATTAAAAAACAGAAAAGTAGATCAGTGGAACAGATTTAATAAGAAAGAAATTGAAGCAATTAAAAAAGGAGTAGTCTTCCAGTAGTTTTCAGTGTATGATAAACTTAAGAATGTCAATTACAGGAGGAAGAACTATCTATTTGAAAAGAACTTCTGAGAAAACTGGAAAACATTTTAGGAAATTTTTCATGTAGAGCAACATCTTATGCTAGATATGCAAATAAGGTCAAAATGGTCACATTATTTAAAAATTCGATACCAAATAAAAGAGGAGCTTTCACAATTTTATTATTCTTGACCAAAAGGTTGGGAATGATAAAGATAAAGCAGACAATTTTGACTGCATTAAAAAAACAGTTTTGTAGAAGGAAAATAAACAAAACAGAGAATGAAAAAAAAAGAAACTATTATGTGTGTATAACATTTTCATCAAATATTGTTGTAAAAGCTTGATAGAGAAGAAATATAATCAATTAACCAGTTCAGCCATATAGTCTCCTCTACAGTCATACTCTTTGCTCTCTTATCCTATTGCCATTCCTGCCTTGCCAAACCCCTATCCTGGATTACCCTCATCATGTCTATTTTCTCTTTCAAAAGTCATATGATCTGAACTCAACTGATCCCTCATTATAACAAGGCAATCTTTTTCCTCTTCTGTTTTTGAAAATCACTGTCCACAGAAGGTATTCTAAAGCTTCTATTCTTTCCTCAAGTCTGCATGCCACTTCTTCTTCCTCCAGCAGAGGTTCTCACTTCTGATATAAGGCATTATTGTTCTACAAAGTATGGCTTTATATTTTATTTGGTTCAATAAGAATGAGAAAGTGTCTCATTCAAAATGAGTTCCCACTTCCTTACTATTTTACAATTCAAAATCACATGGTATCATCTCCCATCCTTTCCTCTAGTCTCTGATGAAGAGGTAGCTCTTCCATTCAAGGACTCAATCTCCTCTCCTTGTGCCCTTGATCCTATCCCCTCCAGGCTCCTCCAGCATATCACCTAACCTTATATTTTTTCTCTCACTCTTAATTTCCTGGCTTCTTCCTTGCTACCTAAAAACATACCTACCTTCCTCATCTTTAAAGAACTTTCACTTGACCTTGCCTTCTACCCAAACTATTGTTTCTATCTCTGTTCCATATCATAGTCAAACTCCTAGAAAAGCCATGTACTTTGACTAAATCCACTTTCTCTCCTCTAACTCCTCAGTCCTATGCTTTTAAGGATTCTGACCTCATCACTCTTTCCAAGATTACCAAATCTCTTAATTACCCAATACGGAAGCTAGGTGGCGCAGTGGACATAAGAGTGTCAGACCTGGAGTCAGGAAAATGAGTTCACATCTCGTCTTAGACAATTACTAGTTTGACTTTGGGCAAGTAACTTTGCCTTCATTTGCTTCCTATTTCCTCATCTATTAAGTAGGGATAATAACAGCACCTACCTCCCAGGGTTGTTGTAAGGATCAAATGAGATAATGCCTGGAACATAATAGGTATAATATAAATGCTATCATCATCATTAAATGTAGTGACCTCTTTTTATTATGTATCCTTCGTAACTTCTTTGCAGCATTTGACACTGACCATTTATCCTTTTGTGTTCCTTTTGTCTAGCTGCTTCTTTGTTTTGTTTGCTAGATCATCCTTCATGTCCAACTCTCCCACCTATGAGCATACCACAGAGCTTGTCATCAACCTTCTCCTTTCTCTCTACCATATTTCTCTTGTTGACGTCATTAGCTGCCATAAGTTCAACTATTATCTCTGTGTAGAGGACTTCCACATCTATGGATTCAGTCTTTCTGAACTCCAGTCTCACATCACCAACTACATAGCAGAAGTCCATAAACATCTTAAATTTAATGTGTTCAAAATATAAACTCATTATCTCTTCCACCAAACTCTCATCTTTCCCCAACTTTACTATTTTTGCTGAGAGCACCACCACCCTTCTAGTCACCATGGTTTTCAATTTCAGAGTCATTCTCAACTCTTAACTTTCCTTCGAGATAATCATTTGTCATTTCTTCAATTCTATCTCCACAACTGTCTCATCTGTCTCCTTCTCTCCATACACATTATAACCCAACCTTGTTCAGGACCTCATCATTTTTCACTTGGACTTACTTCAATAACTTCTTAACAAATCTCACTATATCCAGTCTCTTCCTACCTTTATCCATCCGCCACAGATGGAATATTGAGATTCCAAAAGTATAGGTTTGACCGTATTACTCTCTTATTACTGAATAAGCTCAAATAGGTATCTATGATTCAATATAAACTCCTCTGCTTGGCATTAAAAACCAGGCTTACTAAACATTAGTCTCCCTCTGGTCTACTTGCTACTTTCCAAACATGCCATTTGTGATCCTGCCTTGGTGCCTTTATCTCCCATTCCTATAATTCATTAGCTCCTCATTTTCACCTGTGTTGGTAACCAAAAATGGGCTCCTTAGCACTTAGTCAACAAGTGCCTTTGAATAGTTTGGCTTTTTCCCCTGAACTGAATGCTGTTTGTATGTTGGATTGGAGTAAGCTTGTTGGCCCCTTCACCTTGCTTCCCTTGCTTAAGTAGATCGAAAGAACCTGTGCTTTCCTAGTCAACCCCTTCACCTTGCTTAAGCAGATCGAAAGAACCTGTGCTTTCCCCGTGTACCTTACACCCCCGCAGAAGCTGGATGGTTAAAAACAGCTTCCGTTGGAGCCAGAGGCTGCTTCAGCTACAGCTGAAGCTGAAGCAAGAGCTGCCAGTAGCAGAGCTGACATACGTGAGGATTGAGGAGTGCTGAACAAGGACTTGAGGCCAGTGGGTAATCTTTTTTTTTTAAATTTATTTATTTAACATATTTGGTTTTCAGCATTTTTACAACAGTTTGAATTACAAATTTTCTCCCCATTTCTACCCTCCCCCCCACTCCAAGATGGCATATATTCTGGTTGCCCTGTTCCCCAGTCAGCCCTCCCCTCTATCACCCCCCTCCCCTCTCATCCCCTTTTCCCTTCCTTTCTTGTAGGGCAAGATAAATTTCTACGCCCTATTGCCTGTGTATCTTATTTTTTAGTTGCATGCAAAAACTTTTTTTTTTTTGTTTTGGAACATCTGTTTTTAAAACTTTGAGTTCCAAATTCTCTCCCCTCTTCCCTTCCCACCCACCCTCCCTAAGAAGTCGAGCAATTCAACATAGGCCACACGTATATCATTATGTATAACCCTTCCACAATACTCATGTTGTGAAAGGCTAACTACATTTTGCTCCTTCCCAACCCATCCCACTTTATTGAATTTTCTCCCTTGACCCTGTCCCCTTTCCAAAGTGTTTGTTTTGAATCCCTCCACCCCCATCTGCCCTCCCCTCCATCATCCCCCCACCTTTTATTTTTTTTTATCTTCCTCCCTCTTCTTTCCTGTGGGGTAAGATACCCAATTGAGTATGTATGGTATTCCCTCCTCAGGCCAAATCTGATGAGAGCAAGGTTCACTCATTCCCCCCTCACCTGCCCTCTCCCTTCCTCCCACAGAACTGCTTCCTCTTGCCACCTTTATGTGAGATAATCCACCCCATTCTATCTCTCCCTATCTCCCTCTCTCAGTATGTTGCTCTCTCATCCCTTAATTTCATTTTATTTCCTTTAGATATCTTCCCTTCATCTTCAACTCACCCTGTGTCTGCTCTCTTTTACATATGTATATAAACACATATATATATATACATACATACACATACATACATATACACATAAACATATACATACATACACATTCACTTATATATGTACATAAACACGTATATATGCATATTCCCTTCAACTACCCTAATACTGAGGTCTCATGAATCATACACATCATCTTTCCATGTAGGAATGTAAACAAAACAGTTCAACTTGCAATTTCTGTTTCTTGATTACCTTTTCATGCTTCTCTTGATTCTTGTGTTTGAAAGTCATATTTTCTATTAAGTTCTGGTCTTTTCACTGAGAAAGCTGGAAAGTCCTCTATTTTACTGAAAATCCATATTTTGCCTTGCAGCATGATACTCAGTTTTGCTGGGTAGGTGATTCTAGGTTTTAATCCTAGCTCCATTGACCTCCAGAATATCGCATTCCAAGCCCTTCGATCTCTTAATGTAGAAGCTGCCAGATCTTGAGTTATTCTGATTGGGTTTCCACAATACTCAAATTGTTTCTTTCTGGCTGCTTGCAGTATTTTCTCCTTGATTTGGGAGCTCTGGAATTTGGCGACAATATTCCTGGGAGATTTCTTTTTGGGATCTATTTGAGGAGGCGATTGATGGATTCTTTCAATTTCTATTTTGCCCTCTGGCTCTAGAATATCAGGGCAGTTCTCCTTGATAATTTCTTGAAAGATGGTATCTAGGCTCTTTTTTTGATCATGGCTTTCAGGTAGTCCAATAATTTTTAAATTATCTCTCCTGGATCTATTTTCCAGGTCAGTGGTTTTTCCAATGAGATATTTCACACTGTCTTCCATTCTTTCATTCCTTTGGTTCTGTTTTATAATATCCTGATTTCTCATAAAGTCACTAGCTTCCACTTGCTCCAATCTAATTTTTAAGGTAGTATTTTCTTCAGTGGTCTTTTGGACATCCTTTTCCATTTGGCTAATTCTGCCTTTCAAGGCATTCTTCTCCTCATTGGCTTTTTGGAGCTCTTTTGCCATTTGAGTTAGTCTGTTTTTTAAGGTGTTGTTTTCTTCAGTGTATTTTTCAGTATTTTTTTGGGTCTCCTTTAGCAAGTCATTGACTTGTTTTTCATGGTTTTCTCACATCCTTCTCATTTCTCTTCCCAATTTTTCCTCTACTTCTCTAACTTGCTTTTCCAAATCCTTTTTGAGCTCTTCTATGGCCCGGGGCTAGCTCATGTTTTTCTTGGAGGTTTTTGTTGTAGGCTCTATGACTTTGTTGTCTTCTTTAGGCTGTATGTTTTGGTCTTCTTTGTCACCAAAGAAAGAATCCAAAGTCTGAGACTGAATCTGGGTGTGCTTTCGCTGCCTGGCCATATTCCCAACCAACTAACTTGACCCTTGAGTTTTCAGTGGGGTATGACTGCTTGTAGACTACAGAGTTCTATGTTCCACGTTTGGGGGGGAGGTGCCAGCTCTGTCACACCAGCACTACTCCTTCCCCAAGAACCCCCAGCCCGGGCTGGGCTTAGATCTTCAACAGGCTGTGAACTCCTGCTCTGATCTGCCACTTAATTCCTCCCACCAGGTGGGTCTGGTGCCAGAAGCAGCAGCAACTGTAGCTGCCCCACCTCCGCTGCCCCCGGGGCTGGAAGCTGAACCATGAACTCCTTCCACTCCCGCAGCTTTTCCCACTAACCTTCTCCGCAGTCTTTGGTGTTTGTGGGTCGAGGGGTCTGGTAACTGCCGCAGCTCATGTATTCAGGGCTCTAGGGGCCCCATCCGCCTGACTCCAAGTTTGGTTGTTCCATGCCGCTCAGGCTGGGCTCTGCTCCACTCCGTTCCCAGCTCCCAGCTCCGTGTGGAATAGACCTCACCCAGAGACCATCCAGGCTGTCCTGGGCTGGAGCCCTGCTTCCCTCTGCTGTTCTGTGGGTTCTGCCGTTCTAGAATTGGTTCAGAGCCATTTTTATAGGTTTTTGGAGGGACTCGGTAAGGAGCTCACTCTAGTCCCTGCTTACCAGCCGCCATATTGGCTCCGCCCCCTTTTGGATCAGGTAATCTTTTTACCATAGTGGGGAAGCATGTATATGATTTTGCTTTATACCATCATGCTTCTCTGTGGCCCTGGTTACTCTTGTGAGGCGGACTTATTGGGCCTGGAAGCTTTTGATCAAAATATCAAAATGGGGATGCTGGTTTGTGGGTTGATTACTGTGGAGCCTAAATATATGCTTTGATTCTTCTGCCTCCTACTTTGAAGATTCCTTATATCTCGTAGTTCCGAACCTTTCAGACATATATATGATCCTCTTTGAAATTATAAATTCTGCCCTCCTATTAAATTACCTTGTAGAATTCCTAGCTTCTTTTGAGGCTGAAGAGGCAGTGAGGCAGGGCAGTACACATGTGCTGGACCTGGAGTCAAGCCTTGGCCTCACACCTGTATAAGCTGTGTGACCCTGGGCAAGCGATTTGAGCATAAGCACTGTCTGCCTTACCTGTAAAAGGGGATAATAACAGCATCTCCCTCCTAGGGCTGGCATTAGGATAAAGTGAGAAAATGTTTGTAAAGTGCTTTGCAAACCTTAAAGTGCTACAGAAATGCCAGCTATTATCTCCAAAGTTATTTTCTATGAGTCCTATCCTGAGCCCTCCAGAAGCTAGTACCCTCCCCATAAAAATTAGTTTGTATCGATCAACAATTCAATTAATATGCATTATCAAGGGTCTGCTATGCCTGGGATCGTGTTAACTACTGAAGATAAAAATACAAAAATGAAATAGTCTTTGACCTCAAGGAATTTATATCCCGTCAGGGCAGACAACTTGTATATATACATAATGCATGTATATGTGTATATAAACATATAATACATAAATACATTAAATGTGTATATATACATGCATATATATATTTATGTGTACATTTTTATATGTATATGTTTGTCTTTGTATATATATGTTTATATATAAATTATGCATCCCAATATTATTATAATATGTATAGCTGTATTTGTGTATGTACGAATATGTATGTATATCTACAAACATATATACAGACTTGAATATATGTATATATGTACAAATATATATCATGTATAGATTTTTTTTCTTTCCATGAAGAAGCAGATCTGAGCTGAATACTGAAGGAAGCTAGCCTCCTTCCAAGAAAAGATTCCAAGACAGTACATCCATGGGCATGCCAGTGCAAAGGCAGATAAAGAGGAGACAGAGTGGTGTATATACAACAGCAAGAAAGCCAATTTGGCTAGACTACATAGGATGGCAGTGAAACAGAATAACATGTAATAAATCTGGAAAGGTGTAGAGGGCCAGCTCTGAGAAAGTCCATTATGAAATAAAGATACAGGCCAGGTTTTCCCTGGGGTCTGTTTTTGCCCTTGGGCTGATAACTCAGCACGTGGGCTCTCCTAACCCCACCGCGGCACACATGGGCTCTCTCCAAGGCTTCCTTGGCAAACATGTGCTCTCTCCAAGACCCCCATGGCACACACGTGCTAAATATCACCTGTGGGCTATTAACACAATACTGTTTACAGCAAAAGGGAACAAAGCAGGAGGAAGTCCTGCAATGCAAATGTTTTCACACGTGAACCTGTTGATTCTGCTTGCCTAAAAAGTATATAAGCCCTGTCCCTCAGTTTAATAAACAGAGCTGTTCTTTACTCTTCTACCTGGCCCGTGTTTTCTTTTTACTCTCCGCAGCATTCGGCCATCTCTGGCCATTTCAGCACCACAGCCGCTGGCAGCAGAAAGGTAGTTTGGGCCAGGCTGCGAAGGGCTTTAAATGCCCAGGACAGATTCCATTTGAGACTCGAGGTAACAGGAAACCATTGGAGTTTATCAAGTAGAGGAGTGACCCGCAGCAATCAGCCCTGTGCTTTTGAAAAATCACTTTAGCAGCTGTGTGGAGGATGGATTAGAATAAGCAAAGAGACCAATTAGAAGGCTGCTGTAATAGTCCAGGCAAGAGGTGAGGAAGACCAGGGTGGACTGTGTGTGAGAAAACAGAAGAGAATGCATGTAGGAGACTATGTTTACTTTCTTACAAATGACCTCCAAATACACAAATCTAATAGATTCTTTTCAGTTCTCTGGCTCTGAACTTCAAACATGGTTTTACATTTGATCCTGGAGGTAACAGGAAGCCACTAGAGTTTACAGCATGGGGAGAAAGGGAAGTCTCAGGGTCAGACCTGCACTTTAGGAAGATCAACTTGACAGGAATGGATAATGATGCATTGTAGTGAGGAGAGACTTTAGGCAAGGAAGTCATTTAAAGGCTATTATAATAGTCCACTCTTCCATCAAGAAGAGACTTAACTTCATATGTAGATGACAAAGCTAAGCTTTAACATGATGGTGACTGCCAGAACCTCTCCTTATAAATCTCTGTAGCAAAAGGTAGAGAACACATTTGTAAGAATGGGAAATTAGTACTATATTGAGAACTCTTGATGTTAGGCCAAGGAACGGATCAAGAGATCAGAAAGAGAATCATTCAGAATGGGTTAAGAAATCAAATAATGTTGTCCAAATGGGATTGTATTTTGGAGTCCATAACATTTCTACTGCAAAGAATAACATTTTAAAAAAATAAAAATTCAACAAAGTCAAACTATTTAAGCAAAAGCTGATTCGCACAAAAGAAACAGAGAAGGTGGTAAAGTTGGATGAAAATTAGTAACCTCAATTTTCTATATAAAGAGAAAAGAAGGAGAAGATTATACTAATTTAGGAGAAATTGAGGCTGCTGTTTTTATACTCCATCTCTCCTGCCTGCCATCTCTACCTCCAACAAATTCTAAGGAAAGGAACAGGTACTTTGTTTTTCTGTCCCCATACACACTGAACATAGGTTCAGATATAACTTGTCCTCTAAAGATACACTTTGGGAGGCACAAAAAAAGTAACAAATCCATAAAGTAGTGCATTTTCTACCTTAGGAAAAAACATTCTTGTAAGCTGTAATACTACCATGAAAAATTTATGTTTTCCGTTAATCTTGAGGGTTTAAAAATTCAATATTACTTTTGTAGAATTTATAAAAGGTTCAACATCTATTTTTCAAGTGATTTTTTCTCAAAATAAAAAAGAAACATATGTAAGAACATTTAGACTTACCGTTATATGGCATTCAGTGATCCAAAGTTCTTTAAGCAATAAACACGACTCCAGTCCTGAGATTTTGGAAATATTTTGAGCAACTACCGTGAGACTTGTTAAATTAGGAAAAGATGGTAACCCTACAATACATGGATACCCTGAAAAAAACATCTCCAGTTTGAAAGTTTCTGGTCCTTCTTGATCAATTGACTCAAAACACAAACCATTGCATGTACACTGTTACAGAAGAAAAGATTCAATTATTATATACTTATATTATTTGACAATTATTCTACCATTAGAAATTATAGCTTCATCCTTTATGTAGCTTTTTTTCTCTCAACCAACAAAACTGCAAACCATACTACTTACACATTTTATTTCTTAGCTCATAGGCTAGACCCACGGTTAGAGCTCTGGTTTATCCCTCTGTCTCCAGAAAACAAAACAATCCCTTTTAATATCTATCATTCAGCCCCCTTCTCCTTTCTGCTTTCCTCCAACCCCTACGTTCTTCTATGCATGTTATATGATGAAATTTGGATTGAACTTACCAGTTCTTTAATGATTTCTTCCTGGTTCAGTTTCTCACTTTCAATCATCTTCCATTAAAAATAATAGATATAATAAAGTATCTGGGAAAATGAAAATCTATGCTAGACACAAAAGTTTCCTAAAACTTAACCGTTTCTTTAATTTTTCAGTTTTCACTTTTTAGTATTTTGTTTCCAAACATATGCCATTTGAAAATTACAGAGAGCATAGCTTTTTAAAATGAGAAGACATAATTAGTCCACCAACAAGTGTCCTCTCTGTATCCACTACTATGCTGTACATAAAGAAAAATAAAACAAGAAACTGGAAATACCATGAAGTACGGACCCTTGAATCAGTTACCTAGAAATGTTTTTTTGTTGTTTTCCTCAGGGCACTTTAAAAATTTCTGCAGATACTTCTTATAAACTACTATAACTATTTTTGCACCATCAGAAAATATCCTTACAAATTTCCACTTTCTTCCATGGTCCTTGTGAAGCATAGAAAAATGTTACATATAACTGAAGGAGTTATAAAATAATCTTATAAAATAATAGTACAGTGATTTGCACATAGTAAGTGCTTAATAACTGCTCTTTAATTTATTCATATTATCTGAATTATCTCATTTTTTCACATAAACAGTATTCCATTCTGGACTAATAAACACCTAAATCTGTTCAATGATAATTTTAGCAATAAGGGGTATTTTGTAGAAACCAAGGTCTACTCTGCAAAAATGGAGGCTTTAATTGTTAGAGCTACAACCTCTCTTCCTCCTTCACCATAAAGTGGAAACAGTATGATGGATCACTGCAAATCCATCTTCACTAATGCTCCAATTGCTTAAAATACATGCCCTACTGTTACACTACTGCCTTTCTTCTACAAAGAAGAGCAAAATTAGTACACTTACTTATCTCAATCCAACGCTGGGAATGTAGCAAGAGAGGGAACTCTTTTATCAGCTTGATGGTACGGTGGATTTGAACTCTAGAGGACTTGAGGGCAAATCTTTCCTCGGACACTCTGTCTGTGATTCTAGTCATGTCACTCAACATCAATTAGTTTCACATTCTCCATCTGTAAAAATGTGGCTCACAATGGCACCTACCTCAGAGTTGTGACAATCATATGGCAAGTAAAGTAAGTACTTTGCAAACTTTAAAGCCCTCCATAAGTGCTAGCTATTATGATTATCTTCCTCTAAAGAGAGGCTACTTGCTTGTCACTATTTAATGAACAGATCACTGGGCCTGAGGTCAGGAAAACCTGAGTTCAAATACAGACTCAAACATTCACTAGCTGTGTAACCTTTCACCTCTGCTTTAGTTTCCTCAACTATGAAATAGAGATAAAAGCACCTACCTCCCAGGCTTGTTGTGAGGATCAAATGAGATAATATTTGTAAAAAGCACTTTGCACAGTGCCTGGCACATAGTAGGTACTATATAAATGCTTATTCTCTTCCCTATCTGTCCCCACTCTAGAGATGACTCAAGTCCTCAGAGTAGACTCTATGTAATTGCTTATTCCTGGGACCCCATAATAGGTGCTATAAACATGCTTATTCCTCTTCCTTCTAAAGATGACCTGGGTCCACATAGTAGGCATTATATAAATGCTTATTTTGGAGGCAGAGCCAAGAGGGGAATAGCAGAGAAGCACTCAGCCAACCTCTCCCAACATTCCCCTCCAAACAACTTTAAAATAGTGCCTCAAATCAAATTCTGGAGTCGCAAAGTCCACAAAAGGTCAGAGTGAGAGATTGTTCCAGCCTGAGGCTGGAACAGGAAAGTCTGAAAAAGAGATCTGTGACATGGGGGGAGGAGTCTGGCCCAGAGCACACATGGCTTAAATACCAGAGCAGGAACTAAGTGGTAATAGTAGAAGCAGTAGTAGCTTCGGAAGCTCTCAAGCTGGAGATGGTAATGGCGCCTGACAACAGGTCAGAAAGAGATCACGGGGAGCTCTGTATTAGCACTGTATACAGGACAATACGTTGTTTGGCAATTCCATTTCTTATGTCCACTTCTGGATCACTGTTCAAGGGCAGAAAGGAGCATTAAAGTGAGCACTAGTAGTCTAGAGAGAATGGGAGCCCTGAGAGGCAACTGTTTGGCATCTCCATTGCTTATATCTGGTTCTAGGCAGCCTCATTTCCAGCCCCAAGGGATCAGGGGATGCTGGGGGGCAGTGTCAATTGTAATCCCAAGGGATCAAGGGCCCTTCCTGGGGTAAGGACCAGACAAAGAGAGACAAAGAGAGCACCTCTCCCCAAATTATACCACCTAAGAAGCATTGAAAACTTCTAAAACCCCAGAAATATCTCTGAAAACAGTTGTATAAAAAAGCCTGAGGCTTGAGACAGTGCCCCCCTCTTCACTCATGTCAGGGACAGAGGCCAACATTAACGTAAAAGTTTCAAATCAAGAAATTGGGTGGGAAAATGAGCAAATAACAAAAAAAGAAGCATACCATAAAAAAGATATTATATGGAAAGGGGAGAACAAGATATAAACTCAGAAAAAGACAATGAAGTCAAAACAGCTATGAGCAAAGCCTCAAAGAAAAATATGAATTGGACACAAGCCCAACAAAAATTCCTAGAAGAGCTACAAAATGATTTTCAAAATAAAATAAGAGTGGTAGAGGAAAAATCAGGTAAAGAAATGAAATCAAAGAAAGAAAATCATGAAAAGACAATTAACAGATTAGTAAAAGAGGCACAAAAATAGCAAAGAAAATAACACTCAACAAAATTAGCTAAATGGAAAAGTACAAAAGCTCACTGAAGAAAATAATTCTTTAAAAAGTAGAATTGGGCAAGTAGAGACTACCAAGGAATTATTTTATAAAACTAGAAAAAATAGTAACAAAATTTATCTGGAAGGTCAAGAATATCAAGGGAATCAATAAAAAAGTTGTTAAGGAAGGTGGCCCAGCAGTTCCAGATTTCAAACTATATAACAAAGCAGCAATCATCAAAAAAAAATTTCATAGTGCATAAGAAACAGAGTGGTGGATCAGTGGAATAGACTAGATACACAATACACAGTAGTAAATGACCATAGTAATCTAGTGTTTGATAAACCCCAACACTCAAGTTTCAGGGTAATCAATATCTGACAAAAATTTCTGGGAAAACTAGAAAGCCCAGTTTGGCAGGAACTAGGCAAGGATCAACATTTCATACCATATACCAAGATAACGTCAAAGAGGATAAATGATATAGATGTAAAGCATGATATAAATAAATTAGGAGAGCATGAAAACTCTACCTATCAGCTCTATGTCTAAGGGGAAAATCTATGGTCAAATAGAGATAGAAGAGATTACAGGAAGCACACACAAAACTATTGTAGCCAAAATTAGAAGGAAAATAGGAAGAAAAAATTTCCAACAAGTTTCTCTGGTAAAGCCCTCATTTCTCAAATATAAAGGGATCTAAGACAAATTTATAAAAAATAAGAACCATTTCCCAGTTGCTAAATGGTCTAAGGATATAAACAGGCAGTTTTCAGAAGAAATCAAGGCTATTAATGGTCACATGAAAAAAAATATTCTAAATTACTGATTATAGAAAGGCAAATTAAAACAACTAAGATACTACCTCACATGTATCAGGCTGACTAACATAACAGAAAAGGAAAATGACAAATGCTGGAGGGGATGTGGAAAAAAAAGCATTGTTGGTGGAGTTGACAACTAGTGGAGACCAATGTGGAACTAGGCCCACAGGGTGATGAAACTGTATATTCTTTGACACAGCAATACCACTACTAGGTCTGTATCCCAAAGAAATCAAAGAAAAGGGAAGAGGACCTATTTGTACAAAAATATTTACAGCAGCTCTTTTTGTGGTGGCAGAGAACTGGAAATCAAGGTGATGCCCATCAGCTGAGAAATGGCTCGACAAACTGTTGTATGTGATTGCGATGGAATATTATTGCACTATAAGAAATGATGAGCATGATGATTTAAGAGAAATTTGGGAAACTCATATGCAAAGTGAAGCGAGCAGAACCAGAAGAACAATGTACACAATAATAGCAATATTGTGATGATTGACTGTGAAAGACTTCGCTACTCTGATCAAGACAATGATCCAAGACAGTTCCAAAGGACTCTGAGATGAAAAATGCTATCTACCTCCAGAGAGAGAACTGATGAACTGTAAATGCAGATTGATGCATCATTTTTTATTCTTTATTTTTATTGTTTTATTTGTGTTTTCTTTTGCAACATGGCTAATATGGAAATATGTTTTGCAGGACCTTACATGTATAGTCGAAATGATAATGCCTGCCTTCTCAAGGGGGCAGAAGCAGGAGGGAGGGAAGGAAGGAGAGAATTTGGAACTTAAAAACTTTCAAAAATGATTGTTAAAATTTTTGTTACATGTAATTGGGAAATATTTAAAGAAATTAAAAGAGAAAAAAAATGCTTATTCCTCTCCCTTGCCCTTCTCATTCTAAAGATGATCTAGGTCCCACAGTAGGGGGGGAATAAATACTTATTCCCCTCCCACTCTAAAGATGACCAGAGTCCTCTTAATAGGTGCTATACAAACGCTTATTCCCCTTCCTCCCTCCAACCCCATCCCCTCACTCTAAAGATGACTCGGTGTCCCCCTTCACTTCCCCGAAAAACTGACCCTTTGCCTCAATGACCCAGGCTGCCCAGAAAGGAAAGTATCATTAGCTCCACTGCAGGACCCTGAGAGGGCTGCAAAGGGGTCCCCGCCCCCCGGGGTTTCCCACCCCCTTACCTCCTCCCCACCTCCCCCAGCCGTGTGCCTTCCTCTGGGCTTCACGCTACTTTTCCGGGGGCGGTAAAGTCTCCTGGTGCCACCGTGCATGGAACAGTGGGAGTAGACGGCCGAGGGGCACACTCACCTTGTTCCAACGTGGGAAGGGGGCTTCCAGAGTAGTCCCAGACCAAACCTGACCCCTTTCCTCCACCCCGAAACTTTCCCGCAAAGGACCTTACTCTAACACCCGGGCCTGCCGTGTACTAGGAGCCCTCCCCCGTTGCCGAGGAAACCGGGAAACCTCTCTCTAGTGTGAACCCAGGTCCTCCGAGGGGCGGGAGAAATTGAACTAGCAGCCAACCCAAAGGCAAAGGTGTCACGTGACGAAGCGTCCAGCCAATCAATTGCGGGCACCGGGCAGCGATCTGCTCCGAGTTAGGCGGCGTGGGGGGGGCGGAATCTAAGAAAAAGGGTATCTTACGGCTCTGTTCTTCCTTCCGGACCTGGTTTTCTCTTAGGCTGTATGAACGCTTCAGGGCAGAGACGAGGATGCGCCCTAGTTGTGGCCACAGGAGCAACGAAATCTTCCGGAGTTTCTCAGGCACCCTCGCGGTCTTCAATTCTTGCCCTACTGATAGGAAAAATTCCTTCACCTACGGTGGCCCAGAAGGACACGCACGGGAGAGAATGGTGCTATGAGATCACAAGGCAGCGCCGAAGGCTGAGCATCCTTCTGGAGAGGAGTAGGGAGGGAGGGGTTCGTAGCAATCTGACATGTAGCCTTGGAGGAGACGTTAGAAATCAGCTATCCCAAACCCAGCATTTTGCAGAAAGGGAAACTGAGGTGCGGAGAGATGAAATTATCTAACCAGGGTCACCCAGATGGAGCAGAATTAAGACTCAAACAATTAGGTTTGTTTGTTTTTTTTTTTTTTAACGTATTCCAGGTCGAGGACTCAAGAACATCACATTCGTTATTTTAGAACAGGGTTTTGTGTCATGGACCCCTCTGGCAGTCTCATGTCTATGAACTCCTGGTCAGAATAATGCTTTATACATTATATACATAAGAATACAAATACATAGGATTGCGAAGGGAACCATATTGAAAAAGTAATCAAAATACTAAAAAAAAAAAGTTTGTGTGTCTTAGATTTCTTAATCCCTGCTCTAAGTAGTTCCGCAATGTAAAGAAATAAATAGAACTGATACTGATTTTCTTTTTTCCCCCACTTCTAAGGACTTTTAGGGCTGATGTGTCATGCAGTCATCTCTAAATTAAGACAATGAGGAAAATGCGTTCAAGAACAAAATGGGGGTGGGAAATAGGTTTTAAAAGTGGTCAGAGAGGCTAAGGTTCATATCTATAAGGATGAGACAAAAAGAAGCGATTTCATATAGATTTTATAATGTGTGTTGTGATTGTGGTATCAACATAGAAACTTTTAGGATGTTCCATTTACAGAGAGACAGTAACACTGAAGTACCCTGTTGGGTCGCCAGGTGTACTCCTTATTCTAGTTAACAATGATATTACACACAAGGATACTCTACTGCTGCTACCTACTAGGTGTGAATGCACGATTTGAAATGTCTCAGTTTCTCAGTTAACAGTGTACCTTTATTACTCTTGTAAATTTAAAAATAATAACCAACATAATACAAATTATAAATATGTATGTATGCATATATACATACACACATATATATCCTGTTGTTATTATTGATTATAGTACATGTTTATTCTCTTGTTAAATAAAATTTAAAGTGTAGAGATGAAGCAAGTCACCTCCGGTTAATAAGGTGAGTTTTGAATTTTTTTTAGTACCTGAACAAAAAGATGCAATTTTCAAATGAAAAATAGTGGCCTTTTCCACAAAGTTGCTGTGATTGGATTTATATTTGGGGATGATAAGTAAGTATAAGGAATAAACTCCTGAAGTTCCTATTACCTCTAGGCTTAATACAGGTTATATATTTAGAGGTAGAAGGAAACCTAGACTCCATTTAGTCTAATCCCTTCATTTTACAAATGTAGAACTGAGGCCCAGAAGAGTTAAATGACTTGCATGAGGACTCACACTGGTAGTAATTAGTAAAATTAGAAACAGTCTCTAACCTCAAGGAGCTTTCCTTGTATCTGGGTGAGATAATAAGTATATGTATAAGTATATTCAGTATAGGCACAGGGTGATTTGGATATACTAGCAGTTAGTGGAACTGGGAAATGCTTGATAGCCAGGAATTAGATAGTGCCTCACTGTTTGAAAAATGCTTTACACACACACACACACACACACACACACACACACACACACACATATCCTTTTAGATCCTTACAACAGCCCTTCTCATCTAAATCCTTTTTAGAAGGGACAATTGTTGCCTCTACTTTCTCTTATTCTCTTCCAAATCCTTTCCAACCTGATTATTCAACTAGAATTGCTCTCTCTAAAGTTACCAGTGATCTTTTGATTGCTAAATCTAACGACCTCTTCTTGATCTTCATCCTTTGGGACATCTCTACTGCATTAGACGACCTTTTCCTTCTGGTTGACACTCTCTCTTTTCTATGTTTTTGTAACTTTCTTCTTAATGAGCTTTCTCATCTGTTCAAACGCTCCTACTGAGTCTCTTTTGCTCTGTATCCATCCACATTACACCCACTTGCCACAGGTCTGCCCCAAGGCTTTGTCTCTTGTCCTCTTTTCTACTTGGTGATTTTAACAACTCCCATGGGTTTAGTTACATCATCTTTAAGTAGATGATGCCCAGGTATATTTAGTTGTAATCTCTCTTCTGAACTTCTCCCATCTATCACCAACTACTTTATGGACATCTCAAATTGGATGTCACACAGGCATCTCAAACTCAATACATCCAAAACCGAAGTCATTATCATTTCCCCTACCCTAATATGCCCCTTGTCTGAACTTTCTTATTACAGTTGACGGCACTACTTACTTACCCAGGTACACTACCACTGTCATTCTCAGCTCCTCTATCTCTCTTAGGTATCTCACATACACAATCTGCTGCCATGTCTTTTCTTTTTTTCCCCTCTATTAACGTCTATCATAGGCATCCCTTTCTCTTTATTTACATAGTCACGACCCTAGTTTAGGCCCTTGTTGTCTCTTCCCTGAGCTATTGCAGTAGTCTGTTAACTGGTCTCTGCGTTAAGTTTCTCCCCACTTCCATCCATCCTCCACTCTGCTGCCAAGGGAATTTTTCTAGCCTTTTAGCTCAGGCAGTATCTTTCACTCTACCTTGAGTCCCTCCTCCTCCCCTTTAGAATACTTGAGTGGTATTTACTATCATACTCAACAACAACAACAAGAAATTGGAGAATAAACTATGAAAAGGAATCAAGATTAGCAACAAGAATAAAGGAACAAAAACCATTAGGACACAGTGAAAGATCCATATAACAAGAGTAGGAAACTCTAGGGGAAGAAATCTCCATTAGCAGAGAAAGAGGTGAGAGAAGATTCTATCAGCCTCTTGCCTGCTCAGCCAATGGAGAAACTACTGTTTGCCTGTGCTGTTCACTCCTGTGGCTAGAGCCTCGTCTGCCTACAATGTACAAATGATCTTGCTCAAACAGTTTCTTCGCTCTTTGCTCTAGGTTTCCCATCACTTCTTGTGATTGCTGGATCTCATCCCCTCTAGACCCAAACCCTTCATCCCTAAAATAGATAACCTCTCCTGGGGAGATATCTTAAGCTGCAGATAAATAGTCTGACTGCACCAGTGAAAGGAGTCTTTACTCTAATTAAATCACAGATCTGGATTCACTGTGCCACCACTAATGAAACTTGGATTACCTACCTCAAGAAATGTGATTTATAAATCTTAAAGTACTAGAGAGATATAGATAGAGATGTATACACACATATATGTATTAGAACTATTTAACAAAATGAAAATACAATAGAGCACAAATAATGTTAATATATGATATATGTTCAACTATACATTGGCCAGCATATATTGCCTAGCCCTACTTGATGTGATATAGGCAACATTCAAGGCCTTCTTTTCTTTTTTCTTTCTCTGTCTTCCTCCCTCCCTCCCTCCCTTCCTCCCTCTCTCCCTCCCTTCCTTCCTTCCTCCCTCTCTCCCTCCCTCCTTTCCTTTCTCCCTCCCTCCCTTCTTTCTTTCTTCCTTCCTTCCTTCCTCCCTCCTTTCCTTTCTTCCTCTCTCCCTCCCTTCTTCCTTCCTTCCTTCCTTCCTTCCTTCCTTCCTTCCTTCCTTCCTCCCTTCCTTCCTTCCTCCCTTTCTCTACTTTCTACTGTGGGATGAGCACTATTTTAAAGAGCCACACAAACAGAAAGTGCTTCAGTACTCTGTTTTTAGGTAACCGTCGTAAGTATATATGTGTATGTATATGTGCATATATATGGATAGATAGATAGATAGATATAACATATGGGTTAAATTATCTACCCAAAGTAGGATAACAGAATTTGGAAACAAATTTCAGTCCTGCCTGGCTGAATACAAATGATATGTGGACTTTCCCTGATATACAAACATGTCTTCTGAGTTACAATTTGCAAAATAGTCTATGCATGTCTTTATGGGCATGTTTATAGAAGAATCATTTACTTCTAGAAGCATTTAAATGACTATTCAAGGACTATGCTATTAGTCTCTTGAACTGAAAGCATTTCTTGGAAAATTTAAAACATAGTTTATTTATAATACAACTTCAAGGTTGGGCTCTGCTCCCCTCTGCTCCCAGCTCTGTGCAGATAGACCTCACCCAGTGACCATCCAGGCTGTCCTGGGCTGGAGCCCTGCTTTCCTCTGCTATTTTGTGGGTTCTACAGTTCTAGAATTTGTTCAGAGCCATTTTTTCATAGGTTTTTGGAGAGACCTGGCAGGGAGCTCACACAAGTCCCTGCTTTCTAGCCACCATCTTGGTCTTTAACTTTCCATTGGTCTTTAGTCAGCAATAACTGATGGATAGTTGCTAGACTCTGAATCCACTGATGCTTTTTATCATAAGTATTAAATTTAATATTTCTTGCACTTCTTTTTCCCTTCCACATCAAAGACAATGTAAACATTTCGAGTTTTAGCCTAAAGCTGTATTGCAAATCTGGGAGTATATGGTGGACTATGTTTGCCAATATTGTGTTCTACAGTAGTGGTGTCAAATAGAAATGGGGACCACTACACTGTATGTTAGGATCCCTGCAGCAGCATGTTGACTTAGAAGACCATATATTAATATTATCCAATTTCTGTCGTATTTTTATTTTGTTAAATAGTTCCAAATTACATTTTAATCTGGTTCTAGCCAAATTTGAGAGTATTGCTGCTGTGAAGGGACCTCGAGTTTGACACCTTTGTTCTACAGGATTTCAAAAATTATAATATTGCCAGTGATAGAAGTTTCCATGATGTCTGTTCTCACACCTTTTCTCTTGAAGATGAGGATAAATGGTAACATTCTGCTTTTTTTGTTTAATTTTTATTTAAAAAATTTTTATTCTGAAGTTAAAAAGAGAATATCTTCCTATGCATTTCAGAACACAAAAAAGGTTGTACATGAAGTTGTGAATTTCACTAAATATTACTTGCTTTTAAAAAATAAAATAAACTCTATACTTAACTTTGAAAGTTGTCATTGTCATTGCTTTCCTCCTGTTCTGTTCATTTTTAAAAAATGTTGCAATGGCTTTCTTCTTTTTGGCATTGCAGTTGCTAATCCAACTCTCCATCCACATCCCCAATTAAAAAAAAAACAAGAAAAAGACAAAAGAAACAAAAAAATCCTTTTGTAACAAATAGGTATAGACAAATCCACACGGGAAAATAGTAGGGAAAAAAAGATCCCGAATGTTACCTGTCTCATACCAAGTAGGTCTAGACAGTTACTACATTGAGCAAACATTACTTTTGTGAATTTAAAGCAACTGGAATTTTACCTCACATTTAGCAAACAATCAGTGTGTATGGTCTGTCATGATACTCCAAAACAGCAGCCTTATCCAAAAGAAGAGTGGACTTGTTCAAAAAAGTATGTCTCTATGCATATTAAATGGATCACCTCTCCCTGAAGAGGTGGAGTACATATAGGTCATCTAAAACATAGTAGGTCAGGCTTGATCAAATTTTTAAAAGTTTTAATGGTGGCATTTCCTCAATGATCCAAATATTAGGCCAATGCTTTAGTGATAACTAAGGAACTGTTCCCTTTTCTATTTAAAGATCTCAGTATGCACAGCCAGACAAGGATGGTTTGTCCTATCCTATCTATCATTCTCTCTATAATTTTCAGCTGAAATTCCTTGTTCTGAAATGGCTATTGTGATTTCATGATGTCCACAAGGCCTCTCTCAGGCAAAATTGTGAGTTAGGAAAAGTTTATATTTGTCCTATATCATCCTTCCCTTCCATACATTTACCTTGTCCTTAGTAACCCAAATCACAACCTCCCCACACACTCACAAACCTGCCTATCTTGCTGTCAGGTTATCTTTCAGTTATCTGATGACCCTTCCCAGGAGTATTTATATTTTTCATAGGAGTTGGCTTGAAGATGGAAAAGCTATCAAGACTCAGAGGAACAAATACTTAATTTCAATCACTATAATAGGTGATAGAGGAATACTATTGTTCAGGACAATGTTGCCCAGTGCTCATTATCATACCACTTAGCTGCCAAGACAGTGTATTTATAAGTCTAGTCTTGTTTGTGCATGTTTATTTTGTATTTTGTGATCTCATACTGAATTATCTTGGTAATAGTGTCAATTATAAAGCCCTAGGGCTGCATTATGGCCTGCAAAGCTCCCAATTGGAATCTGATTTAAGTATAACTGGAAAACTTTTAACAAAATAAATAAAAATAAATAGAATAAATAGAATATAGATAATATGGGGTTTTCTAAGTCAATATGTGACCCACAGGCACCCTTATATATGATTTAGTAGCCCCCATTTCTATTTGAGTTTGGTACCACTGATCTAGCTAGTTTGAATATTACTGTTGAATTTCTTGATAAATGAGACAAGAAAGTAGAAGCAACAAATTTATAAGTCATCCTTTATTAGAAAATCTGGTTTCACTCGACGCTATAACATGAGTTTCATCAACAATTCCCATAATTGGTGCCACTCCTTTTTTGGGAGGCGGGGATGACTGTTATCATCTTGTACTATGGAGCCAGCCCTAAGAAAAGCTGAGGTAAATGAGATTTTTCTTGGTTGTTTTCCCACCTCCTTACCGTGTCCTTCTTCCCCTTCTTTGTAGCCTTCTTCTTTAGGCCATCGAACGCTCTCATGTTGTCTTCTAGCTGCCCGATCCTGTCCCCTAGACTGAATTTCTCAATATCTTGTTCTTTGGACCCATCCCTCTATTAAAACCTGCTCTCAACTAGCTGTCACGCACCTTACAAGAAAATTAGTTGATAAAATAGTTAAGAAATGTGAATGTATTTAAGAACATACCTATCCACCAAGTGAGTCAAACCTTGAATACATTGCTCAGGGTCCTCCTGTCCCCATTAAGAAAATCATAATCGAGAGTTTAGCTCAACTCTTAAAGTTTGAAGGAAAATGTCCCTTAGATTAAAAATAATTAAGGGTGCTAATAGATCTACTTCTAACCTTGTACTCCCTTTCTCTGAGGAGAGCTAGCTTCTGATCCCAACCTCCTGTTTCCCCTCCTGGCAGGAATTAAATTTCCCCTTGGAAAAGAATTGGTGTGTTTAAGAGGAGAAGATGCTAGAAATATGTAATCTTGCCTCCCCGTGAACCACATCAAACCAGTCTACTTTACCTAAGGAGTATACATTTGTCCAATAATCACAAAAAGTTCTGAGTTTCAGGGTTTTCCAGTTATTAACTCTAAAGTTCTCTAGTTAGCAATATGGAAATAAGCATATCAGAAACAAGGCACTGAGGCAGACTTTACCCTGGTTGAGTACATTGTCTCAGTGTAGCTTCCTTATTGTTTCTTTTTTTATATTGAAATGGAGATGACCCAGTATGCAATGGGACACCCTGGACCTTTTAAGCTAAGGCACTCCTTCACTCAAATCAAAGTCACTGCAAGTTATGTCATCATTTCCCTGATGCCATGGTCCTCTTTGAAAACAAAGGACAAAAACAACCTTTATATTGAAATATTAAATTTGTCCTTGTCTCTGTCCCTTTCAGTCAACAAAAATCACCAAAATCTAAAAAGGGCACTGAGTTATATATAAGATGACTTCAGAGGGGAAGATGCAAGAAGCTAGAAAAGGAGTGAAAAAGGCTTCCTGCAGAAGGCGATGACTGAAATGAGTCTTTCAAGAAGCCAGGGAAGGGCAGAAACAAGATGAGAGTGTTAGGAAGCAATGCAATGAAGTCTTCTCCACAAATTCTTCCTAACAGATCCAAAAATGCACCAGACTGAATCCTGATAGAGGAAATCTAATGAAAGTCACAGTGAGTCCATATGAACCAGCTTGTCATAGGGAGAAAGACAGGGAGGCCTTCAGACACTGGAGACAGATCAGGCCAGGAGCTCTGAGCAGAGCACTCCATGTGAGAGGGTGTGTACCAAGGAAAGAAGTTTCAGACTCATACTGGGGTTCTTCCAGAACTACACTGGGGTACTGTTAACAGGTGCCAGCTTCCCAGTCCCAAGTTGAAGATGCAAGGTAGAGTAAGAAGGGGACCTATGCTCATCCCAGGTAAAGACCTCTGAGCAATATAAAGAGAAAGGAAGAAGTTTAAAAGCCAGCAGCAGCAATAGCAGCAGTAATGGAGCTCAGACCTTAGGTACAAAACAGGATCTTACTTGCAGAGGAATACCCAGGGCAAGACTTGACAAAGAGGCGCCTATAATTCTGCCACTGTGAGTCAACAGAACTTTCCAGTTGGCTGATGAGGGTGGAATCTAGCAGAAATCTATTATTGCTTAGACCCAAACTCAAGTCAGGAACTTGCAAAGCTCAGACCAGGGGGTGCAATAATCTACTTTGCCTTGGATCAGATCACTTTGGACCAGAGCCAGAACCACTGTAAGTTTACAGATCTCTATCCTCAGTTATTCCTGAGCTTCTAGAATAACACGATGCCCAATATAACCCCCCCGAAGCAATAGGATCAGCCCAAACCTTTCCTCCAAAAGTGTGGCAGAACCCAGCCCTAACATCAAGTCCAAAGTCAGGAAGTTAACTGGAAGAGTGGGATAAAGAACCCAACTATAACGCTCTATTATGATGACAGGGATGGCCAAGACACGAATGAAAAAGATATCGAATATACATTATGTGATTATATATATGTGTACATATATATATTTAATAACTTTGTACCTATGAAAATAATCTGAAGACTAGTCACTATCTTCCTATTAGTCAATCAACTAGCATTTTTTTGTCTACTATGAACAAGCACTATGCTAAGTGCTAGAGATACAATGAAGGGCAAAAACGCAAACTCTGTACCCAAAGAACTCAATGTCAGATGGGGAAGACAACAAGTAATCAACTAGGTACAAATAAAACACAAAAAAGATAAATTGGGGGTAATCTCAGAGAGAAGGTACTAAGATTAAGGAGGAATCAGAAAAGGTTTCGTGTAGAAAGTAGGACTTTAGTTGAGACTTGAAGAAAACCAGGGAAACAGAAGATAAGAAGGAAGAGTATTCTAGGCATGGAGAGAGCCAGTGAAAATGCTTTGAGTTGGGAGGTAGAGTGTCATGTGCTAGGAGTAGCAAGGAAGCCAGTATCACTGGATCACAGATTACACGGTAGTTGGGGAGAGCAAGGTGTAAGAAGACTAGAAATATAGGGAGGTGCCAGGTAACAAAGGGCTTTGTAAGTCAAGCAGAGGATTCTTTCATTCTTTCCTATTTAATGTTTTGTGGACTCTTGTACAGGTGCATAAAATGGTTGCCTTTTGTAATTGAATACAAATGTTAGCTTATCCTCAATAGCTTCATTTCTGAAAACATCTTTGGAACAACTCATGACATGTACATCAGCCTGTTCCTATGTGCTTTTAATTTCTTCTAAGTATCTATATTCAGAGAGACTTTTATTGCATGTAGTTTGGAATATTTAGTATGAGGATATCAATTTGAAATGTTCTTTAATTTTTTAGATCAATGTTGTTTACTTGTTGTGGGTTTCTGCGTGTAATGCATTCTGTGTGGCAATGTGTGGCAATATCTGCCACCACTGGGGGTATCCTTTGCCTCTTGCCTTTTCCCTTAACCATTAAGTTACACTAGGCTGGATGTCCCAGAAACCATCCAGGCTGCAGGAAGACCTGCCACCACTAGAGGTGCCCAACACCTTTGCTTCTCCTTTTGTCTCCTCCCCTATTCTGAGGCTAACCACAATTCAACTGAATTCCTTGACCTGAGGTTCTTCAACTTTTCCCCTTCAGGTTTTGATAACCCCTCAATTTAATCTATTTCATTTACTTTAGGATGAATGAAAATAATTTTCGTGATTATCTGGCACTGGTTGGCAGGTTGTTGTCTTGTGCTGTTATCTTGTTCTCATCTTTTTCAATAGAGTACAGCTTGAAATGGTCCAGGAAAAGTCTCTCTCCTGCTCTTACACAGGTGGACAAAATAACTTTTGTTATTGTTGAATAAAGTATTAAGGTATAATTGTATATTTTGTCGGCTCACTGAAAGTATACCCTATACAATTCCAGTAGTAGACAGGACAACAGGGATGGCTTGCACCTTATTCTGTTCTCACAGGATGTTATTCTCCTCTGCTAGCTCTCCATAGTGTGAAAGCTTTTTGTTTCATGTGGTTTCAAGATCATAGTATTCGGTATAGTGACAGGTATTTAAAATGTCCTGAAGTTTTTATGGATCTGTGTTATATCTGGGTGATTGTGGGCAACAGTTTGGTCTATGGTAACAGTGACTACTCCACTGTCATAAATAAGTCCACATGACTCAGCCTATTTTTCTTTTATCTGCATTTTGTTGGCTGAGTTCATGAAAATGTCTTCAATGGAAGGCTTTTTCATCCCACTCTTGGATCATAGTTGTTTCATAGATTTCCTCTGAAGACAAATCATTGTTCTTCACGCTCAAATAATCTTAATGGTGTGTACCTATTACCAACCATCGCTATTGCTCAGTGATGTGATATCCACTCTAAAAATATTTCAGTAGGTCTTTGATCTGTTTATCACATGCTCCGACTCCATGAATGTCTATTAGTCCTTCTTCCTTTTTGACAAGGAAGGGTGCATCTTTCCATAGCTGTGTCAGTATGATAGGCCTTGTGTTTCATTAATATTGTACAGGCTTTTGATAAGATACTTTTTAAAACAGTTATGGTCCACTTTACAGTTCAAAAAGTATGCATTAAAACTGCCTTACTGTAGTTGTTAATTGCTTTAAGTGTCCTTCTCATTCAACTTGGATTTCAAGATGCCAGTAACTCTCTTAATTTATTTATCCACACCCTACTCTTTGATATCTTTATGCTCAATGTGTCTTGCCTGGAAGAGATCAAATTATTTGTATGTATTGCCTTCTTTATTTGGTTCAGTTTGACCTTTGGATTCAATAGAATTTTATACCCATTGAGTTTAAATAATACTTCAATATCACTTAAGAAACATTCCATAAGATGGAGTACTTTTAGTTGGGAGAGTGGGGGATGGATGGAGCCAATATAACTTGATGTCATCTATCTATCTATCTATCTATCTATCTATCTATCTATCTATCATCTATTTGTCTATCTATTCCATTTCTCTAATTTATGAGATGTCTTGTTTCGAGTTACTTTTTAATCTGGAAGTCATACTGAGTTCTGTTTAGAAGAGATGATCACAGATTTAAAGCTAGGTAACCATGGGTTTTAAGGGAAAAAAAGTACTATGCTTTATATCAATTGTTCTTGATATTTTTGTGTTGCTGGTATGTCTTAAATAAAGAAAAGTTTTCCAAGTTGTCATCAAATGCTTTCTTGCTTCTCACTATACCTGAATCTATATTATGTATTTCCAGTATATGAACAAGCTATAAGTTCAGAATTGTTATATAATAACAATAAAGATGAGACTAACTCTCCCCTAGAGAATATAAGTTCTTTTAAGAAAGGGGCTATGGGACTATTTCTTTTTTTAGTACCCATAGTACCTAGCAAGAAGTCCAGAAGCAGTTGAAAAATACTTGTTGAAGGCCTTAGAGTATGGAACATTCTTTATTCACCTGACTGCTTCACTTAGTCAGATCTGAACTGTAAACAATAGGGCACATTCATAAAGTAATATTGGAATATACTGGTTCCTCTATCTGCAATCTGAAAGCTAAGTAACCAGTATTCCACTTTTACCCTGTCTTTAAGGTTTTTAAGCAACTGATACAGGCTGGACTCAGGGTCCATGGCCTTGGCATCTGCATTTCTCCCATTTGTACTTTTGGTCCTAAGACATCACTCAAGCTTCAGTTTTTAGTTAAGAGGTCAGTAGCCCGAAGGTACTTCAGGAGTGGTGTGGGGCTCTTGGGATTTTCTTCTTCATTGTCACATTTCATCCTTTCCTCAAATGAAAAAGATTTAAGTAGACCAGTCAGGCTTTTCCTAATCTGGCCTGCTTGAGCCAAAGGCTGACGTGGGCTTTGGAGCACTCTAAGCAAGCAAGCCATTTTCACCTGCGTAATAATAGGTTCTGTAGTAGCGAGTCAGCAACCGCGGCAGGAGGAGGAGCAGTAGCGGTAACAGCAGCAGGACTAGGAGGAAAAAGAGAAGGGGGAGGAGGGGGAGGAGGAGGAGCAGCGTGGCAGCAGCAGAAGAGGCTGTGTGATACTGCAGCCTCCCAAAGTCCCTTATACAAGCAGCATCAGAGAATAATCCAGCCCGCCACTGCCTCTTAGCCAGAGTAGCCTCTTCTACCTATAAGAGATAAGTGAGTCACTGAGTCCAGCAGAGCCATGTCTGTGCCGCCGGATCAAAAAGACGAGCTGCTGCTTCTGTCTGGCTCTGGGTCACAGTGGTTCGGGGATGGGAGGGAGGAGGAGGAGAAGGAGGAGGAGGAAACGGTGACGATGAAAGGGTTTCACCGGCCACCGTCGCTGCCTCAACAGCAATACCCGGCAGGGGAGACTAGCCGGAGCGGGGGAGAAAGCGTTGGAGAAGGGGCGCAGCAGGAATTGGGCTCAGGCAAAGATCGCCAAGAGGAGAAACACCCTCCCGTTGCCATGGAGACTGCATCCACAGGTAAAGGCGAGGTGCCTAGATGCTCTACAAATCTGCGTAGATTCTTATTGCTACCTCTCCAACCCCACTATCCCACCTCTGCCATCCTCCATCGCAAACTCCTTGTCCTCCACTTCTTTTATTGCGACGATCATTTGGAAATATTACTAGACTAAAAAGAAAAATAATTGTATAAATGTGAATAAATGCAAGAAATAAAAATATTTTGATTCTCTTTAGGGGAAAAAAATGTGTATATAATTGGCCTCCTAGGCTGAGAGCCTCGGAAATAGCTTTAGCTTGCGCTTCCGGCTCAAGTTTCTTCTCTCCTTAGGGGTAGGGGGCTTCTAGTTTAGCTCCCTGAGACAATTTTTTTAGGGCGTGTTTCCACGCAGCGTGGGCGCTAGCAACAAGGGACTAGCACAACAAAGCGGCGCGGACGGAGGCCCTCAGCTCCTTTATAGTTGTTCTTGGTGTTGATTCAGTAGAGGGATGCGATCATTACTCTTCTTCACCACTTGCTGTTTCTTCTTTCTACTCCCCTCTTACGACCCCATCTAATTCCTAAAGCTTTTTTTTTCTTTCTGATCTATTAGAAAGGGAGGATTTCCAAAGGTCTTGGGAGCTAGGAGTCCCCGCCCTGAACTTATTTTCTTTCCCCTCCGGGGCACTGTGCCTTCATTCTGCCGAGATGTTTATTAAAACTTCAGATGCACAAGTGGAGTGCACACCTTGGTAAGGGATTTTTGTTATTTCAGTAAGAGATGAGCGAAGCTTGGTTCCAGACCCGCTAGGACCAGACCCAGCATATTTGGCTCACTACCTTGAGACGGGCTTCTCTTTGCTCTGGCAGAC
Source organism: Trichosurus vulpecula (assembly GCF_011100635.1). Lineage (NCBI taxonomy): Eukaryota > Metazoa > Chordata > Mammalia > Diprotodontia > Phalangeridae > Trichosurus > Trichosurus vulpecula. Next base: position 215,015,913 of record NC_050580.1, on the reverse strand, counting down.
AACTGCCCCGAGCATTGATCTTTTTGCTTAGTCGGACCTGTGAATCAGGTGCTATCACTTGACTAGAAGTGAGGCGTTGTGGGGAGCAGCAGGGTATGAGCCAGAGCTGTGTTTCTAGAGGCAGGGGTAGGTGGTGCTGTGTGAGTTGTGTGCCCAATATGGATGTTATACTGATGCAGACCATTACGAATTCAGTAGTATCGTGAGAGAAAGGGCTGGGGTGGGACGAGAGTTGCACAGTTTTTGGAAATGTAGCTTTTCAATACAAGGGAACCTATAATGGTGGGAGGGTCGAATAGGAAAAGATGATAGTGTACTGTTTATTGGTTGGTCTCTGGAGCAGGTGGTGAAACATGAACTGTCCACTGGGGAGGGGAGTCGGGAGAGAATGAGGAAAGGAGAGGGGAAGAAAGCCAGGAAGGCAAGGAGAGAGCTCTGTTACACCTGCCAGGTCCGCCACCTCACCTCACCTCTCTAAACAAGTAACAAGTAAGCTAGTATGTTAAGGTGAAGACCCCTTTAAGTTTCTTATGCATCTTTTACACAAAAGATATGGATAGAAAGAAGTCGGAAAATTGGAAATGATTGGAGAGAGGGATATAACCTCTGTTTTTATTCTTGGAGTAAGAACAAAAAGGTAGAATGATACAACTCGCTAAGAACAAAGGCTACAAAAGTAGAATAAACTCTAGAGCAAGGAAGAATCTTCAGAGACCATCTAGTCTCACTCCTTCACTTTACAGTTGAGGAAACTGAAGACCAGGAAGTGACTTGCCCAAGGTCACACAACTGAAAGCTTCGGGAGTGGGTCTCCGAGACCAGTGTTTTTTCTACTGTATCAAGCAGCCTCCCAATGACTGTGTTTTAAAGTAGAAGAGGATTATTCCTGATAAAGACAATCCATCAGACTCCTTTCCTTGTATGCATCTGAAAAACCTCACACCTCTACAACTGATAAAAAAGTAGAAAAAAAATATAATTGGCTGTAGAATAGCAGGATCAGGGATTAAATTTTTTTTTTTTTGCCATGCAGGGGAAGATAACATTTGTCACTAATGATTATTGGTTGTAGTTGGAACAGAACTCAAAATCTTTAGTGTAACTGTAAGATCCTTTTTAAAAGAAACTTACCTGCACTTTATTTTGAACAAATAATTGTTCTAAAGTTGGAATGTCCAGGGAAAGGAAGTTTGTAATCATTTACTTAGAGCATTCTGATATCCCTCCCCCCTTTACTTCATTCAACATGTTGGGGTATCAAAAGCACTAAGGAAGCTAAAAATATTGGGGAAGAATGGAATGAGGTAAAGGGAGCATAGTTTTCACATGTTCTGCCCCTATTTTGAACTATTTTCATCTATTCTAGATATTTCTCTCATGGAAGCTGAATTTTTAAAAAAAATCCTTGTATTTTTTAACGAAATAGACATGGTGTCCATGGACTACCCAGATGCCAGTAATGACATAGAAGTTTATAACTAGGCTTTGAAATTTCCAAACATATTCAACATGTTACTATGTCTCTCTCCCTCTCTAGGCAAAAGCAAGGAGAGGAAAATGTTGTTCACCTCATGTTAGGAACAGTGTCCTTTGGGAGTCAATTCAAATTAAAAATCGACTTAGGCTTTGGAGAAACAGTATTGTAAACAGATTGCCTTTCCCCCCCTCCATAAGGATTAACTTGTGAGGCAGATTTTAGAGCTTAAGAATTCTGTTTTCTGAAGAAGAGGCCATGCCACCTGGACAAAAATTCTGTTATTTATTTTTATACATTGGTGGTAATTAAAGCTTCCCAAGAAACATTTCCAAAAATATTGTTCAGACTGATGTCATTTATCTGCTAAAATGAATGTATGTTTTAATACCATTAAAGCAACCTCACACAAAAAGCCCAGGACTCTGTTTTTAGATATTTTAGTCCGAATCTTCCTTTTTGATTAAACTGAAATATTCGCAATGATACATAAAGGCTTTCACATTAACTAATTGGTCAATCAACAAACATCTTATCAAGGTCCTGCTATTTGCTGGGCATGATGCTAGGCACTGGAGATACAAAGACAAAAGCTTCACAAAGACTATTCTGTCAAGGGACCTATGTGCTATTGACAGAGATAACATGTACATATATAAGGATATGAAGAATTAATGTATGTAGAATAAAAACAAAATACAGTATAATTAAATACAAAGAAATTAGAAAAAGAGGGCACAAGTGGTTGGGGGTGGGAAGATCAGGAAAGATTTTTGAATAGAAGGTGGTGTATGTAAACTAAGTTGTGAAGGAAGGAAGGAACTTGTAAGGCATAGATGGGGAGGTAGTGCATTCAGGTGTAAAGAGGACCATCCCATGGAACATATTCAGAATCGCCCTTCCTTGTTATGCTCTACTAAGTGGGGCTTGCTTCTGGCCACATGTTGTCCCAGTGCTAAAGGAAGTTGACATTTTTAATGACACAGCAAATCCTAAGTGTTACCCTGGTTCTTTCCAGCCCTGGAACAGTATCAGTGTATACACTGGCAGTGTCAATTAAAAGAAGAGATGTCTTCATCTTTTTCCTTGTGCAAGTAGTGCACTCTGTCTCTAGAATGCCTATGCAGGATATGGGCTGGGCCAGGGGTGGGGTCTTTCCCCTTTTCTCATCACTGCTTCTACATGGAGCCTGGACTCCTTTAGGTAAGCTCGTGCCTGAACCACTGGCAGCCTTTTCTTCTTTGTGTTTCCTTTCCTGAGCAATGATTGAGTATTAGCCTTGAGGTGAATGTGTCCAGGCTCTTAATTTCAAGAGGTTCAGATGTTCTGGCCACAATGAATGGATTTGGCTGGTCGTAGAGGAAGCTTCTGCATTGGAGAAGAGGGGCCATTGGCAAGAAGACTAGACCAAGCTTGGTCATTTTACTAGCAGATGTACTGGGAATTGTTTGTACAGTGCAGTCTAAATGAAATGTAAAGTGCCTGATCAGCAATCCCAACAAATGCTTTATGTTCTGATGGGATCTGAGTCAACCTTGTAGCTGATTAACAGCAGTTACAAGTTACTGAATTCTGTTTTAAATCTTTTGTTTTTCAAGAGTAGGTTTGTGAGTGTTCTGTGTGTATTATTCCTTTTATGAGTAGGAAATAAATGCCTATTCCATGCCTGGTTTTTGCTGTACACTGAGAACCTTTTTTGGGGAAAACTCTAGGTAATGAATCTAAGCTAAACTTTAATTTATCCTCAGGTGATGATGTGGGGGTTTAACAAGTCAAAGAGTGACAGAAAAGGGAGCCTTAAAGGCTAAGATCCCAAGGACTGACCTCAATCCAGACCAGAGTAGATAGACCCCTTCTGGAGAAGGAGTGGGCATAGTACACCAACCACTGTGGACCTGGTGATAATTCTTTATGTTAGACAGGCTAGTTGGGCAGCTTGTGCAAAGACACTGAAACAGAAGAGAGAGAGGCTTGTTGTGTTGAGGGACAGAGACAAGGCCAGTCACAACAGAATGTGGGAAGGGGAGTGAGTAATGTATAACGCTGTTAGAAAGATAGGCTGGGGCCAGGTTGTGAAGGGCTTTAAAAACAAGAAGTTATATTTTAACCAGAAAAAAAGGAACCAGTACAGTTTATTGAGTAAGAGAGAGATCTTGTTAGATCTATGCGTATGGAAAATCACTTTGACAGCTGTATTGGAAAATGGTTTGGAATGGGGAGAGGCTTGAAATAGGGAGACCAATTAGGAGGCCATTGCAATAATCCATTTGAGGGGTGATGAGGTCCTGAACTATTGTTATGGCTAAAGAGAGGAACATATACAAGAGCTGCTGTAGAGGCAGAAACAAACAATATGACAAAAATAAAGCCTGTTTGCTATTTCTAAAATTTCTTAATGTATAAAAAGTTCTGCTGGGGCAGCTAGATGGTACAATGAATAGACCACTGGGGCTTGGAATCAGAAAGACTCATCTTCCTGAGTCAAATCTGGCCTCAGACACAGAGGGCACCGTGTGACCCTCTTCTCCTCAGTTTCCTCATCTATAAAATGAGCTGGAGAACGAAATGGTAAACCACTCCTGTATCTTTGCCAAAAAAAAAAAAAAAAAAACGAACAAACCACAAAGGGGTCACCAAGAGTCAGACATGACTGAAACAACTGAACAACAACAAAAAGGTCTGCTGCCAAAGGAGTATGTAGTAAACTATATGCAAGCAATAGATTTCACTACAAAACAAATTTCATAATATTTCACAAATATTGTAAGAGTAACAATTTTGCCTTCTTGTAATTCTTTACCTTATGAGTAAAAGTTCTTCAAAGTGAATCTATAACAGGGATGCATAAGGGAATGTTGAGATTATATCTAGATAGGTAAAGAGAAAAGTTGATCATTTATCAATACCGGGAATTTGGTACTTGTTATTAAACCAAAGTTGTGATTCCATCATTGTAGGGAGCTCAAAGCAGATCAGTGCTTTCTCTGAAACTTGCAATCTTCTTAGTGAGTTGCTTCAGGCCGGAATAGGTAAAGTGACTCCTCTAGGGTCACACTGCCTTGTACTTACCATTAGCAAACTTTTTCAAATGTTTAGGTCTGACCTTTTTTTAAATTAATTTATTTATTTTTAGTTTTCAACATTCATTTCCACAAGATTTTGAGTTACAAAATTTCTCCCCATCACTACCCCCCCATACCCCAAAATGGCGTGTATTCTGATTGCCCTTTTCCCCAGTCTGCCTTCCCTTCTATCACCCCACTTCCCCCATCCCCTTTCCTCTTACTTTCTTGCAGGGCCAAATAGATTTCTATACCCCGTTGCCTGTATATCTTATTTCCCAGTTGCCTGTAAAAACAATTTTTAACATTTGTTTTTAGAACTTTGAGTTCCAAATTCTCTCCCTTCTTCCCTCTCCATTCACCTTCCTTGAGAAGGCAAGCAATTCAATAAAGGTTATATATGTATCATTATGCAAAACGCTTCCATAATAGTTATGTTGTAAAAGACTATATTTCCCTCCATCCTATCCTGTCCCCCATTTATTCAATTTTCTCCTTTGACCCTGTCCCTATTCAAAAGTGTTTGTTTTTGACTACCCCCTCCCCCAATCTGCCCTCCTACCATTACCACCCCCCCCCATTCCCTTCTACCCTGCTTTCCTGTGGAGTAACATACCCAATTGAGTGTGTACGTTATTACCTCCTTAAGCCAAATCTGATGACAATAAGGTTCACTCATTCCCTTTCACCTCTCCCCTCTTCCCTTCCATTCTGACAGCTTTTTTGCCTATTTTATGTGAGATAATTTGCCCCATTCTATCTCTCCCTTTCTCCTTCTCCCAATATATTACTCTCTCACACCTTAATTTTATTATTTTAGATATCATCCCTTCATATTCAACTCACCCTGTGCCCTCTGTCTATATGTCTATATATCTCTATCTCTATATATCTCTATCTCTGTCTCTATCTCTATCTCTATCTCTATCTCTATCTCTATTCCCTTCAACTACCCTAATACTGAGAAAGGTCTCATGAATTACAAATATCATTTTTCCACGTAGGAATGTAAGCAGTTCAACTTTAACAAGTCCCTTATGATTTCTCTTTCCTGTTTACCTTTTCATGCTTCTCTTGATTCTTATATTTGAAAGTCAGATTTTCTATTCAGCTCTGATCTTCTCATCAAGAATGCTTGAAAGTCCTCTATTTCATTGAAAATCCATTTTTCTCCTGAAGTATTATACTCACTTTTGCTGGGTGAGTGATTCTTGGTTTTAATCCTAGCTCCTTTGACCTCCAGAATATCATACTCCAAGCCCTTTGATCCCTTAATGTAGAAGCAGCTAGATCTTGTATTATTCTAATTCTGTTTCCACAGTACTCAAATTGTTTTTTTCTGGCTGCTTGCAGTATTTTTCCTTGACCTGAGAATTCTGGAATTTGGCTACAATATTCCTAGGAACTTTCCTTTTGGGATCTCTTTGAGGAAGCCATCAGTGGATTCTTTCAATTTCTATTTTACCCTCTGGTTCTAGAATATCAGGGTAGTTTTCCTTGATAATTTCTTGAAAGATGATATCTAGGTGCTTTTTTGATAATGGATTTCAGGTAGTCCAATAATTTTTAAATTATCTCTCCTGCATCTTTTTCCAGGTCAGTGGTTTTTCCAATGAGATATTTCACGTTGTCTTCTATTTTTTCATTCTTTTGGTTCTGTTTTATAATTTCTTGATTTCTCATAAAGTCATTAGCTTTCATTTGCTCCATTCTAATCTTTAAGGAATTATTTTCTACAGTGAGCTTTTGGACCTCCTTTTCCATTTAGTCATTACTGCTTTTTAAGGCATTCTTCTCCTCATTGACTTTTTGAAACTCTTTTGCCATTTGGGTTAGTCTGTTTTTTAAGGTGTTATTTTCTTCAGTATTTTTTGGGGTCTTCTTCAGCAAGCTGTTGACTCATTTTTCATGATTTTCTTGCATCACTTTAATTTCTCTTCCCAATTTTTCCTCTACTTCTCTTACTTGATTTTCTAAATCCTTTTTGAGCTCTTCCATGGCCTGTGACCAATTCATATTTTTCTTGGAGGCTTTTGATGTAGGATCTTTGACTTTGTTGACTTCTTCTGGCTGTATGTTTTGATCTTCTTTGTAACCAAAGTAAGATTCTATAGTTTCAGTTTTTTACACTGTCTGCCCATTTTCCCAGCCAATTATTTGAGTTTTGAGCTCTTTGTCAAGGTATGACTGCATCCAGAGTGGAGAGTGCTCTGTTCCAAGCTTCAGGGGTTTTGTGCTGCTGTTTTCAGAGCTACTTGCAGGCACCTGTAAATTTTCAGTTCCTCTGAGGTAGTATGATCCAGTGAGAGGTGTTTAGTACTCCCCTGGCCTGTGCTCTGGTCTGTGAGTGATCTCAAGCACTCTTTTTTGCCTTGTAACTGCCAAGAGGACTCCCTCTCCATAGTCACCACAAGTTCTGCCACACCAGCACTCCTCCTCACCCCAGGACCACCAACCAGGATTGCAACCCAGATCCAAGCAGGGCAAAGCAAGAGAATGCTGCCTCAGCACCAGCAAAGACATCCCTGTACTCCCGCTCTGTTCAACTGCTTGCTTCCCCCCACCAACTATGGGTCTGGAGTTCTAGAAGCAGCTACAGCTACTGCTACCACCTCTACCACCCCAGAGCCGGGGCCTGATTGTGCCCTTCTCTCACCCAGGTCCAACAGAGTTTTCCCACTGACCTGCTAAATTGTCTTTGGTGTTTGTGGGTTGAGAAGTCTGGAAACTGCCCCAGCTCAGTGATTCAGTGCCCTGAGGCCTGCTCCACCTGGTCTGCTCTGGCCTGGTCTGTGCTTGTGCAGCCCAAGGTGGGCTGCTCTCTGCTCCCAGCCTGGTGTGATAGACCCTTTCCCAGCAAACATCCAGGCCTTCTTGGGCTGGAGACTCATTTCCCTCTGTTATTTCATGGATCTCTGTAGCTCTAGAATTTTTTTAGAGTCTTTTTTTTATAGGTGTTTGGATGCATTTGGGGAAGAGCTCAAGCAAGTCCCTGCTTTTACTCCACCATCTTAGGTCTGACCTTTTTAACTAGATTATAAAGAGCCAGAATGCTTTGCATATAGATGTTGCAATCATTTAAAATACTTATATTCTGTATTTCCAAGCAGTTGTTTTTGAATAGCAACTAAATTGTAGGCTCTTTGAGGGTTAGGGCTGTATCTTATTACTTCACAGACTCCAGTGATGTTGAAGAATCATAGAGTTGGAAAGGCCATCATAGATTATTGAGCTCAACTCCATTATTTAACAGATAAGGAAATCAAGGCCCTGGGATGTTAAGTGACTTACCCAAGGTTACACAAGTAGTAAGTTTAGTTGTTTTTCAGTCAAGTCCAACTATTTGTGACCCCTTTGGGGTTTTCTTGGCAAAGATACTAGAGTGGTTCAGCATTTCCTTCTCCAGCTTATTTTACAGTTGAGGAAACTGAGGCAAATAGGGTTAAATGACCTACCCAGGGTCACACAGCTAGTGTCTGAGACTGGATCTGAACTCAGGAAGAGGAGTTTTCCTGACTCCAGGCCTAGCACTTTATCCACTGAGCCAACAAGCCACATAATTTGCCTGGTATCAGAGGGAAGATTTGAACCTAGGTCCTCTGACTCCTAGTGTTCTCTCCACTGTATCAAGCCCAACCATTCATGAGTAGGAATACTTCTTACAATAACCCTTACAAGTACTATTTGACCACTTGACCACCCTTCAGTAAAGGGATCAAAGCATGCCATTTTCTTCTGGCCAGTTGTGTTAGGCTTTGTTCTTTTTATTTTTTCAAGCTATGGTCTTTTAAGAATCGTGGAGAATTAAATGAGTTTCATAAAAAAACTGGGCAAATGTTATACCAAGTTTCAAAAAGGAAAAAAGGGTACATTTCTGAAACTGCAAAAAGGTAACTTCAATGTTGATCATTGGCAAAATTCTAGACTTTTTTTTTAACAGATGGGCAGTGGGCACTTCGAAAAGAATCACTACCAGTAATCATGTCTTCACTAGGAAAGATTTATGCCAAACTTACCCTGTTTCTTTTTTTTGATTGGGTCTCTAAGTTACCCAGTCAGGAGAATTCAATTTACATAATGTTTCTTAACCCTAGCAAGGCATCAGACAAAATTTTTCTTCATGTCTTTTTAGGATAAAAATGGAAAAATATCTGGATAATAACCCTGCTAGATGGATTTGTGCTGGTTGAACAACTGTAGCCAGAATTTTGATTAATGGTCTGATGTTAAGTTGAAGGAAAGAGGTTTCTTGTTGCGTGGTTCTGAGCTGTATCTGTGGCTCTATCCTGTCTTCATTAAAGACTTCCTTAGGCTGGAAGCCTACTTTCATTTTCCTCATGGTCTCTTATGGGAATGCTCTCTTCTCTTCAGAATACACCCAAAGTGGTTTTGTGATTTTGCTCACATAGGCTCTCAGGATTGAGTTTATTGATTCATAATCACAATCCTAATAATAATAATAATAATGGTATTATTAATAATCGACATTTATATTGCATTTAAAGTTGCAAATTACTTTTCATATATTACCTCACAACAACCCCATGAAGCAAATGTTATCCACATTTGACATGCAAGGAAACTGAGGAAAGACGGCAAATGACTTGCCCAGGGTCATAGAGTTAGTCTCTGAGACAGGATTTTAACTCAGACCTTTTGTATTCTAAATCCAAAATATCCATTATGCCACCTGCCAAATACAGCCTTCCTTTCAATCATTAAATTTTATTATATGGTGAGTTTATGGTGCTCCATTGATGTTACTTCAGTACTTTGATAACTAACTTCTTCTTCACAACCATTTGTTGCAAACAAACAAATATAAACAGGTAAATACAAAGGTTTTCCTCTAACCTTATAAAGCAGAATAATTTGAATTATCATGCAGATTACCACCCCCAACCCCAAAGTTCACTCCAGACGCTTCTTTATCTGCAGTATCATGTTTTAGAAAGACATGGACAAAATTGAGGATGAGGAAAAAGATACAACTCAAACAATGAGACATCTGAGGGATAATTTGAAGAAATTGCAGATGTTTAACCTAAATAAAAGACTAAGAGCAACATGATAGATATCTGTAAATATTCTAAGAACTCTTATGCAAATATCTAATAGAGTTTAAGCTACTTGAGGGCCAGGGATTGTTTCATTTTGTCTCTATCTCCAAAACCTAGCACAGTGACTTGTACACAGTAGGCATTTAACATATGCTTGTTGAACTGTGACTTGTACATGGCAGTTATTTAATATATACTTGCTTTTTGAACTGTTGATTTGAAATTAAATTATATGAAAGAGGGTACAAAACTTGATTCTGAAGAGCAGAGGATATAATACAAATTCCTCTTCTTGGTAGACAAGTAGGTACTTATGGGTGTCATTTGTGCCAGAGTTGATTGATGTTGATTAATATTGATTGATATAATTTGTTGATTTCTTTGCGGGCCATTGCTGCCTGTTTTTGTTTTTTACTTGTTTGTTACAAGGGTTCAGTGGGGGTTGTGTATAGAGAACTGATTATGATTAAAAAACAAAAACAACCAACACAAGGCATCAGTAAAAGAGAGAGAAAAAGAAAGAGGGTGTAGACTTATTTTATTTTACATTTTATTTTATTTTTTATTACATTTTATTTTATTTATTTTATAGGACAAAGAGGTGGAAGCTAGTGGGTGGCATTCTTTAACTCTTTATGAGGAAACTCTTTCTGACAGCTGGAGCTGTCCAACAATGTAACAGGTTGCTTGCTGAAGATGCAAGATTCTCTATCCTGCAACTAATCAAAGGCTGAAGAGCCATCTCTTAGAGATGTTGTAGAAAGAATCTCAGTACTGAGTGGGATGTTGCATCAGAAGACTGTTGCATCAGAAGAGTCTTCCTAACTTTAAAATTGCATTCACTTAAAAAAAATTGATCTGTTTTCTGCCATTGAAATGAGGACTGGTATGCACTAAATGATTGGGTAGCTAGGTGGTATAGTGGATAGACTGCTGGTTCTGAAGTCAGGAAGACTCATCATTCTTGAGTTCAAATGTGGCCTCAGGTACTTACTAGCTGTGTGATTCTGGGCAAATCACTTAACCCTGTTTGCCTCAGTTTCCTCATCTGTAAAATGAACTAGAGAAGAAAGTGGGAAATCCCTCTAGTATCTTTGCCAAGAAAACCCCCAAAAAGGGTCACAAAGAGTTGGACACAACTGAAAATGACTGAACAACAACAAAATGACACGTTCTGTGATGAAAAGACTTTTGGATTTACAGTTCTAAGTGATCTTAGAGGTCATCTTGTCCAAATATCCCTTATTATATAGATGAGGAAATTGAGGTACAGAAATTGAGGTGAGTTGACCAAAGTTACACAGATGGTAAATAGATTACTTAGTAAGTAGGAGTCAAAATAATATATATATATGTATATATATATATATATATATATTTTTTTAACCTCTCCCTGTTAATTTGCAACTGAGTCTGGGAAAATCTAAGCATTAGAACTGTCTAATTTAAATTCATCTCTTCTGACTCCACATCCAGTGCTCTATTCACCACACTGTGCTGAAATGCTGTTATCATTTTAACTAGGGAAACACAGAAAGAAAGGTATTTCTTCCCATGTTGAGGACATGATAATTCCAACTTTAGATGACTGCATCATTTAGGTATGTGTCTCAAAGAAGAAAAGTAATAAGCAAATGAAATCAGGAACAGTACCCACAAAACTACAACTAACTTCCAAATCAGAAGTCTCAAATCCAAAGATTTCTTTAGTATATGTATTTGAAGTTATAGTCAACTACCTATTTGCAAATTATCATTAATATCCTAATAACCTATGAAGTACTATTAATCCTCATGATTCTGTTCAGCCTCAGTCAGATAATTCAAACATGGCAGAAATAGGCCACTTGCCATATGTAACTCTTTCAGTTTCTGGCTATGTTTTTCTATCTTTCTCTTTACATCTCTTTGTCCATCTCCATCTCCATCTTGATCTTTATCCCTATTTCTAATCTCACACTTTTTTATCCTCCCCATTTTTCTTTTTTTCACTGTTATAGGAACCGAAGAATGATTTCCAAAATAGCCAAGTGCAGTGACATATCCTAGAATTCCCTAATAATTTATTAACTCTTAAATGTTTCGAAGAAAACGTATCATTTCCTGTCTCCTGTTCACCTTTTTTTCTCTTGCTCCAATGTATTGCTCATCATAAAATCATGTCTAGTGGACTGCCTCATGAACTATTTTTTTAATATGAACCTTTTAATTTAATAGTTTCAATCTTTGATGATGTTTATGCTTAAAATAAGTACACCAAGTTATAGCTCCTTGAGGATACAGAGTGTGTCTTATATTTTTCTTGTATCCTCCACAGTGCCTACCTAGCACAGCAAGTGCTCAATACGTATTGTTCAGTTGAATTGAAAATTCTGGCATGTGTTACAATATTTTTTATAAAGAAGAAGGATGTGTATTAGAGTGACAGGTAAGATTTGGTGGGAATGGAATAGGAATCAAAATAAATATATTATTTCTACCTCCCCTCTTAATTATCAACCAAGCCTGGGAAATCTAAATATCTCCATTGTACAAATCATTGCGCAATATGCAATTCTTGGAGAAACAATTGTTCAAGTTGTTTGAAATCTATCAAGGAGGGGCTGGGATCAGTAAGGATTAATTGTGCTTTTCCCTTAGATCTGGAAGTTGGCAAGGTAATAGTAGTGTTTGCTTGTTTGTTGATTTTTTGAAGACTGAGTCTCCTCCCATCCTGCCCCCATCTCCACTAGGCTGGAAGTGCCTGGATCACTTCTAGGTCTGGTCATACTGCTCATTAGCATGGCAGCTTTGACTTGTTCTGTTTTTGAGCTGGAACCCAATAGTTTCCCTACTCCCAGGGACTCATCTTGGGGATAACAAACTTAGTTCAGAAACTGCATTTGTATAGCATTTGTATTTGTATAGCAGGTCAGAACTCCCAAGCTCAGCCTCCCTGGTACCTGGGATTATAATGTTAATGATGTTATCATATTATGCCCCATAATGTCTGGATAAGAAGGTGTTTATGATAGCAATGGAAGGAAAGAAGAGTTTAGAACTCATGCAATTCAATTCCACAAATATTTATTAGTTTACTATTACTAGATACAGTGGTAGGCCCTGGAGATAGACACAAAGATAAAAATGACACAGTGTCTTGCCCTCAAGGAGTTTACAGTCTTTGTATATGGTGAAACTGAATGCTTAAGGCACACATTTGGACAAAGACTGGGCAAGATGAATGGCTGGGGAACCTAGGAATTGGGCAGGTTAAGTTGTTGAGGATGTGAAGGGGTGTTTGCTGATGGAAACTATTTCTATAAAGAGAATAAACATAAGTAGTGTGAAAAAGTCAGTCATCTAGTGTTTACTAAGTACCTAATTGTGCTAGGGCAAGTCACTTAACTCTCACTCTTCCACCCAGCTCCCTGAGCCCATCAGTTCTCAGCTGAGGTGCCAATTTGCATAGATAGAGGGAATCTCTTCATCTGACATTTCCTATATTAACGGAATCAGAGGTCCAGTCTTTATTCCTAATCCCTCTGTGTGAGGCCTAAATTCTGTATACAAGGAGCTTACATTATACTTCCTTGGATATGATATAGGTGGACCAAATGTCTTTTGGAAGTCATAAGAATAGATTGGAACTTGTAGAAGTTGCTTTTGTCATTCCTCTCTTGAGAGCCTAAGAGAGTCTAGCAGGAAGAGAGAAGGTTTAAATGGGAACTCCTTTCCAGTCTGTTATGCTTTAGAGAGCAATATGCTTCTGCCTTAACTCTTAGTAACAATAATGGCTCACATTTATTCATAGCGTGATAGATTGAGAGGTGGAAGAGAGATCATCTAGTTAATCGTCCTCATTTTACAGTTAAGGAAACCTAGATCTAGAGAGGTAAACTCAGGGCCTCTGGCTGAATTCCAGTGCTCGTTCAACTCCCCAGGCTGCCTCTTCTGTGTAGTTTTTAAAATTTAGGAAGCATGTCCCCAACAACAACCTTGTGGATTAAGTAGCAGAAATATCATCCCTGATTAACAGATGAAGAAACAGAGTTTTTGGAGGTTAAATGACTTGTACAAGATCCTATTACACCAAGTCCAAATATTTTTGTTCCAAGTCCAGTTAATTCTCTTTTTATCTTACTCTATGGACACTCATAGCAACAGATTTTTTAAGAAGTGTCTTATACTTCTGTCTCTGAAAGTAAGGATAATAAAGGCTTGAGAGCTATCTTCAATGGGAAAATGGGTGTTATAGAGGAAGAAGGTGCTTTTGCCTGAAGGTAGAAAACCACAGAAGGGAGGGTCTACCTTCCCTTTCTTTTCTTCTTCTCCTGAGATCATCTGGGAGGAAGAAGTATAGGAAAATTCAAGTACTTTCCCACTAAGTGTTTGGTTGACAGACCCTGTTGGTATTAGTAAGCTTAGAATGTAAGCTCCATGAGGGTAGGAACTGTTTTTGATTCTTTGTATCCATTTGTCTTAGCACAGTGTCTGATTCCTAGGAAATGCTTAATAGATAAATGTTTATTGATTGGTTGATTGATGAACCTGTCATTTTTATTTTAATTTTTTTATCTGTCAAGTGCAAATAATAAAATCCTTTCCTAACAAAGCAAAAAAGTATTTTGAGAAACTGGAAAGCAGTGTAATAGAGTGGAAAAAGCCTGTGCTCTGGAGTCAGACAACTCAGGTGTCAGTTGCAGAAAAGGTGCCAGACTGTATTGGGGTAGTTTCCTCATCTGGAAATTCCCAATATCAGTGAAGTAAACCCTAGACCTAGAGGATGTCCAAGCAACCATAGTAGAATGGTGTAATGTATATTCCCTGTAGGTAACAATAATAACATCTATTATTATTAACGTTTAGTAATAATAATAATTAATAATATCAACTAATATTAATCATAATTACCATTATTTATATACTGAATATTAATCATTACATTGTACATTACATTGCACTATAAGAGTCAGCATAATATATGAAACCATCTGACAAAAGTGAAATCAGATCGTTTCTTTTCTTGGCGATGGGAAGGTGAGACTAAAGAAAACTTCAAGTCTATAAATTTTAGAAAATATTTTATTAATGTTTGGTATAATTTGAACTTTCTTCCATAGAACCCTCTCTTGTACCAAAGAAGCAAAACTGGCATACTATCCATGTCTGATGGCATATGCTACATTTCTCATGCATAGTCTAATACTTCTCTATTAAAAGAGAAAAATATTTTCAGTATTTTTGAATTAAGATTGGTCATTACAGTAATCTGAAATCTAATGTCTCTTAGGGCTATTTTCCTTTACATTGTTGTGGCCATCATGCATATCATTCTTTTAGGTCCACTTTCTTCACTTTGCATCAGTTAATACAAGTCTTCCCAAATTTTCTGAAACCCTCATAATAATTTTTATTATCATGCAATAATAATCCATTATGTTTAAATACCAAGATTTGTTCCTCCATTGATTGAAGGACTTTAAATAATGAAGTCTATGGCATATAAAAGAAGTGACATGGGGAAAAAGAAGTTCATGATGTTTTTAGTTATAATCCTTTCTTAGTCTTTTTCTGCCAGAAGTCCAGGGATGTTGGGTTTTGGGTCCAATAAGGTGTTGCTTTCTAAAGCCAAAATAGGTATTTTAAGGCACACACTGATTAACTGTGAAGATCTTTGTCAGAAGTGTTACCAACCTTTCAGATATTTTGCCTGCATTCATTTTTCCTTGCATTTGGATATATGGGAAGACCTTTGTTAAGACCATGCCCTGACTTCCTCCTCAGTACCTTCCCAATACCCTCAAAATAAGCCATCGTTTCTAGATTTGAAACTCTTTAGTGCAAAAGTATCTTATCACTTATTCCAATACTTCTCATATGCTACCTTGTATTGTTGGTTACCTGCTTATGAGTATTTTTTTGGCTCCTCAAGAGCTTCTTGAAGGAAGGGACCAAGCCTATTATCTCCTTGAATCCTGTTATACGAAAAGCTATATTATGTGCATAGTTTAATACACAGTAAGTGCCCAACAAATGTTTGCCAACTGATTGGATCAACAGTTGAGGTGAGGGAGTGTTCTTCTCCCTTTCTCTCATTATAATTGGGTGAGTTCCTCATTTTCTATTAAGAATCCTTCTCACAACTCTCAGACCTATATTGTTTCTCCTTAGCTGACTAGTCTCTTGTAAAATCAAATTCTTGGGAATAAGGTTCATCTGTGTAGAATTAGCATTAATTTGAGAAAATGAACAATAAACAAGAGAGAGCTAAGTGCTAAATTGTGCAAATGTAGGCTATAAATGTGGTAGGAGTTGTGAGAAGGTGGAGATCAGTCATTGAAACCTGGAGCAGTAAAAAAAAATCTGTTGAATAGTGAAGTATTTTCTAACTTTGTTTTATTTTCCCTGTAGGAGGGGGAAGTTGAGTTGGATCTTGGTAAAGTTTTCAGTGATGGCAAACTGTATCTGTGATTTAATAGTTCATTCCTCCGGTCTCTAACAAGGCTATGTTATATTGTCTCAGGAAAATATCTGATAACATGTTCCATTTTTAGATAACTCAAGAAATGGAAATTCTACAAACTTGCTTATAAGTACATCTGGAAATTTAATAAATATAATTATCAGAATGTTTTTTTTTCTTGTGATTAAGTTGGAACCACTGTGTTGTAATTCAGGTATATTTTATTTTGATTTGGAGTTGGAGATTCCCAACATGTAAAGGGATCCAAAACACCATTCTCCTTATAGTGAGGAGGCTGGATGTCAGATAATTGCTCTTAGAAACATGTAGCTGTCTCTGTTAAGAATTAACATCTTGCAAAGAAGGCTTACCTTAGCAGATATTTAGGTAAACCCTATTTGTACAGAAGTTAATCAGAATGTAGCAGTGGGTTAAGGAAAGTCAATGGCAGTGACTTTACAGTGTATTTCTTGAGAATTCTCATGTACTACATTGGAGGTGTTGATAATAGGAAAGAAGGTAATGATTGATTGGATTTCATTTTATGTAGTTTTTAAAAAGGTCACTAATTATATTTTAACAGTTTGTTATCCTGATCGAAATGGCTTGAACCAACTTGGGACCTTGGGTTGTTTGTTCCTTTCCTGAAATTTTTTGCTGCATATTGATTTCAGTGGATGCAATGAAAACAGATTGAGACCATTATGGTCTCAGGGCATGCTTGTTAAATGCATATCAATCTAACTTGTGCTCATGCAGACAAGAGCCTCAAGGAGAGAATTTTTAATAGTGTTATATCCAAGTAGTAGGGACATTACTTACAATTACAGAAGTCAAGGATTTCTGCACTTTCTTTCAGTGTCTTCTCCCCTATTAAATGTAAACATGAGGCAACTCTTAGCAGAACTGTTCTAAATATTTTGCCCATTTTTAAGTTATTTGAAATGGGATTTTCCTTTCTTTTATTGCGTCTTGCATTTTGTTAATATTATGTAGAAATGCTGTTGATTTTTGAGGAATTATTTTGTAGCCTGTAACCTTGCTTAAGCAATCACTTGTTTCAATTTGTATCTTTGTTGATTATCTAAAAATTTTTAAAGTAAATTATGATGTTATAAGTAGAGATGGTTTATTTTTTCTTAAACTATATTTACTCCTTTAATTTCTTTCTCTTGTCTTATTGTTATTGCTAGTATTTCCAGAATGATATTGAACAATAGTGGAAATAGTAGACTTTCTTGCTTTACTTCTATATTTATTGGGAGCAGAAATACTACTATCTACTTAAGAATATGCCATTTTCCTGTAATGGGAAAGCAATAAAACCCAAATTTCCATTTTTGTTATGTATTCTAATATCTTTATGGATATATACACTAGAAAAGTATTTTGCTGTGGTATCAAGAATAATGTTTAAGCTTTCATAAGATCATAGTATCATAGCATAAATAAGAATCTCACAAGATGACCTTGTTAGAGTAATCTGGTCTGAATTCCCTCATCCTGCAAATAAGGAAACAGAAATATTTTAGATTTTCTGTGAAATGTTGTTATGTGTGACTCTTCATGACCCCATCTATTTTTGTTTTGGTTTTTTTTTGGTTGGAAAAGATACTGGAGTGGTTTTCCATTTGCTTCCTCAGCTCATTTAACAGATGAGGAAACTGAGGCAAACAGGGCTAAGTGACTTGACAAGGGTCACACAACTAGTATCCAAGGCTGGATATGAATTCATGTCTTCCTGATTCCAAGCTAGGTACTCTATACACTATGCCATCTAACTGGCCCTTTCTGTGAGATACATCTCTCTACACTTGGAGTAAATGATTAGACCAAAGATAAAAACCTCAATAATTAATTCATCTATCCAGAAAATATTTATTGAATATCTCCTCTATGTATAGCAACTATTTATTGAAAATCACCTGTATGCATAGCATTGTACTAGATATGAGGAAGACAGAGAAGTGTCAGTATAGTTTCTGTCATTAAGGAGCTTAAAATCTAGTCTGGGACATAGAATTCAGGACTTTTTGTGCTCTTCTCATTGTGGGATTTTCCTTCATCAGGGAGGATCATAGCTCATCCATACCCTGTCATCTTGTGAGAGTCTTATTTATGTCTTTTCATATATAGAGGATCCCCTTCCCAAATAAGATTTGCTTATTAGAAATTCAGTAACATTAGAATTAATGTAGCTAAAGACAATGATAATACAAAAAAGTAAAGCTAGCAAAACTTGACTGACTAAAGGGAAGGACATTCTGAATTAGTGACAAGTTTGAACTACAGAAGTTTTAAAAATAGTAATGCCCTTTAATTTCTTTCAAGTATATATGGTAACCTGAATATATGACTAGTAATTACCAAACAGATCCTGCCAGACCTACTTAAGTAATAAACATGATTTATATTTTGTATGTCAATTTTTTATTATGTTACCTGAACTGGGCATGCCCAGATCAGCTTAGGTTATACATAAAAATGAATAAAGTTCTTTAAAACATTTTTTAATAGACAGACTATTCTCCCTTCCCCATCTTGTTATACTATAAATTAATAACTAATAACTAAACTGATTATAATAAACTAATAAAATAAACTAATAACTAATAAACTAAACTAAAAACTAATAACTAAATAAATTAGTTTAGCAATACTTTCCTATGGATACAAGAGAAATCTCATGCTGTATTGTCTTTTGATCATAATTCTGAATTAATAATGTAGTTAAAAGGTTGGGAAGTTACAGGCATCTGATACTATTTTTCAAAAAAGGAGCTACTACAGTATTTATGTTAAGCATTTTGCTCATCATTATTATGTCTGCAGAAATAGAATAAGAAGACTACGGAGAAGAAATTTATTTAGTTCAAGTACTAACCTGGAGAAAAACTCTTGCCTGGATTTCTTCAACTCTTTGCAAATATAGGGCAACATTTTTTTGCAGAAAAAAATTAGAGGTAGGTATCTTTAAAAGCAACTTACACTAGGACTTCAGGAAAAGAACTATTAGAAACATCAAAACCACTTTAGAAATGAATGCTTTGTAAATAATACCTCTAAAAAGCAAGGCTAACCTACTCCTCTTCCTAGCACATATCTAGATGTGAGAACAACTCCCAGAAATATGGATTTTTAAATTTATTGACTGTGTCATTCTGCAGATAGCAAAACCTCTCTCCTAGGTAGATAGTCATAGAAGTCCATTTTTAACTACAGTTAGTTCAATATAAATGCCTTGTTCTGACCACATCTGGGGTATTATGCTGAGTTTCAGGTGCCACATTTTATGAAGGATATTGATAAGTTTCATTGAATATCTGGAGGAGGGCAGCTACTGTGGTGAAGGGCTTTGAGATTTTGTCATGGAAGGATTGCTTGAAAGATTAGGATATGTTTAGCCTGGAGAAAAGAAAACTGAGAAGGAATTATATAGGCCTTCATATATTTGAGGCATTTTCAGTGTGGGAGGGCTTAGACATGATTTGCCCCCTTGCCTGTTCAATGTTATGAAAAACTTCTTACCCGAAGTGGAATGGGCTTGCTTTGGAGGTAATAGGCTTCCCCTTACTAAAGGTCCTTTTGCCACTGGATGACCACTTGTTAGATATGGACAAAAGAGGATTCTTGTTTAAGGATGGGTTGAAGTTGAATGGTCTCAGACTTCTATAGCACATGTTCTGGAGCTACCCTCCCAAATTCAACTAACAGGAGTAGGCTGGGTCCCCAAGGGGTGGCTGCTACTTCTCCCCTCATATTTCTAGGGGACCTTAAGAAGCTGGAGAGATGTCCTTCTAATGCTGTAGCACAAGCCCTCACCAGTGTGCTTTCCTCCATAATTATCAGACTAACTGGGCTTAGCAAGATTTAATTGTCTTTTACTAAGGTCAAATAATAAGGAGAATTTGTACAGAACATCCCCTCTCTGAGAAAAAAAAATCTGTGACACACTCTCCCATCAGTACATGTGGAGTCCAGGGGAAAGTGGGTACAAGCTTAGAGAATGTGTGACAAAAAGGTAATTTGCAACTCCCACTTTCTAGTAATCCTTTTCTCCCCTCACAAAGTTCCATTTAGACTTAGTATTGTTTTCTGCTGGACTCCTGTCTTTCCTCAGTATGTCTAGTTTGTCTTTGGTTCTTGTTGCAGATAGGGGCATCAGTTGTTGCTGGTCTGGAGATGCTGCTAAAGATATTGATGAAAAGTGCAAATTTCCCAACTTTCTAAATTCAACAAGGTCCTCCTCTGGTCAAGGTTGCCCCGCCCCACCCCCGCCAAATAATTTCCCCTTAGGGACTTGGCTAGACTGTTCTTCTAGGTCATCAGATGCTGGAATCCTAAGTTCCAAAATGGTGTGCGCTTTTATAGAAGAAGAAGTAAGGTCATGACTGAATCAAGTACCAAGACAGCTTCTATGCAACTTCATTTTATCCAGTAAGGACTTCTCAAACCTAGTCTAATACCCTTGTTGGATTGATTCAGTAGTTAGTCTCACTTGATTAAGGTAGTTACTATCAATGGAGGTGAATTATTGGTTGTTTTAATTGACCCTCATTTTTATACTTATTATATTTGTTGTTAATGGAATTTTGTGAGCATTCATTTTATTTAATTGATTACATACCATAAACAGCTGTCATAAGATTGGAGATTCATAGCTAGAAGAGACCTTAGAGGTCATCAAGTCCAACCTCTTATTTTACAGATAAGGAAACTGAGATCCATAGAAGGTAAGTCTCCATATTGGTAGCAAGTAGGAAAGCCAAGATTTGAACCCTGGTCTTCATTCTGCAGATCAGTTTCTGGGAATGTTTACCCTGGAGATGAGAAAACTGGTTGATATAGGGGAGGTGAAATGTAAGGGAAGACATAATAATTGTCTTTAAGTATTTGAAAGACTGGGACAACTAGGTGGTGCGGTGAATAGAGTGCTGGATCTGGAGTCAAGGAGACCCATCTTCCTGAATTCAAATCTGGCCTCAGATATTTACTAACTGTATGATCGTGAGCAAATCACTTATCCCTGTTTGTCTCAGTTTCCTCATCTTTAAAATGAGCTGGAGAAAGAAATGGGAAACCATGTCAGCAACTTTGCCAAGAAAATCCCAAGAAGGGTCATGAAGATTTAGACATGACTGAACAACAACAAATTTGAAGGACCATGGAATCATATCGAATTGATTAATACTGATTGGAATAGCGTAGGGGTCCAAATGAATTAACTTTCTCAATCATATGGAAGAGAATTAAGGCTTTTTCTGCTTGACACCAGAGGGAAAAACCTGGAAAAAATTCCTAACATTTAGAGGGAAACATTCTCAAGGTGGTAGGTTACCCAATAATAGATAAGTCTTCATGAAGAGGCTGGATGACCACTTGTCAGACACATTGTAGTGGGAATTCCTTTTGTTAATGGATTGGACTAGATGGCTAATGAGATCTCTTTTGAACTCTGAAATTCTATGATTTTTGTAAAATACATTACTATATCCACTTTAATATGATGCCTTTCTCTTTTGAGAGTATAACTGATTTCTGCCCTTGAAAATGGATGTCATACTGAAGCAGGGAGTCAAAGGAGGATGTTACTAGGGTAAATCTGAGTGGCCCGCTATAATGGACTACACTATGAGGAATTTTTACTTTCCAAGAAGAGTTATTAAAAAGTTAGAGAATTGATGGGAAAGCATACATGAGATTTGCATGAGATCAGACCTGGGAAGGAGATGAGATCTGCATTGATGCTCAGGCAGAATTGCAAACCTAACAAAGTAACAAAGTCAAAAAGGTTTTATGTTTTTCAGTGTCCTCTTTTATAATAAAAATTTTTTAAATTTTTACTTCCTGAGAAAGTTTGTTTTTGAGGATGTATTTTTAAATCAATATGACCAAAGCCATAAGATTTTTTTAAAGTTTAAGCTTAAGAGAGATTAAGTTTAAGTCATTTAAATTTGATTATAGCATGTGGATGTTGGGCAAGTATCTTGGTACTTCAACTTTTACAACTTCAAACACATTCAATAAGTCCTGCTACCTGTTTTTAAACCAGGAAACTACTGTGAAGTCACAGGTGTTTAAAAATGGGAATGGGAGACCTTGAAATATAGGGAACTTCATGTCATTGGAAGCATTTAACAAAAGACAAGATGACTATGGACATGGGATATTTTAGAAAAAAATTATGCATTGGCAGGGATGATGAATTACATGAAGACTTTAAGACTAATGGCCATTCCAATTTTAATGATTATTTTGCTATGAGAGGTGCATGATTTAAAGAAGAGTGGATTTGGCGGCCATCTTGGCAGCAGGTCTCTAGCTGAGGGTCCTCCCGCACCGCAGGCAAGAAGATGGTGGCCGTAAAGATGACAAAAATGTCTCTGGAGTCCATCAACTCGAGGCTCCAGTTGGTCATGAAAAGTGGCAAATATGTGTTGGTCTACAAACAGACCCTGAAAACGATCTGACAAGGCAAAGCCAAAGTGGTCATCTTAGCTAACAACTGCCCAGCCTTGAGGAAATCAGAGATTGAATATTATGCTATGTTGGCCAAAACTGGCCTACATCACTACAGTGGCAATAACGCTGAATTGGGTACAGCATGTGGGAAGTACTACAGAATATGTACACTGGCTATCATTGATCCAGGTGATTCTGATATCATTAGAAGCATGCCAGAATAGACAAGTGAGAAGTAAACAGTACAAAAGTATATACTTTAATAAATGGGCCAAAACTTGTTTGTTTGTTTTTCTTAAAAAGAAGAGTGGATTTGGTGATGCACATTTGAAATAGAAATCTACCATTTCGTAACTGTGTGTTCATGGGCAAATCATTTAATCTTTCTGAATCTGTTTTTAACCTGTAAAATGAGAATATGAACATTTGCACTATCTGCTTCACAGTGTTTCAAAAATCAAAATAAGGTAAAGTATGTAAAGTACCATATCAACTATAAGGAGCTATACAAATGTTAGGTATTAATATCTTATAAAAGCAGAAATTTGCCCTTAAAATTGTATGAGATCCTTTGAAAATATGTAAGCATATGTGTGTATGTTTTTGTGTGTATACATGTATATGTGTATGTGTGCATATATATATGAAGAATCTATTATGCATTATAAATTATGCATTATGAATTATATTTTAGTGGGAAAATATACATATGTTCATAAAATGATTGGTTTAGGGTATCTAGCCTAATTCACTTATTTTAAACAAACTCTTGGCTAGTGTATTTGCATAGCCGGTTTTAAATCATAATTTTTCTTTTTGTTCTTAAAATAGTAGTAGATCTTAACTCTCTTCTTTTGACTCCAGAATTTTTTTAAAAAAGAGGTTTCTTCTTATGGAGAGAAGGCTTTTCATCAACATCTCTCTCCAAACCTCCAGATTTATGCCTCGTTCATGAATAAATAACTTTCCTCAGGAGACAGTCTTAGAAAGCTTTCCAGCTCAGGGATTATTGCAGCACACCTTAGGAAAACACCCAGGGATCTGTACTGACAGACTTACTTTTGGACTTACCTCAGAAAGCAGGTAAGATGACGGGCGGTGCAGCACCCCTGCATAATGTCATTGCCTAGAAACACCCAAGATGGGCAAGTCAAAGGGCTTCATTAACTAGATTTACATAAGACTCTGACTCCAGACTCCTGAGATGGCTAATTGATTTTCAGGCCTCCTCTTTTTGGAAAGACAAAATTAAATTTCTGTGTCAAACCTTACACAGAACTGTTTTGCATCTGCCAAATGCAGCTATTATTATTTTGTTTTATAGCTGTCTCTTGATGTCTCATATCCCACCTAGACTATCAGTTACAAGACCCTTGGATTGTCTAAACTTTTTCATGTCTGATACAAATTTTTGTACGCAGTAGAAACTTAATAAATGTCTACTAAATTGAATCTGCCCTGAATATAATAAGATCTCAGAAGGCAGGGGCACTTTTTAAAAAATCGTATTGCCAAGCACCCTGAAAATACTGGATAAAATACGTTTTGAATGGAATTGAATTGAATATGGAGAGAGAAAGGAAAAATATCTATAAAGATAATTTCTGCTACTCTGTCCCACTACCTTCTTTGTGCTATAGTTCAGGACGTTAACTTCCATACAGAGGCATCTTGAATCTTTGAAAAGACCATACATAGTGAGGTCTTGGGGTCAGTAATCTAATACTATTAACATCCTCATTTTATGGAGTATTTTACAGTTATAAAGCACTTTATATACCTTATTTGATTATATGGAACCTAGTGAAATAGAGAGTATGAGTATTAACTAACCTTTACAGAAAAGGATTAAAGAGCCAAGAATTAAAGTTTGAAGTAGTTTGCGCAAGGCCACATAATTAATTATTGGATGTGGCTGGACTCATATCTGAGTCTCTAAGTATAATGCCTTCCCTATGATGTCAATAAGTCTAATAGTATGGTCTTAGGGAGATCACCCCCTAGACTAGTAATGCCTCAGATTTTTTTCATTGAGGTAGCTACCTGACCTAGTGGATAGAGTGCTTGGCCTGGAATCAGGAAGATCTGAGTTCAAATCCAACCTCACACACTTACTAGCTGTATCACCCTGGTCAAGTTAGTTAACTTTTCTTGCTTCTGTTTCCTCAACTGTAAATGGGGATAATAATAGCACCTACCTCTCAGGGTTGTCGTGAGGATTAAATGAGAATATACTTGTAAAGGACCTGGCCTAGAGAAGGTGCTTAATAAAAGCTTATTCCTTTCTCCCTTTTGTTATCTACAAGATTTTTTAATACCAATACATTACTGCCTCATCACTTCTCTCAAACCTATATTGTAATTTATTTGAGGGCAGAGATTGTGTCTGGTCATTTCTTTTTCTTCTTTTCAGTATTTAGCACAGTGCTGAGTACATAGAAGGCAATGTATTTTGGTTGATTTTTAGAATTCCATCACATTTAGATAATAAAACCTTTTTTTTATTATTGTTTTCAAATGAGAATTTCCATATAGATAGGTAAGTAGGTGGATAGACAGATTTTTAGGTAAATAGAGGGATGAATAGATGGAGAGGTAGATAATCAAGTACCATGGAAATTCTTATTTAAAAATAGATACATTACATAAAGATCTAGCAGGAAAGAATTAGTTATCTCATTTAGTTTTTTCCCATAACTGAAGGACTGGAGACCAATAAGGAAAACTCACAGTAAATTCAAGGAATGACTTTTCCTCTGGGTGCTATTCCAAGTTGATTTCATTTCACAGCTTCAAATGCACCTGCCAAAAATTTGGTCTCCAGATGTTACACCATTTGATAGGAGATGGGAGATATTCTGGGTAAACCAAAGTATGAACCCATATAATGATTTAACAGATCTTGCCTTACCTGTGGAAGATCCATATTTGTGCACTGAGATTTATTCTATTTTAGATGTCTTCCAGTAGTTCTTCCTGAATGACTCACTTGTAGCAGTCATATTATTTGATTCCCTTGTAAAGTTCAATTAGCAATGCTTTCAATTGATAGAAATAGCTGTGGGTTTTGGCACTAGAGAGAGCTTTACATTACTGTTTTTCCATGAGCCCTTCAGTCACTGCCAAATGCAAATTAAGAATCAAGGAGGAAAACAATAATCTCCTCAGATGAGCTATTATTGAAGGCAACTTAGCAGTTCAACATGAGCTGAACAAAGCATGTCATGGAACAGCAACTGCTGAGGAAGTCTCATTTTCTTCCCCTCCAACAACTTTTCTCGTTAAAACAAATACAAATGATTACAATATTTATTATGGTGGACTTATGTAAAGTTTTTGATTTTCAGCTTAATAAAGTTCCTTAATTTATCCACAGGATTGAAGCAAGAAGACTCAGATGATAAGGAAAATTGGAAGTGTGAGAATGATCGTAAATCTTAGAGTGATTCCCACCCATGGTTTTATGATATTGAAAAGGAGTCTCAAGGTCACCACTGACTCGGTCAAAATTATTCATATCAATTCTTTTTTTTTCTAGACTTAACATCCTTTTTGTCTAGATACGGGATTTCTTGCCTCTTTAATTAGAAGGTATCATACTATTTTCAGCAAAAGAAATTTCTGGGACTGGAAAGAAAAGTGCTTTTCTGCCTAGACCTAGGTTTCTTGTTATGCAAAAGCCAAAAGACCCTTATGGAATTATCCCTTTGTATACTATGGGACAGTGTGTCATGGGACAAATAGGATGTTTAGGGAAGAAGGTTATGTCATTCATAGGCTCACAGTTCTTATGTAGACCCTGAGAAGAACCTGACTGTGCAGAAACATGATGGCCATATAGGCCATCACACAGCTTATGTCTTCCCCGTCTTAGCAGGAAGAAACAACTGAGGAAAAACATACAAAAGTTACCAGAATCGATAAAGTCCAGAATATGTATAACCTTAAAAATCTCAGAGTTCTATTGAAATGATTCTGTTTTACCCCAGGTATCCCCAATACCCCTTTTCCTTTTCAAATAAGCAATATAATGAATTCCCATCTTCTGTAGTAATGTGAGTAGGAAGGAAGAATGAGAATCTTGATTTTTGTCTCCAATCTATGTTTATAAGATTTAAACAACTTGGAAAGCCCACAAAGATGCATTATTAATTTTACAGATTTTGAGGATTTTTTTTTGTTCTCTTCATCCAGGCACTATAGGAATCCACCATTGCTAGGCTAACCTGTATTCTTGTGACAAGGCAGGGAAAAGCAGTCCTGAGAGGATTTACGGACTCTCAAAGCACCCTTTTCGTGGAGCAAATTGAGGCCAGATACAGAACACTTTGGGATTTTGACCTAAATCTTAACCCATTTATTTGCTTAATATAAATCTAAATCTTCCTCCTCTGTAGCCTCTGATCTTTAAAATGTTGTTTGCAAAACCTACTGTGCAGTATTTGTTGTATTTTAAATTAAAGATGGTGAAAATGAATGAATGATGGTAACGAAATCAGTCCAATGACTAAGTTTATTGGACAGATTCTAAACTTAATTACTGATGCAGACTATTTTTTTCAATAGACATGATTTTTCAAGAGGCATACCTCTTCAGGGTAAGTTTTAAGCAATTTTTCACCTTTACTATGTTTCCCTTCTATTTCTGTGTTTTAACTGAAAAACTGAGCCCCCTCTGTAACATACCACTTCCTTAGAGACCTTCTGCAGCATACAGTACTCCTACTCTTTTCCTCTTACTCCCAAAATGAAGAAGAAAGGTTGATATTTCCTTCCTCCTTTCTGTGTCTTCCAGACTAGTTTTCCCTACTGTTACTCAGCAGTCTGTTATTCTTTGTACTCTGTGCCAGCTGTCCCTTCCACTCTCTTCTTGTCCTTATTTCTGTCTTTTTCTGACCTCTAAAACACGCTTCTACCTTCTTCAGTATATTCAAAACTTGTATCACAGTTTTTTATCCTATCATCTGCTATCACCCTTGGTACCTTCAGCATCCATATTGATGATCCAATACTATGGTTTCACATTTCCTCACCCTCTTTAACTCCAATGACCTTCATTTTTAAGTTCATATCTAGGTGCTGAGGAACAGATTTTCAACCATGTACCTCATAAACCTTACTATAGATTGTATTCATAATATATAAAACCCTGATGGTAAATATACCCCCCAAAAGCTATAAGGATACATGTACTAATCAGCTTTGGCTACTCAATTTCTAAGCTGACTAATGTGATCTTTGAAGGGAAAAACAAAAATACAAGCAAACATATATAAATAAGTTTCAGTAAAACCAGCCCTGTCTAGAACTATCAGCTTGGTCTAAAGGGCAACAGTGGTAGGAATAGCATTATGTTATCTTCAGGAGGGCAATGCAAACCAGACCCTTTTTAAACTATGTTAACTGAAGATGGCTAGGTGGCCCGGTGGCTAGAATAATGGCCCTAGAGTCAGAAAAGACCTGAATTTAAATCCAGCTTCAGATTCTAACTAGTTGTGTGACTGGCAAGTCACTTGATCCTGTTTGCCTCAGTTTCCTCATGTATAAAATGAGCTAGAGGAAGAATAGGAAACCACTCCTGTACCTTTGCCAAGAAAACCCCAAATGGGGTCAGATAGAGTTGGACATGACTGAAACAACTCAACAATAAAATTTAAAGTGTCTTTTGAATAAATATATGAATCATAAATTAGCTAGATAAAAATGCACACCAGAGTTCCTTTGGGGTAAAGAGCTGCAATCATAGATGCATCGGTAATAGTAATAATAGTATTTGTGTAGTGCTTTAAGATTTACAAAGCACTTTACAAACATTATCTCCTTCAAATCCCACCTCTGATATTTACTACCTGGGTGACCTTGGGCATTTAACATTCTTTAGCTTCAATTTTTCCATCTGTAAAATACGGGTATTAAACTAAATGACTTCTTAGGTTCCTTTTGGATCTAGCTTCATGATTCTTGTTCTTTTCATATCTTGGGCATATCAATCCCCTTAGCTTTCCTTCTTCAGCTCTGAAGCAAATGTGTAAGAAAGAAGATGTATCCCAGAGATATAAAAGTCAAAAGGAAATGGGAAAAATGAAATGAGGTACTACCAATACTTATTTATTCTCATTTAAGACTCTGATAAAATACCTATCAGGAATACAAACTTAAAATTATTGAAAACATGTTTTACCTTATCTTATTTTTATATTTGTTTCCTTTACAAAATGACATTAACAGAAAAGAGCCATTTTGAAGGTACTCTGAGTCCCTGAACTACTGAAAGTTGGTCATTTCTACTTAGAAAGTATTTGCTAATGTTTCAGATTGTGTGGTTACCCAGGTGCCTTATTTATTTCTGATACCCTTTGATTGGTCTTTGCAGGGATATATTATAAACTACGATATTTCCTGAGCTGTGATCTTCCTATTGGTGATTTTCTCTACCATTTTCTCTTGACAATAATCCCGACCAACCTCCCCCCCGCACTCCCCCTCCCTGGCCACACACACTTTGAGTGGGGCAAAACAGAGATGGAGAGTAGATTCTTGCATTTTCACAAAAGGAAATCCTGAGCATCTCTTCCCAGTTTTATGTAGGAGTCAGAATGGGGAGGGGAAATGTCTCCCTTATGCAAAAGAAGACAGACTGCAAGTTTGGATAGTCTATGTGTAGTAATATTTGGTATATTGCCTCCAAATAGGGTTAGACTACCATCACAAAGCATGTTGGATACCTTTCCATGTTTCCTTCCCTAGAGGAAACTTAAGAAAGTGGTAAGCCCTTTCTCCATGCTCAGGGAAAACATAAAAGTTTTGTGTTCTACCTCTAGCCAACAGAGAAAAAATAATTCAGATTTGCCTATAAAGTAGTTAAGTCTTTTACAATGGTGTTAGGGCAGGAGAAGATAGAATACTCCTTGGAGCAGTATCTGGGTTGTGCTTGCTGACTCCATTGTATTCTATGACAAGACTGGGGAGAATTACATACAACTAAAACAAATGTGGTCAGCATAGCCCTTTTCTAGAGTTGTCAGGTTGTAGTAGAACAATAGCTCTCAAAATTTTAGATCTTTTACTCTGTTAATAATCCCAAGAAACTTTTGTTTATGTAGGTTGTATATGTCACAACTACTACTTTAGATATTTAAAGGTATCAGTATTATTATGGAAATAGTTTTGACCGCATTGCAGACCCCCTGAAAGGGTCTTGCCAAGATCACACTTTGAGAACTACTGTACTAGAGAGTGTAGATAAGATGTTGGGGGGCAGCTAGGTGGCGCAGTGAATAGAGTACCGGCCTTGGAGTCAGGAGGACCTGAGTTCAAATTTGACCTCAGACAGTTGACCTTGGGCAAGTCACTTAACCCCAATTGCCCTGCCTTCTCCCTTCCAAAAAAAAGAGGAAAAAAAAAGGAAAAGATGTTGAAGATGGCTCTTTTCTATGACATTTCAGAGGGAACATCACAAACTCCTGGATACAAAAGCGATAATGTATATATCCTCAGCACCTAAAATTATGGGTATTTTTGTTCAGCATGATCTAATTTTTGATGAAGCAGCACATTAGTTGCCAAATTAACAAAAATAGCCTATCCAGTTTGGATCCAGAGGGACAGACTAAATTGTAATTTGTTGCTGTTGAGTCATTTTTCAGTCACGGCCAACTCTTCATGACCGCATTTGAGGTTTTCTTGGCGAAAATGCTGGAGTAGTTTGCCATTTCCCTCTCCAGCTCATTTTTACATATGAGGAAACTGAGACAAACAGGGTTAAGTTAATTGACCAAGTTCACACAGCTAATAAGTGTCTGACATAACAATTTCTGTTCCCACTTTCTGGAAATACATGAGACTTTGTAGAATAAATATGTGAAAATCATCAGCGATACTGTGGCCCAGGGCCGCCTGGAGGCCACAGGTTCCCCACCCCTGCTCTAGCCTATACCGTTCTAATTAGCCGCATGAATCTGGTGGGACTAAAAATGGCTGCCATTTGCCTGGGGCCAAGCCTGAGATCTGAGGGACCCCCTAAGGCTATAGTCATGTTTAGACCATCTTCCTGCCCCATAAGAAGCAGCAAATGCTGATTCTGTACCATCAGAAAGAAAGGAGAGTGGGAAAAGGAAAAGGGACAAGTGTCTCAATGTGATCATTCCATCTAAGACTGCTTTGCTGGATCGTCCTCCACATTACACTCCTGTTATTGGAGCAACATTTAATTCATGTAGGCTGGGCTAGTTTCCATTTAAGGTATTAGGAAAATGATCCTTTAGGGGAATGCCTTGAGTCCTTGGTATGGTTTCCTAGTTGACTGAAGTGTAAAAGACCCATCCTTTGAGGAGTTGGCTTTAGAAACATTGTACAAGTCAACATATCTAAGCTGAACACTTAATATATTATTTCATTTGATCCTCACAACAAGGTAGGTGTTACTGTTAACCCCATTTTTAGATGCGGAAACTGAGACAAAAAGAGGTTAAGGGACTTGCCCAGGATCATATATGTCTGGGAAAAGATCTGAACTCAGGTCTTTCTGACTCCAGGCTCAATAGGTGGGGGCGGGGGGGGGGATTTGCTGGCCAATTAAATTAGTGTTGTATCTTTATTGAATCATTTTATTGTTAAGTAACTTTTTTATTTTAGGTATGTTAAAGGTTCTGTGAGTATTTTGTTCTGTCAGATCTCAAATTTGAACCAGTGGATTGGCCTGAGTTGAGTCTGGCCTAGAGTACCCTCTAATTGTGGGTTTTCCCCAAGATTCCGTTTTGTTCTCTCTATTCCCCCTCCTAGTGACCTCATGTGCTTACATTGGTTTAATTATCATCTCCATGCCAGTGACTCAGAGATCTTTATCCAGCCTTGAGTGTTAGTTCTATATCATCAATTGCCTATTGGTCATTGCAAACTGGATGTCCTGTAGGCATCTCAAACTCAACGTGACCCCAAAAGGGCTTATTATGCTTCCACTCAAAGTCACCCTTCTTCTGAATTTCCCTAACTCTGTAAATGATATCACCATTTTTGTTACCAAAGTTCCCAAAATCAATGTATGTTCAGCTGCCCATTCTCCCCCCATCCCAATATATCCAGTTGCTTAATATTTTCATTTCTACCTATACAATATTTCTCAAATTTGTCCCCATGTAGTAACCTCTCAACCCTTCAGTCTGGTTTCCAGTCTCACTCAGCTGAAAGTGCCCTCTCCCAACTCACTAGTTATGTTTTCTTTTTTTAAACTGCCAAATCAGATGACCTTTTCACCAGTTTT
This sequence comes from Trichosurus vulpecula, assembly GCF_011100635.1. Taxonomy (NCBI): domain Eukaryota; kingdom Metazoa; phylum Chordata; class Mammalia; order Diprotodontia; family Phalangeridae; genus Trichosurus; species Trichosurus vulpecula. Next base: position 214,984,151 of record NC_050580.1, on the reverse strand, counting down.
CATCCTTCACTTCTCTGCAGAATATGACATCATTAACTATTTTCTTCTTCTGCAAACTCTCTCCTTCATGTTTGGATGTCTTCTTATGTTTTCCCCATTGGAAATTTTCCTCTATCAATTGTAGTAATTATTAGGGTTTGACTTGTTGGTTTATGAACTACCTTTAAAATAGAAAACGATAATTGAGCTGGCATTTTATTCTCACTAATTGCTTTAATACTTTTGCATTATAGAAGGGGCCTGAATTAAAGACTTAAGAACCACTTCTTATTTGCCCTCAGATTTTCTTTCTTTGCTCCTTCACCAAATTGGCTTTCAGAATGTCTAAAACTCTCCAGTTGTGAGTGTGGATCCTGAAACCACTAAATCAAAGGGCTTTCTATTTTATCTCCAACTTCCACTTTTAGCTTTCATAACAGCTAACATTCATATAGCACCTACTATGTGCCAGGCACTGTGCTAAGTACTTTACAAGTCTCGTCTCATTTGTTCCTCATAACAACCCTGGGAGGAAGGTGCTGTTATTATCCCCATTTTACAGTTGAAGAAACTGAGGCAGGCAGAAATTAAGTGAGTTGCTCAGAGACACACAGCTAGGGTAAATCTGAACTTAGGACATTTCTGACTCCTGACTGTATAGCAATGGATTGCTTTTTCTGTTACTGGAATACTTTCCCCTTTTTTATTAGACATTTTGAATGATTTTTTTTCTAGATTTAGAATGAATTGAATATTCAGAAGTAATGTCAGCTCTCACCTCAGGAGAAAAACACAACACAACATTAAAATTTATATAAATGAATAAATACTACATTTCAAGGGAGTGGCCTTGGAAGAATATTTTTTTTAAAAAAAATTCTTTCCCCTCCTTTCTGATGAAAGCTGTGATTTCATTGTCACAGGGAGCTCCTGAGAAGTTGACTCCATCTACCAGTGCAGACGTGGCAGTATTAGAATAGTTCTAGATCAGTGGCTCCCAGTGTTTTTTGTTCCTCATACTCCTCACAACAACAAAACAACAACAAAATGTGTTGTGAACCCTCAAGGTATTATACCACTCATAATAGTCTTTTACATATTTTGAATAAGCACTTATAACAAATACAATGATAACTTTTGTCCCCTAAAACTCCAAATTAAAATATACGTATATAGTCTATAATTGTAATTATAAAATATAAAATTTTGTTCTGCCTATAATTATTCAAACACTAAATATAAAATCATAAAACCTTAATTGTAAAATAATTAACAAATATTTTGTGTGGAACATTCTATAAGAATTAAAAGAATCTTGCAAGACCTCATATGTTTACTGTCTGCAAAATTTCGTATTAAATTTCTTAATTTTACATATTTTGTGAATATAATGATAAACAAGCTACAACTTGGAAGATGTTTAACATAACAATCACCTATAAATTTAATTTCAGTGTTGGACTTTGAAATTTTAATAAAAGTTTGCAACATTTGGCTCAATACCAAACATAGTCTTAAATCTGATTACACATCAAATTTATTTCTGTACTTTGATTTAAAATAAGAATAAAGTGAAAGTGCTTACTCACACAAATATGTGATGGAAAATAGTAGGAAAGTTTTACAAGCTCTCTTTCTGAGAGACAGAAATTCATTTATAGAAAATTTTAGCCATCTAACCCATCAATAAAAATGAATACATATTTATGATACAGAATATTTACTTTTTCCTGGCTAACAAGTGCTATATTAAATGATAAAAACACTTACAGTTCCATTGCACACATCACTTCATTTCTAACAGTATTTCTAGATAACCTTTGTAAGGAAAGAATCTCAGATGTGAATTTCTTCTCTTCTACTGCTGGCATACTGGCTACATTCTCATAGAAACTCAACTGAATGACTAACCAGTATTTCTAACCAATTTATTTGAAAATCCTCAAGATAAAAGAATAGTAATATAAATGGAGAATAAGTTTATACCAGAAAACAGCCTTAAAACTGTAATAGCAAGTAATATAAGGTTTATTCCTGCAGGATGTATGTGATGTCCATGATGGTTTCAAGATGACTTGTAATAAACATACCCAGAGATCATGGCGTACAAACTGGCCTGATATTTGCAGCCCAAGGTTTTGGGGATGCTGCACTCGAGACATTCCTGACTTTACTCCATTAGTTACTGTTCTTTGGGTCAGATTGTTCAACTAATTCTAAAGCATTCTAAGTCCACACATTTTCATCTCGTCCACAAATATATCATGAGTTTGCCAAATACTATTCTTAAATGTAGGTATGCTATATTTATGTTATTTCTCTGGTTAAAAAGGAAAATGAATCTAATTTGTTATGAATGAATTCATGTTTCTATTCAGTGACCATCACTTTTCTTAAATGTTCTGAAACATTTGTTTATTCATATGTCCTAGAATTCTGCCAAGAATCAAAGTCAAAATCTCTGATGTGTAATTTGAAGACTTCACCTTCCCCCCCACCCCTTTTTAAAGAAAATCAAGATAACATTAGCCTGCCTCTAGTCCAACAGCATCTCTCTTGTCCTTCAAAATTTTTATAAGAGCAACACCAGAGGCTCCACAGTCACAATGAATGAATATTGCTCATGATTCTGAATCTTGAACAACGTGAAGTAACATCACTTCATACCATTATTGCCGTAGAGATTGATTTTGACTAAAATATAGACTATGACTTCTATTTAAGTAGGGACCATCACAGAGTACAAATTCTAAATTTGAAAGAACAGGCATACTTATCCCACAATGTTTTGAGGATTGAATCATGCCAATGAATTTTGTTACCCTTCTACCCTGCAGGCAATATCATGCAATACCGTGTGTATTTCTATTTCTATTATGCTCTGCTAATTATGGCTACTCATTTATATTTTGCTTTATAGTTATAAAACATTTTACATACATAACCCCATTTTGGATCTCAACCCATCTGCAGTATAACCAGGGGAGGTATTTTATGTACATTTTTCAAATGATAAAACCAAGGTTCCGTAAAGATCAATAAATTGTTCAAGATCATATAGATAACATAAATCAGGGCTCAAACATGTCTTTTAACTCTTCTCTGGGACCTTTTCCATTGCATTAGGCTGTTGTTAACTTAAAAACCTAAACTTTGCCTCCAGATAAATGGGTAAGGAAGGTAAGTGAGGAAAGTTGATTTTCAAGGTCTCCAATTATGATTTTATTCAGAGAAAAATTTGGAGCATCAGTCTGTCTCCTTAAAATCATAGTAGCAGTCTATTAAAAGAATGTAAGGCTTTTGTATATTTGAGCAGATTTGGAACTTTTCAGAAACTTGTAATTTTCTTCTTCTCATAGGCTCCATTAGTATGCTGACCTGGGCAGTATTTTTTTTTTTGCAAGAGAAAACTCTAGTTGGTCCCCATAAGAGATTAAAGTTGTAGAGCAGGACACTCACTGCTGCTCAAGAAAAGGAGCAGGCTTTATCCTTCCATAGTAACTGGGTGAATTGAGATTCACATGTAAGTCCTCTGACTACAGTTGATAGGAAAACAATCAATGGTTCAGGACCACCCATTCCCATTAGACAGTATAAAACTTGAAAGAACCTTAAAAGAATCTTCAATAGACTACTTAAACTAGTGTCAGAAATATGCACAGGCACTATATATGTGTGTGTATGTTATATATATCACACTTAGATATACTATATAAATATATATGTATATATAATGTGGAGAAAATATAATGTAATATAAGATAAGATGAATTATCTTCATGAAGGCTTGGATTTCTTATCTGAAAAATAGGTATATAATGCCTCCTTTCCTTATATCACAAACTGGTTGTTTCTATATTGTGAACTATAAACATACTATATATGTTGTTCTTTTCCCAGACAAATTCCTAGAAAAATGTGCCACTCATGGTTGCCACTTCCTCTCTCGATTATTTCTCAACTCTGAAATCTGGTTTCCAACATCATCACTCAACTGAAACTGCTCTGTCCAAAGTTACTAATAGTCTCTGAATTATTTCATGGGACACCATTTTCTCAAGCCTAGTTGTTCTTGACATCTTGGCAACATGAGTAGTAGTTACTAATAATAGTAGGGAATAGTTGCTAGGTGAGGTCCAGCATTCCCTCTTTTCAATTTCATCATCTTCAAGCCCTTTGCCCATCTCATATCTCTTGTGGATGACCAGAGTATGGCCTGTGAGAGAATATTGTCCTGAAAGTGTTGTCATTCCTATTGTTCACAGAGGGGAAGGGAGTTTAAAAAACAATTTTACTTTTCTTGGTTTCATTCTTCCAGGCATTATTATTATGAAAATTAAATAGGAAATAGAAAACTTTGTACAAGTAGACAATCATGGTTGATAATTGCATCACAAAATCTAAGCCTGTTTCAAAGGTGTTCATATTTAGAGCCTTAAAATGTTTCTTTTTGACATAAACATCAATATGTAACTGTTATACTAACTTATGGAAAAACTTATTAATTATATTTCTGAACATTGATATAATAAATACTTATAATAATATACTTATAATAATAATACTTGTTATTTTTATTACTTATTAAATACTTATAGAGCTTAATAGATTTATTTAAAGTATGTCTGGTACAGCTAAAGAGCTACGGTGAATGTCTATAGCAGACATTCATATGAATTGTTAGCATATTTATTGGTTATACTTTGGTTTACATTTACATTTCACTTTCCTAATCAGGATTTTGTGTTCATCAGTGGCAAATGAACATTTTGTTCAACCTCGTTTCCTAGTGAGAAATGCAAGAATTAGGAAATTTGAATATACCTGGAAAAATGCAAACATACTTTCATTTACTGATGGCTATAATCAGAACAGTTTTTTTTGTTGTTATTGAATAACAATCAGCTTTGGAAACAGAAGTATAAAGGATAGTATAATTAATTAACTTGCTAATTAATTGATTAATTGATCTATAGCAAGTAGAACCTCTGGTTTACCAACAATTTAGAGAGAAAACAGGAAAGCTATGACTTTAATTTTATTACCTCGTGAACATATACTTAGCATCCATTTGCTTTCTTATTCATTAGATGTATAAAAAACATCTCTCATGTTTCAGTGACTGAATGAAGTGAAACTTATCATACAGTATTTATCTTTGTTACTTTTTAAATTTTTAATGTATCTTTTTGCCTGCAGTTTGAGAGCTATTTCATTGTCTTAGAACTTACGGTATACCATCTGATAAGAGTGGGTATAAATACTGTCATTCTGAAAATATTGATGATATTAGAAAATCAAGGATCTGTATCTAGATAATCCTAGAAAGACCTGTTTTTATGGTCTGTCTGGTCTGGAAAATTTGAACAAAAGTGGCTTTTTGAAGTGAAAGTATACTTAGTTGGGAAGGGAAGGCATTGTGGAAGAAGTGGCACCTGAGCTAAGCCTTGAAGAAAGAGAAGCATTTCAATCAACCAGTGTCCCAACAAACATTTATTAAGCACCTACTATGTGCTAGGTGCTGAGGATGCAAGGAACAAAAACGAAACTGATTTTTTCATTCTTTTAAGGTAGATGAGTAAGGGAGATGGTGAGGGAGTGTCTTTCAGGTATGAGGGAACAGATTGGAAGAATACAAAGAGATGGGAAAATATTGGATGAATTCAGGCAACAGGTAATAGTTTGAATGCAATGTAGAGTGTGTTAAGGGAAAAGACATAGGCAGCTCATCAAAGCATAACACATTACACTAATTCACACCAAGATATTAATGATTTAACACACTCGTTTCCTCTTGATAGAAGAGACTGAAAAACCTTAAGATAATTGGAAACATATTGGGCTGCTGAATTAATGAAGAAAGCAAAGCACTAAATATAAGCCTTATATATTTATCAGTTTTTCTCGACTGGCCCAAATAATTTAATGCAAGCCTTTTATGGTGAGAGGCAGAACATGAGAACTGTCTTCAGGTACATGAAGGGCTCTCATGTGGTAGATGGATTAGTCTTATGAGGCATAATGAAGACCAATGAGTAAAAATTACAGGATTCAGATTTTTGTTTAAAAAAGAATTTTAAAAATTGTTTTATTTTTTAATTAATAAGATTCCCCACCTTGGAGAAAAGAAAAACACCTTATAACAAATATACCTAGTAAAACAAAACAAATTCCCTTATTTTTCATGTCCAAAATTATATTCCGCCTCTTGCATCTATGATCTTTCAGTATGCGGGTTCCATGCTTCATCACTTGTCCTCTGAAATTGTGATTGGTCATTGCATGATCAGCATTCTTAAATTTTTCCAGGTTGTTGGTCTTTAAAATGTCATAGTGCAAGTTGTTCTCCTAGTTTTGCTCACTTCACCCCACATCAGTTTATAGAAATCTTCCCACTTTTTTGGGAAACCATCCATTTTATAATTTCTTACAGCACAATAATGTTCCATTACATTTATGTACTGTGGTTTGTTCAGCCATACCACACTTGATAGGCACTCCCTCCCTTCAAGTAAGAAAGAACTGCTTAACGATTAGAGCTACCCAGGAATGGATTTTGCTGCCTCAGTACATAATTGGTTCTCAATCATACCTGTTGGGGATGTTCTAGAGAAGTTTCCTGTATGAAATGTGGTAGGTTAGACTAGAGGAACTCTGATGGACCTTAATCTTCTCTTATGATTTTCTCCTACACAAAATGCCTATAACACTTGGTAAAATATAAACAAAATAAACAAATTATGGAATTGTTTTCACAGGCAAAGTGCAAGGGTAAGCAGGGGGTATAGGTAGGACAATTCATGCCCCATACTCTGCTATTAAAGCATTCCCCTGAATGGCGGGGGGCAGGGGGAGCTCTTGAAATACTGCTTGCTCTTTGCCACTTCCAGGTCCTCCCCCTACCACCATCACTTGATAACCCCTCTTCCTTTTCAAAGTCCTAGTAGCTATTGTCTACAGACCCACAGGATATTATCCTTCCTTCCTTAATGAGTTCAGTACCTGGCTCACAATCTTTCTCTCCTCCCCATCTCCTGCCTTCATATTAGGTGACTTCAACATACAAATAAATATAGATATTCCATCAAATATCCAAACTTCCCTGCCTTGACTTAGTCATTTCTCATGACTTACTCTTTCAGCTCTCCTCAGCCATGCACAAAGATGGTTATTGACTGTAAATATGTCTTTCACCACTCTATGTGCCCTCTGATGCCAAGCTATACTCTTCCTCTATAATGGTAACCTGCAATTGGTCACTTAACACCTTAGTTCTCTCCCAGGTCATCAGTCCGATGCTGGCCACACTCTCCTCCTTTCCACATCATGACCTCTTGGTGAACCAGTTCAGCCCTCCATTGTCCTCTCGAGTATCTTTCTCGCTTCTCACATGGCTGACTTTGGCCAGCATTTTAGGCTTCCTGCCAGGCCTTCACAGGTCTCAGAACATTCTTAAAGCACACAGAATCTCCACTGTACACAAGAATGGCTGGTATCCCCTTTGTTTGCCATTCTACCCTTCCATGAAATGGATACTATATTATTATAATATTTTTTATTTTATCATTATTGCTGTTGGCTCATTCTGTTATGTAGTGGTACTATAAACTGCAAGAATAAATTGATATCCTGCAACTCTTTTATTTAATGTTTTGTAAACTCTTGGACGGGTGAGTTAAAATGACTGCTTTTTGTAACCAGATGAGTATTGGGATATAATTGGCATCTATTGTAGACTTACTGTAAAAGAAAAAGGCTAATATGTATTATTATAGGATTTTACTGTATAGAGTTGTTTTCTAGGGGATGCAATTTATACCTATCCTCCATGCAATTTTGAATTGTGATAGTAATCTCCATTGTAATGTTACTTACTTTTGTTTCATTTAATTCTATCAAGTCTTTGTTAAACAAAAAAAAGCTTATTTGGGGAAGAAAAAAATGCATGGTACACACTGGGATAAACTCATGGCTCACAAAGAATAGCTACATAAAATCACAGAGACTATATAATTTGTTTCTTACATGGCCAAAAGAGTAATACACTGGAGCCAGCCCTAACCACTTGGGAGAGCTGATTGTTAAGTTTCCAGTGTGAGCATTTTCACTTCAGAAATTGGCAGTTGCTACAAATCAGCGCTTGATTTGTTGTCTTGTTTATTGTCTAAACTTAATGAAGTGTTAATAATGCAGAATAAATAAAATTAAGTAGAATAAAAGCATATTATACTTACATTTCTCCCCCTACAAAGTCTGATTATTAAATATTTACCAACACACCTCTCAATTGATTTATAAACGTTGTTTGAGCTCATCAGGAGTGAAGTAGAAGGCTCAGAATGAATTCATCACTAGACTGAAGTCCTGGTGGCTGGAAGTATCTACAACTACAACTACTACTATTACTAAATTGGCATTTTATAAAGTCTTTTAAGGTTCACAATGTGCTTTATATCCATTATCTTATTTAAGCTTCACAACACCCCTGAATATATACACAATATTATGTAGCAGCTCCTCTGGCTAAGATACACCTATTGGTGAAATTCTTCTTTGATATCTCCATAGACTGTGGTCTCTGGGAGGAGTCAGGATATTTGTATTAAGCTACCAACTGGCTGAATTAGTTGAATGATCTCTAAGATCTTTGTTCTGAAGCTCCATGAGTCTAAACTCTCTGACTCAGTTTCCTCACTTGTCAAACAAGGCCATCAGAATAAATGATCTCTAAGGTCCCTTTTAAAGCTAACGTCCTATGATTCTGAGGCTCTCTTTCTCATTTTCAGGAAAATATTTACATAGGTAAGCTTCTGAGAGTGGGTTCCATTTGTCTGTCAAGAGTAGATGAGTCTGACAGACCAACATTCTGAGGAGATTTGGTTGAATGGTGACATCTTGTGAGGCAGCTGTGTTTACTGCTTGTATAATATTTTATGCAGTGGTACTATAAATTGCAAGTTTCCTCCCCTTTAAAAGAAAAATATTTTCTTTTTGAAAAAATAAGTCCCCTCGAAGCAATAAAATGTAATTATTTTCTCAATGTTATTAGACAAACTGTCTAGTTAAATTGTAATTATGTATCAGTGTAGTCCCATAAAGGACTTGATAGAAAAACTATTCTGAACAAGTATTGATAGACACATTAAGCACATAGTATCGTATTAATCTATAGATAGGTAAAGTTGCATTATTTATTTTGAAAGCAAATTCTAAAATATGCCAACATACTTTTAATGTGCAGTTTTCTTTTGTTAGTCACACTTCAGTGAACAGGAAGCCTAAGTTAAAAGGATGAGGTCATTGGCCTCCTGTTCCATGGAGCCCCTCAATCATCTATCCCAGTATCTTTTTTGCTTGTGTTCTATGGGGTACCCTTCATGGAAATTTAACAGCTGCTTAGATTAGAAAGGAAATAACCTGGAATATTTCCAGAATATTTCCACTTACCTCCCAGGGTTGCTATGAGGATAAAATATTTCTAACGCCCTTTGTAAACCTTAAGTTGCTATATCAATTCTAGCTTATCTTAGTTGTCATCATTATTACTATTTATCATGCCAAAATATAGTGAGAATGCTAGAATATTTGATATTCACATGGAAAACTGAAATTTATTCTAAACATATCACCAACACAATGGCAAGAAAATTGAGACAAAGCATAGTATTTTCGTTGAAACAATTTAAACACTGTAGTTCTCCCTATCCTTGAACCCATTATGATCTCTTGAAGAGAATTAAGTAAATTTTTCAAGTGAAACTATTGTATCAATCACTTGATGTACATGAGTGGCATAAAATCATACAGTTCCACACGAAACATCTCTTTCATCTTGTGGAAACATTTGGACTGTGTACCAGAGAAGAATCCAGATTGAAGGCTTTAAACTCAAAATGAAAAGGTCAAATTGACCTTTGCCTAAATTTTCTCCAGGCAAGAGAAACTGAGCGTTAAGAATGGCTGTGTTTGTCAAAAGACTGCCTGGCATCCTGCAATCTAAGCTTAATGGAACAAATGCATTTAGGGCAATTAATGCCAATGTAATACCAGTTTTATAGCATACTTTTGGCATAGAAAAGTAGACAATAATGGATAAAGAAGGTGTACGCACACAAAAACCATGCAATGTTAATGAAACACAAGGCTCATTACCCAAAGGCTAACCTTTCATCACCCGAAAAGAAAAAGAGTGCTCAGGGCACATAGTAAACAGGGTAAACATTTACCAAAATACTTTGGGGACACACAGCCTCATTTTAGAAAGCAATATTAAAGTCTGGCAATAGGTGTCCATCCCTGGATTGGTTGAATGTAAGAAAATGTAGTTTTATTTCTTCATAGAGCCTATGAAATGCCTATGATCTAATAGTTGAAATAAGAATGTTCTCTATGGGGGTATTAAGATGAACTCAACCAACAACATATTTGCAAACACTGGACATAAGAGGCTAATTCATGCATATTTGGGTATGGAAGCAGAGAGGTTTATGAAAGCAATTCAGGATTGGGTCATTTCCACAAAAATTACAGAAAAGTTATTTTTAGCATCCCTGGCTTATTGACTAATACAGAATATGAAAGGGGGTGGTAAAAATTGAGCAACATATTAGAGCAAGTTGAAAAAGTTGAACATTAAGTAACTAGAAAGCAAGTGACTAAAATGATATACCAGAAGAAGCTCATTATCCTTTATAAATTAACATCACTACACTACAGATAACCCTCAAACATCTTTGAGAAACCATTCAATAAAATTGTGAGGAATATTATTTCATATAGAACAGTTGCCCACAACCATCCAAAAAACATAATAGATTTATCTATATTAAATACAGTATCCAAACTACATTAAAGAAAAGCTTCCAAAGTATTGACATCTGGTGGAAGAAATGAAAAACATGTTGGAATAGGATGAAGTGTTCATTTTGTCATTCTTTCTTCTATTGGACTTGTCCTGAAGACAATTTGAGTGAGTCTATAGAAGTGCTTCTATCCTAATATTCTTTTTCAAGCACAAAAAAGTCTTTTCCCCTCCTCGGTTAATAGTCCACAGAATATTAAACATGAAAAACAATAAAGCGGGATAGTGAATCCTCCCTGGACCTTGTCTATCTGAACCCTGTAAAAAGAGATATTCATTATTATACATAAAGATGTTAATATGAACGTATAATCTTAAGATATTAATGCTAGTTGTCATGCTATCTTGCAGTAGCGGTAAAATTTTGTGTGCAAAAGGTGATGCAAGAAACTTGCCCAAGATTAGACAGTCCTTAAATGGCAGAGCCAGGACTCAAACCTAGGTCTTCAAGTTCCATGCTATTCTGTGTTCCCTTTCCCAAAGGAGACATTTGTCTTTCCTTAAGGATTGTAGGTGGCTCTTGAATTTCTACCATTCAAGAATAATTTCTGTTCATTTAATAATCACTGCCCTTGTTAAAATACAAATAGCTTTGGAAAGAGTAGCACATCAAGCTGTTCATTACTTATTCCTTGTAAATTATTTTCTAAGAAATTGTGTCTGTTTTTCCAACTGATAACCTAGCTAAGATCAGAATTTAATAGTGATGATGGGCATAAAGGTCCGCAACCCCAAGGAAGGCAGACCTAAGACTAGTGCCAAAGTTGTCGGTTGGAGGAGGCCCAAAGGCAGATTGTAGAGAGAGAGAAAGGAAAGAGAGCACCAAAGAAACATTCCCAGTTATTTCATAAATCTGTGTAGGGCCAGCCTCTGTTCCCACAATTACTTTCAAGAACACTGGAGAGTTTTCAGTTCCTGCTTTCTAAAAAGAAATGCAATTGTTGTTTTTGTTAGCTTTTCCTGATGACACTGTCAATCAGAAGACAGAAGGCAGAATCTGGTTCAATGACTGATTCCCACCTCCTTCCCCTAACGAACAACCACAAACTACACTTACCTCAGCTGACAATTTATATGATGTATTACATAGTCGGCTGTTATTTACCATATTGTGTCCCCATTTCAGGGAAGCTTCATTCATAGCTGAAGTTTTGCTGTGAGTTATAGTCCCCTATTGTGTTCTTGAAAAGATAAGTGGCTGGGATTTAAAGATACTGACATGTAAAGCAGGAATATTTCCATATGTCTCACAAACACACGGTGATGATTAATAGCAGCAAAAGCATGGGATTTGGAGAAACAGACCGTGGATTAGAGTTCCAGCTCTGCCACTTTAAGAATTTTCTTCCAAGAAAGCTTGATTTCTCACCAGAGGGGGAGGATTACTTCCAGACCTCAGGTTCCTAATCCCCATGGAGAAAGACACAGGTGTTTGAGGAGCTCATTTGGGGCTAGAGTTTTCCTTTGAGAGGAGAAGCTAGTTTTTTGGCTTTGCCTTTTCTTTATTTTTCACTTTTGCTAGGTTTATTCTAATTTTATTTATTTTTCTTTTTTTCCAGTTGTTTGGGTTGCAACACAACAACTTGTAAAAGCATAGTAGAATGTCCTTCTTTGTTGAATATGCATTACTTTGGAATTGGGAATGATTGTATTCCTCAGACCCACAAGCTGTGGTAGACCTGGGCCTTCCCAAAACATTGTTAAGTTTGGAACTATATGAGAACTGTCTAAGGGCACCCTTTGAGATTCTTCAGAGTAAAAGACAGGGGAGTCACTTGAAAGGACAATGTTTGAGCCTCCCCAAGAACTCCAGAGAACTTTACAGAATTGAGGCTATGAACAATTATGCCAGTTGAACCCCATTTTATTTGCTAAGGACAGAAAATATTTAACCAGGGGAAGAATATACAAGAATATTTGTAAAGCTGCCCTCCCTGTTTCTAGCCAACCATATGTGGCTAGTGCTTTGCCTCAAATTCTCTTTGGGTTTTTTAGTCCTTCCTTTTTCTCTCCACATCCCAGGACAGTGGCAGAAGGGTGGGGTTCAGAGTGAGTTGTAAAGGAAAGAGAGCGTATGGCTCAATTCCTTCCTTCAGCTCTCCAGGATGCGTGGCACATAATTCTCCTGCTGAGAGTAGAAATAAGAGCTGCCCTTCCTCCTGACCCTGGCAGTCTGAAGGGGTTCAACTGGTGAATTTGAATTTGAGCTTCTGGCTGTTTCTTCTATTTTGTGCTCTTTCTCTCATCTTGAATATGTCCAGGCTTGGAGGTAGTCTTCTGAGTTCAGGAAGTTTGGAGGTCAAGAACTTGAAGGGTCCACTGAATAGAGCTAACTGGCATCAGGGGTCTTTCTGCATCAGAGAAGATAGGGAGAAATGGGGCAAAAGCTCAACTTTTAGCCTGGTTTGCCAGAAGACATTGACCTGGAGGGAATGATTTGAACAGTACAGAGCTGAGGTGAAATGTAAAAATGGGAAAGTATTAATAACAGTAAGGATGTTACTGTATCTTAGAGCCTAAGCTTCTTCACGGGTAAAATGGAGATCACAATAATTATACTACTGTGGTAGGAGCAATATCCTAACCTCTTGTCTATATAAGTTAAAAGCTAGTTTTTCTCTTAAACATTATTGATTTCACACATTTCTACTAGGTTATAATCACTTATATCAATGCTTGCAAAAAGCCTCCCCTAAACAAAACAATAAAGAAATGAGAGAAAAAAAATCTCAGAGTAAAAGCCTAGTCCTTACAGAGTTCCCAGAGGAAGTGGGACATTTCCCACAGGGATTAGGGACCTGAAGTTGACTGAAAGCTACCCCTTAACCTTTTAGGTGAGTAATTAAACCAATTTATTTTAGTCCTTGTGTAGCAACACAGGTCTCCTGGCAGGGCTGGAACCCTTGCCATCTCTTTCCCATCAAGGGGTTCCTTATACTCTGGGCTCGGTCAGGTACCAAGTGCTACAACTTAATAGTCTCAAATGAACCTGAGTTTTTCACCCTCTTCCTTTACCTCTGAATGGCCCTTGTACCCTGGATGATTCCACCTCTGTCTCCCAGGCTGGGTTTCCTATTTCAAATGGAAAGCATAGTCCCTTATAGTGCTCTCAAATCATGTGGATATTTTTCCCACAGAGATTAAGGATCTGAATTTACTAGAAGTCTCACCTACCCACTCCTCACCATTTTGGTGAAAAAAAAAACTAACCAGGGTGCAAATGATAACTTTTCCTTGATTCCCCCAGTGCATTATTGGACTAACCTGCCTGGAATTTAGACAAAATCTCTCTAGGTATTCCTTTCTACATAGGGCACACCAAGATTTCTCTAGAAGTCTTATACCAAAGCTTTGAGGTCCAGGAAAATTTTCCTCTGAATTCCTATACCAAAGGGCATCCTTAAAATTTTCTAACTTGATGCCAAACAGATTATCTTAAAGAAAAACAAACTCGGGAAAGATGTCAAAGAGGTACAGGACTCCCCATAAGGATTTAAGGAGTTAGAGTTGATTTCTTTAGGTTTCTAGGTCAACTGACAAATTTTATCCCATGACCTATAGTACATAAGAATCTGAGATAAATTTTATGTATGCATGTCCCATATAGGCAAGCAGTATAAAATGATTTAAATGCAAAAAAAGAAAGAAACAATCATTTAGGATCTTGGCACCAATGTTTTATGGATGAAAAATCCTTACTTGTTAAATTAGCTACAGTAGTGACATCAGGTACAATAAATAGGTATTCAAACAAGCAAAAGTTATTAAAAAGAAATAGGACTGGCATAAGGAAACACAATAGAAAACAGCCTATTCAAATACAATCTATAACATTGCTATTTTCTCTCTAGTCAGTCCTAAAAATTAGGGTGTCCAGTAACAGAAGTTGACTCTAACCCTTATGTAAGAAAGGCTATTCTTTTCTCCCTGTGGTTTCAACCAGTTACAGTTAACTGCATGTTACATCTTACTTATAGAATGTTTTCCTTTGTCTATTGCATTTTCATATTTACACATAACAGATCTTAGGTCTGTACCATTATTTTAAGACAATTTATCAAATCTTTCATTTTCTTGTCTTAAAATGAAGTATTATTCTTTTTATGCCTCCTCTATCTGGAGGATGTCTCATTTTGGTCTACTTTCGTAACTAGTCCTTAATGTACATATACATGATTTTCAAATGATCTACTATACAGATTGCCATAAATTTCCCTTTGCTCACTTTGTGCTTGGAAATGTCACTCAAACAGTTTGACCATACCCTAGGCCACTGGAGATGCTTACTTTTTTGGTGCCAGAGATCTAATTCCCCTCCTTCAGTAGAGTGCTAATGCTACTGTGCTACTATTATTCTCTGTACTCTGGTGTTACCAGAGTACACGGCTTTATCTAGCTTTATGTCTTCTTGCTCCACTCCATTTATTCTATGTTCCAGTTAAATGAAATAATTGGCTACTATTAAACCCATCTCTCTCCTCACCAATATCTACCCTGTAAACCTCTCATATGCCCTAACTTCTGGCTTTTGCTCTTTCAGTGCAACTAGAATAGCACTCCTTCATCTTCAGGTTTGGTAAAAATTTTATCAATATTTTAAGTCTCATTTCAAATGATAGCTTCTTAATGAAATTTATCCTGATCTCAACAGTTAGTATTCATTCTTCTCCCCAGGGAAATCAAGTAACACTTGAATCATAGCCTTCGTGGCTCATTATTTTGTATTATAATTATTTGTTTAAAATACTTTATTAAATTCTGATTCTCATGAGGGAAGAGATTCTATCTTGATTGGTCTATGTGTCTCCTCTCCACTCCACCTACTTACGTCAGAGTACCCAGCACAGTGCTCTACACATAGACTCAGATTTTAAATTTTTTTCTTTTATATTTATTTATTATAGTGAATTTGATAAGCACAGATGTTTTCCTATACAACAAAGAATAGAAGACTACATTGAAGCTGTGAATCTCCTTTACTGACAAAACAAACTTCTGCTTTGTAGAGCTGATCATAACCCTTCAGATCTAGAAAAACCTAACAAAAATGTAAAAGCAAGTACCTGAATGCAATTTTATAAAATTAAGATATATGGTCCTGGCAGTTACTGAATAGAAATAGAAAGGAATATACATATCTTCACTGTATATGGCACATTTATGGAAACTGACCATGTGCCAGGGCATATAACCTCATAAAATGGAAAAAAGTGGAAGCATTAAAGGCATTATTTATGAATAGAATTCCTCTATTCTCCCTCATGCCTTTCTATATATAACCTTTCATTTCCCCTGCCTGCTTCCTTGCTGATATTAATGTGTTTAAAAACCAAACTTTGTGTTGTATTTATGTAAGTATTCATTCCATGATTTGATTCAGATAAATATGAAGTCATGAAATGTCCACTTCTCTTCACCCTTCCTTCATGTTTGTACACTTTTCTTTTCATGTACCTCATTTATGCCAAATATTAAGTCCTTCCTTTTCCTCGCTCCCCTCCTTAGTAGATTCCTTTTTGTTTGCTCTCTTAAGAATTCTACAAAAAGTAAAAAGAAACAGTATAAAGCCACACCCAGAATTTCTCTTTGTTTTAATTTCCTCCAGCTCCCTGAGGATTCCTTCAGAATCCCCATTAAGAGCTGATTCTGTCCTCTGCTGTGGGATGTCAGTGGATGTTGGAGATAAAGCTGGTCGCAAGCCTTCTGCACAAAACCCTGACATCCTGGAGTTAAGTTGGTCCTGGCTCCTGCTGCAGCTCCCATTATTCTAAAGACTACATAGCCAGGCTCTGTACCTCTGTCTAGTGTCGTTTGCGAGATTCCAATAGGCTAGAGCCAAGATCTGCCTTTATGTCCCCAGTTACCGGATCTCGTCTTGGCTTTCAACTCTTCCCCTCATCCCCTTTCCATTTAGAGCACTGGCTTGCTTCAGGTTCATTTGTGGGAGCTCACACTGGCTTTCCTGTCATGACTGCTTTCCCCACCTTCACTGGTTTTCTTATTGACCTGAATTAGTCATAGCTTCCCTGGTGTGGCTCCCCTCCCCACCTATGTTAGTTTCTGCGTTAAGCTCATGCTAGCTTCCTTGGAGCTGTCTTTCTTCCCATTTCTACTAGTCTTTTTGGATTGGATGGGGAATCTTCTAATTCCCTCTCCCCCCACCCAGTTTTCTTTTTCATTGTTCTTTCTTGGGTCTTTTCAGGTGTTTTCTGGAGTTCATACAGGGGAGGTGGGCTTCTCTATGACCTTTCACATTGTGATCTTAGCATCGATTGTTATTGATATTGAAACACTAGCCTTTTACCCTTATATAACCAAAAGGTGTCATTGTGGACAGATGGCTGAAGGTTACTCTTCCCCTCCCCAACCATCCCTATGAGTGGGAAGAGCTGAATACTCACAAGATTTATGTCTGGCCTCTGGACTTGGTTTTAACCAAGATCCTCCCCTTTGGCAGTGGTCCTCTACTTCCCTTCCCCCCTCTTCCCTCTCCTCATTTCTCAGGTCTGGAGCAGAATAGAGCTTAGATCAAAGGTGCAAGTGGCTGCCACAATCAATCCATAGGGAAATCCTTTCTTTCCTCTTTTGGGGATGTTATAAGGTTATTAATAAAATGTATTAAAAAAATTGCGTGTCAGACCCTCAAGTGGCCACTTCTGCCAAACCAGAAAAGTGACTTTACAGCTAGTTAAGTTTTATACATATAGAGCAGCCAGAGCTGTCCCATTTGAGGTCTCTGACTATAATTAAAGACTTATATGTAGAACAATCGAGATCAATCTCATCTTTTATCTCTTGAAAAGTAGACTTAAAAATACTGAAAAAGCAAAAAAAAACAGCTTAAAAGAGAAACAGGAAACTTTGTATTTAAATCTTCATCATTCTGGATAGAAGCAGAGAAGGAAATAAAATCTCATCTGGGGAAAAAGTTCACTGACAAGCGAAGTTATCGTTCACTCTGGTTGTTACTCTCTTGTCTGCATCCATTGGATGAAGCTGCGGACATCATCCTCCTGGCCCCTGCCTATGCTCCTCTCTGTATCTCCTCCTGACCCCCATAGCAGACTTTCCTTCTGACCCCCACAGCAGACTCTCATTCAAATCTCCTGGGCAGGCATAATCTCACTTGTTATCTAAATTGCATGGTAGCTCCATACATCTTTTCCTTGACTAAGAAAGAAGATGGGCAAAAAACCCCTCCAAACCTCATACTTTTCAACAAGGATTTAGACAGAGGATTAATCTAAACCCATCCAAACATCTCATACTGAAAAGGTCCTGGCCATAGTCCTATGTTTAATATATGTCTGTTGTGTGAGCAATGTCAGAGTAGAATTATTTTATAGGTGCTCGCTTCGGCAGCACATATACTAAAATTGGAACGATACAGAGAAAATTAGCATGGCCCCTGCGCAAGGATGACACGCAAATTCGTGAAGCTTTCCATGTTTTTAAAAAGAAAAAAGAAAAAAAAGAATTATTTTATAGCAGAAAAAAGCCACCATTCATTAGCACTGTCAGGGTCTTTATTTCTTAAACTGTTCATTTATTTGAATTCTCTACAAAATATCGAAGCACCTTTCTCAGTTCCCAGGACAATGCAATATGTTTAATGAAGTAATTAACATTTGTTGAAGTTGAAATTGAAATTGAAATTTATAAACTAACAAGCAAAAATTTTCTGTGATCAAGATAGAGGTGGTCAAGGCTGATTGTACTAAGTACAGTTCTAGTATTCTAGATAATCTACATTATATGTTAAATAATGGCTTTTGTAGAGTGGCTTGGGAACCTGACCATTCTTTATAATGTTGGAACAATGAATGAATTTTATTTATTTATTTTTGGATGTTGGAGGGATGCAGTTTTTTAGTGCAGAAGAAAAAAAAAACTAAACAAATCGTAAATACAGGATATCCTCCCTGAACGGTTAAACAAAACAGCGTAAAATAAAGTTTGCAATGATTACTAGATGGCTTTTTATTCCTGCAGAGCCATAACTAGAGCAGTTCAACTGGAACTTTGCCCTAGAGTGATGAAAGCACAGGTGGTCCTTTGTATCACATAAACAACCGAGTTTAGCACCTAATTAGCAAGAATGATTAATTAAAATTTGAAGCTTTCAGATAGGACACTCCTTTCCTTTTTTATTCCCTACCCTATAGCAGTAACACAGGTGACTTTCTTCCCAGACTCTACCCATCTTCAGTTCCATTCTGTGTTCAAATGAAGCGTGTACAATGTATGCTGCTTTCTCCAGGCATAAAAATCTAGTAAATAGATTTACCTTTCTAATTTGTGAAAGATATAATCTTCCATTAAAAGACTTGAAAATTTTGTGGCTTTTTATTCATTTAGAATTTGTTGTGGAATATGGTATAAGAGCCTGATCCAGACTTATTTTTTATTTGTTTGTTTCTAGTTTTGCTAGTAGATTTTGTTGAATAGAGTTGTTTCCCCAGTAGTTTGCATTCTTGTGCTTATTGGGCACTAAACTGCTAGATGCCTTTGCTTTTTAATTTTATAGATCTCATCTATTCCATTAATCTCCTTTATATTTTTTTATTTAATACCAAAGACTTGTGATAAATATTTTATAATATAATTTGAGATCGGGTGATGCGAACCTCCCCCTTCTTTTTGACTTTTTTCTTTGCTTCTCTATATGTTTAGACTTTTGTTTCTCTATAGAAATTTTGTTTTTATTTTGGCTCATTCTACAGAGTGTTCTTATTGCTATCGGTTAAATATGTAGATTAATTTAGTTAGTGTTGTTTTCTTTACCATGTTAATTTGGTTCCGCCATAAATGTTGAATATATTCCCAGTTATTTAAATCTTCCTTTAATTTTGTACAAATTATTTTGATTGTATTTATATAAATCCTATATATGTGTTGATAGGCTAACTCCTAGTGGTTTAGTGTACTTTTGAAAGTTATTTTAAATTATATTTCTCTTCCAATTAATTTCTCTCACATTTCCTTAGTAATATCAGGAAATACTGATGCTATTTATGGATTTATTTTTTGTCTCCCTACTTTGATGAAGCTATTATCTTAATCAATTTTTATGCTTTTATTCTTGACCAATTTTGTTTGTTCTCTGTGGTTGTAAAGGTAAGCCATTATAGAATCTACAAAAGGAGACCTTTTTTCCTCTTCTTTGCCAATGCTAACTCACTTTATTTTGTTTCCATTTTATTACTATAGTTGGCATTTCTAGTATTATGTCAAGTAATAATGGTGACAATGAGCATCCTTCATTCCTGGTCATACTGGGAGTATATAAAATTTTTCTCCATTATAAAAACTCTACATATTAGTTTTAGATAGGTGCTTTTGGTCATATTAAGAAAGGAATATTTCATTCTTGTACTTTTAAAGTTTTTAATAGCAGATATGAGTGTTGAATTTTATCAAAGGTTTGTTTCTGCATCTCTTGATGTAATCATATAGGTTTTTATTATTCCATTAGTAATATGATTTATTATGCTAATTGATTTTTTAAAGTGTTGAACTATCCTTGCATTCATATTAATCATGATGAATAACTTTTTGCATATATTACTTTAGAGTCTTTGCCAATATTTTATTTGGTAATTTAGCATCAATATTCATTAGTGATTCTGTACCATGGTTTATTCTTTTTCTCTGATTTGTCCTTTCCTGGGTTGGATATCAAGACCATATCTGTCTTTTATAAGGAATTTCATAGTATGTCTTTTTACATTTTTGAACACAATTTCTGTAGCAGAGGGATTTTTTATGTTGTTTGAATGGTTGCTAGAATTCACTTATAAATCTGTCTCATCCTATAGAAAGTCATTTATGCCTTGCTCATTTTCTTTTCCTGAGATTAGTTTGTTTAGGTTATACATTTCCTGTTTTTTAATTTCAGTATTTTTGTATTATTCATCCATGACGTTTGAGTATTCAGTTTGTTAGTATATGTGATGGGGAATAATCATTTATGATAATTTATTTCCTCTCCATTCTTGGTGAATTCCTCTTCATTTTAGTTATTTAGTGTATTATTTTTTAATTTCTAAGTCTGCAAGTTTTTTTAATTCATATTTTCTTGATTCATTACAATTTGTATTACATTATGGTCTGTAACTGATGAAACCATAGCTATGAATCAAAGGGAAAAATGAAAAGTTAAAGTCTCCAAGTTTTTCTCCTTTTAAAGATCTATTTATGAGTTCTTTATGAAGTAGAGCAAAAGCTGCTATACAAGCTTGAAAAATAAGTATATTTACTCTAACATTCCTGTTCAGTTCTTTTTCATGAGTCCATTAAATCCATTTTTTCAATAGTTGATTCATCTGTAATTTTTTTCATTTATTACATAGTAGAATGCAAAATCCTTGAGGTTAGAGATTATTTTTTGGTCTTTGTATCTTCACTGTCTAGCATAGTGCCTTGACCATAGTAGATACTTATAATAAATGCTTTTTAATTAAATTTAATTGAATTATTCTATTATATTTGTCCAGTTCCTAAAGAAGAGTGTTAGATTTCCAACTCTTTTTTATTTAATAGCATTTTGTTTTTTTTTCCAATTACATGTAAAAATAGTTTTCAACATTCATTTTTGTAAGATTTTGAGTTCTAAACTTTTCTCCCTCTCTCTCTTCCTTTCCCTCTCCCCAAGACAACAAGCAATCTGGTTATACACATACAATCATGTTAAACATATTTACACATAAGTCATGTTGTGCAAGAAGAATACAAACAAAAGGGAAACATGAGAAGGAAAAAAAAAGTGAAAATAGCGTACTTTGATCTGTATTCAGACTCCATAGTTCTTTCTCCGGATATTGACTGTCAAAGGAAATAAAAAAAGTTTTCTGAAGACAAATGCAAGGTACTAATAATGATATGATAATGCTCTCAATCACTAATGATTAGAGAAATGCCTGTTAAAAATAACCTTGAGATTACACTGCATATCTATCAGATTGGTAAAGATGACAAAAATGGAAAATGATAATCATTGGCGGGCCTCTGGAAGGACAGGCACACTAGGCTGTTCAGGAAAGCAATTTGGAACCGAAAGTGACTAAACTGGGTATACCCCTTGTCTCAGTGGCATTACTATATCCCTAAAGAGAGCAAAGGAATACTCCTAGAAAGATCAAAGAAAAAAAGGACACAGGTACTGAAATAATTATAGCAGGACTTTTTGTGGGAGTAAAGAACTGGAAAACAATGTAGGGGACCTATCAATTAGAGCATGGCTGAACAAACTGTGGTATATTAATGAAATTGTGCCTGGAGATTTGATGAATGGGACGATTTCAGAGAACCCTGGGGAATGCTTATATGAAATGATGACAAGTAAATTGAACAGAGCCAGGACAATTTATATAATAGCTATAATAAAATAAAGGAAAGACTTAAGAATTCTGATTAATCAGGAATTTGGAAAATTAATGATGAAGCCCATTTCCCACTCCTTGGTAGAGAGGTGATTCACAAGAAGTGCAGACTAATACATTTTTGGACATGGTCAGTGTGTGGATTTAATTGATTTTCCCCCCCATACTTATTTGTTACAAGGGAGGGTTTTTATTATGGGTGTAAGAGTAGTGGGGGAAGTGGATCGGTAGTGATATGTAATGCAAAAGTAATTAGATACAAGAGGTAAAGAACACCAATGAAACATTTAAAAAATAGAAGACAATCTAAAGAAGTTTAGAAGCAAAACAGACAAGTGGGGCACTTTGGTACCAATATATTAAATTGACACATGTGTCAATTTAATATATATATTTTCCCAGCTTCACGTACAAACTTTTCCTGTTCTTCTGTGCATTTGGAAATGTTAATGTTGATGTTAGCTTCATGATTAAAAATTATTCTTAAAATAAGAGAGTAGAGAAATAGCAGATAGCACACACTCCTTTCTTTCTGTTGCACAGAATAACAGGTGCAAGCTCTCTTTGTCCTTTTTTTGATGGGTGGAAGGACATGAGGAAATGTTTTTTATTTCTTTCTTTTAATCCCTCTCTCCTTCTCTCTCTCTCTTCCTCTTCTTGGTTGGGAGCTGGGAAGACTGCATGGTCTTATTTTAAAGTAGGACACCTGAACCCATGAGAAGGAACCTAATTTCATCCCATTGGCAGAAATTCTTGCGTTTTATATCTTTACATTTACTATTAAGAATTATAGTCTCAATTAGTATCAGTTATTATTGATGGATTTACATCAATAATGTTTGCACTGAGATAAAAATTTCCCCAAAGTCCATGTGTTTGCTAGTTCTCATTAAATCTCTCTCTCCTTAAAAAAAAAGGAGTGGGTTGGACTAAAAAATTTCTAAGGACCTTTCAAATTCTAAATCTGTGATCTTATGACATACTCTCTTTTCTTCTGACTAGAGAAAAGAATCACTACCTTTATCATTACCAGAAGAAAGCTATACTTATTATTGAATTCACAGGCAGGGTAGTTAGGGTAATACTCTTGGGAGGAATACAGTAGAGTTGTTTGTCTAAAGGCCTATACCTACACCTGTAATATAGGTGATCAAATTGCTGTCTCTAACAGCCCCAGCTTTGCTTTGGCTTCTTCCCTCATATTTACTTATTTAATTTTTTTTAGAGGCAATTGGGGTTAAGCCACTGCCCAGAGTCACACAGCTAGTAAGTGTCTGAGGCTGAATTTGAACTCAAGTTCTCCTGACTTCAGGGCTGGTGCTTTTTCCACTGTGCCCCTTAGCTGCTCCTACCTATTTAATTTAAGTCTTATTCTTGAAGGCCCTATTTAGTTATCATCTCCTCCATGAAGGCTTCCCTGATCCCTTTCCTATATATTTCTACTCTCCTCTTACACAGCCCCACCCTAGTTGGGATCCTTATCACCTCTCCCCCCAACTCTTTTTGCAATAACCTCTTGTTTTGTCTCTGCTTCAAATCTCTCCCCACTCCAATCAATCCTCCATACAGTCACCAAAGTGATTCCCTAAATTACAATAAACTCCAGTGGCTTGAACCTTTAAGATCAAATATAAACTGCTTTGTCTGATATTTAAATGTCTTCAAAACTTGGCTTCTTCCTACCTTTCCAGTCCTGTTGCATTTTATACTCACTGCCCCTTCCCTCCCCGTGGAACTCTGAAACCTGGCGTACTTAGCATTCAGTACACATGAAACAGCATCTCCTGCCTGAGCCTTTGTCCCAGCTGTCTCTCATACCTAGAATGCTCCCTCCCACGGACAAGCCTTCTCTACTCCTCTCTCTTAGAATTCTTCAACACTCAGTTCAAGCACCACTAATACATGATTTCTTTTCTTCTCCCTTCCAATTTATACACACACACCCAAATATACATATACACACATATGTAAGTTGTCATGTTCGTGTTGTTCCCCCCATTAGAATGCAAGTTCCTGGAGGGTGGGGACTGTTTTTACTTTTGTCTTTGCATTATGTTTGCTAACTGAGTGACTGATTGATCTCTCCCCCAGTCACAGTTAATCACAGGATCTCTTAGCGTTTTGTTCTCAGTTCATTTCAAAGGAGAATAGGAAGTTCCCATTGGGTCCAAGGGACTATGCCAGATAGGGGTGGAGACATAAAAATGAAACAGTCATTGACTTCAAGGAATTTATATTCTGCAAGACAGACAGGTCACATATCTTGCACATGTATAAGATATTACAAGGAAAACTAAGAAGAAATTGGTTATTAGTAACTGGGGTGATTTTCTATCTACTTATATTTTCATTTGTATTATTGTTGTTTGTGCTGAGCTACGCTGGAGCTACTTCAAACTGGCTCTCCGAGTCGATTGTTAATTTTTTTAGCATGGGTATTTATGTCTTGGAAATTGACAAACAGCTATATGTCAGGGCTTAATTTATTCGGTTTTGGTTGCCTGGACTTGAGAAAGTGGTGGATAAAATGTTAATAATGCAGATTAAATTTAAAAGTATGTCTTGAATAATTTTTTTTCTGGAGAGCTGGTTGTTAAATATTTATTAGCATATCCATGCTTGTATCTCTGTAATTTCTCCTACAAACATGTAAGTTTCTTGAGGTCAAGAACCATTTTTATTCATCCCAGAGATGGTGTTGCAGTGAGTGGAACACCGAACCTGGAATCAGGAAGATCTGAGTTAAAATGTGACCTCAGAAACTGACTAGTTCTGAGATCCTGGACAAGTCATTTAACTTTATACCTCAATTTCCTCACTTGTAAAATGGAGATAATTATACCACCTGCCTCTCAAGGTTGCTTCGAGGATCAAATGAGATAGTATTTGAAAAGCCCTTACCAGAGTACCTGGCACATAATCGTTGTGGAGTTGTTTTTCCGTCATCTCTGACTCCTCGTGATTGGCAAGGATACTGGAGTACTTTGCTCTTTCCTTCTCCAGCTAATTTTACAGATGAGGAAACTGAGGCAAACAAGGTTGTCTTGCCCAGGCTTGATTTGAACTCATGAAGATGAATCTCCCTGATTTCCTGGCACATAGTAAGCACTTAATAAATATTTGTTTCCTTACTTTTCTTGTTTCCCTGGTACCAAACATCTTATACATCATAGGTGCTTAATACATGTTTGGTCATTTAAATGGAAATGAAAACATGAACCTCTTGACGTAGAGCCAGGTATTATGTATTGACCTCAGGCCTTAGTTTCCCTATCTGCAAAATAAGATGGGTGGGCCATGAGATGGGCTTCAGTTTTTTCATTTGTAATGTGAATTAGAGTAGAAAGCCTTCTAAGGTCTCTTTTACTTCTGTGATATTTTTCATTTGGTTGTCCAAAGTTAGGAAGCTTTTTGGAAAATACTGAAATGAACATATATTTGGCAAAATGAATCTGTTTTTCTCTGCAAAGGAAGTAGATTAGAATACTCCCTGATGAAATTAGGATTTTTTTTCTAATTACTATTAATGGAATATAAAGGAGTTTTCTAGACATCCTGTTAGTACAATGGATTATTATTGTTCATTGGATGAAGGCAACCGACAGACCACAATGAATGGCCTTTAAAAAGGAAGGTTGGCAGCAGGCAGTCAGCCCTTAGACATCAACTCTAGATGAAAATCTTGAATTTTTGAGAAATCTCTTTCTGTCTTTATATTTTTTGCAGAGTGCATCATCAGCCACAGCATCCTTCTGCAGAAACACAGACCATAGGAAACATATGCTTGAATGCAGTCTGAGAGGCAAATTTGAGGTCACAGCTTTCTGAACCCCAGACTTAGGGTAGAGTGAGTTGAGAGAACAGAGAGGGTTTTGCTGGTCTGGAATTGAGATCCTGCTCTTCAAAAGATGGTTGGCCATAGAGGTAAGACTCCCAGGGTACAGAGTTAGTGAGACTTCTTGCTTTTTCTTGGGCAAGGGATCCCATTATTTCTGAAAGAGTAAAGCCATTGTCAAGGAATTCACTGGACTAAGAGGCAGCAGAGACCACAACTAACCACTAGAACAGTGTGCCTAGACAAGACATCTTGCCTGTTGAGGAGCAGTTCAGGGATATTATGGGAAGATACCAGAATCTCTGCAGTGTTGGAGGTGGAAGTTGCCTCTCCATATGTATTCTTTTTTTGGTGGGGAGGAGGGAAGGCAAGGCAATTGGGGTTAAGTGACTTGCCCAACATCACAGAGCTAGTACATGTCAAGTGTTTGAGGTCATATTTGAACTCAGGTCCTCCTGACTCCAGGGCCGGTGCTGTATTCACTGCATCACCTAGCTGCCCCTCCATATGTATTCTTCAAATGTTAGCCCTATCAAAGGGCTCCCTTTCTACTTACTCTCTCCTCCTTGATGGTATATATACTTGAGGGAGACTACTCCGTAAGGTTATGGGGAGGACGTTCTATAATAAAATCCAGAGAACCTACCTGAATGTCCGAATTGCCCCTCAGACTGCTACATCTATAAAAAGGAAAAAAATTGGAATAAACACAATAGAATCCTGGTAAAATGTTCTGGGCATTCATAAGCATTATTAGTGAGAGAAAATGACTTGGAAACATTTGGATTTCATTGGCCTTGTAATGAATAGAATCTTTTTTATAAGAATGGGATTGGCATCTGGTGAAATACTTGCAACTCTAGATTTGGTCAAATCTCAATCATTGGAAAAATAGATTCATACAATTTATTTTTAAAGACCAACATGTTTTGCCCATTAATATAGTTATTACCCAGTGGATCCAATTAAGTAGTTGATAGATTAATATATAGGTTTTCCAGCTTTCTACTGGTCTTGGAAGAAGGGGAAAAGTCAAACAATCATAAGTAACTCCAGTTCTTTCTTGTAAAGGAAGGGCAAGATTCATAACCATAGCTTATGCTACCAGAAAGGAACTCTTACTAAATGTAGCTACTATAGGTATACTTATAGTTACAAATATATAGTTACTAAATATATGAGACTGATTTTGAATTCAAGTCTTCCTGACTCGAGGCCCAGGGCTCTATCAATTTCACTACCAGCTGCCTCTGAATGGGAATAATTTTATGTTCTTTAGGTTATCTTAAAGCTGAGCTCTCAAGTGGAAAAAATGGAATGGAATGGAAAGAGAATTGAAAGGAGCTTAGAGTAGAAACTGTACCTTAGAGGGACATTGTGCAGATAAATAAGAGAATAAATGAGACAAGTGCTTTGAGATCTTTCCAAGATAGGTAATATATAAGTCCAAGATTGGATTTCTTCTGTTTGCTTCTTTTCCCTAGCATGGTCCAAGTTAGCCAGCGTAAGTTTACATAGTCAAGGAAAACACCTTCTTCTCTGCCTGCCTCTCCCCGGATCAGCCAAGAAACATTCTACAGAAGCAATTCTACAGCATGTTGTGAAAATCTCAGTGAAGTTTTAAGGAATTAAAACTTAAAACTATGCTAATACATTTGGAACACAGTGTACTCCAGATTGAATTGCAGAACCCAAATGGGCAGAGCCTGGCCCAGGAATTAGGATCAGGGTCAGATGTGTTCTCCAGGACAAGCTCTCAGCTCTCTGCCCATCTGTAGGACCGTCCTGATGTAGGTGCCTTCCATTTGGACAAATGAGGAGGTGAGTCTGCCTGGCTAGGAGTAAGGTAAAAGTTGTGCTTCTATCAGCACAACAGGGGCTTATCAAGTATAATGGGACAAGTTACATGCTTCTTAGCTTAAAAGTTCAAGTCATTTAGGAGACCATTGACACTCTTCCAGGCTTGCCTTGATCTTCTTTGGCTTGCACACAGTGACTTCTTATTTTGATTGAATTTATCTTTGTTACCTGAAAATGCCCTTTCCTCTGTCTCTTCCCAAACTGCTTTGCTAAACCTGATACTTTACCTTTCTTCATGTATCAAACGAACTCATTGTTCTTACCCCTTGGATATTTGGCATTTCTTTGGTGCCCACGCAGGTACTTTATGTGGAGAAGCCTTAGCCTGTGCCCCACAGGTGTTGTGGGCCAGTCGGGACAGAATAGCACTTTAAAGACATTTATTTTAATGCTTTTATCTTAGCAATCTGAGAGCCTTTTGAATTATTGATGTTGATTACAGAATTTGAATCTCAGAATTGGAAGGAAGACCGGAACAAAATACACAGCCTATGGTCTTCTAGCCTTTTATTTGAAGAACTCCAATAAGCAGGTCAGTGAATTGGGAACTGTGCTTCACTTTCTTGTTCAAGACTTCATAATCCTAGGGAAAAGGTAGAGAGAAAGGATTTTTTCTTGCTAATGAAAATTGGATGATTCCTGGCAAGGGACCCTATAGAGAGTATTTCTGGACAGGTGTTGATTGGACTAGATGGCCTCAGAGATACTTTCCAAAGTACACTCTGTGATTCTGTGAACCGCTGACTTTCCAGGTCCCATGATATTTGGCATTGATACACCTTTGAGAACAGAGAGAGGCTCAGAGGATGCTGTCCAGGACACAGGCATCACTGACCCTTTGGTGTATGGTAAATCTTAAAACATTCATGAAATTCTTCCCAGGGATTTATATAATATAAGGGGGATGCAGACAGAAATGGGGGGAAGCAGGATGGGTAAGCAAACACCTTAGGTCTCCGATATTCTTCATCAGAAGTCTTTATTGATGCTCTCTTCTGAAAACACAGTCAGCTTTGTGGTGTAGGTTGAGAACCAGTTTAAAAATGTTTCTTTAGAAACCTGGGCAAGTCAGTCAATCAGCCAACAGATATTTATTAGGCACTTACTTTTTGCCAACCACCATGCTAAGCCCTAGAGATAGAAATATAAGCAAAAAAAGTTACTGCCTTCGAGGAGCTTGTGGAGGCAGACTGTACAGATAAGGGGAGATGCTTCTGCCTTTCTGCCACTGGTCTATTTAATTCTATGATTCTGGCAACTTCAGTTATCTAGAATGCAGCCAGAACAAGCAAAAATAATTTGAAAAAGAAAATAGCTGTGTCAGTGTGTTCCTTTGTCACTGATAACTGATGGCGGTTTGATTGCTATGATGTTAGAGGATGGAGCTGTGATTCAGAGTGTGAAGCAGAACCAGAGTGTTTGTTGAGGGGATTAAAAAGTGGATGAGTGAGTGAAATAGAATAAGGAGCTTTGTGGGGAGGTGAAACAAGCATTTATTAAATATTTGCTATGTGCCAGGCACTGTGCTGAGTGCTAAGTGCTTTACATTATCTCATTTTATTTTCACAACAACCTGGTGAGGAAGGGGCTTTGAGTGGAGTAGTAAGAACTGGGTGAGTGTTTGCAGGGTGGGGGCAAAATATGGGCAGATGAATATGAGGACTGTCCATTTATAGACTAAGAACTGATTTTGTGTCATTCAGTGAGGGGAGGTGCACCTGAATCTGGATCCTCCGGAGTCAAGTCTAAGTTAGATTTTAAAAAAAATGGGTAATTGGTTTTTGGACCAGGCAGAGGCAGGTTAATCCTGCCTGCATAACTAACCAGAGAAGTTGTTGGTCCTGGGTCCTAATGCTGATTTCTATGGTATAATGTCTGCAATTGAGAGATTGTGTCCTGGAGGATATGTAAAGTGTTTTACAAACCATAAAAGCTAATAATCTTCATCCTCCTCATCCTCCTAGTATTATCATTGCAATTATTATCTGATTAGCATAGTTCTGAGCTTTTAATTGTCCCCTCCTGGGAAGGAGAACATTCAAAAGGAAGTCATCAGAACCAGAGTCTGGATGTGAGTATTATTGGTGGTAAGTGGTAGGTGTTTGTCTGTGTGTGAGAGGGGGCCAGGTCAGTCCTGCCTTCTTAGTCTTGGTAGCCTTGGGATTGATTCTTGCTCCAATAAGAAACAGAATCATAGAGCATGGAGGAACTTTAAACATCATCATATTTAATCTTCCTTATTTTACAAGTAAGGACATCAAGGTGTAGAGAGGTGGGTGAAATAATTTGGCCACGGTCACCCAGAAAGGTGGCAGGAGAGGAAGACCTGGGAGCAGGCTTCCTTAACTCTCAGTCCAGTGATCTTTCCACTACAGCCTGAAACTGTCCATGTACCAGCTTCCTGGCAGAGGTGTAAGGTTGGACAAGCATCAAGGTTTCATTGTCTCTGGTGCACTGTATCTGTGCATTGTAACCATGCCCAGACAACTGACTTGCCTCTTTCCTGAGCCTCTGCTGCTTAGATTGCTCATCTCAGTTTCCAATCTCCTGTATTGCCTTGCTCTTTTATTTCCTGTGGATTTTCTATTTCTTGAATACCTGATTTTAGACTGATCACTTTGTGGGATCTTTTAAGTATCTTTATCCTCCTAGTTCCTTCCTGCCTGCCTAGTTTTTAACCAATTTTCTCGCTCTGGAGCATAGTATTGTGCATCCCACAACTAAGGGATCACCAGACCTTTGTTTCTATTTTTGACCAAGTTGGGTACATTCCAAACAGCATAGCAAGAGGAAAAGTTATAGGCAGCAGCAACAAGGTGAAATGTGGCATTTTTATATTATCTGATACTTGCTTTTGTCTTATGTCTCTGTTTTTTAAAATAAATAATTATTAAAATTTTAAATTCAAATTAATTAAATTAATAACTTAGAGTTATAAATTATTCATAAATAAATTAAATTACTATTAAAATATTTAAAATGTCCTTGCCTTTTAAAAAATATATTTTATGAGATTGATAAATTAAATAAGCCTAAAAATTTCCCAATATTAAGAAGAACAGAGAAGGGGGGTGTTTATGATACATAGTCTATTTTCTTCAGGTATATTTTAAATTTAGCACAATGTAAAAAAATTGCCTTGCTTGTCCATGTGCCCCTCTGAACTTCCTTTGTTCTCTTCTGTATATATTTTCTAAATGATCATTGAAACTCTTTATTAAAAAATTAGGATCATTATGAAATTGACAAACATCAGCAAACATGAACATATCTCTGTACAAAGAGAGGCAGAAAAAGATATGTAACTGTGAATCCCACAATGTACAACTTGGTAGCTTTTATTTTTATTATTTCAAATTTAATGTATTATTTCCCACACTGTCCTTCTAGTCTGTTTCCTTTCTGAAATTTTTTTGCATTCTTTTTATTATTCAGTACTTCATTGGCACTTTCTTCTTTTTCTTTTTCAGTATCAATATTACTCTCTACCCCTTCCAATTCCAATACCCAGCCCCATGAGGCTCAAAATCTAGGTGTCCTCCTGAACTTTTCTCTCACCCTTTGTTCCACCTTCATAACATCTCTCAAAACCTTTCACCCTTCTCTTCTCTGTCACTGCCACATACCTTGATCATTGCAGTAACCTACTGGTTGGTCCCTCTGCCTCCCCCTTTCAGTTCATTCTCCACTCAGCTAAAATTAATCCTCCTAAAGCCAGATCTGACTATGTCACCCTACCCCACCCCCATTCATTAAACTCCTGTGACTCCAGGATTAAATACAAAATCCTGAGTTGGTCATTCAGAACATGGCCTCCTCCTGCCTTTCTAGTCATCTGACTTCTTTATACCCAACCCCCACCCCAGATATTCTAAGATCCAGTGACACAGCCTCCTTGCTGTTCCTCAAATCAGATACTCCATCTCCAGAATCTGGGCATTTTCACTGATTGTCCCCCACATCTGTAATACTTTCCCTCCTCATATGCTTCTCCAGGTTTCCCTGCCTTCCTTCAAGTCCAAGCTAAAATTTCACCATCTGCAAACAGCCTTTCTTGATTCCCCTTACTGCTAGTGCTTTCTGTTGATTATCTCTTAAGTTATCATACATACACACACACATATAGACACATATACATACACAGACATATAAAATCTTTTTGTAAGTAGAGGTTCCATGTTATCTCTCCCCAGTAAAGTGTGAGCTTCTTTCTTTGAGATCAGGGACTATTTATTTGCTTTATTCATTTATTTATCTGTATCCTCAGCACTTAGTTCCTGGCAAATAATAAGCATTTAATAAATGCTTATTGACTACTGACTAAAAACGTGTGTCTCATTCTGCACCGTAGGTTAGTGACTTTTGGGATATAGTTCCAAATTGTTTTCCAGAAATGATTAGTCCACTTGCTCATTTCAAAGAATGAATTATTATACCAGTCATCCCATTGCCTTTCCAGTAATTTTTATTTATTTTTTGGGGGGGGGGTCATCTTTGCCAATGTGGTGGATATGAGCTAGAATCTCAGAGCAGTTTATTAATAATGATGTGGGAATTTCAAAAATATAGTTATTAATATTTTGTTTTTTTTCTTTTGAGAAATAAATTTGTATCCTCTGAACAGATTATTATTGAGATGACTTTTTAAAATGAATTCTCCATGTATTTTAGGTGTTAGACCTTTATCAAAGAAATTTATTGCAAAGATTTTTTTCAATTAACTTTTCCTCCAAATTCTAACTATGTAGATTTTGTTTGTAAGAACCTTATGTATTTAAATTTTTGTAGTTTTTAATTTTTAATTTTATGTAGTAAAAATTATACACTCTATCTTTTATGATCATCTCTATCCTTGGTTTGGCCAAGAACTTCTACCTACCCTATCCCTATTCCTGTAATTGCTTTTGGATAGGAACTTTTATATCTAGATCATGTATTAATTTGGAACTTATTATTGTATATTGCATGAGATGTTGGTCTAAATCTAATTTTTGCCTAAATGCTTTTCAGGTTTCTCATCAATTTCACTCTAATAGAGAGTTATTACCCTATTAGTTGGAGTACTTAGGTCTTTCGTTGTGATTGTTTCTGGACCCGATGTGCCTAATGTGTTAAACTGATCAATTCTTCTGTTTTAAAAACAAGTATCAAAAAGGTTTTTGTGATTATTGCTTTGTAGTATTGTTCGGGATCAAGTATTTCTAGGCCTCCTTCCTTTGAAACCCTTCTCCCACGCCCATTATTTCCCTTGAGATTATTGACATTTTGTTCCTTGGGATGAAATTTATCATTTTTTCTAGTTCTGTAAAGTAAATTTTTGGTATTTTGCCAAAGCATTGAATCTGGAAATAAATCTAGGTATTATAGTAATTTAAAAAATCATTTAGTGGCATGGAATAACCATGAGTAATTGGTATCTCTCTAATTATTTAGGTCTGTTTTTATTTTTGTAGCTTTTTGTAGTTGGATTTGTAAAATTCCTTTGTGTGTCTTGGCAGTTGGACTCTCAGATCTTTAATATATTCCATAGTTATTTTGAATATTTTTTTCTTTTATCTCTTCCTGCTGGGTTTTGTTGGTAATACATAGATAAGGTTGGTGAATTTTATGGGTGTGTTTTATAGTCTGGTACTTTACTGAAATCATTAATTAAATGTTTAGTTAACTCTTCAGGGTTCTGTAAGTAAGTCATTATATTATCTGAAAAAGCAATAGTTTTGTTTCCTTATGTTTTCCTGTCTTATTGCATAGCTTCTATTTCTAGAACTATACCAAATGATAGTGATGACAAATGTCACCTTTGCTTTATCCTTGATTTTATTAGAATGATCTCTGGCATTATCATGTGCTTCATATTGGCTCTTTTAAATATAATTATTTCTTATCTAAATATCATTTATCATGTTAAGGAAGAGCCATTCATTCCTATACTTTATTATTAATTTTATTTATAAAGCATTATTTTCATAGGAAGAATACATTTATAGCTACACTAACTTATTTTAAATAATTATTTTGCCAAAATCTTTTTTCTGAATCCATCAATATGGTCAGGTGATTGTTGTTATTTTGTTATGTTGTTTTGTGTTTATAAATTTCCTAATATTAAACCAATTCTGTAGAATACTGAATTTCTGATATAATCTAAATCCAACTTGGTTGGAATGTATAATCTTTCGAATACATTGCTGTAACCTTTTTGCTAATTTTTTAAATTACTTTTGCAATGATAGCCTTTAGCATTATTGATGTATAGTGTTTTTTCTCTAAATTATATCTTCTGGTCTTGGTATCAGGATCATATTGCTCTCATAGAAGGATTTTGATTGGACCTCTTCTTTAATATTTTAAATAAATGATACATGTACTATTAAAATTAATCATTTTTTTCCTTGGGAATTTCTTTATGGCTTGTTCCATTTTTTTCCTGATATCAGGTTATTTAGTATCTCTATTTTTTGTTCTTTTTGTTTACATATTTTATTTTTGTAGCCATTTATCTATTTTATTTGTTATCAGCTTTGTTAGCATATAATTGTATGAAATGGTTCCTAATAATTGGCTTTATTTCCTCTAAATTTGTTATTCATTATTTTTCACTTGTTATATTTATAACTTGGCTTTCTTTTTATCATATTAGTTAGTGGTTTATTTATTTATTTACTGCATTTTTCCCTTGAAAACTAAATTTCCAATTTTATTTATTAATTTGTAAACAAGTGAAATGGTTTGACTGGTATGACCCAAGCCTTCAGAAGCATGAATGCTAAGGTTCCACTGACCTGGAGACTGCTCATTCCTCACTCCCCACCCCACCCTCAGCCACTAATTTTCTGTGACATAGTTAGAGTTAAGTTTCCTGAGTCTCTGACCCTCAGAAACTATCTTGATTTCAGGGATACTCTCCTATTAGTCCCACAGTTAGTAAAGGATGTGTTTAATATTTCTGTTTTTCTGTATATGTTTAAGAGGTTTTCATGCCTTTACAAAGATGGAGCATGTGCTAGGGTATATATAAATTGTAAATAAGTATAAAAATCAGAAATATTAAAACCCATCATTTATAGTCTATAATCCAATAAAAATAGTAGTCAACACAGGGAATACAAATAATAGACCTAAATAGATATTTTATAATAAAATCCTGAAAAATGAATGGCTCAAGAACAAATCATAGAAATAATTAATCACTGTGAAAGACACTGACAATGATGAAACTAAAGTAGTCCTAAGAAGAAATATATTTCTAAGAATATACATATACATATAAGATTATAGGAGCAATGAATTTATTTAGCAGTTAAATACATTAGAAAGCCAACAAAACGAAAATAAGCACATAAGAGGAAAAATTGATAGAAGAAAATATATCAATTGGAAAGCAAAAAGGCTATAGAAATGATAAACAAAGCTAAAAGATGGATCTTTAAAAAGACACAAATAATATACTCTTAGCTGACCTGATTTTAAGAAAGAGAGGGAAATCAAATTAACAAAATATAAAATGAACAAGGTAGAAATAACAACAGAGAAGAAATATAAGAATGATTAGGAGCTAGCATTCATAGTTGTATGCTAACAGAATTGAGAATTCAAGAGAAACAGACAATTGTCTAAAAAAATATATAAAATACTCAATTTGGTGTAACAGCAGTTAGAGATCTTAAATGATCCAACTTGAGGTAGCAAAACTGAACTGAAGGAGCTACCAAGGACAAAAACTCTTGGTCCAAATGGACTTAGAGGAGAGTTTTATCCTCTTCTTAAAGGATAGTTAGCATGTACACCACACAAATTATTCTAAAACTGAGAAGGAAAATGGCAATATCCTTTTAGAAGAGAACTCTATTCCAAATGTCTATACTAAGGAAGACCAAAGCAAATAAAGAGAACTATATAAAAATTAATAAATATTGATTCAAAATTTTAAAATAAGATTCTGGCAAAACATTTTTAGCTATTTATTAGAGAAATCTTTAAGATCAATTTGGATTAACCTTGGGGATGCAAGGATGGTTCAACATTAGGAAAACAAGATAACTAATCATATTAAAAACAGAAATATATCAAAGCACTAGTATGTCATTAGATGAAGAAAAAGCCTTTAGCTTAAACACTTTGGCCATGTAATGAGAAGACAGGACACATTAGAAAAGACTCTGATGTTAGGAAAGATTGAAGGCAAAAGAAGAAGGGGACAAAGGAGGATGAGATGGATAGAGAGAGTTATGGAAACAAAGAAAATCATAGACTGCCCTTTCTCCTTCTCCCTCTTCTCAAGGATAAGACTTAAAAGAGCCTCAGGCTCTATATTGAAGAAACTATTAATTAAATGTAGGCAAGACAGAAAGTCTAGATCACTCAATCCCCATAGTGGGGAGATACACACACAAACATTCACATATAAATGTATGTGTTTATTATATAGATATGTATAAATGATGAGGTAGGTGCGGTTCAGGAGTTGGGTTGTTCAAAAAGAATTCAGGAGGCAGATATTCTCTTAGTCAAGAGGGCTTTATTAACTCAAAAGCAGCAGGCTAGTCCTTATGGGTACTAGCAATTTGGAGAAGGGCAGGGGCTTGCTTTTATACACAAGTTTTAGGCACTCAGCCTGGAGAGGGGTGTGATTTTGCATGGGCAGTTAATCACAAGGAAGGATGTCAGGAAAGGGGAAGCAGGTGTGTTGGGTACTTTTCAAAACAGTTCAGAGATGTGGTCACAAAACAGGGAACTTTGTTTGCAACATTCAAGGATATATATGGTCACAAACCATAGGGGTTAGTCTCATACACAGAAAATAAGGTTTTGTCAACGGATAGAGCCCCCTGTTATTGGGCAGATTTAGATTAAGGCAAAGCTGTCATTGTTGCTGGGCAGAAGTCAACCTTATCATATATATCTATATAGTATACACATATATTCTGAAAGAGTTCATCAGATCATCTCCATTTTACTTTAATTATAGAAAATTGTTTTTGTTGCTCATATTCATCATTGCTATCATCTTATTCAAAAGGATACATTAAAGAGAAATTTATAAATAGGGCATTAGCAAACAAAGTTATTTTAATTTAGTTGACTTCAGAGGTCTCAGTTTTGTTGTCAGTGATAGAGAAGGCTTTCAGTAAATGAAATGAAGGAAGAGGAAGATAATCATGGGGTGGTTTAGATTAGTATAGAGAGAAATGTCCAAATTTTTTTCCTAAATGACACTATTTTGCCCCAGTTATCTCTTTTTTTTCTTCAGCTATGCTCTTTGTCGTTGTAGACAGAACTAAAGGATGGTGGTACTTGAGTATTTGTGCTGCTGGTTATATCAAGCAGAGCTCGATAAACAAAAATCTTTTCAGGTCCAGAAATCAGTTCATTCCATATTCAAACATGTGAAATACAGAACATTTTTTGTGGTTAAAAATAGGAGTAGAATACTGTGTTTTTCAGTTGATTTGGTAAAACGTGCCTGGCTTAGTCAGTGCTTAATAAATGTTAAATTGTTGATAAGGCAACATAGTGCAATGGATTTTTGTTTGTCTTTCAATTGTTTCAGTCATGTCTGACTTCTTTGTAACCCTATTTGGAGTTTTCTTGGCAAAGATACTGGAGTAGTTTGCCATTTCCTTCTCCAGCTCATTTTGCAAATAAGGAAACTGAGGCAAACAAGGTTAAGTGACTTGCCTGGGGTTACACAGCTAGTAAGTGTCTGAGGCCAGATTTGAACTTAAGAAGATGAGTCGTCTTGACTCTAGGTCCATCACTCTATCTGCTGGGCCACCTAGCTGCATAGTATAGGGGATAGCTGCATTTGGAGTCAAGAAGTTCTAAATTCAAATCCAAATTTAGACACTTAACTAGCTCTGTGAACCTGGACAAGTCACCTTCCTTCTCTGTGCCCATTTTCCTTATCTGCAAAATGAGGGGCATGGAATCATTGGCCTCCAAGTTCCCTTTCATTTGTGATCTCAAAGTAGAAGATGAATTTCCACATAAAGTTGTGTCATCATTAATGTTTTAATGACATGACATTTTCATTGCACAACTTGGTCCAGTATAATCTTTTGTATTGTCTGAACTGTCTAATTGTTTCATTTTATCTTAGTATGGCTAACATGTATGATCTTGCTCGAGATTTGTAAATCATACATTAAGTCTGGTCAACACAGATGCAGCCTAAACCTATTGTTTTGTAACAAACCAACATACAGTTTGCTCTCATTTATTTAGGGTAACACTTAGTAAAGATAATAGAGGAAAATAAAGTGCAAAAATAATTTTAAAGTCTCACTACAGCTATTAGTTTCCTTCTCCCTTACAAGAACTGCTAGTAGGGGCAGAGCCAAGATAGCACAGTAAAAGCAGGGACTTGCTTGAGCTCTCTCCCAAACCCCTCTAAAAATGACTCTAAACAAATTCTAGAGCTACAGAACCCACAAAATGACAGAGTGAAACAAGTCTCTAGCCCAAGACAACCTAGAAGGTCCACAGGGAAGATCTATTACACCAGGATGGGCACCCAGTGCAGTTGAACATGGGTGGCATCAGCATAAGATGGGGCTAGAGCAGGCATCAGGGGACTGAATACTGGCAGCTGTAGCAGTTCCCAGGCTTCTCGACCCGCAAACACCAAAGACAAAGTGGAAAGTCAGTGGAAAAACTCTGTCAGACCTGGTTGAGAAAAGAGTGTGGTCCAGTCCTAACCCCAGGGTGGCAGAGGTGGAAGTGGCCGTGGAGGCGGCAGCAGCAGTGGCTGCTTCTGGAGCTCCAGGCCCACAGATGGTGAGGGGATCAAGTGGCCAATCAGAGGGGCATTGCAGGGATCTCTTTGCTGGTGCTGAGGCAGCATTCTCTTACTTTGCCCTTCTTGGATTTGAGTTGCAGTCCTCGGTGGCAGTCCTGGGGTGAGGAGAAGTGCTGGCATGGCAGAGCTTGTAGTAGCTGTGGAGAGGTGCTTCAGCAATCCAGCTAGCAGCTGTTGTGGGGGTAGAAGACCAACCCAAGCCCAACAACAAGAATGCCACCAGCACGCTGCAAAAGCACAGGTTCTTTTGATCTCCTTAACTAAGGAAACCTACGTGAAGGGGTTGACAAGCTTACTTTAATTCAGCATACAAATATCATTCACTTAGTTCAGGGAAAAAGCCAGCACCCTGAACTTCAGAGCAAATACAAACAAATTACAAACATCAGAAGACAGACCTTGTCTGATTCAAATCCCAATACATAGTTACCAGAGTTTAACAAAGTCCCAACATCTGTGTTTACGAGCTGGAGGGCTTCTTAGCTACAGATACCTGGGAGTCTCCAAACGCCACCAAAAGTGAGAGCCCTGCGCAAATGTCTCTGTCTTCTCTTCTTATAGGGTTTCAGACGTCATTGACCGTCATCTGAATGAGCAAAAGTTAGGCTGCTATGATTGGCTCTTGAGTTAGCCCCTCCCTTTAGGACCCTGGGAGGTTCACATCCACATAGGTTAGGTTAACACCTAATAGGGGTTAGAGCCTGGGGCTTAGCACTTAGTAAGACTCAATGAAATACACTGAATTACTCAAAGGAAACAAAAGCCAAACTCTTCAAGGGCTCTTGTTGAACTAAGTGCTAAGAGCCCATTTTGCTTACCAACACAAGAGGGAATCCTCCTCACAGTTCCAAGGCAAGAAAGAGGTCACTCACAGACCAGAGCACAGGTCAGGGGAGGAGTAAACACCTCTCCTTTGATCATGCCACCTTAGAAGAACTGAAAATTTTTAGGTGCCTAGAAGTATCTCTGAAAAGAGCTTCACAAAACCCCTGAAGCTCCACTCTGGAAGCAGAGTCTTACCTTGACAAAGAGCTCAAAAGTCAAGTAATTGGCTGAGAAAATGAGCAAACAGAATAAAAACTCAGACTATAGAATCTTACTTTGGTGACAAAGAAGATCAAAACATACAGCCAGAAGAAGACAACAAAGTCAAAGATCCTACATCAAAAGCCTCCAGGAAAAATATGAATTGTTCTCAGGCCATGGAAGAAATCAAAAAGGATTTGGAAAATTAAGTAAGAGTAGTAGAGGAAAAATTGCAAAGAGAGATTAAACTGGTGCAAGAAAATCATGAAAAATGAGTCAACAGCTTGCTAAAGGAGACCCCCCAAAATACTGAAGAAAATAACACCTTAAAAAAAGACTAACCTAAATGACAAAAGAAGTCCAAAAAGCCAATGAGAGAAGAATGCCTTCAAAAGTAGAATTGGCCAAATGGAAAAGGAAGTCCAAAAGTCATTGAAGAAAATAAGTCCTTAAAAATTAAAATGGAGCAAATGGAAGCTAATAACTTTATGAGAAATCAAGAAATTATAAAACAGAACCAAAAGAATGAAAAATAGAAGACAATATGAAATATCTCATTGGAAAAACCAGTGACCTGGAGAATAGATCCAGGAGAGATAATTTAAAAATTATTGGACTACCTGAAAGCCATGATCAAAAAAAGAGCCTAGATAGCATCTTTCAAGAAATTATCAAGGAGAACTGCCCTGATATTCTAGAACCAGAGGGTAAAATA
Organism: Trichosurus vulpecula; assembly: GCF_011100635.1. NCBI lineage: Eukaryota > Metazoa > Chordata > Mammalia > Diprotodontia > Phalangeridae > Trichosurus > Trichosurus vulpecula. The sequence goes on along the minus strand of NC_050580.1, from coordinate 214,943,696 downwards.
GAAATTGAAAGAATCCACAGATCACCTCCTGAAAAAGATCCCCAAAAGAAAATTCCTAGGACTATTGTTGCCAAATTACAGAGTTCCCAGGTGAAGGAGAAAATATTGCAAGCAGCCAAAAGGAAACAATTTGAGTATTGTGGAAACACAATCAGGATAACACAAGATCTAGCAGCTTCTACATTAAGGGATCGAAGGGCTTGGAATATGATATTCCAGAGGTCAGTGGAGCTAGGATTAAAACCAAGAATCACCTACCCAGCAAAACTGAGTATTATGCTCCAAGGCAAAATATGGATTTTCAATAAAATAGAGGACTTTCAGGCTTTCTCAGTGAAAAGACCAGAGCTGAATAGAAAATTTGACTTTCAAGCACAAGAATCAGGAGAAGCATGAAAAGGTAAACAAGAAAGAGAAATCATAAGGGACTTACTAAAGTTGAACTGTTTTGTTTACATTCCTACATGGAAAGATGATGTGTATAATTTATGAGACCTCAGTATTAGGGTAGCTGAAGGAAATATACATACATACATATTGTAGCCAAATTCCAGAGTTCCCAGATCAAGGAGAAAATATTAAAAGCAGCCAGAAAGAAACAACTTGAGTATCGTGGAAACACAATCAGGATAATACAAGATTTAGCAGCTTCTACCTTAACGAATTGAAGGGCTTGGAATATGACACACTTGAGGTCAGAGGAGCTAGGATTAAATCCAAGAATCACCTACCCAGCAAAACTGAGTATAGTACTTCAGGAAAAAAATGGATTTTCAATGAAATAGAAGACTTTCAAGCATTCTTGATGAAAAGACCAGAGCTGAATAGAAAATTTAACTTTCAAATACAAGAATCAAGAGAAACATGAATAAGTAAACAGGAAAGAGAAATCATAAGGGACTTACTAATGTTGAACTGTTTATGTTCCTACATGGAAAGATGATATTTGTAACTCATGAGACAGAGGGTACAGGGTGAGTTGAATATGAAGGGATGATATCTAAAAAATAAAATTAAGGTTTGAGAGGGGAATATATTGAGAGAAGGAGAAAGGGAGAGATGGAATGGAGTAAATTATCTCACATAAAAGAGGCAAGTAAAAACTCTTACAATGGAAGAGAAGAAGGGCAATATGAAAGGGAATGAGTGAACCTTACTCTCATCAGATTTGGCTTAAGGAGGGAATAACACACACACTCAATTGGGTATCTCACCCTACAGGAAAATAATGAGGAAGGGGATAAGAAAGATGATAGAAGGGAAGGCAAATTGGGGTAGGAGGTAGTCAGAAGCAAACACTTTTGAAAATGGACAGGGTCAAAGGAGAAAATTGAGTAAAGGGGGATGGGATAGGATAGAGGGAAATATAGTTAGTCTTTCGCAACATGAGTATTATGGAAATGTTTTGCATATCTACACATGTATATTGAATTGCTTGCTTTCTCAATGAGGGTGGGTGGGGAGGGAAGAATGGAGAGAATTTGGAACTCAAAGTTTTAAAAACAAAGGTTAAAAACTGTTTTTCCATGCAACTGGGAAATAAGATATACAGGCAACAGAGTGTAGAAATCTATCTTGCCCTACAAGAAAGTAAGGGGAAAGGGGATGAGTGCAGGGTGGGGTGATAGAAAAGAGGGCAGACTGGAGGAAGGGGTATGCTATCTTGGGGTGGGAAGAGGGGAAAGAGGAGGAGAAAATTTGGAACTCAAAACTTGTGGAAATTAATGTTAAAAATTAAAAATAAATAATTTAAAAAAGAACTGCTAGCAGTATTGAACATGCATGAAAGAATACTGGATTAGAAATCAGAGAACCCTGGGAACAAATTCTGACTCTGCCATTTCCCTTTGTGATCCTGGGCAAATCATAAGTTCTCTGAGCCACAAGTTTCTCATCTGTAAAATGAACTTGGTAATTTTTCAGGTCCCTTCTAAAATTTTGAATTCTATGATTTTTCCCCTTTCCATTTTTCTTTATCTTCTTTCTAGTAGGTCTATTAATGAATTGGCCAAAAATAGGCTGTGGCCTACTGTTGGGAATTGGTAGAATTATCTTCCTATATTTATGCCCATCCAATATAATTTGGCAATAATGTAAGTAGTATATCATAACTCAACCCTGCCATAGCATTTTATAACCATGTGGGTTTTTTTTATCACCCATTCACAGCATTCATAGCCTTGTTGCTATGGAAGTAGCTGTGCCTTGTAAAATTGTTTCACCTAATGTCCTTTTTTTGTAGAAGGACATAACAACAATATACAGAGTATGTCTACAAATGCATTAACAAAGAAGATGCAGCCCAGTTAATGACATGTTTTTCTGACAGGTTTTGCTACCAGAGTTAGATGGAATAGAAGAGCTAGAGGGATGCCTTCCAGGACATTGTGGGGAAAGGGAGGTTATCTTCTAAAAATATCATTAAATACCAACTAAAAAATAGATAGGCAGCCTAGGGAAGGAAGAGAAGTGAAAGGATTAGTTAAATCAGCACTAAAATAATCAAGATTTGACTATGCTTCCATATGTTCTTAAATTCCATATGCCTTTTCTATTAAATTCTAAACATAATGGCTGACATTTATATAGCAACTTAAAATGTCTAAAGCATGTTATATATGTTATATCATTTGGATCTCATTATAACACAGTGATGAAGGTATTAAGCAAAGGTGGAGCTGGTAAATGTTTAACAACCAAATCCAGAAAAAATGTTTAACAACTTCATAAAAAAAATCCAACAGAATTTTAAGTTTAATCTGCTTTATCAAGTTTCTTCACCTTTTTTGAGCCTAGAAATGGATAACAATAACTCAAATCCTGATTTGTAGTGTTTGCTAACTTCAGGGTGTAAATACTCACGTTAAAATTTAAGCTGGCTCCCACATACCCCTAAATTCAGAGGTATTATTATTATTTATATTCTATAGTTAAGAAAATTGAGACCTAGAGAGGTCAGGTGACTTGCTCATCATCACACATCTAGTAAGTGGTAGAGATGAATTAGAACCCTGGTATTCCTAATTGAAGCCCAGGTCTTGATGTCATACTCCATGCTGCCTCTCAATATAGTTGGGTAGTCATGTGATTCAGTATGGATGCTGATGTACTTTCAGAAGAGGGACAACATGCTGTAGTAGATAGGAAATTGGATTTGGAACCAGGTTCAAATCCTGACTCAGCCATTTACTAGCTGTGTGAACTTGGTCATTTCACCTAATGTCTCTGGGACTCAGCTTGCTCACCTGTAATATGAAAGGGTTGGGCTTGATGGCCTCATGGCCAATTCTGGTGTGGCATACTTGTAGCACTCAAAACTCTTTATTAAAAATCAAGTCACAGAAAATTTTACTTACATAAATATTAAAAAGCTCCATTCCAAATTAGAATTTATGTCAGAGTTCTTTTTGAAAAAAACTGGCTTACAAGAAAATAAATTTTAACTTCAAATCAACAAGATATATATTATTTATTTCCAACACTACTTTTCTTCATTTATTCTTGGCCTCAGAACAGTGAAGTACTCTTGTTTTGGTGCTATATTTAGACTCTCCCTGGGTAGTTTTAATCATGTATTGTTTTCATCATTCACTAGCAGAAACCAAAGAATCAGAGCTTCATTTAGTGTTTCTTTTCTAATGATGTTAGCTAATCAATCTGTAGCTATATGTGCTATATTTCTCCTTTGTGTATTATTTTTTTCTTTTTATATGTTTATTTGTTTATTAATTTATTTTTATATCATATTTATTTCTAAATATATGCCCCTCTCTTCCCTACCCAGAAAAAAGGCTGCCTTGTAATAAAGTAAAAAAACAAAGAGAAAAAAACCACAACCACATCCAACAGTATATAGCACGTTACACTTTTGCAATGAAGGAAGGAAGGTATATTTTCTGAACTCCTCTCTGGGTCAAAGCATAGCTAATAATATAGAACATACCTTGTTAAATAGGTTAAAAACTTACACTTCACTCTTGTTAATGTCCTCTTTATATCCTCCTACTCATAAATTCCTTCAAATAAAATATTTAGGAAACGAATGATCAAATTATGGTCCAATTCATAAACTCCTTCAATGTTAAGGAAATCATTTAGCATTGAATTACTTTATAGCCAATTTTAGCAGATTTATAGCTGACCATTTGGAATGTCATTTATTATGGAACAGAGTTTGGTATAAGTTGGCTATATCTTGTACCTCTTTCCAGAGAGTTTAGCTATCAAAGTATCAAAATAACTTGATTATAAGTCTAATGTCAGAGAACCTTTGCTGGGTCCATAGGATCTGGGGAACTATATGCACACCCTTCTCTTCTAAGGGCCTCTTTGGTTCTGGACCCATGCATATTGTGAATGTCAGGTTCAATCTTGCGTGTGACTCGTCTTTATACAGAATTGGGTTCCCTTTTCTCATTTTCCTTGGCTTGTTAAAATCTCACCCCAGCGCTCTAGCGACAAATTATTTAAAGGTTAAGTTTATACTCATATCAGAAGTTACTACAAAAGGGGGAAGAGAAAGCAATCTTGATGTTCAATGTAAATCAGATATGGGGTAGATATTTATTTCCTACACAAAAAAGAAATGTTACAACACATGAGACATATTGAAACAATGACTTAAAGCAGGATTCACTACTTTGACTTACTAAAGGCTGTTACTTAAACCTTATCACAACTTTAAACAATGCATGCTGTCACTAGGTATTTAACATTTTACTTCCGCTCTGCACATTCCTCCCTGCATGTTTCTGCTGGCAAAATGGGCCCAGTTTGGGCTCATCTTCTTTTCATTTTCCCTAAGAGTGATGAAAAAGTTGCTGAGGGCTCCTCCCTAGGCCACCAGTCAGCTCTGATCAAAGGATCTAGGTCTGGACCTCACTTGGTCATCTCCAAGCCTGGAGATGTTCGGCTCAGAATAGATACTTGTTTGCCTAAGATTGGGAGAGGACATACAAAGTTGTTTGTTTGCCCAGTTGACTCCTCTGCTCTAGCTGCTGTTTGAGTGTGGTCTCCATGACATCCATATAGAAAAGAGACCAGCTTTTCTCAGCTCCTCACTAGGAAGCTTAGAGGTCCATTGTGCTGCCTAAATGATTGACAGAAGAGAAAGCATCTTTCTTATTAACTCACAATATCTCACTGGCAAGGGAAGGACCAAAGGGTTTTCTTCATCATCCCAAAACAAGTCTTTTCAGCCCTTTGTCGCCATGTGTCTGGAACCAGCCAGGAATTTTGTCATCTCCTAAAAGCCCAAATGCTGAGTCACTGCGTCTCTGGAGTCCACAGAAATTTCCAGTGCACAGTCTCTGGGATGGCCCCAGTAGGACTATTCGGCCTCTGTTTTGTGAGGCAACAGCATCTGTGTAGGTTCTAATGGCATATCTCAAAAGATTGGTTAATAAAAAGTATCTATTATGACTGCTCCAAACACCTCTATTTTGTAAATGATTTTGTTGCTGTTGTGCAGTCATGTTCATCTCTTCGTGACTCCATTTGGGATTTTCTTGGCAGAGATACTGGAGTGTTTGCCATTTCCTTCTCCAGCTCATTTTACAGATAAGGAAACTGAGGCAAACAGGGTTAAGTGATGTGCCCAGCTAGTAAATGTCTGAGGCCATAATTGAACTCAGGAAATTGAATCTTCCTGACTTTAGGCCCAGCAATTTATCTACTCTGCCACCTAGCTGCTAATCATTGCAAATGATTAGTCATTTGACTTTATTAAGCTAAATTTTTCTCATCTATAAAACAAGAGAGTGACTTTTTTTCTGCAAATGATTTAATGAGATAACATGTGCCTTTAACTTCTTTTTTTATTAAATTTATTTATTTAACATATTTAGTTTTCAGCATTGATTTTCACAAGAGTTTGAATTACAAATTTTCTCCCCATTTCTACCCTCCCCCCGCACTCCAAGATGATGTATATTCTGGTTGCCCTGTTCCCCATTCAGCCCTCCCTTCTGTCACTCCACTCCCCTCCCATCCCCTTTTCCCTTCCTTTCTTGTAGGGCAAGATAAATTTCTACACCCCATTGCCTGTGTATCTTATTTTCTAGTTGCATTCAAAAACTTTTTTTTTTGTTTTTGAACATCTGTTTTTAAAACTTTGAGTTCCAAATTCTCTCCCCTCTTCCCTTCCCACCCACACTCCCTAAGAAGTCAAACAATTCAACATAGGCCACATGTGTATCATTATGTATAACCCTTCCACAATACTCATGTTGTGAAAAACTAACTATATTTTGCTCCTTCCCAACCCAACCCCCTTTATTGAATTTTCTCCCTTGACCCTGTCCCCTTTCCAAACTTTTTGTTTTTGATTACCTCCACCGCCATCTGCCCTCCCCTCCATCATCCCCCCCCTTTTTTATCTTCTTCCCTCTTCTTTCCTGTGGGGTAAGATACCCAATTGAGTATGTATGGTATTCCCTCCTCAGGCCAAATTTGATGAGAGCAAGATTCACTCATTCCCCCCTCACCTGCCCTCTCCCCTCCTCCCACAGAACTGCTTCTTCTTGCCACCTTTATGTGAGATAATCCACCCCATTCTAACTCTCCCTATCTCCCTCTCTCAATATATTCCTCTCTCATCCCTTAATTTGATTTTATTTCTTTTAGATATCTTCCCTTCATCTTCAACTCATCCTGTGTCCTTCTCTCTCTCTCTCTCTCTCTCTCTCTCTCTGTCTCTGTCTCTGTCTCTCTGTCTCTCTGTCTCTGTCTCTGTCTCTCTCTCTCTCTCTCTAAATATATATATATATATATATATATATACACACATACATATATACACACATTCACATTCACTTATATATATATGCATACATAAACATATATATATGCATATTTCTTTCAGCTACTATGATATTGAGGTCTCATGAATCATACACATCATCTTTCTATGTAGGAATGTAAACAAAAGAGTTCAACTTTAGTAAGTCCCTTATGATTTCTCCTTCTTGTTTACCTTTTCATGCTTCTCTTGATTCTTGTGTTTGAAAGTCAAATTTTCTATTCAGCTCTGGTCTTTTCCCTGAGAAAGCTTGAAAGTCCTCTATTTTATTGAAAATCCATATTTTGCCTTGGAGCATAATACTCAGTTTTGCTGGGTAGGTGATTCTAGGTTTTAATCCTAGCTCCATTGACCTCCGGAATATCGTATTCCAAGCCCTTCGATCTCTTAATGTAGAAGCTTCCAGATCTTGGATTATTCTGATTGTGTTTCCACAATACTCAAATTGTTTCTTTCTGGCTGCTTGCAGTATTTTCTCCTTGACCTGGCAGCTCTGGAATTTGGCAACAATATTCCTAGGAGTTTTCTTTTTGGGATCTTTTTCAGGAGGTGATCTGTGGATTCTTTCAATTTCTATTTTACCCTCTATCTCTAGAATATCAGGGCAGTTCTCCTTGATAATTTCTTGAAAAATGATATCTAGGCTTTTTTTTTGATCATGGCTTTCAGGTAGTCCAATAATTTTAAAATTATCTCTCCTGGACCTATTTTCCAGGTCAGTGGTTTTTCCAATGAGATATTTCACATTGTCTTCCACTTTTTCGTTCCTTTGGTTCTGTTTTATAATATCTTGATTTCTCATAAAGTCACTAGCTTCCACTTGGTCCAATCTAATTTTTAAGGTAGTATTTTCTTCAGTGGTCTTTTGGACCTCCTTTTCCGTTTGGGTAATTCTGCCTTTCAAGGCATTCTTCTCTTCATTGGCTTTTTGGAGCTCTTTTGCCATTTGAATTAGTCTATTTTTTAAGGTGTTGTTTTCTTCAGTGTATTTTTTAGTATTTTTTGGGTCTCCTTTAGCAAGTCATTGACTTGTTTTTCATGGTTTTCTCACATCCTTCTCATTTCTCTTCCCAATTTTCCCCCTACTTCTATAACTTGGTTTTCCAAATCCTTTTTGAGCTCTTCCATGGCCTGAAACCAGTTCATGTTTTTCTTGGAGGCTTTTGTTGTGGGCTCTTTGACTTTGTTGACTTCTTCTGGCTGTATGTTTTGGTCTTCTTTGTCACTAAAGAAAGAATCCAAAGTCTGATACTGAATCTGGCTGCGTTTTCGCTGCCTGGCCATGTTCCCAGCCAACTAACTTGACCCTTGAGTTTTTCAGTGGGGTATGACTGCTTGTAGAGTTACGAGAACTATCTTCCAAGCTTTGGGGGATGTGCCAGCTCTGCCACACCAGCACTCCTCCTTCCCCAAGAACCCCCAACCCGGACTGGGCTTAGATCTTCAGCAGGCTCTTCACTCCTGCTCTGATCCGCCACTTAATTCCTCCCACCAGGTGGGCCTAGGGCCAGAAGCAACTGCAGCTGCAGTTCTGTAGCTGCCCCACCTCCGCTGCCCCGGAGGTGGTGGCCGAACCATGAATTCCTTTGTTTACTCTGTCCCCAGCAGCTTTTCCCACTAACCTTCTCTGTTGTCTTTCGTGTTTTTGGTTTGAGAAGTCTGGTAACTGCTGCAGCTCACTGATTCAAGGTGCTAGGGCCCGCTCCGCCCAGCTCCTGGTCTGGTTGGTCCACGCTGCCCATGCTGGGCTCTGCTCCACTCCGCTCAGCTCTGCTCCCAGCTGTGTGCAGGATAGACCTCACCCAGAGACCATCCAGGCTGTCCTGGCTTGGAGCCCTGCTTCCCTCTGCTGTTTTGTGGGTTCTGCAGTTCTAGAATTGGTTCAGAGTCATTTTTTATAGGTTTTTGGAGAGACTCGGCGGGGCGCTCACGCTTGTCCCTGCTTTCCAGCTGCCATCTTGGCTCCACCCCCTGAGGAAAGTTCTTTGTAAAACTTAAATTGATATAAAATGTATTAATATTAACATCCATTAGCTTATAAACAGAAATTATAAATGTTTTTAAAGTGTAGTTCAGAATCTAGAATGCTTCTTCCAAATCATTTATGCATAATAAAAGCAAGAATATAGGCCAGCTGGATGGAACACAATGATTTTGCATTCTCCCCCTTAGCTTTTGGTCTGGCTCAAATACATTAGTATGCCCAGATGGAGAAGATCTTGAGAATTCCTAACCTTAAGTCAGATAGTTATGTGGGACCAAGGAATGGAATTCATCCTCAAAGAAGGAAGAAAAAAACAAACTCAACAAAACAACAAATCTCAACCTAAACAAATGCTCTTGGGTAGCTAGGTGGCACAGGAGATAGAGCTCGAGTCCTGTAGTTAGGAAGACCTGAGTTCAAACCTGGCCTTAGAAACTTATAAACTGTGGACAAGTCACTTAACTCTGTTTGTCTCAGTTTTGTCATCTGTAAAATGAGCTGGGGGAAGGAAATGGCACTCCAGTATTTTTGCCACATGTATGGTGCTCTTCCACTGCAAAGAAGGGAGGAAGGTATTGATACATTTTACTGTGCAATTTTATTAAGTGCAATTTCATTAAGATGTGAGACACTTCACTAGATATGGTATTTTGAATGGATCAAGACCTATTAAGTATCTTTTATCTGGTGTATCTTTTCTGGAGGCCCCATATGTGGGAGGATTAGAAGGGGGCATGGACTACATTTTATATGAGGAATGCCAGTCTTGGAGAGTTTAAGTGACTTGCCTAGCATCATATAGCTAGGAAGTAGTAAAGCAATTATAGGGCTGCTAGGTGGTGCAGTGGATAGAGCAAATCATTTAGCCTCCAAGGTAAAATTCAAAATCCTCAAACTAGTAACTATAGCCTACTACAATCTGATTTCTACTTATCTTTCCACTCTTTTTCCCCCTTTCTTTATTCTATGTTCAGTCAAACTAGCATGCTAACTGTTCCCCATATTTAATATTCCATTCACAGCCTCTATAAATTTTAAGTTCTTTCCAGACAAGGGCCCCCCATTTTGAAGCTTCCTTACTTTCTTCTTCATGTTCTGCTATGCTTAGTAGAGCATTCAAAATATACTTGATTAAATTTAAAAGCTTTAATAATCTGTAAAATAGTCATATTTATGAATTAAGATGACTAAGAAGTAAAAATTCAAGCACAAAGATTTTTTTAAAAAATTGTTTCAGGCTCTCTCTACAAGATACCAAAGTAACTGATTGATTCAGCCAACTTAATTCAGAAGTCAGTCACTTGAATTTAGAAAAAAATATTGAACCAGCTTGTTTAATGTCATGTCGGCATAACAGTCAGAGGACTGTCTAAAATTTTCATTTCTCAGCTGGTTGTTGTGATATTGGATAGACACAGACAGAGCTTCCAGCAGTGAAAAGTAATTTTATTATTTGGAAAGCTTTCTCATTGCCTTTAAGTGCTCAATTTTATCAGCTTTTATGCTAATTTACAGTTATGTTAGTCAGAAAAGTAATTACAAAAGGGAATGACAGTAAATGCAACCAATGGAGAGGGAATCAAATGTTTCTCTGACATGCTTAGCTATGGACACTCCCATTTACTGTTATGTTATATCCCTTCATACTCATGGAGGTAGTGTAAAATGACAGGAGCCCACAAATGAAGAATTCTCCATGGACTGCCTTGTTACATACATGGGGGAGGAGCATAATTGCAATTGTATATAGGTCTCTTATTTACTGACAAGGAATATTGACTTTGAAGTTCTCCAGTGAAGGTTTCCCCACATGGGAGAAGTTGTCATTCGACAGTTTACTAGAAATTTGTGATGAGAATATTTTCAGCCACTAAAATAATAACTCTGACTTCCAACTGCAATTTACTGGCCTGCTGCAAAGTAATTTCATGATCATAGCTAGCATTTACCTGGCACAGTGCTTTGTGTCTGTCCATGTTTTGATAATAGCACTCAATTTAGGCAAAGCACTTTATGTGTGCTTATGATTCATGTAGATTTGTGGTGTACACAGATGCTCTTGAACTTTATAATTTTGCAAAATGGAAGAAGTCAATTCTATTTCTTGGAAACTGTTAAAAGAAAAGCCTGCATATGGTGGATGAAGATCAGAATTGAGTACAGGCACCTACTGTCTGTGCTGATTCACTTAGAGGGCTAGTCTCATCTCATCCATTTAGATTTATTCTCACCTGTGGCCTCAGCGAACAACCCAATCCTAACCCGCCATCTTTTATGCGTATGGTTTTGTCACGTGGGAGTGAAAGAATTTGGATGGGTCATTGTAAATCCATCACCATTATGAAAAAAAAAGAAACAGCTCAAAAGAGATAGTTTACTGATAATGGATAACTTTATTTATTCACAAAAAACATAAATTTCTGTGTTTTTTTCTTTTTGTCTTGATTTGCACTTGTACCAGTGAAAAGGAACTCCCTCCCCTAATACAGATCAACAGCTTTTGTGTAAATGTTAATTTTGGAGAGTGGCAGGGGACACATAGAGGTTAATTGATTTATCCATGGTGACATAGCTAGTGTGCATCAGAGGCAGAATTTGAATTCCAGTCTTCCTGACATCAAGGCCACACTGCTTTTCACCTAAAGCTACAAAGTCTCTTAAATCGAGCTCTGAGGCTAGAGGGCATTAAGAAACTGAAATCTGATTTGAAATCAGGTAGGCTTTATTTTAAGTCTTGAGTGGTTCTAGTTAGCATTCTCTAGAACATGATTATAGAGTCTGAAAAAATAACAACTTTGTCATGCTTTATTATTCGAGTTCTATCCACCATATTCAGGGAGAGGATTGCAGCAATTGATTTAGTTATGAAAATTGTAGTCATGTTTGTGTGGTAGAAAGAGTGCTGGATTTATTAGCAAGCTATAAATGAACTGCCAGAGGGGGATATTCTTTTGTTCATGGGCTAGATGGATTTACAAGTGAATTCTATCAAATGGTTAAGGAGTAATTAATATCCACGCTACAAAATTTATTAAAATAAAGACACAAGGCAGTCTTCCAAACTTTTTTGTGAGACAGTTATGGTACTGATACACAAACCAGGGAGACACAAGGAGGAACAAAAGAACTATAGGCTAATCCTACTAATGAATGTTGATACTCTAAATAAAATCCTTACAAACTATAGTAACATATACAGAAATAATTTGCTTTGGCCAAATTAATTCATACCAGGGATGCAAGGTTGTTTCAATATCAGAAAAACAATTTGCATTGTTAATCTTATGCACAACAAAGATAATGAAATCCCAGTTATTTCAATCAATGCATTAAAAATTCTTTGATGAAGTATAGCACATATTTTTATTTAGAACTTTAAAGAGCATACATTTAAAACAAAAAATGATCATTATTTACAATAGAAAAATACAAGAACCTCTTTCTGTACAAAGAGGTATAAGGCTGGGGTATTTTCTATTCCTGTTATTATTTGACATATTTCTAGAAATAGGAACTATTAGTAAGACAAGAAAGAGAAAAAAATACAAGCAAAGGTCGAGAAAGGGGGGTGCTGGGTGGGAAACAATACCTATTTGCTCATAACATTATAGTATACTCAAAGAACTAAGAGAATTAGTGGAGAAACTAACTGAAACAAGAACCTCAGCAAGTTAGCAGATTACAAAATAAATCTACAAAACATCACCAGCATCTCCATACCATTCTCTAGAGTAGGATCACAAGGTGGTAGGTAGAAAGCTAGTTGTGGAGTCAGGAGGACCTAGGTTCGAGTCCTCTGAAGATATCTATGGCTAGGTGTCCTTTGTCAGTTAAACTTTCAGTGTCCCAGGTGAATCTTTAAGACTACAATCAATCAGTCAATCGGTTAACAAGAATGCTGGGGATACAAAGATAAAAAAAGAAACAATTTGTTCCTTAAACAAGTTAACATTCTATTAAATGACAACATAGCAGAGAAGATACTGATCTGCCCAGGAAGACATAGTTTCCCTTGGGAGTTCTATATATAGATGAAATAAGACCAACTAATTTTTTTTTAAATTCAATATAGTTCTAACAAAAAACTAGGAAGAAATAATAAGAAAATTCTACCCAGAATAACTATGAAGTACATAAAATATCTGGAAATTAACTTATAACAACAAAAAATTATATAAGTACAGTGACAAAAAACCCATTACAAAAATGAGGGAGACCAATAATTGGAGAGATATTCTTTGCTCATTATTGGACAGTAAAAGGGCATGGTGTTGTCAAAACCAAAAGGCAAAATGGTTATACAACCTAGTTATAAAAACATGTAAGAGAAGAAAATCTGATACTTTTCATAATTATGATTAGGGAGGTAATCATTAACTAAATAAAAAATAGAAGAGTCACAGGACCTAAATTCAAATCTAGGCTTTTAATAAATGTCTGCTGATTTTTTAATTCATTGATTAGGAAAATCACTTAATGTTTCTGGGCCTCAGTTTCCTCATCAATGAAGGAGTTGGAATAGATGACTTCCAATATCTCCTTCCTACTCTTAAATCTATTATCATATGTGGCGTGGTACCTCTAGAGAATTGTCCCGAAGGCCAAGAAGTTCAAGTCTGTGCTTGTTGTCTGTGGGACCCTAGGCAGGTTATTTAACCACTCAGTGCTATGAGTCAACTGACTTTATTTAAAATGGGTTACCTTTTGGAAGCCTATGCAGATGAGGAGACAAAGACATGAATTAATATCAGAAAGCCCAAGCATCCATGATGTTTATTTGTTCCCTTTTGCTTAGATATACTTAACATTTGGTCTTCCTCATCTTACACAGTTTTAGATGGGCTTGCAGGAAGTGAATGCAAAGAGGAAGCTCATTAGCTAATGATGTTTCATTTTATCTCCATCCTAAAAAAAGTTGTTTAAAATTGCCTTTCAGCATATAGTTCTATTAGCTTCCCTCCACTGTAAACATGGTCCTGTCATGACCACATTTGCTTTTTCGTCTCAGCACTTAGTGCACATCTCATCAATTATTCTAGTGGCAAAACAAGTAATTGCTTGGGAGAGTGTCCATGAGAAATGCCTTTTATTTATAATGAGGTATCGAACCATTCAGTTCTCCGGTTATGGTATACATCAAGCATTTCAAGTCTCGGAAATGCTTGCTCTGCATGGATACTGCCTATAATTACTTCCTAAATCAAAATGTATCCCAGGCTGAAAACCTTAAAGGTGTTCTTAATTCTTCTCTAAACCTCACCCATTAATACAATCACTTGCCAAGTCCTGTTCATTTGGCCTTCAAACTGCTTCTTGCACCCATTAGAAAGTAGGTTCGTTCTACTTCCAGTGCCACCACCTTAGTTTAGGTCCTCATCACCTCTGGCCTACATTATTGTAATTGCCTCTTAAATGGCTGCTTTGCTTCTTGTCTTTCCCCTCTGTAACCAATCCTTAGTTCCTGATACACCCATCTGCTCACATCAGTCCCCTCATCAAAATCCTTTGGTGGATCCTCTTTACTTTCAGAATAAACCATGAATTCCTCTCTCTTGCACCCAAGGCCCATCATGTTCTGTGTACAGCCTCCCTTTTCAATCCTTTTTCATGATACATTTCTTCACATAGTCTATGTTCCAGACAAACATTTGGACACAACATCTCTCCTATCCTGAATGGATTTTTTTTAACATTTCCATCTGTTGAAATTCTTCTCTTCCTTAGATGACACCTCCTCCGTTACATCTTCCAGGATTCTCCAACTAAAAGGGATTATCTTCCTCCTTCCCTCTATTCATTTTGCTTGACCTCTCCTATGGACTTTTCTCATTCTGACTTATATCGTATCTATTTGTGTATGTGTTTCATTCATCTGCAAAGTTGTTAAGTTGAGTCCTTGAGTCCAGGAATTGTGATTTTTCAATTTATTATGTCTAGTATCTAACAGAGTCCCTTGAATATGCCAGATGATTAATGAATATTTATTGAAATATACTATAACAGAATTTGCAATATAGGATGACCTCATGTAAAATAAAATGAATTTCAAAAACGTTGTTGCTATGTTTTGTTTAATGTTTGTATGTAGCTTTTGTATAACAAGTAGCTTTTCAAACATTTAGCGTTTATTTCACCTCAAAAGCAGTGCAGCAATAAGAAAAAACATTTTCAAGAATAAGAGTAGGGATCTGGAAGCTTGAAGGGCATCAACAGGAAGGGGTGGAGGGAGAAAAACAGATCAGGATGTTAGTAACAATTAAAATATTTGGTCCAAATTCCTGTTTCATAAGTTAATACAATGGATAGAGCTTGCTCCCATCTCTTCTCATCCCTTTGGTATTTTATAGTTGGTCCTGCTGTAGGGAGGAGCAATGGCCAGATATTGTTAGATCTTCACTTCCGGTCCCTCCCTACCTGCCACTTACTCGTCCAGTCTTTATTACAGTATATAGTGCATAATTTTCTTCTGAAGGCTGCTTCCTAAAATAAATTGATTAGATACTAAAACAAGAGACATACTGCGATGAATCCTGAGGTACCAGTAACACTATTTAACTTTTCATTATCTAAGTTAATGGTAGGGAGATGAGACAACATCTTCAGGTAATAAAATCTGGGCCCTTGAAATTGCTGCTTTTCAGAGCACCAGACTGACCATCCTAAGAACAAATCTATATGTGGTCAAACAAATGGATTGTGCACCATGGCAAAATCACTCATGCATGCATGCATTTATTTATTCATTTACAGAGTGCTACTTTTTATATGTAGCAATGTAGTAAATACAAGATGCTCTGGGAGATAAGCTTTCAGTTGAATTCACCATTGTCTAAATGATCAGCCCAGACAACCATATAAATCAAAACATTTGAAACTTAGTTACCACCAACCAATATAAAAGTTCAGCTACACAACTACATTAATAGATTGTAACTTATGAAGCAGTTGTTAAAGTGACATGAATATTAACTTTATAAAAATAACAGCAAACCTCCCTGTTTGCTTCTTTGTCTCCTGATCTTTCCCGTATGTGAATTTTTCCAGATAATTCTGCTCTCTGCTCTATATAACTTAATTTTAAATTTTGTTTCTTACGCCCTTTCACTCTCCTCATTATTCATCTTCTCTTTCTGCTTACTCTAGCCCTCATTCTCTGATTCATGAATCCTATAATTATCTGGCCTTTCCGTTTTCTCTGTGTTCCTCAGGCAACCAAAGCTTCCAAGGTATTCAGTCTAAAGTCTTTCCTCTAGATGGTTTCTGCTACTATCTTGTAGAGTTTGTCCCATGGATTTCCCCTTTTCCCTTGTGCCTCACTCCCAGAATAGTGCCCATCATTGCAGGTGTCATGGAGGACACTGCTCCATGGTAGGGTCCTTCCCCCATCATGGCTCTATTTATGTAGCCCACTGCTTATTTATACCTTCCCCAGCTACCTTTTCTTCTATGTTTGAAAATTTCTTCCCTGGATACTTTCCCTCTCTCCTAGTGGTCATTTACCTATAGAGCTTCCAACTCTCCCACTTCCCAATGTAAGCCAGTATGTTTTCAGGCACCAAATCCTCTGCCCACTACCAATGTAAGGTCCTAATCTCCCTTCACAGATCATCATTCTTTACCCATAGGCACCTTCATCAGTGGAAACCTTTCTCACCACCAATGTAAGGCCTCCTTCCTTTCCTTTTCCCCTTTTTAGCCTTTTACCCTCCTTCTTATGCAGTCTCCTGTAGACTCTTCTCTTTCTGGGACCACAGAGATCACCTTCCCCTTATTGCAAGTCCTTGGGTTGGATCCTGGCACATCACTTGCTTCTCTTTAATCTCTTCTCCTCCACCCTTCATGAACTGTCCCATGTTGTAATATAGTCTCACCAAAAAAAATTGATTCACCTATAGGCAAGATATCAGCTGATTCTCTCTATAATGCCCTTAGTCTTCCTCTTCACTGTTACCTCTACCAAATTTCTGCCTCCATCCCTGTCTCCTTGTATACATTTAAAAAGAAGTCTCTTACTGGTCTCTCTGTTGTCACTCTGTCGCTGAGTTTGCCTGCTGCATTTATTTACTCCTGCTTTTCCATTGTTTAGGATTTGGTTTCAGACTCTTCTTTATTATTGAACTTTGATCTTCTTAATATATGGTAAAGTTCAGATTATCAAGATAGATAACCTTTGTCTATATCCTGAACTCCATTGCTCTTCAGAATACATTATTCCATTCCCTCCTACATTTTCTAGTGGGTGCACAATAGTCTTGCATTATTCAAATGTCTTTTCCTTTGTATTTGAAGGTCTTTCTCCTCATGGCTTATAGAACTTATTTCTGAATTGAGTTGTTAAATTTAACCACTATATGTCTTGTAGTTTGTAGCCTTGGATTTTTCCGGGAGGCAATCTGTGAATTATTTTAATTAGAATTTCATTCTCTATGTTCAGAAGTTCTGGACCATTCTCTTTTATTATTTCCTGCAATATGGTATTGCCTTCTTCTGGGAGACCCATGTCTCTCTGCCTTCTGACTTCAAAATTAATACGTTTGCCTGCATCATGAGCATATTTTCTTTTAACATTATTGGTTTTTTTTTCTCTTCTTCTAGGTTGTCCTTCACTTCTGTATATTTGCACTCCCAGTCCATTCTCTTTCTTTTTTTTGTGAAGCTTTCCATTGCAGATACCAATTTTCTTTTCTGCCTCCACTTTTTTTCTTTCTTTCTTTCTTTTTTTACTGTGCATGCCATAAATTCTGTAAACCACTCAGGAACAACATGTTGTGGTTCTGTGTTCTCAATTTCCAAAGGCACCCCTGTCTCATCTAGTGTTGGTTGATTTTTCTTTGTTTTGTAGTATTTATTCCTAGGGGCCTGAATTGATTTACTAGTTCTAGAGACCACATTTCTTTCTTTTGTTAATGTTTGGCTATTGATTTCCTGTTTATGTTCCAGGTCTTTGAGTTTGCTTTTTTATTCCTGAAATCTTTGGCATTTCAGTCTTTCCCTCTTCCCTCTCCCCTTATTTTACCTATTTCTCATACTACGACTTCCTCCTTATGATTTTGATTTCCTTGAGGGCTGGCTCTCAAAGGATCTCAGCTTCCTCCCACATTGGGCAATTCATGGTTCACCAGCTTAGGTCTTAGCCTCAATTGACTTTTGAGTAGGCAGAACTGGCCCCAACTTGAAGCTGTGATCTTTGCCTCAGGCTTAGTGGAGTGCTGAACAGTCTAACCACATAATACAGTGCACTGTCCAGGTGTCTTGTGTCATTTCCTTTATTACTTGGTTCTTTGACCCAATACCAGAAATTTGGAGCTTTGCAGCACTGGTACTACAAGGTTATGGTCCCTGGAAGACTTTTATTCCTGAGGGACTATGGCCACCTATCTCTTCCAGCCAGGTCAAATTTCTGTAGTCTAGAGCTGGAGTCTCCATGGCACTGGAAAGAGGGAGGGGGGAGCAGAGTGTGGTGGTGGGTTTTGTTGTAAGCCTATGAGGTAGTGTGGGAGGTGGGGGACAGATGCTGAGTAAACCCAAGGTCAGTGAGTATCAGTTCATGGCTATTTTTTAACCTTTTGGATACTGGCTATTCTAGATCTTGGAGTAAGCTGAAGTTGCTTTATCTTTAGTGCAGAATTTCTTTTTTTGGAGAGCTTTGAGAGGTCATGGGGATCAGAGAAAATATCTAGTTGTATATTTTACTGCTCATATGTCCCATCCATGTAACCTTCTTCCTGTATTTCTTTGTGTTGTTCATACTTGTCATTTCTCATCAGATTGTCACATAATTGATTACAATTTAACCAAACCATTATTTACTAAGCACTTGCTCTGTACAATGAACTCTGCTTCTTCTTCTTAGGGATACAAAGATGAAATGTGTTATCAGGCCTGTTCTTAAAGAGCTTACAGACTAATAGAGAAGAAGACATATACACCAATAACTATAATATATGGCAGACTATTGTAAGTACAAAGAGGTTTCGTGGTAGTTATGATACCTGTGGTGGGCCTGGGAGGAAGAGAGACATTTTAAAAGGTGAGGATTTGGAGAGAAAGGGAAGAAATTCAAGCCTAGGAGGAAGCACGAACTTAGTTAGAATGAGATGGAAGAGGGAGTTCCTGGATAGATAAATTCAATTGACTTTGGCAGTTTTGTTTTGTTACAATTCTTTTATTTTAAGGTTATAGAATCAGGCTAAGTTTTACTTTTCATCTTTCCTCTGTGCCCTGTCTGGTGGAAGAACAGCAAAATAGCTGAAGTAAATACACAGAAAATCTACAAGGTGGATACCTGACCATTGGAAAACCCATTGTGTGCCCTAGTTCTGTACTGCCTTAAATCACTAATGGAATTCCTAAATTGTTTTGTTCTTTTGGTGGTCATACATTAGCTTTAGTGACCCTTCATTACCATGTACTTATTTGACTACCAGGTAGCATTGAGAGTTGCTTGCCCAATCTTTTTCAGCTCTCTACATCTTGGGACACTCAGCCTGATTACTTGTGCAAGGCACTACTTCTCAGAAGTGGTAAGTGATAAGCTCTCTGTGGTTCTCAGAGAGTCTGTCCCGTAGATATCCTCTTTCTGTGGTGGTGCAGCATCATCTCATCAATGAGTATGTGGATTTGTAGATGTACATAATCAGAAATCAGCTCTCAAGTCCCAACCCTTTGGGGCTTCTGTACTTGTATGATGAATTAATGAATGAAGCATTTATTAAGCACTTGCTATGTAGAAAGCATTGCACAAAACTTAGGGGAGAAAAATAGAAGTCAGATAATCCCTGCTCTGAATGAACTCACATTCTGATGGGGGAGACAACCCGAAAGGAATGTTTCAGCTGCAAGTCAAATGGAAAGGTCTCATGGTCTTTAGAGTGTGGCAGAAAAACAGACGTTAATGACTCTTTTTAAATGTCATCTGCACTGACAAAATCCTATCAGTTTCTAATACTGAATTAATTGAGAGTGTCAAGGACTTTGATGGAAAGGATTTCCTTTTCTAAGACTTCAGTAGCTGTGGCTTGTAACACCTTGCTCAACATCAGTAAGCCATATTCATATAACTATGGTAGGCATAACTCCTTGGATACCATGTTTAATTTAATCTTAGTATAAAATGGTTAAGCAAATAAATGGTATTGAATGATAAAAAAGGAACAGTGAACATAAGCCAAGTAGTTGTGAGTTGACTGCTTTCTTAGACCCTGAGGTTCCCTAGACAATGCAGAAACTGTTTCAAACTCACAATTTCTTCTTTTCTTTGAAATTTCAAATTAATTAATTTATTTTTAGTTTTCAACATTCATTTCCACAAGATTTTGAGTTCCGAATTTTCTCCCCATCGCTCCCCCCTCCCCCACCCCAAGATGGCATGTATTCTGATTACCCCTTCCCCCAGTCTGCCCTCCCTTCTATCACCCCTCTCTTATCCCCTTAAGCCCACAGTTTCTAAAAAAATGCAGTTTGAGTATATTGAATTCCCCATGGCCACACCACCTGTGAGCAGTGTAAACAACAGTATTTCCACAGGATACTCTCTCTCCCTCATTCTTCGTATCTAACCAGTTGCCAAGTCTTGTGGATTCTACCTCTGCAGCACATCTAGAACCCATCCCCTTCTGTCCTCTGCTGTCACTATTCTAATTCAGAACTTAATCGTTTCTCCCTTGGATGACTACATGGCCTCCCGATTTCTCTTCCTGCCTCACTTCTGTCCTCTCCAACCCTTCATTTACATAGTTCTCCAAATGATATTCCTAGGGCTCAAATTTGAAGGTGTTTGTGCCCATGCTGTCCCCAGTGCCTGGAATTCTCTTCCTCCCCTTCCTCTGCCCTCTGGAACCCCTCACTCCCTTTCAGGCTCAACTCAAATGCCTTTTCCTTCAAGATACTTTTCCTGATTTTTCCTAGTTGTTTTTCCCATATTTATTTTTTTAAATTTATTCTGCATTTACTAATCTGGAAATAATTTATATTCCACTAGGAGAATGTAAGTTCCTCGAGGACAGGGACTCTCCCTTTTTTGTATTTGGATGACCAGTACATATCATAGTGCCTGGAGTACATAATAGTTGTTTAATAAAAACTCAACAATTGATTTTCTTAGTGATGACTAGAAGTAATGACTAATTCTGCAATCCCTCTTTCCTGCCTTCTGATTGGCAACCACCTGTGAGCTGATAAATGTTTAACAGTCTGTTCTAAAAGAATGTGTACACAACACACTTTTGAGTGTCATCTGCATTATGAACATTTTCTCCATCACTTTCTTAAGTCTAGACAATCAGCAAAACAATCAACTGAGCCCTGATTTGTAGCATTGCTGGTTTCTGAGGTTTAAATGCTCACAATGAAAATTTAACAATCTACTCCCAGAAGCCAGTTCGAGGTGGTTCCAGGATATCCCTATGATTTTTGAAGGGAGCAGCAACTACAGGACAGTATGGACTATGCTTTCCAGATTGGAGACTCTGGAGCTAATGGTCAAGAAGTATTGATTTGGGGGGGCCATCTAGACCAAAAGATTCAACTGTGGGGTAGAAGATGTATTATTATCAGATTATCAAATGTTTCAAGTGCTTTGCAAACCTTGAGACACTATACAATACTAGATATGATCGCTAATTTCAAATAATATTTCTCATCACTAGAGGTGAGAATAGAATGGATGGAGTGAATGGAGTGTTGAGCTTGGAGTCGGGGAGATCTGGTTTCAAATCTTACCAGTTCTTTGATCCTTTGCAAGTCAAGTAACTTTTCCATGGCATAGGCAAATCTCTAATATTTATTAAGTCATAAATGGGATGTGACATAGGGATAAAGGGAATTTCCCATATTTGGAATTCTCTCCACTGACAAAATCACAGATCCTTTGCCTGTTGCAGTAGTTATCATCACAGCAGTTTTATAAAGCTGGGAGAATTCAATTGCCTTTAGTCACATTCAGAATTCCCCTAGAGGACAACTTTTAAAAATCTGGTCACATGACAGCTGCCAGACTGCAGGGACATATCAAACAGTCCTGTTTTGCCATTTGTCAAGCTAACTTAGTTCCTTCCCAAAACACAGGAACATTTTATAGTCATCCCCATTTCTAGGTGGTCAGTAGAGTGAAATATCTGGTATTTGCAGGTATTATGGTAGATATAGAGTGTTAGACTCACAGCCAAGAAGACCTGATTTCAAGTCCTGTCTCAAGACACTTAGTAGCTGGCCAGCCCCCAGCTAGTCACTTATACTTCTTTATCTGTAAAATGGGGATAATAATGGCATGATTTCATAGGGTTATTGTAAGGATGAAATGAGATAACATATGTGAAATGCTCTGCTCTTAAGGTGCTATAGAAATGCTAGCTATTGTTGGTATTTTGGTGATATTGGAACAAAGGCAAAAAGTGAAATAGAAACAGTATATGAGATATATACATTTCACTAAGGAAAAGCAGTTTATTTTCTACTTATTTTCAAACTTCTCAGTTAAGGTTTCTAATATTTTGATTTTGCAAATCACTAAGTGCTGAGGAGAAGATTAATTTGCTCAGTCATATTCCACCTAATTGTTAACCTACTTAAAACATTAAAATAAAGCTGGCTGTGTCTTTTTGGCCAATTTGTTTGTGCCTTGCTTTATGTACACCAAGGAGCACGGAGAAAATGTTTTTAGAAGTAAAAAAAAACTCATGAAAATTTAATGTTCAAATTAAATTATTGATACAGTAATTTCTGCTTGGTGCTTTCCCAACATACATTTGGGTTTGGCTTTTGCCAAATGTATCTTCTTACATGAAGAAATACAGCCTCTTCAACAAACTTTGTTAGTTTTTCATTGACATGGAAATTATTTTTGATAACTTTGTCCTGTCACAGTATTCCCTTTAAGCAGGACAGGTCTATGATCACAGTGACACAAAATTTGTGTTCTGCCCTCAAAGATTCCTTTCTGCATTTAGTGACAACTCATAAAGGATTTTTCATGAATTAATGATAGTCTCAGAATTTAGATGAGTATATAGAACAGCAATTCTCAGAATTTTGATCCCAGGGACCCTGGGCGACCCCGAGACACTTTCAGGTGATCTGTGAGGTTAAAAGGATTTTCAGAATAATACCAAGATGTTAGTTGCCTTTTAAAATACTCCCCCTTTTTCTAAAGACATCTCTGTATGAGGTCCAATTTTCTTCATATACTTTAATCAAAACAATATATCAAAACCATTGAATACAGAAGCAGATATGAGAGTCTAGATGTCTTCTATTGAGCCAGATCTAAAAGCTTTGCAAAAATGTGTAAAACAATGCCACTTTTCTCACTAATTTTTTTTGTTTTGGAAAATGTGGTTATTTTTCATAAAAATGTTATTTATATTAACATGTAATTGGTTCAGTATTATTTTATTGAGTTAACGAAGAGATGTTTTATAATTTTTATCACTTTTAATTTCTAATATTTAATCTAATATTTCTAAAATCTAAGCCAATGTTTAATTTCTAATGTTTATATATAACAAAGCCCTTTGGAGTACTCAAGTCATTTTTAATTTGGTGAAGGAGTCCTGAGACCGAAAAAGTTTGAGAATTGCAGATCTAGAAACTCATGTTATTCCGAAGTTATTTAGCTTGAGAAAATATTAATATCTCTAGCCCCACTTGTCATCATTTTGGTAAACTACAAATTTAGAAGATATATGAGATAGTCGATTCCTTGTGTCAGTGAAGTCTGTCCATGCAATCAATGTATAGGTAGTGATTTTGAGAGTTCACATTATCTATTTCTCTGTCTCAGAGTAAAAGAGGCCTGGAACAGTACTATGTATGATCATAGAATCTGGGACAGATCCTATCCTAAAACAAAACAAAACACTGGCTGGTTTATGGATTAAGGTTGTACTCCCTCTCCACTACCAGCCCGTGCTTGACACAATGGTTCTAAGAGCAAACATTCTATCATTTTTCTATTTCAAAGCCTTTGATTTTGTGGGTAAATTCAAAATTGTACAGTCAAACTTCTTGTCTGTGGTCTTTTATAAGGCTGTCTTTTTTCTTCTTCTAATTATAGCTAACATTTAAAGGTTACATAGTGCTTCATATCTGTTATCTCATTTTAGTCATATTAGCTGTTCAAGCTAGGTGTTATTGTTATCTGCTGTTATAATATTCATTTGACAGAATAGGAAGCTGAGGCTTAGGGAGATTAAGTGACTTGACCAGGGTAGCATAGCTAGCAAGTGAATTGGGATAGATTCAAACCTAGGTCTTCCTGACTCCAAATCCAAAATTCTTAACACACTCTACCACATTCCTCTTCTACGCATGCTCCTAAGCAACAAGTGGATTCTTAATATATCCCTTAAAACTTTTTTTAATCTTTCTAACCTTTCATTGCTTACCTTCTTTATCTCCCACTCAAAGGCATTATCACTTTAATAGCTCAAATTAGGTTTGTCTCTTTATGTAACAAGGCATGAGATCATAGAACTAGATAGCCCTTTCAAGACTAATAAGAATTTTTTTAAAAATGCTGTCAATGACAGATTAATTATTTACTTAATTGTACTAAGTCACATGCCTTAATTTTACATTTGAAAATTGCATGATCATTATTTGTTTTGGCTTGACGCCTTGAATTTATCGGACTTTCTCCTTACTCACACCTTGCCCCAGCCAGTTACAGATTCTTTTCATTTTTCCATCAAAATATTTTATATACCTTTTTCATTCCCACTATTTCTATTCTAGATCATTTATGTCTGAGGTATTTCAGCAGCTTTCTATAAAGTTTCTGTAAGTTCCTTATCAGGAACTTGATTTGGGCAAACATGAACATTTTCATATACAAATATGAGCAAAAAAGAGGAGTGCATATGAAACCAGGAATTTCAGTTACATTCAGCTTTTAAAAAGTATATATTAAATTTAACATGGTAACACCAACACTGTCTTATATGTTTGTTTCCTCTTCTGAACTTTCTTTAACTCTCTTTTCTGTATTTGAAAAAAAGTTTAATTAGTGCTTCTTTCTTTCTTTCTTTCTTTCTTTCTTTCTTTCTTTCTTTCTTTCTTTCTCTTTCTTTCTTTCTTCCTTCCTTCCTTCCTTCCTTCCTTCCTTCCTTTCTTTCTTTCTTCTTTTCTATTTTTTGGCATTGCTATCATTATTTTTAAATTTTTTTCATATAGTATATCACTGTCACCATTCTTTAATTCCCAACTGATTATATATGCTAGTTAAATTATAGGTCTGTCAGTGGATATCTTGTCCTTTCTAAGAGATTCCAGAAGAACCATTTCAGCCCAAGACCTCTGGAATCCCTAGGGAAGGAATAATCCAGAAATACCTTTCTTACCTGGGAAACAAAAAGGGTGACATTGTTGGGAAGTGCTTTGCTTTTTTTTTCTTTTTTTAAAAAAAACATTATTTAATATTTTTTGTTTTCAGCATTAATTTTCACAAGAGTTTGAATTACAAATATTCTCCCCATTTTTACCCTCCCCCCACTCCAAGATGGCATATATTGTGATTGCCCCATTCCCCAGTCAGCCCTCCCTTCTGTCATCCCACTCCCCACCCATCCCCTTTTCCCTTACTTTCTTGTAGGGCAGGATAGAGGTATATGCCCCATTGCCTGTATACCTTATTACCTAGTTGCATGCAAAACCTTTTTTTTTTGAACATCTTCTTTTAAAACTTTGAGTTCCAAATTCTCTCCCCTCTTCCCTCCCCACCCACCCTGCCTAAGAAGGCAAGCAATTCAACATAGGCCATGTGTGTATCATTATGCAAAAACCTTCCACAGTACTCATGTTGTGAAGGACTATGTTTTGCTCCTTCCTATCCTATCCCCCTTTATCCAATTTTCTCCCTTGGCCCTGTCCCTTTTCAAAGGTGTTTGCTTTTGGTTACTTCTGCCCCCTATTTGCCCTTCCTTCTATTGTCCCCCCTTTTTTATCTCCTTCCTCCTTCTTTCCTGTGGGGTAAGATACCAAATTGAGTGTGTATGTTATTCCCTCCTCAGGTCAAATCTGATGAGAGCAAGATTCACTCATTCCAATTCACCTGCCCCCTCTTCCCTCCCAACAGAACTGTTTTTTCTTGCCACTTTTATGTGAGATAATTTACCCCATTCTATGTCTCCCTTTCTACCTCTCTCAATATATTTCTCTCTCATCCCTTAATCTGATATTTTATTAGATATCATCCCTTCATATTCAACTCACACTGTGCCCACTGTGCCCTCTATGTGTACATATATATGTATACAAACATATGTATATACACATACATACATATATGTATATGTACATATATGTACATATACATACACACATACATATATACATATATGTGTATATACATATATATATGTG
Source organism: Trichosurus vulpecula (assembly GCF_011100635.1). Taxonomy (NCBI): domain Eukaryota; kingdom Metazoa; phylum Chordata; class Mammalia; order Diprotodontia; family Phalangeridae; genus Trichosurus; species Trichosurus vulpecula. Next base: position 214,917,555 of record NC_050580.1, on the reverse strand, counting down.
TGTGTGTATATATATATATATATATATATATATATATATATATATATATATATATATATATATATATATATATATATATATATGTATGTATATGTATATACCCTTCAGCTACCCTAATGCTGAGGTCTCATGAATTATACACATCATCTTTCCATGTAGGAATGTAAACAAAACAGTTCAACTTGAGGAAGTCCCTTGTGATTTCTCTTTCTTGTTTACCTTTTCATGCTTCTCTTGATTCTTGTGTTTGAAAGTCAAATTTTCTATTCAGCTCTCGTATTTTCACTGAGAAAGCTTGAAAGTCCTCTATTTTACTGAAAATCCATATTTTGCTTTGGAGCATGATACTCAGTTTTGCTGGGTAGGTGATTCTTGGTTTTAATCCTAGCTCCATTGACCTCTGGAATATCATATTCCAAGCCCTTCAATCCCTTAATGTAGAAGCTGCTAGATCTTGTGTTATCCTGATTGTGTTTCCACAACTGAAATTGTTTCTTTCTGGCTGCTTGCAGTATTTTCTCCTTGATCTGGAAGCTCTGGAATTTGGCGACAATATTGCTAGGAATTTTCTTTTTGGGATCTATTTGAGGAGTCGATTGGTGGATTCTTTCAATTTCTATTTTACCCTCTTGCTCTAGAATATCAGGGCAGTTCTCCTTGATAATTTCTTGAAAGATGATATCTAGGCTCTTTTTGTGATCATGGCTTTCAGGTAGTCCAATAATTTTAAAATTATCTCTCCTGGATCTATTTTCCAGGTCAGTGGTTTTTCCAATGAGATATTTCACATTGTCTTCCACTTTTTCATTCCTTTGGTTCTGTTTTTTAATATCTTGATTTCTCATAAAGTCACTAGCTTCCACTTGCTCCAATCTAATTTTTAAGGTAGTATTTTCTTCAGTGGTCTTTTGGACCTCCTTTTCCATTTGGCTAATTCTGCCTTTTAAGGCATTCTTCTCCTCACTGGCTTTTTGGAGCTCTTTTGCCATTTGAGTTGGTCTATTTTTTAAGGTGTGGTTTTCTTCAGTATTTTTTTGGGTCTCCTTTAGCAAGGCATTGACTTGTTTTTCATGGTTTTCTCGCATCCTTCTCATTTCTCTTCTCAATTTTTCATCTACTTTTCTAACTTGCTTTTCCAAATCCTTTTTGAGCTCTTCCATGGCCTGAAACCAGTTCATGTTTTTCTTGGAGGCTTTTGATGTAGGCTCTTTGACTTTGTTGACTTCTTCTGGCTGTATGTTTTGGTCTTCTTTGTCACCAAAGAAAGATTCCAAAGTCTGAGTCTGAATCTGAGTCCATTTTCACTGCCTGGCCATGTACCCAGCCAACTACTTGATCCTTGAGGGTCAAGACCTCCCGGGCTGGAGGCCTGCTTCCCTCTGCTGTTTCATGGGTTCTGCAATTCTAGAATTTGTTCATAGACATTTTTATAGGTGTTTGGAGGGCTCTGGGGGAAAGCCCTAGACAAGTCCCTGCTTTCTAGCTGCCATCTTGGCTCTGCCCCCCATCCTCATTGCTGTCATTATTAACCCCTCCCTACGTCCCTCCATGAATTGCTCCCCTCCCCCAGTAATCCTTCCATTGTAACAAATAAGCATAGTCAAGTAAAAGCATCCACATGTTGTCAGTATCTGAAAAAGTATTTCTCATTCTGCACCTTTAGTCCACCACCTCTTAGCTAAGAGATAAGAAGAATGATTTCAGTTTTCTAGAGTCATTATTGGCCATTGCATTGATCATAAACCTTAAGTCTTTCACAATTGCTTGCCTTTACAATGTTGTAGCCATTACACAAATTGTTCTCTGGGTTCTGCTTATTTCATTCTCTATTAGGTCATAGAAGTTCTTGCAAGTGTCTCTGAATCTGTCTTTTTTGGCCCTCATTGTTCTTATAGAACAATAATGTTCTCTTAAATTAATATACTATAATTTGTTCATCTACTCCCCATTTCGTGGGCACCTACTTTATTTCCACTTCTTTGCTACAATAAAAATGCTGTTATAAATAATTTTGTACACATAGGTCCTTTCTCTCTTTCTTTGATCTCTTTGAGTAGCAGTAGTATCACTGGGTCAAAGGGTTTGTATGCATAGTTTACTGACATTTTGGGTATCATTCCAAATTTCTTTGCAGAATAGTTGAGTCACTTCACTGCTCCCCCAAAGAATGCATTAATGTGTCTGTCCTCCTACAACTCCTGCAAGAATTATCATTTTATTTTTAGTAATCTTTGCCAATTTTATGGGTGTGAGGTGGAATATCAAAGTTGCTTTAATTTTCATTACTCTTAGGAATGATTTGTAGCTTATTTTTCATATGGTTGCTGATACCTTACCTTTCTTCCTTTGAGAATCATCTATTTATATTTTTCTAATGAGAAATTGCTTTTGTACTTACATATATACATATTTAATAAATTCTCTACATATCTTGAATATTTGACATTTACCAGAGAAATTTTCTATAAAGACTTTTTTTTCCCTAGTTAGCTTTAATTCTATTCATTCATGTTGTTTGGGTAAAACCTTTTTCTTTTTTTCCATTATATTATCTTTTATTTTTTTCCTCTTTACTTTTATGAAAAAAAGGGGTGAAAGAGAATGTTATCAGTATAGTGATTTATCATTGAATTGATATGCTTCCATATCACTGTCCTTCCTCTCTTCATCTTGCTCACACCACAATTATTGATTCTTGCAAGCTCTTTCTCAGTTTTTAGTCACTCTGTCTTTGTTTTGCTTATGATTTTGTCCTCCCCAACTTTATCCTCCTACTTCATCTCCCTCCTCCCATCTCCTTATTCCTGCTAGTTTTGCTGTTGAGTTTAATGTATTTCAATGCTAAACTAATTGTGTATAACTGTCCAATGCTTAGCACAATGTTTGACACATAGTAAGCACTCAATAAACTCTTATTGATTGACTATGTATTCAACTCTCCTTTTAGTGATTCACATATGAGTGAGATCCACGAGATGCTTTCTTTTGCATTTAGTAATATGGTATTCCAAGATTTTCTCTCCTTTTTTTCCTCTAGTAACAGCATAGTATTGTGTGATCCTGAATATATTTCCTTCATATTTAAAGTTTTTCTTTCCAACTGCTTAAAGTACTTTTTCATATAGAACCTCTGAGTTTTTATTATTTACATTCACAGGGTTTTGCAACTTGGGTTTATTTTTTTTGTTTGTTTGTTTTTCCAGGAGATGACCTGGTGATTTAATTTTTTTCTTTGCCCTGTGGTTCTAGTATCTGGGTAGTGTTCTTTTATGATTTCTTGAAATGTGGTATCCAAATTTTTTTGTTTGATCATGGTTTTCAAAGATTCTAATGATTTTTTAAACTATTTCTCCTTTTGGCCCTATGAGATTGGATTGGGTGGAGGCTTCCCTGGAGCATCCCTGTTCAGAGAACCCATAGGCTTCCATCCCTGTAAAACTGGGGTGGATTCTTGGTCACCTGTTGAGTTCCTTCTCAGGGGACCAGCAGACGGTGGACCATTTTCCAGAATTTGTACTGCCTTTACCTACCCTATTAGAACTCTTCTCCATGAAACTTTAGGTTTTTGATCATCTTTTTGTGTTAAGATTTAACAAATGAGTTACATTCTAAACTGGTTTTGTCCCTGGATGTCATCTTTCTCTGCTTGGCAAGATCAAATTTTGTCTGGTAAAGGCAATTATTAGGCTATTTTGGCATGAGAAGCAACCTGACCTAGTGGATAAGATACAAGGCAAATTTGTAAAGTGAGAGGGTGAGATTCAATGGCCTCTATACTGCCTTCCAGCTCTCAATCTATGATCCTAGGATTTTCAGTGGTAAACTGATTTACATTGGTTAAGCTTTTTCAGGAAATTGTGATCGTTTCTATGTCTCTGCTTTTATCCATTTATCATTTGTTCATCAACAGCTTACTTAAATATGTCAGATTAATTACATGCCACATATTCTCTTTTCATTGTTTTTATTACTTTGTTTTGGGTGTTTTTTTGCCATTGGTTTTTATTTTCTTCCCACTTACTTTTCAACACTTTGCTATCTGGCTTCTATTCCCACCATTTCAATGAAATGGTTTTTTTCCCCCAAAGTCACCTCTGAACTTTGTTAGGATGGTTTTTATCTCAATCCTTCTTGACCTCTTCAGTGTTGGCCACTACATCCTTCATGACTTCCTTGCCTCCTTGGGGTTTCATGGGATCATTCTGTCATGGTTCTTTTGCCTGTTTGATTCATGCTTTTTAGTCTCCTCTGCAGCATTGTCATCCATGCCCTACCCCCTATATCTGAGTATACCTCAAGGATTTGGTGCCCCCTCTTCTCCTTTCCTCTCTTCTCCTCTCTTTTCTTCTCTTCTCTTTTTCTCCTTTTCTATTTTCCTCTCTACTCCTCTCCCACTCTTGATGATCTTATCAAATTCCATTCTTTCAACTATCATCTCTATGCCTGTGACTTCCAAATCTAGCCCCCTATCTCTCCTGATCTCCAATCTTGCTTCTCCTGCAACTGCTTGTAGGACTTACATACTTTGGCTATCTCACAGTCATCTAAAATTCAGTTTGTGCAGAATAGAGTTCATTATCTTTCTCTTTAAACACATTACTACACCTAATCTCCCTGTTTCTTCCAAAGGAAACTGAGTTTTCAACCTTGGCATTATCATTGCTTATACATTTTGAATAGATGTTATTTCTTTTTTTAAAAACAAGAGATAATAAAAATGTAAGACAATTAGTGTTAGCTTTCATGCTGAAAATTTAAAATAAATGTTATTGAGTTATTTTAATTTTAATTTTTTAAAACTTGAAATTTTAGAGGAAACCTTTATTAATCTATTATACTTAGCAAAATAAAACAATGTTGAGAAATATAATAGATATTATAGTACCTTTAACTTCAGATTTACATGCTCTTATCCAAATGCCATGGGCATTTACTTGCTCTTATGCAAATGCCACAGGCACAGCAGAAACCTACAACTCATTTTTATCTAGAGACTATGTCTGATGATTGTGATAGTGGTAAATTACACCCATGTCAAGATTTGACATAAACCATCCTGTGTTTTACTCTACATATTGTATTTAATAATCTTTGAGTTGAATTCACAGTTAATTGGGATGAATTCACTGTGTTAGTCTTATTTTCATTGACTTTAAACTCTGTTTTCATTGAAAAAGGAGGATATATGTAAATGTGTGTTATACTTGAAAATATGCAGTAATTTCAACCATCCTTTTGTGTTCCTTCCTTTCAGCATCTCCCCGCATCCTCCACCCAGGATGTATCCTAAAGCCTTATGGTTCTAGAAACGCTGCCCTAAAAGCACTCCTCTTAATTTCCCTGTTGCTATCAGAGTTATCCTAGTTCTTCCAATCAGCCTCAGTTGAGTCAACCTCAGCTCTTCACTCTTAACCTCTAAAGTACAAGCTTTTCAAATGTACCTCCTCAACAAATCTCACATCTGTCCTTTCCTTACCCTTTCCTTTTATGAGGCAGCTAGTGGTGCAGTGGATAGAATGCCAACACGAGAGTCAGAAAGGCCTGAATTCAAATCCACCCTCAGGTCCTTAGTAACTTGTGTGACACTGAGCAATTCACTCGGCCTCGGTTTCCTTATCTATCAAACGGGGATAGTAATAGCACCTACCTCCCAAGGTTGTTGTGAAGACCAAATGACAATAATTTTAAAGCACTTAGTACAGTGCCTTACACATAGTGGATACTATATAAATGTTATTTATCCAATTGTTTGTTTATTATTCATTTATTATTATTTCCACCATTTACCATAATTATTCTAAGTCCAGACTTTTTTCACCTCTTTCCTAGACTGTTGTAGTAATAGACTGAATAGCCTCTCTACTTTATAATCCATCTTTCATCCATCTGCTAAGTCATGTCTAACCATGGTACTCTTTTACTCAAGAAGCTTCAATGGCTTCCCATTGCTCTTAGGATAAAATAATCGTTTTTATGGCATTTCATAGTCTGGATCCAGGATGATTACACATTACTGTCTCTCTTACATTCTATGCTAAACTCAAAATAGCCTTGTTCTTAACATTATAATTTGTGCTTCTTTGCCTTTGTACAGGCTGTTCCCCTGCCCAGAATTCTCTCTCTCTCCTCTGCCTCTTGAAACCTCCAGCTCTATTCATGGCTTAGCTTAAGTATTCTACCCTTCTCCCTCTTTTAAGAGGTGGAAAACTCTTCACTCTTTCAGTATCTATGCTACCACCATCATGGTAGAAGTAGGTGAGCACCACGCCTGCTGGACAAGTCATTTTGTATTTTTTTTATGTTACGTTCTATAGGTTGTCATGGCCAAAGAATCAGAGAACGTTTTAGATTCCATTAATTGTTGGTGCCCACATACTCTCCAAAAACCCAAAACAACACAACAGAAAAACCGCCCCCAGATCTCTATATATTTATATTATATTTGACCTGTATTTACTTATTTGTGAACATATTGTTTTCCCCTAATAGAATGTAAGATTCTTGAGGGCGGTGACTTTCTCACTGTTGTTTTTGCATCCTGAGTACCTAGCACTCAGTGGGGACCTAAGAAGCGCTTGTTGGTTGATTGACTCATTCATTAACATTCACCCTAAAAAGTTTCTGACTACACCAAAAGGCGGATTAAATAATGACTCACATTAGTAACCAGTAGTTATAGTTTCCTGTCTGTTTATATAATCTCTTTTCTTTTTTGCATAATTTTATTCAGTGCTCCCTATCTCTAATGCCTTCTGACTCTCCTCTGGAAGAAAGCATTCTTTATATACATCTGTAAGGCCTCTGTGTAGTTTACAAGCCTTTGACTTCTTATTTCTTATTCCTGCTCCTTATTTTCTCACATTTTTCTTACTGTCCTCTTTTGCATTAAAACAGAGTAGTAAAATATATAACGATTTAATTTAGAGGATTTTTATCAAGTTCTTTGTAGAATTCCTCCTCCATGTCATCCTTTTCAACTGATATTGGTGCATAAGTTGCAATTATCTTCTTAGTCATTGTGCAAACTGCAATATAAGATAATAAAGATGAGATGATGTTTCTTGTTGCCTTTGGATACATAAAAAAACAAACTCTACTAACTTTTATTTGCTTCTCCGAGGGGAACCAGTGAAGCATTTGTCCATTTAGCTGTATTTTTATTGTTGCTATTTTATTTTCTGGTTTCCTTTTGAGTAAGAATGTCATGATTCATATAATTCAGTTCCTCAAATAGGATATCCATTTGTTGGTGACTGGACAAGGAGCCCACATTTAGAGAAATGGTTCAGTTAATGCTCATAGATGGTCTCCAAACCAGGAAATTCTTAGCATTCTCTCAGTCTATATTCTGCCTCTAGCATGGTGGAAGTGGATGTGGGTCCCCCTAGCTAGAAGGCCATTTTGTCATTTTTGCATTACATTTTGTGGGTCATCATGGCCAAAGAATCATCATTTAGTGGTCAGTCTATTGGTGAGGCTTTTATACTTAGGCTGATCTTTGGAAACTAGATAAAATATGTTTATTGATCTATACTAAAAGACTTGCAAGCATGGGTGAACCTACTTAAGTTTGTAGTGTGTTGCATTACCTTGGAGAATCCTTCCGATAGTACATCAGGATAGATATATATAGAAATGTTCTGTGTAAAAATAAAATGTGAGCTAGCATAATTCAGTTTCAAAATGAAAACATTTTCCTGTCCTCTGCTACACACACCCACACACACACCCACACATACACCCACCCCACACACACATATACACACATATGCACGCATGCACAATGCACCTGTCAGTTCATCAGATCCTGTGAAATCTAATCTATTATAATTCTGGCAAAATGTAACCTCTGACTTAAAACAGATATGCTCAGTCTTTTTGTACTCATGAAAACTTTGCTCATTATCTTCTCTACCCCATCCCTAAATTGTCCAAACTTCTGAGCTTTTCTCTCACTTTCGAGGGCACCAGTAGTGTCAGTGGGTATGAAAATGAGAGGAAGAATGAAAAAGATATCATGAATAAAAAACTAAAAAAGAATTTAATGACATTGCACATAAGGACATGAGAGGTAAACAGAAACACATAATGCATACTTTTGCCAGAATTTATTTTAAAATTGAGAGAAAGTGTCAGCAAGAAGAAGTAATAAAGATTATTTTCCCCTAAAAGAAAATGAGGGACTCATTATTCTTGCTATATCTGAGAGCACGTATCATAATGGTTTCTTCTTAGCTTAAAAACAAAAAGTTATGCCACACATTCACTGTATGTAAGCTTCATGTTGTACTCTAATCCTGCCTTCACCTCCGCTTCTTATGTGGTTCTTTGTACCTCTGTATTCCTTCCCCTCCTTTCCTTTCCTTGCCTTCCCTTCCCTTCTCTTGCTTTGCCTTCTCTCCTCTTGCTTTGTCTTTTCTTTCATTTGCCTCCGTTCTCTCTGGATCTCCCAGTCTTGACCAGAATGGAAATTCAGCAACTTTTCATAGGCTCAATCCAATATTTATTGACTCAGAAGCTTTGACCTGTTCTGCTTTCCAACCTGGGCTGGTTTGCTTCTTTTAGACAGTCTGATAACCCTTCATCCCATGGGGTGCTTAATAATGTGAACACCCCCATCAGCTGTTGCAACTCAGAACTCTCGAACCCAAGAGATTCACCAGCCTCAGCCCTGCTAGCAGCTGGGATTGTAGATAGGTCTATGTCACCTGCCTTTCAGGTTCCATATCTATAAAATGAAGGGGTGGAATTGTTTGATTTCTAATGTCTTTTCTAACTCTAACAGTCTCTTATTCTGTATGACTGTATTATCCTTTTGTTTTCATAAACTTCCCACTTTCAACTGTGGGATCAGGGCAGAAAATTCAACCAATAATGTTAATAGATGGATAATAGCTAAACAATATTATGTGATTTTTTTATTTTTAAAGGAAATTGATCTATAATCACCATCTCACCTTATTGTTTTTAAGTTCCACACTAAAAACCCATCAGAACTTTTATTTTGCATTATCTTTCTAGCACTCTGAAACTTATGTTTGTGTTTTTTCTCAGAATTGAGCACCATTAGTTGACTTCAAGCTAAGAGCTATCAGAGTAACTTAGGGAATGATTTGTCTATCAAAACAGGATTTTCCACTAAGAAATTGTCCATTGAAGTGAAAATCCTATAAGCTATTCATGCTTTGGCACTTCATAAGGGTGAAAAAAATTGCTGACTCACTTTTTCTTCAATATTCATTTTGCATGTCTATCTTCTAAACTCATTACTCTAGCAAATCAGCTTTGAGGATGTAAAGGGGGTGGGGTGGAGAATTACTCGTATTTTTACTTTTAGCACAATACCGACCTTTTACTCACAAGAGGGCTCAGGCTCACCAACTCACTTACCTAACTATACCAATGAAATAGATGGAAATTGATGGGAAATGCATGTGCCTACCTTTCTTTGCAATAATCTTTTTTGTGCAGCCTAGAGGCAGCTAAGTGATGTACTAGATAGAGCACTAGACTTGGAGTCAGGCAGATCTGAATTCAAATTTATCTTCAGACACTTACTAGTTGTATGACCCTGGGCAAATCACTTAACCTCTCTATGCCTCGGTTTCCTCATCTGTAAGATGGAAGCAATAACAGCACCTACTTCCCAAGGTTGTAGTGAGGGTCAAGAGAGATAACATTTACATAGCACTTTGCAGACCTTAAAACATTATATAAATGTTAGCTATTTATTATCTTAGGCACTTTAATTACTCAAGTGGAGTTCTTTCTAATACAATACAGAGGTTTCCAGAGGATGTCCTATAGATCATTCACATCAGTCTCTCTAGGCAGCTCCCTCATTTCCTCCAACTCATAGAATGTTGTCCCATCCATAGTAGAAAAGCTGTGGTACTGTGAGCCAACTTATGTGCTGATAAGAGATGAGAGATGGCTCTCAGAGAGGATGAATAGGAGTCTCCAGCGGGAAGCAGCACAGACTAACCTTTATTTTATCTCCTGCCATCCATCAAATAGGAAGCCTGAAATAGTTTGTTCTTTGATTCTGACCTTTAACTCCAGTCTCATCAGTGACTCTAAGTCTGGACACTCCATCTTTTTTCCTATTTTGATATCCCTTGAATTCAAAGGAACAGATTACCTTAAAAAAAACCTCATGGTGTGATAGTGCTTATTTTATTCATGCATTTATCTATTTCTTCAGTTCTTCTCTTCCTGATGTTCTTTTACGATCCATTCCAGAGTAACAATAAGGTAGCAGAGGCTATATTGAGTAATAAATGATGATGCTGTTGATGGTGATAATGATAATGATAGGTGTCATTTGTGTAGCACCTGCTACGTGCCAGGCACTGTGCCAAGCACTTTATAAATATTATCTCATTTAATCCCCACATCAACCTTGGGAGGCAGGTGTTATTTTTATCCCCGTTTTACAGATGAGGAAACTGAGGCAAACCCAGGTTAAATAACTTACCCAAAGTTGCATGGTTAGGAAATGTATGAGACTTGATTTGACCTCGAACTTCCCTGACACGAGGACTGACATTCCCTTAGACCCTCCACTCCAGACCAAATCCCGAGACTTCCATTATTTCCCTCCCTGCAATTTAAAAGAATAGTACATTTAAAGTTTGGGATTTGCCCTAGAGTCCTACAAATGCTATATTATTCAGTCAATCAGTCATTCATTCCAAATGTGCTTGGTATATCCCAGGCACTATGCAAAAAAAACACCAAGGAAGAAGAAAAGCATAAGAGGACGAAATACAAAGAAAAACAAAAACAGTGACAGGTTGTAACATTGCCATCTTGGTCATTTAATGGGGTCAAGATTGATAAACTCCATCCAAAAGAAATTAGACTCGTCAGAACCAGGTATGCTTATTCAGTGTATTTCTGATGGAATGGAATCATTTCTCTTCCTTGACACATGTTCCAATGACTGTTGTTCATCATTTTGATCATCTCAAAACATGTATTGGGAGCAGGGAGGAAGAAGCATGCAGTAGGGAGAGTTCTGGAGTTGGGGGACTTAGGTTCAAAATCCATCTCTGAGTCTTCTTACCTATGTGACCTTGGGCAAATCACTTGACATCCTGGAGGCTCAGTTTCACCATCTATGAAATTAAGGAATTGAACTAGATGGTCTGTAAAATCACTTCCCACTCTAGTCCTATGTTCTTATTCACTTGCTCATAGAGCTAAGGAGGGGACTCAGAATCTCTTCAGAATCAGGTCCCTTAGAGCCCATCTAGTCTAACATGTACTTAACCAAGAGACCCCTTAATGATATTATCCCCAACAAGCAGGCCTCCCACCTCTGTTTGAAGACAACCAGTCTTGTACTTATAATCCATTAGCTCCTAAAGCAACTGATTTCACTTTCACATAGCTCTAATTGTTAGGAAATTTTCCCTTGTTCCAATTCTAAATCTATATCTCTTTGACTTCCTTCATTGATGCCCTCTGGGGCCAAGCAAAACAATTCTAATCCTTCTTCCCCACAATAACCCTGAAAATACTTGCTGATAACTCTCATCCCCCCTTCCACTATGTCTTTTATTTCTTATCCTCAGTCCTTCAATTCATTCTCCTTTAGCACATTGCCTTACTTCTCACCATTCTGATCAAACTCTTCTGGACATGTTCCAGTTTCTCTAGGACTTTCCTGAAATCTGGTGCCCAGAAGGGAACATGCTGTTTATTCCAGATGTAGATTGATCAGGTTAGAGGATAGCGGAGCTGTTACCTATCTTTTTCTGAACACTGTTCAATAAATGCAGTAGGAGAGAGAAGGAGCTTTTTGGCTGCTGGTGCACACTGTTGACTCATACTGAATTTGCAGATCATTTTTACAGGAACTGCTGTCTAGCCAGACCTCTCCCATCTTGTATTTATAAAGATGATTTTAAAATCCAAATGTAGAACTTTACACTTATTCTTATTAAATGTCAACTTGCTCAATTTGGCCCATCATTTCGACCTGTCAACATCTTTCTTTTCTTTTTTTTTTTATCCAGACTCATCCAATATGTTTAGTTATCCTTCCAGGCTTTGTATCATCTGGAGATTTGATAAACTTGCCATCGTCTATTCCTCCATCCAAGTCACCGATGAAAACATTAAACAGCATAGAGCTGAGCACAGATACCTTGTGTGGCCTACAACTTTTACTCTTATCCCCAAGCATAAAATGAGAGACTTTTTGAAATGCTTTCACTAAAAGCTTAAGTCTTCTCCTGGTATAATAGCCTGGTTATACCGTCAAAGAACAAAATGTGGTTAGTGTGGCATGACCTGTTCATGTTGAAGTTATGCAAAATTTTAGTGATTCTTGCTGTCCTTTCTGAATATGCAAAAATTCACTTGTTAGAAATATTCTTAATCTAGGAATAAACAATACTAGTTGGAAAGCCAGATACGTCCCCTGAATGGAGTACAGGAGAGTACAAGAACTCAGACAAACGCCAGTCCTTTTATTGACTCCCAATTCAAATCTCCCGCCTGCCTCTTCATTGGCCAGATGCAACCCCCTGACTGCCTATGTCATGCCCTCCTCAAACATCTCACTCAGCATGCTTACAAGCCTCTAACCTTTCACCTGATCAGAAGTCTGGTTTCTGCTGCATCACAGATTAGAATCAGTCACCTGACTTACAATCTGCCGTCACTATCCTGTGGAAACAAAACTCCTCCCACCACTTCTCACATACCTTATTAATATATTTTCAAAATTTTCCACCAGTAGAATTCAATGTCACTGGCCTATAGTTTCCAAGCTCTTTCTTCTTCCCTTTTTATGAAAATTGGTATATTTGCCCTTCTCCTGTCCCGCAACCTTTTGTCAGGTCTTTTCAAGATCACAACAGCATTAACAATAACAGCTCAACAATAACACCAGCCAGCAGGTCTTCTTAAACATTTTCCACTCATGACCCCTTCGGTACTCCTTAAATTGTGGGTCACACTGCTAAATGCTACCTGCTTGTCTTATGACTTATCGAGGGTTCCCACTACATGACAACCATATTAGGGCTGTCCTTCAGAGTCCAAAGATAATCCTCCTAGGAAGAAAAACAAGAAGCAAACCAAGAGTTGAGCAGTTCAGCTTTCTCACTGTGAAAACCTTGGATTCAAGATGATCTTATCTGTTTTAGCCTTCTCATTCAGTACAAGAAGCGGTCCTGACTCTTGGCTTTAATCTTCTTGTTGTCCCCATCATAGCTTAAAGAAACAATAGCAATCCTTTCAAAAGTTATTTTATTTTATTTTGTTTTATAGCACCAAAATTTTATCCATCATTCCTCTCCCAGAGAGCCATCTCATATAACAATATTTTTAAAGAGAAAGAAAGAAAGAAAAAGGGAAAGAAAGAGAAAGAAAGAAAGAAAGAAAGAAAGAAAGAAAGAAAGAAAGAAAGAAAGAAAGGAAGGAAGGAAGGAAAGAAGAAAGAAAAAGGAAGGAAGGAAGGAAGGAAGGAAGGAAGGAAGGAAGGAAGGAAGGAAGGAAGGAAAGGAAGGAAGGAAGAAGAAAGAAGAAGGAGAGAGGAGAGGAGAGGAGAGGAGAGGAAAAGAAGAAAATCAGCACAACTGGTAAATGCCAGTTTGAAATGTTTGAATTTGAATTTGACATGTTTGAAATTGAATTTGAAATTGAAATTGAAAAATAGCAGTTTGAAAATGTTTGAAAATATATGCAATATTGCATGCCTGTGGACCTCCCATCTCTGTTAATTGTGTGTGTGTGTGTGTGTGTGTGTGCATGTGTTTATGGAGATAGTGTCTACTTATATTTCTTCTTTAGGATTATACTTGTTATTTATACTTTTACAGCGTTCACTTTTGATTGCTTTATGGTGAATATTCTTTCTATTTGTACTTTTGTAGTCTTCGTAGATATTGTTTTCTTGACTTTACTTACTTCACTCTTCATTAGAACATGTAAATATTTCCTTGCTCCCCTGCATTCATCATACTTGTCATTACTTATAACATAGTAATGTTTCATAATATTTATGTACCACAATTTATAATGATTCCTCAGTTAATGGGCATCTACTTGGGATTCAGTTCTTTGTAATGACAAAAAAACCCAAACCCTGCAACTCTTTTTAAAAAATTGTTCTTGCCTCAATTTTAATGGTTCCATGCTGTTCTTTTGTATCTATCCTTAGGTACTGTTTTTTGCTTCCAGCTTCTATGCTTCCAATACACACATACACATACAAACACACACATGCACATACACATATACATATATGTGTGTGTGTGTGTATATATATATATAGTATATATATATATATATATATTCCTCCAAGTGAATTTTGTAATTATTTTGCCTAGCTTTGTAAAATAACCCTTTAGTTGTTTGATTGACATACACTAAATGCTATAACTCTTACTGTTTAAAATTTTATTATATTGGCTTTATCATATGAGATATGAGCTCCTCCAGCTATTTAAAATTTTCCTTCTGTCTCTGAGTCTATCCAGCTTTTGGTCTCTTTGATTTTTTGCTTTTCAGTCTTTTCCTTGTATTGCTAATCACTTCTCTCTCTTTCTTACTCTTGGGTCTTTGCTTTCCTCTGCTGCACAGACCCCTGAGGCTGGGTATATTCAGCCTCCTCTGTGTTGGGAGGTATTGGAGCTTAGTTGGCTCCCTGCCCTGAATTAAAATCAGTGAGAAGACTGAGCACGGCTGGGTTTCTAACCCTTTTTCTCTTGGGCACAGAAGCCCCTAGGACTTCCTTCTCCTGTATTCAATTCTGCATTGTCATCTTTCTCCAGGGTCACTTCCTTTCCTTCTGTATATAACTGTGCAGAATCACTGTCTTCTAACCTTTCCAACCATACCCTGTGGCATATGGTGGAGTTAATACCAAGTCACTGATATAGGGAACTTGGCAGGGATCCTTTTAAGCAGAACCTGAAACACAAGTCTGTCAAGTGCTGGCTATGCCCAGCGTGTAGCATGGGGCAGAAGTAGTGAAAAGTAGGAGCTCTAAGCATTTTAGTCACCTGGTGTTATTTTATGTCTTTTTTTTACTACATATAGTGATTGTCTTTTTTTCTTGCCGCTTCAAATTTAATTACTCTATACTGCACATATATTCCTTCTTGTGAGTTAGCAGCATGGGGGAGACAAGTGCTCTGCCATTCTGCCAATAACATCTATATCTTCTTTTATTTAAATTGATTAAAACATATTCTCTCATTGACCATGTCCACAAAAAAAATTATGTCTCAATCTGTACTCTGAGTCCAATACCTCTCTTTCAGGAGGTGGGTAGCATTTCATCATGAGTCCTCCGGAATTGTGGTTGGTCATTGCATTTATCAGGCTCCTAGTCTTTCAAAGTTTTGTTTTTAAAATATTTCCATTCCTGCAAAAAATTGTTCTCCTGATCTTTCTCATTTCAGTCTGCATCGGTTCATACAGGTTTCCCAGGTTTCTCTGAAAGCATCTCCTTCATCATTTCTCACAGAACAATAATATTCTATCACATTTATATACTATAATTTGTTCTGTCATTTGCTATTTGATGGGTACTCTCTCAGCTTCCAATTCTTTGCTACCTCAAAAAAAATTTTATAAATATTTTTGTACATATAGGTCCTTTTCCTTTTTCTTTGATCTCTTTGGGGTAGATAAACTTATAGACCAGAGAATAAAGGGACTTGAGACTTTGTTAAACTGGCAATTGTGGCAGTTGATAAAAGTGGAAGTACAGTCAATGTTTTCTCTCTTCACCAATTTTTTCTAGAGTATAATGCTTGGAAAACTTCACCCTGAGCTTAAATTATGACCCTTTTCTTTAGTAAGGGATTCCCCACCCCCACAAGTTGAGAGTAGGGTAGATAAGGAGAAAAAGAGGTGACCTTAGCTAAGAGCCTCATCACAGACTTTTGAATGTTTATCTACATGTAACATATTATTACGATAATTAGCTCAGCTTTAGGGAATTTACTTTAGATGAGAAGTCCTTAGTTCAATCATAATCGTTCTGAGGCCTCAGGAAAAATAACTAACACAGGCCGAAAAACTGAATACTCTGCCAAACCTTACATTTAAATCTGTCTCTAGTTAACCACTGCCATTTTTTGTGGTTGAGCAAAATTCAGTTTACCTGAAATAGTTGAGTAATGAAACAGGAGATTATTTATTGTCTATGGATACATAGGAATTGGGAAGGGAAACTGGGGAAAGAGCTGATCTTTCCTTGAACCTTCTTGCAGCATGGATCCTTCTCTTTGTTATGCCTGAAGAGCCCAGGGATTCTTCTCAATATCTCCCTCTCTGCTTAGTCCTCCCTTTTGCCTATGCTCGATTCAACCTCTTGAATCCAGACAGAATGTTTTCTTCCCCAATCCTGAGATAGCATCTCTCTTTGATACACAGTGTTTAGGGCATGACCCAGTCTCTAACACAATAGTTTTGATTGATTCATGGTGTACAGGCCTGGTTCACATAGTTCTGATTAATTCAGTCTAAAAAAATGAAACTAGTGAAGACACCAAAGTCTAAATATTATATTAATATTTAATATTAATATTAATATTCATTTTTATTTTACATGATACTACTAATAAATTACAATGATTTGGTTTAAATCTGTAAGTTCCTGGTTCAGGGTAAAGAAAAAGGAAACTGTCCCATAACACAAGATATTTCTCTAATTTTAGTCCAGGGTGAGGGCCAGTTAGTGAGAATCTTTGCAATGTTGGTAATTTCTGATAATATTCCAGAACATACCATCTGCATTGTTTTTGAACCCTGAGAATTAGCAAAAGGAGGTGAAGACTGGTATGGTTGTCCTTCACTGAATCTGGAAAATAATGCGTTTAATCTTTTCATCCCCACTTACTATCATTTTATATCTCTACTGCCCTTTGTAGCTAAGCTTTTCCAAAAGACCATCTACAATAGGTGCTTACAGTTTCTCTCCTTTCACTCTCTTACAATCTGGCTTCTAATTTTATTATTTCTGGAAACTGCTTTCTCAAAAATTTCTAATTATCTATTAGTTGACAAATCTAATGACTTTTTCTCAATCTCATTCTCTGTGACCTCTCCCCAGCCATTGATACTGTTGCTCACTCTCTCTTCCTTGATACTCTCTTCTTTGTAGGTTTTCAGGATCCCCGTCTCTTGGTTTTCCTTCTACCTATCTGACTGTTCCTCTTCTTTGCTGGATCTTTTCTAGATCTCTAGCCCTCTGTAAGTGTAAGTGGTTTTCAAGAATCCATGGCCACAACATTTTTGGTTCCCAGGTGTTAAGTATGAGTTCTATGGTTTAAAACATCTCCACCATGACCCATGTAGATTGTAAGGGCTGGGTGTCACCTGTTTAGATTGTAAGGGTCAGGATCCTGGAGGGGTGGAGTGTAAGTATAAAGCACGTGGGCACTGGTTAGTGAATGGGGAACCTTTAGGGTTGAAATGTACAAGGTAGGGTGCTGTGTGTGCCTTGATAGGCCCCCATCAAGGCTTGGGGGGAATCTGTGTTTGCCTCACCTGGCCCCCATTGAGGCTTGAGGGGACTTAGGGGAATGTACAAGTTGTGCCTGTCTAGACTGGCCCCATTAAGACGTAGGTGGAGTTGGGAAGTTGCCTCCCCCCAACCCTTCTCGCTGGCCCCTGCAAGAAGGGTGATTAGGGAATGCTATAGGAGTTGGTGCTCAGCAACCTTTGTGAGAAGGTGAGATAGAATAAAGTCTTCACTGTTTAATTGAAGTCTGTCTTTCCTTTATAAAAGCAGATCAAAGAACCTGTGCTAGCAGACCATCCTGGGTATGTTAGGGTCCTTCCTAATACATCCTCTAACCAAAGGTGTCCCTCAGGGTTCTGACCTGTGCCCTCTTCCCTTCTTTCTCTTTACCACTTCATTTGGTGAACTCATCATGATTTAATTATCATTTCTATGCTAATGATTCTCAAATTTACCTATCCTGCCCCAGATTCTCTGCTGACCTCCAAACTTGCATCTCCAAGTGCCTTTCAGACAACAGAAATCGGATGCCCAGTAACCCATCTTAAATTCAGCATGTCCAAAGGGGAATTCGTTACCTTTCTCTCTAAACATACCCCAGACTCCCTGTGTCAGTAAGGCAATAAACACATCAATGATAATTGTGAATATGCCTATGTAGTTCTGTATCGCAAAGTATGAGAGACTCTCCATAAGGAAGGTAAAAGAAGTGTAACATTTATTCAGACACCAGAAAACCATATCCCATAACCAAATGCTCAGCTCCCACAGCCAGTCAGCCCACTTTGTCATAACAGCAAGGAACTTAAAACACCGTATCACAGCCTGTAACCTCATCATCCCAAAACCTCTCCGACCCCCTGCTGGGGTCTTCCCCAAAACAAACTCACAGTACAGCTAAGTCACAGCCTGTTCAGTTCTAGCAGTCATGAGGGCAGCCATTAGCAGCTATAACTGCTCTCTCTCTCTCTCTCTCTCTCTCTCTCTCTCTCTCTCTCTTCATTTCCTATGATATAACTCCTTTTTCCTTTCAAGAAGCTCCTCCTACCACATGTGACTTAGGCTTCCTGTGATGTAAGCAGGTCACGTGGTATATCAATGGGTGGGGAAGATCTTCAAATCTAAATTGCTACTACACTCCCCCACTCCTATCTCCCACACTACACACATTCCCTGTTACTATAGAGGGAAATACCATTCTCCCGGTCCCTCAGGCTCACAACCTAGGAGCCAGGACTCCTCACTATCTTTCACCATCCATATCCAATCTCTTGCCAGACTGTCAATTTCACTTTTGCACCATTTCTGATGATACATCTCCTTCTCTCTTCTGATACTGCCACCACTCTAGTGCAGGTCCTCATCGCTTCACACTTAGAAAATTGTAATGGCCTGCTGGTGGGTCTGCCTACCTGAATTTTCTCCCAACTCTTATTAATCCATCCTTTATTCAGCTACTGCAGTCATTTTCCTAAAGTCCAGGACCTACCCCCCTCAATAAACTCCAATATCTCCCTATTGCTTCAATGATCCAATACAAAATGCCATTCAAAGCCCTTCCTAACCTAGCCCCCTCCTACCTTTTCAGTCATAGTGCACCTTACTCTCTAATATGTATTCTTGAGTCCAGTGATATTGGCCTCCTGGTTGTTTTGTCAACAAGGCACTCCATCTCTCAGCTCTGGGCATTTTTCTTTAGCTGTGCTCCATGCCCAGAATGCTCTTCCTTCTAAGTTCTGCTTGCTGACTTCCTTGGCTTCTTTTAAATCCTAACTAAAATCTTTCTTTTGCTGGAAGCCTTCCTCAACCCCTCTTAATTCTAGTACCTCTCTCCCCTCTGTTAATTATTTCCTATTTATCCTGTATACAACTTGTTTTGTATATATTGTTTGCATGTTGTCTTCTCCATTAGATTGTGGGGGACAGGGACTGGTTTTGGCCTCTTTGTATCGCCAGCACTTAGCACAGTGTCTAGCACACTGCAGGTGCTTTGATTAATGTTTATTGACTGATAGTGGCATTCCTGGGTCAAAGAATATGCACAGTTTAATATCTTTTTTGACATAGTTCCAAATTTCTCTCTAGAATGGCTGGACAAGTTCACAACTCCCTTTATCTTCTTAATATGTAGTGCAACTCTATCTACTTCCATACTTTTTAGATTCCTTTTGAATGATGTATGCTGTTCCAGAACCAAATTCTAATCATGAAGCCCATTTCACCAGTTCAAAAGTCACAACCACAGGAACTTGGGGATTGTTGAGTAATGAATGCCTGGACTGATACCTTCCAGATGCCCTACAATTCCCAGAGTTAAATTCATACTGATTTTATTCCTTTCTTTGTATAAATTTGCTTAAATTATTTCTAACCTTTTCCTAATGTCAAGCACAAGATACTGGTTCTCCAAAAACCCATCTGAAAGTTGGGGATTTGATCAAACCATTCATACACATGATGGTGTCCCCTATTCCATTAGAAGGATGAAAATTTATCTGTTGTTTGGGAAGAAATGTTTTCAGAAAGACATTTCTATAGTGATGCAGCTTTTGTATTATAATAACCTGAAGCAGGATTCTGGGATATTTTAGATTAACTGGAGTTGAGCAAGGGTCAAGTACATCATAGGCTTCACTAGTGCCAATAGAGAGAAATCAAAGCCTCATTCGGGAAGGTATAGAGCCAGTTGTGCTGAGTCATAGATGGAAAAAGCTAACAGTACAGAGGTTAATTCCAGGAGAATACAGTCAAAGTAGGTAATGAATTGTCCCCTACCTGGATGTCTCAAGTGAACAGCGAATGAGATATTAATTGTAAAGAGCCTGCACATAGTAAGCAATAAATGGATGATAGTTATTATTATTATTATTATTATTATTATGGTGAGGTAACTGATTATTGAGACTTTCGTAAAGGGGATTATTAGTCAGTCATCAGTTGAATTGGATGACTGCTTAAGCTCCTTCAAACCTTTGAGTTTCTCTGATTTTATGCCCGATGATACAAATAAATGTAAGCAGTAGATGTGGAGCAAGGCACTTGGTCTTTTCTATTTCTTCTTCCTTTAGGGATTTGGAAGAGGAGCTGGTTCCTTTGGGACCACATCTTTCTTCTTCCACTAGATGGCACGGGTTTATGACCTTTGCCTAGGTCTCTACCTCTAACCTGCCCCTCAGAGAGGAGTCTCAAATTCATTGGATAAACAGAGCTTTGCATAACACTGAATATGATTCACTTGTCATGCTATGAGTTAGGAATGAAATCCCTTTGTGCTTCTTTTCCAATCAATTCAATTTAATTCAAATCAACAAAATTTAAATGTTTCCTATGATCAGAAGAAGAATATTTGTCATATTCTTTGCAGAAGTGAGCAAAACCACAAATAACCTAACATTTGGAACAATTTTTGAGATTCCCCAGAAGAATATCTGTGCCATTACAGATGTGCTATTCCTACCATACCAAGAAACAAAAATGAATTAATCTATTTGCTCAGCTATTGGTAACTGCTTTTGTTTTGATTTGTAGGTGTTGCAGATGACCCGTATGCTAGAGATTATACTTCTCCAGCAGCAGCAAAAGATGAAGGAGCCTTTTACACATCTTTGATTTCTGACGTCCATTGTTCATCCCAGCAGGATTCTATGTATTTCACTGGAATCCTTCAGAAGGAAGACAATCATACTACTAGTTCAGAGGGCACTGAGGAGCTGAATGCACATGGCCCCTCCTTGCAAGAGGCATCTGGCTTGGAGTCTCATGGTTTATTTAGTTCTGATTCTGGAATAGAGATGACTCCTGCAGAATGTACAGAAGTGAATAAGACCTTAGCAGATCCCCTAGACCAGATGAAAGCAGAAGCTTATAAATACATTGACATAAGTAGGCCAGAGGAAATTAGATACCAGGAACAATGGAAATCGGGCCAGGAAAACAAGGACTCAGATTTTAAGAATGAACGTGCTGAAACATCAGTAAAGTCGGAATGTGCCTCTGAGCCTGAGACACAGGCTCCTAGAGAGGTTAAGGGAGCCAAAGAACATTTATTGGAAGAGTCAACCTTTGCATCCTATATCAATGACTTGTCTGAGGATCAGCACTGTGTCTCCCTGGTTACAGCACCAGTCAAAATCACACTGACTGAGATCGAGCCAGCTGCTGAGACTTGTGCCCAAGAGAAGACCCCAGAGAAGCAGGATACCTGTCTGAAATCAAGTCATGAAACAGTGCCGACAGTCACTGTCTCAGAACCAGAAGATGATAGCCCGGGATCGATGACTCCACCATCTTCTGCAACAGGTAAAAAGAAGAGGTGTTCCTACTTAAAAAACAAAGAATGGGTAGAATTTACACAATAAATATATTACAAATAAGTTCATTTGCAATATTCCTTTAAATCAAGAATTCTTAACCTTTTGTTGTATTATGTACCCCTTAGACAGTCTGATGAATCTATGGACCTCTTCTCAGAATTATATTTATAAATGTATTTAATAAAATATGTAGGATTAATAAGGAAACCAGTTATAGTGAAATACTGTGATATATATACATGTATATATATATATATACACACACACACGTACACACACATACCCATATATATGTATATGTATATATATATATACAGAAAATTTACAAAAACTCTCAGAAATCTTTGCAAATATGAGAAGTTTGGAGATGCCATGTTAAGAACCCTTGTTTTAGATAATATTTAATATTCCAAATTTTATTAATACAATTATTAAGGAGTGGGAAACACACCTGTTACACCAAAGTAGATCTTACTTTTACTTGACTTTACTTCAACTTCTTCCCTCTGTTGGTTTATAAAAACTTTGTTCTTTATTTGAGGAGAGGATCAGAAAATGGACAATCAAAAGCTAAACTTTAAATATATATATGTGCTGTTCAGGGCAGGGAGGGCTGCCATGTATGTTTCTGGGTCAGTGATTCTTAACGTTTTTTGTATGTCATGGACCCCTTTGTCAGGCTGATAAAGCCTATAGACCTCTTCTCAGAATCATGTTTTTAAATGCACAAAATAAAATTTGTTGAATTACAAAGGAAATTCATTATATAGATATAGTTATAATTTTTTTAAGTTCATGGATTCCAGATTAAGGACCTTTGGTCTAGGTTGCTTTGCTGAACCCAGCAATTTCAGTGAAGCAATGACAAAAGCTGGCATGAATGAGCAAGTACTCTGAACTGAGGATCAGGAGAGCTGAATTCTAGTCTCAATTTTTCCACTAACCAGCTGTGAGACCTTTGGAATTTTTGCACTTAGAACTGAAAATTGATTCCTATAGCTCAGGTATTTGTCAAGAGGAATTGAAATAAAACATCATATTCCCTAGTCAATAACTCCTTTCCCTTTCATTTTGGGGGAGGGTAGGTGGTCACCAGTGGCCATAGCAAATGGCAATGTAGCGTCCTTGGAGGGAAAGGCAAAAGTCTGATTTCTCATGAAGCTCTTGAAGCAGTTTGGTGTCTTAGTGGATAGGGCACTAGGCTTAGAGTTAAGATACACCTAAGGTCACATCCATCCTCAAAAACTTACTGGGCATACAGGTTCAAATGAAATACTGGTTAAGCATTTGACACATAGTAGGTGTTTTATAAATGCTTTTTTTTTTCTTTCTTCCTTCTTCAAGTAGCAGTTAGTACTTTGCATGGATCACATTCTAGCCCCCCACAAGATCAAGGACACAGAATCACAGAATCATAGCTGTCTTGGAGTATTTAAAGAGCTGTCCATGAAAGAGGCATTAGACTCACTATGCCTGTCTCAATAGAAAAAAAAAACTGGCAGCAATGGGTAGAAGATATAAAGAGGCAAATTTATGCATGCCCTAAGGAAAATTTTTCTTTATTTCATCAGTACTATTCAAAAGTGTAATGGGCTACTTTAAGGGGGGGTAGGTTCTTCTTTCACAGGAGATCATCAAGTGAAGGCTGGATGACCACTTACAGGATAAATTGTAGAGGGAATTCTGGGCAGCAGGTGGCACAGTGGAAGGAATGCTGGGCTTGGAGTCAGGAAGACTCATTTTCCTGAGTTCAAATCCAGCCTCAGACACTTACTAGCTGTGTGACCCTGGGCAAGTCACTTAACCCTGTTTGCCTCGGTTTCCTCATCTGTTAAATGAGGTAGAGAAGGAAATGGCAAACCACTCCAGTATCTCTGCCAAGAAAACCCCAAATGAGATCATGAAGAATCGGATATGACTGAACAACAACAAAAGTAGAAGGAATTGTGGTTCAGGCATGGGTTGGACTGGATTTCCTTAGAGATTCTAACTCTGAGATTCTGGGAACATGCTATCCTTCCCCTCAAAAATCTTCAGTGACTCCTTGTTTTTTTTAATTGTATAAAGTCTGCTCTTCTTACCCTGGCATTTTAGGTTAATTCCAGACTCTCTCCTCTTAGTTATGGTGCAGTGCATAGAGTGTTGGAGCTGTAGTCAGAACAACCTGAGTCCAGATCTAGTCTTAGACAATTACTACCTATGTGACCCTGGGCAAGTCACTTAACCTCTTTTTGCCTTGATTTCCTCATCTGTAAAATAAATAATAATAGCATCTACTTCCCATGGTTGTTGTGAGGATCAAATGAAATATTTGTAAGGTGTTTAGCACAATGTGTGGCACATAGTAGGTGCTTAATAAATGCTTCCTTAATAAATTCCTTCCTTCCTCAAGAAACTCTTTAAAATACTTCCTAAAAGGATTCTCTTCCTCTTAAGTGAATGTAAATTAATTGTTTGTGTTTTGACCAGAAACCCTGAAGGTCTTCCTCTCCCAGACTGATTTTGTTTTGGTCAGGGAAAAATTCCTTGACTCATTTCTTACCTAGCCTTAATCACCGAATGGGCTTTCCCTCAATAAAAGTGAGAATTCAGGAAGACCTTAGCTTAAAAAGGTCAAGGTCTCCCATTGCATCCAGAGCCTTCTATAGTTATCTTGATTTATATCTTGCCACTGGATGCCACTGGAGGACAAAGTGAGGCTGGTGACTTTGTACAGCCTTGCCTCACTTAAATCCAATTCACTCACAAGTCATGGCTTCACCTTCCCGATGTCATGGTCCTCTTCGAGAATGAAGGACAAACAGCAACCACTTCAGACACTGATGTAGCATTTATATTAGTTTATATTTGGTTATTTGTGTACTTCTCTTGTCTCCTCCATGAGACTGCAAACTCCTTGAGAACAAGAACTGTTCCTTGTACTTTTTGGCAGCCCTTCCCCGCAGCCAGCACAGTGCTGCGCATAGCATGGTGTTGTTTCCTTAAAACGCAGCATAATTTGGGAAGCAGCGGTACCTCTACTGCTTGGCTCCCTTCTGATTAGTTCCTGCATACTGTGTCAGAGCATTCTATAGATAGTGCTTAATTGGGAAGGATCTCACAGGGCCTGAGACTGTTTTTAGAGCAAGAACTAAGAATGCTAGGTCAGCGAGAGAGAGAGAGAGAGAGAGACAGAGACAGAGAGAGACAGAGAGAGAGGCAAAGAGAGACAAAGAGAGACAGAGACAGAGAGAGAGACAGAAGACAGATAGAGAGACAGAGAG
Organism: Trichosurus vulpecula; assembly: GCF_011100635.1. Lineage (NCBI taxonomy): Eukaryota > Metazoa > Chordata > Mammalia > Diprotodontia > Phalangeridae > Trichosurus > Trichosurus vulpecula. The sequence goes on along the minus strand of NC_050580.1, from coordinate 214,892,488 downwards.
ACAGAGACAGAGAGAGACAAAGAGAGAGAGACAGAGAGAGAGACAGAGAGACAGACAGAGACAGACAGAGAGAGAGAGAGAAACACAGAGACACAGAGAGACAGACAGAGACAGAGAGAGAGAGAGAGAGAGAGAGAGAGGGACCCACACACACGCACAGAGAGAGAGACAGAGAGACAGAGGGAGAGAGAGAGAGAGAGAGAGAGAGAGAGAGAGAGAGAGAGAGAACAGACAGACCACCCCAAAGGCACATTAGTGAACCTATAGAGTAATACACACATTTTTCATGTCAGCAAGGGAGCATTAGTGGCTTCTTATTTGTGGAAACCCTGCCTAATGCTTTGGAATTATGGAAACTGAGTCAGCCTGTTTTGTAAAGGTGGCTATACTCTGAAACAAAACATAGTAGATACAGTCTGTGCATCCATTTTCTCATGTTCTCTCAGTTGCTTCTGGGGAAAATGTGAGGAATGTAGGTTCCAGTATCTGTGTTTGTCTGTTTTTGTTCTCTTAGTCCTGATCAGACAGGAAGTGTTTGAAAAGAAAGAAAACACCCACAAACATCTTTTTATTTATAATTTTAAAATTGAATTGATTGAATTAAACAAAAAAGATTGAGGCACATCATCAGCTATCCCATCTGGGCCATTTGAGATTTTCACTAATCTGCTTTCTGAATAGAAGCTATATTTGTACCAACTGATTCATTACAACAAAACATTCATGGATCCAGTCAGATGGTGCACCTAGCATAGACTCTTCTAGAAATGATGTCCCTCAAATTACATTTTCTTCTCTGTTTAATCTTCATTAAACCCTGTTTATCTGCCTCTATGTCCTCTACTCAAATGTTTTCTTATTCAAGTTTTCATATTAGAATCATAGGGTTTTAGGTCTAGAGTTGGAAAGGACCTCAGAGGCAATCTCTTGTAAAGTCATGCTTCTTTTGTGATTTCCTTGCTAATAATTCATTATTAAGCATTAGATCATCCATTAAAGATTATTAAGTGTGTAGAGCACTGTGTTGTGGAAGGCATGTTGACCTCCTGGAACTTACAGTCAATCTAGTGGAGAAATAAAATTCTGAGGTGTGCTGGTCAATGTTTAATAATCAGTCTCCAAAAAAAGGTATTCACTCCACACTTTTAAGTTTATTCTGCATTATTAACATTTTGCCCATCACTTCCTAAGCCTGGACAATCAACAAAACAACAAAGCAAGCCCTGATTTATACTGATTTCCATGCTATAAATGCTTACATTGAAGTTTTAACAACTGGCTGTGACCTATTGGAGCTGATTCTAGCACACCACCCCAGAGGACACAAACCTAGATAACTATACTACATAACATTACACAGTTAATAAAGAAACATTGTAAAACACATCCTATGTGCCAGATATTGCTTTAGGTCCTGGTGAGGCAAAGACAAATATGAAACAGTTCCAAGGTACACAACAAAATGATATGCGAGATATAAAGAGGTCATGGCAGACAGAAAGGAATGAGGGAGGACGTTATGGTGGAGCTACCAGGTGGTTTTTCTCCAAACATGAGCAAAGTATATATCCCCAAAAGCTGGATCCAATATAAATGACATTCTAGTTGTGGTTAATAATACTCCTTCTTAACAAAACTCCTTAAGAGCATCGCAAGGAAAGAGGAAGGAGTTTTCTTTAAGCACCCTCCCGTGCCATCTCTAATCAAACGCTAAAATCTATGCTGTGCCAAGCATTGTGCTAAATTCAGTGGGGGAGGAGATTTAAAAAAAATCTAAAGGCATGCCCTTTGTCCTCAAGGAGCTGACAGTCTAGTTGGAGAAATGAAATGAACAAATTTGAAGCAGCACTATTATATAAGAGCTAAATTGTGTAATATGGACCATAAGAATTATAGAAGTACAGAGAAAGTAGAGATAATAATAGCTCACACTTATGTAGTGCTTTGAGGTTTCCAAAATGCTTTACAAAGACCATCTAGTTTGAATCTCACAGCAGTCCTGTTAGGTAGGTACTATTAATATACCTGTTTTACATGTAAGTGTAATATATTATATATATAACATTATATTATATACTACACATTGTATATCATAATTATATAAAATATATTGTAATTATATATAATGTACATATATGATATAGTTATCAGAGAAGGTGTCATGGAGGAAATGGCAAGGCCTTGAAGGATTGCTCCAGTCTGGCAGCATTATGACCCAGCTGTGTCTACTCATGATGCAACTGTCAAAGGAAGTCTATCAGACAGTCAATAAACATTTAAGTGCCTACTGTGCACCAGGCAACATGCTAAGTGCTGGAAACCTTAAAGAAAAGAGGTCCAGCAATAGTCAACATTAATTTAAAGCCTGCCCTATGCAAGGTTCCATTCCACTCTGTAACCCACCCTTGGAGCAAGCATGACTCAATAGCCATGTTATCATTCTCATTGACCATCCTGGGAACCGGTGAAGCTTATCTAGCGAGACTCACTTTGGAACTGGGACATTGATGGCTGGAGGTGATGGTAAATATACATTCTGCTTTTTATGTTACTTCAGTGGTCCAGCTCCATTTATACACAGGATAACAAAAAACAAACCAGAAATCATTGAAAAATCACATGCTAAAACTCTTAGACCTAGCAGGGTAGCATTTCTCATAGGCCCTCGGAGTTGGAAGGGACCTCAGCAATTACCTACTACAACCAATGCCTGAATAGAAATCCTCACTGCAATTCTTTTTCTAACTTTCATGTAATCATACATTAATTATCTCTCTTCTAATGCAGAGACATAGGAAGAAACATCAGGCTTATTGGATGAATCTTTTCAGACCTCAAGACTCAAAAAGGAAAAGAAAGCAAATTCAATCTTTGTATTGAGAAATGAGTAGTTTCTTAATTTGTGTGGTCCCCTACCCTTGCCCCATACATCCCTCCTTAAATCCAATAATTTTTATTACTGCCATAGTGTTTGAAGTCACATGGGAAAAGTAGGTATACACATTCTAACATAACAAGAACTTCATCTTCATGTGTGGATCAGGCTATTTTGGTAAGAAACATTCCAATTACTGGATGGATGCATGAGGAAAGTGGGGTTTGGAGAGAAGAAATAACTTGGCTAAGACCATATGGGTAGTAAGTGGAAGAACTGGAACTAAATGTAAGTGCTCCAAATCCAAACACAGTGTGAATGTTTTTCTACTACACAACATTTCTCAAACATTTGGTTTCAGAAACTCTTTACACTCTTAAAAATTATTGAGGACCCAAAGAGCTTTAGTTTATATGAGTAATATCTATTATGTTTACCATATTAGAAATTAAAAGATAAATTTTAAACATGCAAATGTTTAATTCATTAAAAATAACAATAATAAACCAATTATATGTTAACATTGATAATATATTTTTATGAAAAAATACATTTTCCAAATGGGCATCTAGGTGGCACAGTAGATAGAGCACCGAACCTGGAGTCAGGAGGACCTGAGTTCAGATCCAGCTTCAGATACTAACTCTGTGACTCTGGCCAAGTCATTTAACTGTTTGCCTCAGTTACTCCTCTGTCAAATTAGCTGGAGAAGGAGAAGGCAAACCACTCCAGTATCTTTGCCAAGAAAACCCCAAATGGGATCATAGAGAGTTGAACACAACTGAAACAACAAAAAAATATTTTCCAAAACAAAACAAAAAAGTTAGTGAAGAAAGTGGCATTATTTTACACATTTTTGCACATTTCTTCAGTGTCTGGCTTTTTGGAAATCAATTCTCCTATCTTCTTCTACATTCCATCTGTTGTACTGTGTTATCTTATTGAAGTTTATGAAGAAATGCTAGCTGTGCACAGATAAGTAGTTAGAAAAGGGAGGAGTATTTTAATAGGCAAATAATATAGTATTATGAAAAGAGTTTTGTCCTTGTGTATCTCTTGAAAGGTCCTTGTTGATGCTCTGGAGGTCCAGCATCACGCTTTGAGAATTGCAACATTAAATTGTGTTGCATCTATACATAAGATTTATAGCTGCAACAGGACTTTTGAAGATCATTTAATCCAATACCCTCACTTTATAGATGAAGAAACTGAGACCAAGGGTCGTGTAGTCAGCAAAGAGCAGAATCTGGATTTGAACCCAGATTCTCTGATAGTCAGATTATTAAGAGGTTAAGGAATTATTTATAATTCTTTATTCAAAGTGCATGGAAACTTTCAATATAGTACTGATGTAACCATAGGTCTGGGCAAAATGTGAAAGATGAACCCCATCCCCTAGCACTTAAGTAGAGGTCTCCAACAAATAGACTGGGATTTACTGATAGATTTAAGAGAGGCAGCTCTCTCAAGTGGCACAGTCAATTGAGTGCTGGATTTAGAATCAAGAAGACTTGAGTTTGAATCCAGCCTCAAGCACTTGCTGATGGTGATCCTGGGCAAGTCACTTCCTCTCTGCCTCAGTTTCTTCATCTGTTAAATGGAGATAGCAATAGTGTTTGCCTCTCAGGGTTGTTGTAAGGTTAAATGGGATAATATTTGTAAAACATTTTACAAACCAGGTGTCATCTTCCTCCTCTACCACTAGTACTTTACTATCAATACCCCAGCATTACATGCATGATAGTTCTATCTTTTCTACTCCAACCCACCAACTCCTTATCTAATCTTCAGGCTTTGAAAAAAAGAAAGAAAAATAGCCTATTCACACAGAGTTTAGAGAAGTTAGGAGAGTGTGATGGAAAAAGTGATGAATATGGAGTCAAAAGACCTGGGTCCAAATCCCATCTCTACCCCTTATGATCTGTATGGCCTGGGCAAATCACAACCTGACTTTCCTTATTTGTAAAATGAGGAACTTTGTTGTACTCTGTGACGTCTAAAGTCTCTTCTGTCTCTAAATCTATGATCCCTGTTTGAATGGACGCTGAAACAAAGTCCTGCAGGGCCATTCTTGTGCCCCCAAACACATTAGGGTAGTTTCACCCAAGGATAACCAAATTTTCACAAAGGTTTATGATGTTCTTCATCAGCATCTGAATTGGACCACGCCCTAGAGAGCAGCCAAATAATTCATTTTGTGGGGGTACTTTTCATTTTTCACGTGTAAGAATTGGTGAATGGAAATTCTATCTAGTGACCTGGCATGATTTATGGAAACAGGGCAATTCTTTCACTCCCATTGCCCCAAATATTTGCATTTTACAGTGCTAAAAAAAAGCAATAATTAAATTCAGTTTGACAAATTTATTTAACATCCACTCTACACAGGACAAGAGATAGTGTGGCACAGTGAATGAAGACTTGGCCTTAGAATCAGGAAGAACTGAGTTCAGAGTATGACCTGGATGCAGAATTTGTGACTATGGCCATGTTACCTGACCCCTCTGTGCCCACGTACAATTCTCTGAGACTTTTAGTTGAAGAAGAGTTGCTAATCGATGTCAGTGGAGGGAGTTTCTACACCATACTTCCCTGCACTGACGAAAATACTGGTTTGAACAAAAAGAAAATTTGGAAGGCACTATTTTCATCCTGTTAATATCTGTAAATATCCTTGAACCTTAAAGCTAGAACTGACAAATATCCAAATATGAGAGGACTTAGGTTTGCATTCTGCCTCTGCTACTTACCCCCTGTGTGTTATTGGGCAAGTAAATTCACCTCTCTGTGCCTCAGTTTCCTCATCTGTAAAATGAAGAAATTAGACCATGTGACCTCATAAGGTCATCCCTAAATCCTTGATTTTATGACAACATAAACTTGCCCTTTCTTTCTAGAAGAGGATGCAAGATTTGGATTAAATGAAAAAAATTAAATTAGACCATGTGACCTCATAAGGTCATCCCTAAATCCTTGATTTTATGACAACATAAACTTGCCCTTTCTTTCTAGAAGAGGATGCAAGATTTGGATTAAATGAAAAAGAAAAAAATAGTTTACTTTCATTTATTTTTATATTGACAGTGGTAAGTTGAAAAAGCAATGAATAACAGATTACATTACTAAGCAAAATTTCATCATTGATATTAAAATATCATCTCCAAAGAGAGAAATTACAAAGTAGAGCACTGACTTTTAGATGTCTTGGGCTGTATTAAAGCACACAATATTAAGATTTTCTTTGTAAGAAATCATCCATACTGCATTTGTTTTATTTTTTAATAATTAGTTGCCTTTAGAGAGATATAACATTAATTAATTGAACCATAAAAGTAATTTTTAGTCCAGGTGGCCTATCTCTGTGCTTAACCTTGGAAACAACCTAGATTTTTGCCTGCAACATTTTGTGTTTCTGAAGAAATGATAAGGCATCTTCTCTAATAGAATTTTGTTTCTTCTGTGTGTCTGTCTGTCTTTCTCTGTGTATGTGTGTGTGCCTTCCCTGTCTCTTTCTCTTTCTGTGGCATAACAGAACCATCTGGCTCAGAATCCCAAGGTAAAGGCAGCTTCTCAGAAGATGAACTTATCAGTGCCATCAAGGAAGCAAAGGGATTATCTTTGGAAACCACCGAAAATCAGCAGACGATCGGACAGGTTCCTGATAAACCAGAGCCCCAAAACAAGTCTGGACCACCAGCTGCTCCATGCACCTTGGACCATGAAATTAGTGGCACTGAATCTGGTGACTCAGAGATAGAGCTTGTCTCTGAAGATCCTCTAGCTGCGGAGGAAGTGTTGCAGTCCAGCTACATGACTTTCAGCCATATCAGTGGCCCTCCACCATCGCCTGCCTCCCCTTCTATACAGTACAGCATCCTGAGGGAGGAACGAGAGGCTGAACTGGACAGTGAGCTCATCATTGAGTCTTGTGATGCCTCCTCTGCTTCTGAGGAAAGCCCCAAAAGGGAACAGGACTCTCCTTTGATGAAACCCTTAATCATGGACATTATCAAGGAAGAAAATGGCTCCAGGACAGAGAACCTTGGGGCTTCCAAATATGATGTGAACAACAGTGCCAAGGAAAGTAAAATGAATAGACAAAACCTGGCAGAGTCAGCCTCCTACCTGAAATGCTCCTTTGTTCCCCCCCAAATCAGCACTGAGCTCTCTACGTCTGAAGGGAAAACATCCCAGAAGAAAACTGCCGATGTGACAGGTGTTAGTCAGAGTAATTGGTCTCCAAAGGACTCTGGGCAAAATATCTGGTCCTCACCCCCACTGCTGTTTTTAAATAAGCAAAAAGGTAATTTCAAAGTTTTTACAATTAAATCAAGTTTGTTTGCTTGGGTACCCTTCCCGTCTCCTAAAATACAGTCATTAAATAGATGGAGTTATTCACTCCCCATCTCCCTGGCTCAGTATTTATAGGCTGGTTATACAATTGACCAGAAAACAATCCCAAGGAAGGGAACAATGAAGAAAAAAGAATTTAAATTCACAGCTGGAATTTGGGTGGCTGAATCAAGTGCTCTGAATGGCTTCTCTGCTGGCAGAGCCCATCTATCCATAATAATGAGTTGTTTTGTACACATTCTCAGTTTCTCTGAATGGAGTAAGCTCCCTTCAGCTGCTCTAAAAGCCCTTCTAGTATTTTACTCTGGGGCTGAATTTCCTGTTTTCTCATTTTCTTCCAGTTCCTTCTCCATTTTCTTTCTTCCCCTACTTTCTTGGATGGTAACAATTTTCCTGTACAGTCATAGAGTTGCAATGCTCACAGGTTGATGCCCAGCATTACCCTGTCTCCCTTTTTGTCAGCCATGTGGTCTCTAGTGGAAGAATACATCTTCCTTATTATGCAGATTTCCCCTTTTCCACGCTCTCTCCTACCTAAAGAGCCTTTGAGCCTCAGGGTTTTGAGTCCCTGTTGCTCTGGGAAAAGACAGAACAATGTTTGCCACTAGAGCTTATGTCTCTAGGATGAAATAATAGAAGGCTTTCTCTCCTCTGAAATAATCTACAATTGATTTCCTCATTTTCAAAGTTGCGTACAAATTAGAGTGTTTGAATTTTGCCATATGATCTGTCATTGAATGGTCCTTGAGTGGGGATTTTGAATATCAGTGAATATTGAGAAATAATATACAGCAATCATGTAAGGAAAACAAAATTGACATAGTTGATTAAGACCTTAATATTTTATAGTCAGATACTGGGTATATGTGAGGGTGGAAATCTTCTCAATAAACTCAGCTACTGGACCTCACCTGAGTTTCCCATTGTTATAGTAAAGAGTCATAAATGAACAAATAAAGACCAAGACCTTTTGTAGAAAAGGACGGATGTTGATGCCAGCTGCCTCACATATAGCATTGGGATGCCTACCCATGTTAAATTTTGAGGCAGACCTAAGAAACTATAACATTGGCTCAATGTCCTTTCCTATTTGTCCACCTGCTCTTTTATTTCTTTAGCATAAAGGCTTGCCTTCTTGGAGTTAATAATTCCAAAGATATAAACTCATTCTGGTATAATGTTAACTTCAGTTAGGTTACTAGTGAGTGGGACGGTGAAGCCCTCTCAAGGAAAATGGATCTCGGTCTTTCTGTGAGTTGAGTACCTGGGGTAGTAGATTTCTGCGAAATTGTGAGCCTGGACTCCATCAATGAGAGTAAAAGACCAGTGGTGGTGGGGCAGGGGCTTGTTTACCTTAGAGTATAAGGCTGGGTTTTGCCCTCTGGGCCCCGCCTCTCCTTGCCGATTGTCTATCTGTTCAGAGACCACCTTTTCCCGTGGGATCATAATAAAATTACTTTCTACTTTCTACTTAACTAGCCTCTGAGTTTAATTTTGGGTTTAGCTTTTTGTCCCACACCCTAGCAATTAGACACCATCTTATAAAAATGAAAGAACCACTTTTCTCTCCCCAATCACTTTGAAATTTAGCCTCTGGGTTCTTCAAAATAAGACTGTGGGATAAGGGAATATTAACTTCAGTCCATTGGCAGAATGTAATTAAAAGACTTAGGGTGAAAATGATTATTAATTCTTTTGATCAGAGGTATTTTGTGATTTCAGTTTTCATCAATTCTTCTCGCCTGATGGACTGGGTAAGGGATGCAGTAAAACCAGACAGTGAAAACTCTGACAAGCCTTCTTTCTCATTGACCTTGGACTGCATTATGTAGGGAACTTTGGCAACTAAGTTCCATTTTTATTAGGCTAATGCTAAAATTAGATTCTATTCTTTGAGCTCATACTAACTGGAGACAGGCCAGGTTAGGATTAATAATTTACTAAGGATTATCTACACAGAATAAAACCTAGAGTGAACTTCACCGTGTGTATGTAAATTTTATAGTATTATTATAAAAACATACTTCTAAAGCTAATCTCCCAAATAATGTGAATTCACTGAGTTCACTGAGTGCATAGCTCTATATACTATTGTTGCAATAACATTCTTGATATCATTACCTAGATTCTCATATGGATCTGTGATCTCCTCAGTATCACTACTGTTCTGGTACAATTCACAACCTTTATTTTCTAATTCTTACCCATGTCTTTCATAGGGAATCCACCTAACATCCCAAAAGCCTCTCTGTGACTCTTGTTAATATATTGGGAGCAACAATGTGATACACACACACACACACATATACATAAATACATATATACACATATACATACATACATATACATATGCATATATACATACATATATACATATACATACACATACCTACGTACATACATATATATACACACACATATACATACACACATATACATAAATACATATATACACATATACATACATATATACATATACATACACATACACATACCTACGTACATACATATATACACACACATATACATACACACACATACATAAATACATATATACACATATACATACATATATACATATACATACACATACACATACCTATGTACATACATATATATACACACACATATACATACACACACACATATCTATATATACCGTTTACCTGTTGTTCTTTTCATTGAATGGCTAGCCTAATCTCCTTTTCTGGCCACACGTGTCCCTGCTGATGCTTTTCGCTTCTCTCCTTATAGCCATATTAATATTGGCAATGTGCCGCATCTTGCAGACACTGACCATGTATCTTTCTCCAATATTTGGGGTACGTGTAATTTTGGTTCTTTAGAGGATGTGGTGTTCCAAGATCATAAGCCATATAGTATTACATTTTTTTGACTTAAAAGTGTTTTTACATAGCTTCAGTTTCCCCTGTAATGTAGGAAAATATTGATATTGAAGTTGTTATTGCAGCATTGAGCAACTAAAGTTTATGGAAAACATTGCATTTTCCCAAATATTGATCTAGCACAATGACTTACTTCTGGTGATCTGTGGGCACAGCAATGCCTATACAAAATACATACTGTCATACTAACTTGGCGCCCATCTGTGTATCATAATTTGGGCAACAATGGTGGTGGTGGTGTGGGGTAGAAACATATTTTCATCTACTTTGTTTTCCAGTGTGGATGGTTAGTTTGGTCAGTTTTGTATTACTATTGCAGTGGCTCTCAAAATGTGGTCCATAGGCCCCTGGGGGTCACTGAGATCCTTTCAGGGGATCCTTGAAATCAAAGTTATTTTCAGAATAATACTAAGATATGTTTAGCCTATTAAATACTTTTTTCCAACTATATATCAGTGCGAGGCCAAATTTTCCTTATTACTTCAAATTAATACAATCTAGCGCAACAGGTTAAAAAAGCAGATAGGAGAATTCAACTGTCTTCTTTTAACCAGATGGACATTAAGGAGATTTGCAAAACTACGTAAAACAGTGTCATTCTCACCATTTTGGAAGGAAATATATAGATATTTTTCATAAAAGTATGTTAATTGTTTTCATTTAATGGTTTGTTATCACTTCAAATACATTAATATTTTATAATTTCAATTTTAATCCCTAATATGGTAAGTATCAATAGATATGACCCACATAAAAACTAGTTCTTTGAGGTCTGAATACTTAAGGAGGGAAGGGGATTGTGAGACCAAAAAATTTGAGCACTGATTTTCTATTGATTTAATTTAGGAGGCTTTGCTGTGTTCTGAGGCTGAATATGATGAGTATAGTACTATGGTATCATTAAAACTTAGCATGTAATTACTTTCAACATAGTGTAATGATGAAATTTTGCAGTGTCCCTTTCCTGCGTAGTAGTTTGGGGACCTAAAATTGAAACAAGACAAGATACTATTATGATGAGAGGAGGGAAGGGAGGGAAGGAGGGAGAGAGAACCTTAACCAACAGCTAGAATTATATGATAAAGGATAAAAAGTGTAACAGCTGTGACTGTGAATAGGAATGCTTCATAGGATATTTTAGAACCTTTGTCTCCTTGTGACACCTCAGACTTTGTGAAAGTTCCCCAATATTGCTTGAACCATCTGTTACCAAGTTTAGAAGTTAGAAATATATCGGGCAATCCTTTCAAAGGACTAAATATACTCACTAAAATAACCATCATTCTCACTTTGTTTGCCCTTAAGGATTCCTTTGAAATTCAGTCATCCCCAAACCTGATGTTTCAGTTAGCCTTGCTTTAACGAAAAACAGAAACAACAAAACAACAACAAAAACCCTTTTGAAATAGCATGCTATTGAAATCTTTTGCTTTTATATTACCTATATTTCCCAGGGTATCTTTCTCCTTATCCTTTCAGAGAACCATTCCCTATGACAAGAAATAAAAAAGATACATATATATATATATAAAATAAAAATATATATTCCCTATAACAAGAAATTTTTAGAAATCAATTCAGCAAAACTAATCAACACATGAAGAAAGCTTGACATTATAGATGTGAATCCATACCCATACTCCTCCACCTCTGTAAAGAAGGAGTTAGAGAATGTGCTTTCTTATATTTCTTTTGTGGAACCAAACTTAGTCATGATCATTGCTCAGTATTCAATTTTGAATCATTTTGCTGATTTTTTTCCTTCCATATATGGTTTTGTAGTATATTGTATATATTGTTTTCCTGGATCAAATCAAGTATGTAAAGAACTTTGCAAATCTTAAAGTGCTACATATATATATGTATATATATATATGTATATGTATGCATGTATGTATGTATGTATCAGTTCTTATTGTTAGTTATTATTTATTTTGTATCAGCTTTTATGTCTTCCCATGCTTCTCTGTAGTTATCACATTCATTGTTTCTTACAGCACAGTAAAATCCTGTTGCTTTCATGCACTAGGATTTGTTTAAATCATTCTGCATTCAATGGGGAGATATATTGTTGCCAATTCTTTTCCCCTACAAAAAGCCCTCTATAAATAGTTTAGTCTATGTGGGACCCTTCTTTTGAAGGGCCCCTTGGCCTCATTGGGATATATACCTAGCAAAGAAATATCTGGGACAAAAGGAATGGACATTTTAGTCACTCTACCTAATTCCAAATTACTTTCCAGAATAGTTTACAGCTCCACTAACTAATCATCAGTGTACCTGTCTTTCCACAACTTCTCCATCATTCACTCTTCTCATGTTTTGTCACTTTTGCTAAACTTCAGAGTTGTTTTCATTTGAATTTCTCTTATTATTAGTGATTTCATACTTTCTTTCAATAATAATGTATAGTTTTTCCTTTGAGAAACATTTGTTTACATCTTTTGATCCACTTATATGTTACAGAATGGTTTTTAGTATTATGTATTTGTATTAGTTTCTTATATATCGTGGAAATCAGTTTCTTATCAGAGATATTATATACAAAGATTTTTTTCTTCAATTCACTTTTGTCCTTTTTATTTTAGTCGCCTTAATTTTACTCAAGCTAAAGCTTTTCTATTTCATTTAATGAAAATTACTCATTTTATTTTTTGTAACCATTTCTATCCCTTTCTGTGTTAGGAATTCACCTCCTGCCACAGTTAGGAAAGGTACCTGATCTGGTTCTCTTCTAATTTTTATGGCGTGATTTTTAATATTCAGGTCACATATCAATTTTGAATGTAGTATGGCATAAGATGCTGGTATCTACCTAATTTCTACCAGACTGCTTTCCAGTTTTCCAACAGTTCTTATCAAACACCGAGTTTTTTCCTGAGTGATTTATGATTTTTTTTGGTTTATGAAACAGTGAGTTATTAAATTTGATTATTTCTGATTCTTCCTTCTCCAATGTGTTCGCTGACCTAATTTACTATTTTTAACCAGTAACATAAATTTTATGGGGATGGTTTTTTAATATGGACTGTTATGGAAGTGCTATTCTTCCTTCATTTCTACTTTTGCTCATTATTCCCCTGATGTTCTAGATCAGGCCTGCACAACCTGTGGCCCATGGTCTGCTCTACATTTTTCGTGGGCTGCCTGAAATACTTTGGCATGTCTGCAGGCTGTAATTGACCTATGGGCCACAGATTGTGCAGGCCTGTTGTAGATCTTTTGCTCTTCCAAATAAATTTAGTTATTATTTTTTTCAAGCTCTATAAAATATCCTGTTGGTAGTTTGATTAAATAGAATTAAATCAGCAAATTGGTTTGAATATTATTGTCATTTTTATTATATTGCTGTAGTCCAGCTATAAGTACACAATACACTTTATTTGTTGTTCTTTTCATTCTTAGGGAAAATTTTGTAATTTTATTTATACAGGTATTGAATATACTTTGGTAGATTGATTCCCAGATATTTTGTGCATTTTGGGAGTTCGGGAGTTCTTTCAAAATGGATTTCCCTTTCTACTATCTAAATAGAAGCATCACCGTATGATGGAAATGACTGAAAGTCCTGTATCATGTAGCTAGATTTCATTTCCTGCCCATTCCATGATCAATTTCCTTTCCAATGACCATGCCATCTTATATCTGATTCTGTTTGCCTTTCATTCTAGGTGCCAGCTCACACATCTGTTATCCATAATGTTCTCCACTCTGCCATGGAGGCAGAGTGTTCTCTGAGATAAGGTGACCTCCCAAGACAGAATCCTAGTCAGAAAGCGTGATGTTTTTATCCTCTCCTCCATCCTAATGTACCTGGGAAGGGGTGGAGAGTACATCCCAGGATGGACCCCAAACTTATACCTGAGACTAAGCTTGTGTCCCAGACACTACTCCTTGTAGGCTAGTAGAGGTGTCAGTGGTGAGTGAGCATTTAAGAATTAAAATTCTCCAGTATTAATTCCCTTGTTGGGTTTTGCTTTTCTTTGTCTTGTGAGGTCTAAGATTATACTTGTTCTAAGTCTGGTGCAGAACTCTTTTTTTTCTTGAGAAATAGCAAGTTAAAGTGATCAGGAGGGTCATGTGAACTTGAATCCTTTTAAACAGCCTGAAAATACGTTCTCTGTTTCTGCTAAGTATCTGTGGTCATAGGTGGAGAAGACATAATATATTTAGCATGTTATTTCACTTGTCACCTTCTTTTCCACCCTTCTTATTTCATTCCTATACTATTATAGTAGATGAGATGGGAATGTTTTTCTAATTCCTGCTCAAGTAGGGAGTGTCAGGTCGGTGAAAATATGTGTGAAAATCATTGCTTATTAGTGCATCACCATGGTTCAGCTTCTCTCCCTTTTGTAGAGCCATGAACACAACTCCCTTTTGTAGAACCATGAAGAAGTAGGGCAGTGAAGTCAGCTACTACTATTATCCTGGATTGCTTAAGCTGTGAAATTTAAACTATATGAATGAACAGTGTTCTCATCCTCCTGGCTTAGTACTTCAAGGCAACATTGTAGAGAACAGAAAGAACACTGATCTAGGAGTCAGACAAGTGTGAGGTCAAGTTTCAGCTCTGCCATTTAATAGCTGTGCCAAATTAGAGGCAGCTAGATGGTACAGTGTATTGAATACTAGACCTGGAGTCAGGAAGATGGGTTTACATCTAACCTCAGACATTCACTAGCTGTGTGGCCCTGGGCAAGTCACTTAACCTCTTAACCTGTCTCAGTTTCCTCATCTGTAAAATGGGGATAACAGTAACTATATTCTAGAGTTGTTGTGAGGATAAAATGTGACAATATTTGTAGAATATTTCACAGACTTTAAATCAATATACAAATGCTAGCAATTGCTAAAACATTGAACGTAAAAATTGCAAGCAATGCCAAATCTATTTCCTATGGAACAAATTAAGTATCAACTGCATAGGTGTAGTAGAGAGTTCAGGGACAACCAAAATGAGCTATGATAACCCATTAACTAGATAGTGGCTAAACAGATTGTGATAAAGCACATGAAGAAGTAATAAAAATGAAAGATTCATGGACATATGGGAAGGTATATGAACTGATACAGAGAAAATCAGGCAAAACTAGGAAAAATAAGCCCAATAATTACCAAAAAAATTAATGAAAAGAATAATGAAATAAACCTACACACTGTACAGTTGTGAAGACCATGCTTGGACTCAGAGAAGAGCTGAGAAAATGTACCTCCTTCCTTTATTACAGAGGTAGAAAGACTTTGGGGTGGAATATTTCATATATCATCAATGTGTTCAGGGTGTTAGTTGGTTTTGCCAAACTTTTTTCTTCCTCTCTCCTTTCAAATGTTAAAAAGAAAGGGTCATTGGGCTGGAAAAGGGGGGACTATATTCTTAAATAATTGTGATATAAAATATGAGGCATTGATTATAAACAAATGAATTTATAAATTTATAAGTAAAAATTTTAAGGCATAACATCCCTATTTCTCACCACGGACATAGATCTATACTCACACTCAGCACCAAGGAAATAATTTTCAGTGGTGCCCTTATGTTTCCTCTTCTGGGGTGAATCTCAGGATCGAATCTACTCATTTTAGTCCTTCCCCCTACATTGAGTTTGAACCTACTGACTGGCACATAGTAAGAACTTAATAAATATTCTGAATTCTCTTTTATAACCCCTCAATCCTGTAAGAGATTATAGAAATTATTATCCTTTCTCTCTTCATCTCAGATCTAAATAAAGTCTCATCTCTAGATTCCCCCTTTAACTTGCTTCCTCTCTCTCCTCCAAAGATCTCCTGCTCTGTTTTTCCTTCCTTAAATATGAATAAAACTCCCTCACAAGAGAGAGTATGGTGTTTAGTCCATGGAACATTCATTGAGTTTTCCCCTCTTACCTTCCGATTCTTTAAGAGACCCTTAAGTCTTTGTAACTTTAGCTCTTTTTTGTTTCTTCATGTTTCTTCATCTTTTTATCCCTGAGTCCATTCCTTTTTTATTTATACTGGTCTGTAAGTGTGAAATAAGTGTTTTCATTACTTAATATTTTCCTGATAATTGTAATTAGTTACCTTATTACCTTTCTTGTATTTCTATTATTTGTAGTTTTCATAAGTTTTACTCATCACTGGAATTTTTTTCAAGAATGTTTAAAATGTTTTTCTTTAGCTAAAGGTACATCATTGTTCATTTATGTTTAGAGTTTTGCATTATTGGTTTCTTGAGTTGCAAAATTAAGGTCCTTCATATTTTGAAATAACATTCCATTCTTTTCTTTAGTTTGTGATGCTAGGGAATAATCTTGTTTATTTAATCAACAAATCAGCAAATATTATTAAATACCTACTACATGTTAGTCATTGTACTAGGCATTGGCAGTACAAGGAGAGAGTCAAACAGCCCTTGTGCACAAGGAAATGTCTAGTTAGTCAGGGGAGACCATATGTGCATATGTGTATATACGTGTGTGTGTGTGTGTGTGTGTGTGTGTGTGTGTGTGTGTGTAATGCAGAATGACAAAGTGATTTGGGAAGGCATTTGTAGCTGGAGGGGATTAGGAAAGGAATTATGTAGAAGGCATTGATCTGAGCATAGAAGTAAAATAAGGATTCTGAAAGAGGGAGGTGAGGAGGGAATGTATTCCAGGCATGGAAGATGCCCAGTGCAAAATGACAAAGGTGAAATATGGAGTGTCATATATAAAGAACAGTAAGAAGGCCAATTTGTCTGGATTGCCATCCACATGGAGATTAGTAAATAAGGCTGGTAGGGGGCAAGTTATCAAAGGTTTTAAGAGCCAAATTCAGGAATTATATTTGATTCCAAAATTAATTATAGGAGACCACTTGAGTTTAATTGAGTAGGGAGGTCACATGGTAAAATTGTGCTTTAGGCAAAAATCACTTTGGCAATTAATATGGACTATGGCCTTTAGTTATCTAAAGACAAGGACACCAATACTGTCATGGTATTAATAGAGTGATAAAGGATTTATTAGAGTGATAGCTATGTGAGAGGAGAGAAAGATGTTGGGCCTGATTTGAGAGATATTTTGGAGGTAGAAATGACAGCATCTGGAAAATGGTGAGGTATATGAGTGAGTGAAAGTGAGGTATTGAGGATAATGACCTTGATGTTGCAAATCTGGGTTTCTGAAACAATGGTGATGTCCTCAACAGAAATGGGGAAATGCAAAAGAGGGGTGAGTTAGGTCAGGGAAAGAGTTTTTTGGGGATATATCAAATTCTTGGTGATGCCTGAAAGATATTGAGCTCAAAATTATGTTCCTTCGTAGCTGACGGCATTTCTCCTAGTTGCTTACAAATTAGTTGGTTGGTATTGGAATTGTGAAATTTAACCACTACAGATTTGGATTTTCAAGCATGGGATTTTTCTGTGGCATTCATCAGTGTATTCTATTAATCAGAGCTTTGTTGTATGTATTCAGTTGTTCTGGGAAGTTATTAACCTATCTATCTATCTATCTGTCTGTCTGTCTGTCTATCTGCTTATTGTTGCAGTACGATATTCAGGTTCTTTGATTTACCAACTTTTTGCTTCTCTTCTGCCAAATTATCTGCCATTTCTGTATTTTTTAAGTTATAAACCTATCATTTTCTTTTTAGGACCCCCTACTTCTTCAGAAAAGTATTCCATTATGTATTCTTAGTTTCCTGCTTGTCTTCATTAATTCTGATTTGAGAGCTCTGATTTCTGACCTAAATTCCATCCTAATATCTTAGTTTTAAAAAGAGGTTCTGACCACACTTGGCAAATAGTATAGGCTGGGGCTGAGTTTGGTGAGTGAGTGCTTTAAACATTTTTCTCCAATGTTATTTGAGAGGCTTTTACCTTGTGTGATGTTCTTGGCTTCTTATCCTGTGGATTCAGCTTTCGTTACTCTATAATTGGCTCATATTCACTTTTTTGGGTGGTTTTTAGTTTGGAGACATTTGTGGAAAACAGCTGCTCCACCATCTTGCTGATCACATAAGTACTATATTTTTAAACAACCAAAGGTAGAGACGCATTTTTTTTGGTGTCAAGGTATTTGGATTAAAATCAGTGCACATGGAATGTATTTTCTGGGCAAGCTTTTTCACATGCTCACTAAAGTCCTATTCCTTTGCCACATTGTGGCTTGGAGGTAAAGCTAACCAGGTTCTCAAGGGTTTTGACTAGTGGAACATGACTCTTGCAGGTCATAACACCCAGAAAATGCTTTACAGAGGCCTGGTGACATAGCTAATGTTACACAGCTGTTATTTGTCCTTCATTTTTGAAGAGGATCAATGACATCATGGGGTGATGTCTTGACTTGTCTGTGAACTGAATTTAAGTGAGGCAGAATTGCACAAAGTCATCAGCCTCACTCTTCCTGAGTCATCAAAGTCCAGTGGCAAGACAATGGTCAGAACAACTGGAGGTGGCTCAGGATGCAGTGGATGACCTTGGTGTCTTCAATGTTTGATCAAGCTCAAAGAGCTCCATAGCACCTGCTTCTACTGCTGTTATGGCCTTTGGAACAAATCATTCTCATCCATCCATTCTTCCAGGGAAAGTCTTCATATGCTTGGGTAGACATCCCCTTAACTCACCAACAGGTTTGAGCCCTTTAGGTTACCCTCAACTTGGTTTAGCCCCTCTGCTTGGAAAGGGCTTGGCAAGCCCTCACACCATAAGTGCTAGTCCTCCTGAGTGCCCCGTAAACCCCACGCAGCTAGTAAGCATTAGAGGAGGAATATGAACCCAGCTCTTGATTCCTGGTCCAATGGTCTTACCACTTCAAAGGATAGCACATTTTATTTTTCCAACATGTAATATAGCCATTCTTTAGAACATATGTGTGCGTACTTACTAAAATAATGCATACACTGTATTCTTTATGCTGAAGTTTTCACTGCCTTTTTATAAAAAATTGTTCACTACCATGAACATATTGATTTAAAGCTCCAATTTTAAGTTATAAATGGAGCAGGCCCACCCACAAGCCATCCTTTGTGCACTCCCATGAACGAAAAAGGGAAAATAGCTTAGCTAATTTTCACAATAGATTGTCACTGTGTATTACCAAATGCTGGTTTTTCACATAAATCTGGCAATTTTGCAGGATATTTTCATAGTTCATAGTCCATAGATATAGAATTGGAAGGGACCTTAGAGATCATCTGGTGCAGTGTTCTCAGGTACAGATGAGGAAATCAAGGCCCAGAGACATTAAGTGACTTGCCTAAAGTAACATTAGTAGCAAATATAGTCAGGATTAAAACTCAGATTCCTCTGACTGTAAATCCATCATTCCTTCCACTCTTCTCATGTTTTCCTCAGTTTGTTGAACATGGTAGTAGTGATTTCCCAGGTCCCTGTCTTTACCTCCCTGGTTTAGATTCATCAGCCGTATAATCATTGTTCATGCTGAGTGAGATGGGTTGTATTGGGGTTTAGAGAAACGTAACAACCATGGTACTCTATCTGATTGAAAGATGCTCATGCCTTAGAGACCTGTCGATGGACAATACACTTATCTTGCTCTTACGCTGACCCTGCTCTTTGGTTTGTGATTTCTCTTGTTTGGGTCCTTGGCATCTCTGACCTTTTTATCTAGCAGCTAGCCAGGAATCTATGCCAATCTTCTCCGTCCTACCTCCAGTTAATCTGCTACTGAAGTTCTTCCCTTCCCATCTCTCTACCCCAAGTTAATCCATGGCATAACCTCTTCTCATGCTTTTAAAATAAAATATTAAGAAGGAATTAAGATGGAATGGTCAGAAATCAGAGCTCTCAAATCAGAATTAATGAAGACAAACAGGTTAGAGAATTTGAAACATTTGATAGAGAAATTGAAACATATGATAGAGAATTTTTCTAAAGAAGTAGGGGAACTCTGACAAAAGAAAATGAGATTTTAAATTAAAAAACAGAAGTGACAGAAGATTTCTCAGACGAGAAGCAAACAAGCTGATAAATTGGAAAACAAATAGTTGTGTCTCTTCTCCCTCCACGTGAATCTGTTGCTTATCACTTTCACTTCCCACACTCTTCATCCAATTCTTCCAAAGCCTTGCTCTCCACCCTGATAATTTGTTGTTTACCTCCAGACTATTTCCTCAGTCTTTATTGTCATCTCTGTTCAGGGGCTTATAAGTATAATTGGAATAGACCAGAGATGGAGAACCTGCAGCCTTGAGACCACATGTGGACTGCTAGGCCCTCAAGTGCAGCCCTTCGACTGAATCCAAACTTCACAGAACAAATCCTCTTAATAAAAGGATTTGCTCTTGTAAAACTTGGACTCAGTCAAATGGCTACACCTAAGGAACTAAATGACCACATGTGGCCTTGAAGCCACAGGTTTCCCACCCCCTGGAATAAACCCACAAGGAATTGAAAATGAAGTCATTCTCGTTGTCATTGGGGTCAAAAATGACCACTTCCCTATGCCTGTCACCTTTTCCTGTTGCTACTTTAGCAGGATGGAAGCTTCATTCTTTTCAATAATATCTCTAACATATATAGACTGTATAATTTAAAATTGTGATAATAAAATAAGTCTGCTTATTTGGTCATGGCCTGATGGTGATGTGTTTGTCTCAGGCCATAATGGCCTTGATTCCCTCAGTCCTTGACCTTTTCAAGGAGAACAGTTTTGCCTAATGTTTCATTTTCACCTAATCTTATTTGGACTTCAGCCTTTGAATCTGTACCTCCAGTGTGGCTCTCTTGTTTGGCTTCAGAGCCCACACCTGAGAAGATGTTCCTGGGCCAACTGAGAGGGAGCCCTTCTTTGCAGAAGTACTGTGATCCTCCAGTCTTTATTAGTATTGGCCACTTTGGCTAAGTGTGAAGTGATAGCTGTGACTAAAGACCAGTGATATGCAGGCACAGCTCAGGGCAGTCTGTCAGATCTTTGCATATTTTATGGTGAACCTAATCCTTTTTCTCTGTTGTTACTATGCTACTCTTAGTCTTTGCAATTAAGAATCCACTCTGAATATAAAGCTAGAAGACTCTTCTTTTTAGCTGAATAACAGAATAGATAAATGTAGTATGTGCTTCCTTTGGAGTTTTAACAGCATCACTTTTTGTTTTGAGGCTTTGAAAACATGCTTTCCATGTAATTCCAAGCTGTGTAGCCTTTAGCTACTGCACAAAAGCAAGCACTGTTCTTTTTAGACTTTTTGTCTATATTCTCTTTTCTGACTGTAGTTCATGACAGTGCTGTAATGGATTTGACATGTGGCTAATCCAAGCATCCAAGGAGCATTCTCCCGGGAGTCATGCTTCCTGTCCAGAAAAGATTTCTAATTTGGACCTGAAGTATCTCTATGGCACAGAATCTCTGGCCTCAACCCTACCTATAGGGGAAGGGCCTTTGCATTCTCAGACTAAAATGTGAATCTCAGTGTATCTGATAGAAGGCTTTCTTTGCTTCTTGTTCTCATGGACAGAATTAGTCACTGTCTGACACAAGCCTTCATTGAACAGCACGGACTTTACCCAGTGCCTCAAAGGCCAGGTGCTTTCAAGCAACTAGAACTTCAGTCCTTTAGCATCATTTCCTTGCTTCTTATTTTAGAAGAGAAATCTTGTCTTTTTAAGCAGTTCCTCCTCTGCAAGGGCTAGCCTACAGACTAGTTCCCACTACTCTTTCATACTGTCAGCATATCAGGAATGTTTGATTGATCAAATGGGTCAGGTAATTAATAGTACACTACCTGAATGTCTTCTCTTGGTTTTCTATTACCATACATTACAGTCTTTCAAGTCTTTCCTATTTCTCTTAACTCTTCTTATAACATAATTATTCTTTATAATCTGTATTTATTCCTAATATTAGGGGACTTCTATGACTTTCATTACTTCCTAAATGATAATTCATTTCAATCACTCCAACATCCATCTTTTTAAGGGATTGCTCTATGTTTAAGTCATGTTTAAAAACTGGTTATGTTAACTTAACTAGTCAACATGCAATATTCTACCACAATAGCACAATGATCAAGGACATATGAAGTTAATAAAAGGTGTAAAAACAGTAAACAAATATGCAAATTGGTGTCAGTGCAGCACCAGTAAATAAAGTATCATGAAAAACCATAACAATAACTTATTCATGCACCACTATATCGTAAATAACAAAGAAAACAGCATGTGGCAAATCAGAAACATTTGCTTGTATTCATAGAAACAGAAACCCAATGCCTCATCAATATAGGGCATTAATTATAATAATAGCATCAATAAACCATTTTGTATAGCAATATTTTCATATTAGGGGCACAGGTTGCGGGAAAAGATTGCTTCTCTGAAGCTAAAGACAAAATTGGAAACAAAAAGGACATTCTTGGAATAAAAACTGAAAAAAAATACCGTGGATAACCTTAAAGTATAAAAATAGAAAAAATTAAACAAAGGAACTAAAGTAATAGCTTTCTCGAAGTAGGAGGGGAGGGAGGGAGAGAGAATAAAATAAATTTCAGAGTGGAGAAGAGAAAATCTCACTGGTAGCAAAACAAAAGAAGGCAAAATATGGAACAAGACAAAAACAAAAGCAGGATTTAAAATGTCATAATAAGGAAAAAGTCACTGAATAAACACAATACATTAAATTGAATAGCCGAGACATAAAAGTACAAGAAAAGTGAATGAGACAAAATTCCTTTCAGCTAGGACCAACAAAAGCTCACAACTCAAAACCATCACTAAAAATCCTAGTCATAAGGGAGCATTAAAATGGCCTTTAAGCAAGCATTAACAAAACATAAATCCCAATAACAAGAGCAAGAGGAAAAGATGATTCCCAATTTGTAACATATCTAAGGGGTTGTTTTTCATGACTGTGAGTACAAGGTGAAGATCCATGAAGTGCAAATAACTTAGGGACATCTGATCCTTCCTGAGCTCAACTTAGATTTTTTTCAAGAGCATATCTTTAGGGATATATTTCTCTATCTATCTGTGTGTCTGTCTGTGTGTCTGTCTGTCTGCTGGCCTGCCTGTCTGTCTATTTATCTATCTGTCTATCATCTTGTCTCTCTCTCTCTCTACACACATATATAAATATATGTATATAGATAGATATAAATATATATCTACATATGTATATAAGTATGCAAAATAGAAATATATAAATACAGAGAGATAGGGACAGCTAGGTGGTGCAGTGGATAGAGTACTAGGCCTATAGTCAGGAAGGCCTGAGTTTATACTAGTCCTCAGACACTTAATACCTATGTGACCTTGGACAAGTCACTTAACTCTGTTTGCCTCAGTTTCCTCATCTGTAAAATGTACTGGAGAAGGAAATGACAAACCACTCCAGTGTTCTTGCCAAGAAAACCCCAAATGGGATCATGAAGAGTCAGACCCAACTGAAAATGACTGTTCAACAACAAAGACAGTATATAGATAGATATAAAATATATAGTCATTTTTTTGTTTTAAATTTTCTTGTTAATAGAAAGTTAAGAAATGACATTGGTGTGTCTGTCTTGCTCTAGGACCACTAAATGAGGTCACTGTTCATTCCTCCATTCTCACACCTCAGACTGGGCAAAAGCAGGAATATGTCTCATCCCAAAAGGATCAAAATATCTTCATGAATCACTACTCACTGCTATCATTTTTTGAACATCTGTTTTTAAAAGTTTGAGTTCCAAATTCGCTCCCCTCTTCCCTTCCCACCCACCCTCCCTAAGAAGGCAAGCAATTCAACATAAGCCACATGCATATCATTATGTAAAACCCTTCTACAATATTCATGTTGTGAAAGACTAACTATATTTTGCTCCTTCCTATCCTATCCCCCTTTATTCAATTTTCTCCCTTGACCCTGTCCATTTTTTAAAGTGTTTGTTTTTGATTACCTCCTCCCCTTATCTGTCCTCCCTTCTATCATCCTCCATTTTTTATCTCCTTCCTCCTTTTTTCCCGTGGGGTAAGATACCCAATTGAGCATGTATGTTATTCCCTCCTCAGGTCAAATCCGATGAGAGCAAGATTTACTCATTCCTCCTCACCTGCCCCCTCTTCTCTTCTTACAGAACTGCTTGTTCTTGCCATTTTTATGTGAGATAATTTACCCCATTCTATCTCTCCCTTTCTCCCTCTCTCAATATATTCCTCTGTTATCCCTTAATTTGATTTCATTTTTTTAGGTATCATCCCTTCATATTCAAATCACCGTGTGCCCTCTGTCTATATATATACATACATAGACACACACATATGTATATATATGCATACACATGTATATGCTTATTCCTTTCAGCTAATATGATATTAAGGTCTCATGAATCATACACATCATCTTTCCATGTGGGAATGTAAACAAAACAGTTCAACTTTAGTAAGTCCCTTGTGATTTCTCTTTCTTGTTTACCTTTTCATGCTTCTCTTGATTCTTGTGTTTGAAAGTCAAATTTTCTATTCAGCTCTGGTGTTTTCACTGAGAAAGCTTGAAAGTCCTCTATTTTATTGAAAATCCATATTTTGCCTTGGAGCATAATACTCAGTTTTGCTGGGCAGGTGATTCTTGGTTTTAATTCTAGCTCCATTGACCTCCAGAATATCATATTCCAAGCCATTTGATCCCTTAATGTGGAAGCTGCTAGATCTTGTATTATCCTTATTATGTTTCCACAATACTCAAATTGTTTCTTTCTGGCTGCTTGCAGTATTTTCTCCTTGACCTGGGAGCTCTGGAATTTGGCAACAATGTTCCTAGGAGTTTTCTTTTTGGGATCTTTTTGAGGAGGCGATCTGTGGATTCCTTCAATTTCTATTTTACTCTCTGGCTCTAGAATATCATGGCAGTTCTCCTTGATAATTTCTTGAAAGATGATATCTAGTCTCTTTTTTTGATCCTGACTTTCAGGTATTCCAATAATTTTTGAATTATCTCTCCTGGACCTATTTTCCAGGTCAGTTGTTTTTCCAATGAGATATTTCACATTGTCTTCCACTTTTTCATTCCTTTGGTTCTGTTTTACAATATCTTGATTTCTCATGAAGTCACTAGCTCCCACTTGCTCCAATCTAATTTTTAAGGTAGTATTTTCTTCAGTGGTCTTTTGAACCTCCTTTTCCATTTGGGTACTTCTGCCTTTCAAGACATTCTTCTCCTCATTGGCTTTTTGGAGCTCTTTTGCCATTTGAGTTAGTCTATTTTTTAAAGTATTGTTATCTTCAATATTTTTTTCACTATTTTTTGGGGTCTCCTTTAGCAAGTCATTGACTTGTTTTTCATGGTTTTCTTGCGTCCTTCTCATTTCTCTTTCCAATTTTTCCTCTACTTCTCTAACTTGCTTTTCCAACTCCTTTTTGAGCTCTTCCATGGCCTGAGACCAGTTCATGTTTTTCTTGGAGGCTTTTGATGTAGGCTCTTTGACTTTGTTGACTTCTTCTGGCTGTATGTTTTGTTCTTCTTTGTCACCAAAGAAAGATTCCAAAGTCTGAGTCTGAATCGGAGTGCGTTTTCGCTGCCTGGCCATGTTCCCAGCCAACTTACTTGACCCTTGAGTTTCTCAGCAGGGTATGACTGCTTGTAGAGCAAAGAGTACTTTTGTCCAAGCTTGAGGGGATGTGCTGTTGATTTCAGAGCTATTTCTATTCAGTCAACTCTGCCTCACCAGCACTTTTCCTTCCTCAAGAACCACCAATCCAGACCTGACACAAATCTTAAGCAGGCTCTGCACTCTCACTCTGATCCGCCACTTAATTCCTCCCACCAGGTGGGCCTGGGGCCAGAAGTAACTGCACCTGTAGTTCTGTAGCTGCACCATCCCCACTGCCCCTGGGGCAGTGGCTGAAACTCGAGCTCTGGCCCCTGCAGCTTTTCCCACTAACCTTCTCTGTTGTCTTTGGTGTTTGTGGGTTGAGAAGTCTGGTAACTGGGACACCTCACCGATTCAGGGTGCTAGGGCCTGTTCTGCACATCTCCCTGTCTGGTTGTTCCTGCTGCCGCCCATGCTGAGCTCCGCTCCCCTCTGCTCCATGAGCAATAGACCTCATACAGTGACCATCCAGGCTGTCCTGGGCTGTATCCCTGCTTCCCTCTGCTATTTTGTGGGTTCTGCATTTCTAGAATTTGTTCAGAGCCATTTTTATAGGTGTTTGGAGGGACCTGGTGGGGAGCTCACACAAGTCCCTGCTTTCCAGCCACCATCTTGGCTCCCGATTTTAGTAACACTTTTAATAAAGCATCTCATACTATTCTTGTGGAGAAGATGGAGAGATGTAGATGGGATAATAGAACCATCTGATGGAGTCAGAACTAGTTAGAAGCAAATTCAAAGAGCAGTTGTTAATGTATCAAAGCCAATAGGGCAGGATGTCCCCAGTGGGGTACTCCAAGGATGTATGCTCAGCTTAACAGTTTTAATCAGTTATTTGGATAAAAGTATAGATGGCAAAACCAAAAAGACTGATGACCCAAAGCTGAGAAGAATAACTACCATGTTAGGTGACAGAGTTAGGGTTCAAAAAGGATCTTGATAACCTAATTGCATTGGACCAGATCCAAGATAAAATTCAATATGGAAAAATATTTGCATTTGCATACAAAAATCATCCTCAAAAATAAGGAAGCGATGCTTAAACATCAGTTCAGGAAGTGATCTGGGGTTTTAATAGACTAAAAGCTTGCTCTAAGTCAGCAGTGTGATGTGCCAGTCAAAACTGCCAATGTGATCTCGAGCTATCTTAAGAAAAGCAAAGCTTCCCGGAATAGGGAAGTTCTAACATTATTAAAAACTCATTTAGAATATTGTGTTCTAGGCACCAGAATTTGAAAAGAGCATTGATAAACTGGAGAGTATACAAAAGAGGACAACTAGGATGTGAAGGGCCTTGGGTTCGTGTCATATTAGTTGTAGGAACTGGGCATGTTTAGCATGGAGAATGGAAGACTGTGGGGGTTAGAGGGAATTATAGATGTCTTCTAGCATTTGAATTTCTGCCATGGGAAAAGGGTTTTGACTTACTCTGTTTGGCCACAGAGCCAAGGAGCAGTTGGTGGTTTCTGGAGAGAGTCTGATTTAGGATTGATGTTGGGGGAAAACCTTGCTAATGAATAGGACTGTGCAAGTTTAGAATGGACTGCTCAGAAAGGTGGTTGGTTTTCTTTCCTTGGAAGTTTTTAGACAGAGGATGTATGACTACTTGTCATATATATAGTAGGGACTTCTTTTGTGTATGGGTTGAACTAGATGGATGCCGAGTTCCCTTCCCATCTCTAAAATTCTGTGATTCATTGGCCTGCAGGCCGAAGTGGAGAAGGAACACTTTGCCCATTTTCTTCTTAAGATGTGAAAGGTGGAGGTTAAGAACAAGATGGGTGGCATCCTTTAAAGGTTGAGAATCCAGGATGGAGGAAATGGTGTTTCTCTCAATTCTTGCCACAGAAAGAAAAATTCAGGCTCAATCTTAGCTAGTGTTTCACAAGAACTATACTTTCACTTATCCCTAAGATAGTATTCAGTATAAAATATATTTTCTTCTGAATACAAACTTATCCCACCAAACATTGTGAGTTGCCTCTGTGAAAACCTGTTAGTCAAAACAATGTTACTAGGGCAATTGTTCAATAAATGTATGATCAGACAAAGGACATTACAGTGGGACTTGGTGATTTTTATAGTGAGAATAGGCTATAGTTTATTATTAATGTTGTTGTGAAAAAGGTCTATCAGGGTATTCTAATGCCTGTATAATATTATCTTCTTAAATCTGAGTTGTAGAGGGTACCTTGATCTCTTAATAATCCTACCCAGAGCTGAAAGCCTGGAGAATTGGCTATACAAAATTCAAGTCTGTTATTTCTGACTTCATTACAAAATATACTCATTTGATCTCCAGGGAATTTCATTTGTCATATATTAAGATGAAAGTGTGCAAATAAAATGAGGAAAGCAGATGAGTTGCTTCTATGTTGACTGTCTTGATTCACTGTTTAATGTTTGTTGCCATCCAGTGGTAATAATGAAAATGTCCAACATCATATTTTAAAATTTACATGAAATTATGATGACATGAACATTACATTGTGATTTCGTAGGTTACATTTTGTTACCTAAATGGCTAAATTATCTGATCAGTGTGTCCTCCTTCTCCTAGTATACATCACAAACTTTGTGATTCTTGCCCATGAGGTTCCAAAAATTTTCCATTGATGATAACGCATACAGTCTGCCTTCCTCTATATTTTTAAGAAATAATTTGTAGATGAACCCAGCTGAATATTGTACTCTTTCCCCTTTCAGTAAGTGATATGACTGTGAACATGTGATCTATTATTGAAAAATGTTTTTAAAGGCCTTCCTGTTCCTTTTTATTTCCTGGGATTAGTCTAGAACCGTGCTTTCAAAGGCTTAATTTCTATAAATTAGCTCACATGATCTTTGGTTCCCATGCTCTTTAGTATCTTATTTGTCCCAGAACAAGTATAAGGACAGATTTTACAAAGCTATTTATTAGTTTTGATGGAAAATAGTAGCCTGTAACATTTCCCAAATTAACTATAAAGCCAAGTATTTAGTTTTCAACAAGGCATAAACATACAAACTTGATTCTTTGTAAAAATAAAATTTTGTTGCTGTCTTTTGGTTTTATATCACTTAAATTTCCCCATGCCTCTCTCCCCATTGCCCTTTCCAAAGAGCCATCTCTTATAGCCCTTGGTTTAAAGAAAAAAGGAGAAGAGAAAAAATTCAGCAAAACTGATCAATACATACAAAATCAGACATTGCATGTAATGGTCTGCAGCTGTAAACCACTCACGTCTACAAAGAAAGGGAGGATAGGGAGTTGTTTTCTCATGTCTCTTCTTTGGGTCTAGGGCTGTTCTTCATAATCTTGCAAATTGTCTTTTGTTAGACATGGAAAACAATAGTTCATAAGGTGAGTAACCAGTTTCTGAGGGTTTTGAGTCTTATTTCTAGAAATTGTAAGTAAGTTAATATTTGGCTGTTCAAATTGACTTGGAGTTATATAATATTCTTGTTATGAAAAATATGCTTTGTATTCAACAGGAATTTGTAACAAACATATGTAGTCTAGGAATGTACATGTGGTCAGTTTATTTTTCATGGAGGGGTCAAATCAGAAAATCAGTTGAATCAGGAAAACAAACAAAAAAGTTTGAATTGATTTAATCACCTGACCAGTTGTTGAACCCTTTGTGCATCATACACAGTTTAAATTGTACTTAGCAAACTTCTGCAGTAAAGAACAGATAAAACAATTTTTACAAGAAAATGTTCATTTAAAAAAGTAAAATATGGAAAATAAATCAAGTCCGTTGAAGAATAGAGAAATAGATAAAATGTTCCCATTAACATATGGTTCATTAGTTTTCTCCTGTTAAGAAGACATTTTATTCCCCCTTTCCAGCTCTAAGTAGGAACTCTATATACTATAAAGATTATAAAAGATAGTTTTAATATATTTATGTTAATTTTATATATTCTACCAACATATGGGTTATTTTCTAAGCACAATCCTAGTTCTCAACTTTGATTTATAACACTTTCCATGATTTACATTCTGGTTATATTAGAGATCTTTTTTTTCCTTCAGAGTTTTCCATTTTGGTTAAAAATAATCATGGCTAGCATTTATATTGGATATACTATGTGCCAGGCACTGTGCTAAGCACTTTACAAATATTATCTCATTTAATCCTCACAACAACCCAGATAGGTTGGTAAAATATCCATTTTTCAAAAGAGGAAATAAAGGCAGACAGAAGTTAAGTGATTTGTCCAGGATCACACAGCTAGTATCTGAGGCTAAATTTGAAGTCAAGTCTCTTCCTGACTCCAGGCCTAGCACTCTATCCATTGTGCCACCTAGCCCTATTGGCAGGTAAAGTCCCTGTGTTGCCCTCAGTGGAAGAAATACAAGTTTTACATTTAGCCTGGCTCTCAGTCTGCTGGAAACTGAATTTACTTTCTAGGATAAGATGCCCAAGTGGCAAGCTTTGTCCTCTTTGTCTCTAAGTAATATTTGCCTCCAGCAATAATTCCATGCTTTTCACAACACTTAGTGTTTTCACCATAAATAGTAGTTATATACATGCCAAGTTATATAAATTGATGTTTCCTGCCTATTGGAAATCAGGGCCCTGAAAGCACCTTCTTCCTTCCTTCAAGGCAACAGTCTAGATGTGGCCATGAGCTCCAGATTAATGTGTACAGAAAATGTCTAGGAGACTGTATAGTAAAGATAGCTGTACTCCCACAACAATAGCGTGGTAAGCAGATGCAGTCACAAATGAGGTGCCTTCTCAGACATGGTTGTCCTGTCCCCTTTCTGCTCTTTTGATTCAATTACTTCTTGTCTTAGATCTTCAGTTCAATCTTACTTTGGGGTCAAGAGCCTTCTGTACAAGGTACAAGTGAAGGCCCGTAAAACTTTAACAGGTATGTCATCATTCAACCCATGATGAGCATATCCAGGGCTGAGGCACCTGTGTTGACAACAAAAGTCACAAGCATGGGACATTTGAAAGAAAGACAATGGAAAAGAAGAGTAGAACATGGCGGTTGAGGTTGATTTGGCTTGCCTGTCCCCATCACCAGGTCATCACCAGGGAACCCTTTGGGTAGTAACCAAACTAACAGTGATTCCAGGACAAATGGAAGGGAACAAGCATTTATTAAGCACCTACTATGTGCCGGGGACTATGCTAACTGCTTTACGAATATTCTGTCATTTGATCCTCACGACAGGTGCTATTATTATCCCCATTTTGCAGTTGAGTAGATTGATACAGATAGAGATTAAGTCACTTGCCCAGGGTCACATAAGTGTCTGAGGCCACATTTTGTTTCCCAACTCCAGACTCAGAGCTCTATTTCCTGCTGCCTGTAGAGGGCAGGCGATCGTCACTCATCTGTTGGATCTTCCTCTTCCCTCCATTGGACTACACTTAAGCCCTAACTCTTTAGAGGGGGTGCATGTGGGCCTGCATAGGCACCAATCAAATCTCTTGGCTTATACCTCCACCTACTTAACCACTCTCATTCTTTCTCATTACTTGCATTATTTCATCAAATTACCTCGGTAGCAAGCTTATAATTTTAGAAAGTATTTGTTGTTGTTGTGTTTGTCCTTCGTTCTCGAAGAGGACCATGAAATCAGGGAAATGATGACATGACTTGCAGTTGACTTGGATTTGAGTGAGGGAGGGCTGTGCAAGGTCACCAGTCTCACTTTCTCCTCCAATAGGATCTGGATCCAGTGACCTGATACTCACCAGGATGGAGATGGCCCAGGATGCATTGGGAGACCCTGGCCCTTTTAGGCTAAGGTCTTTTCAGGTTCTCACCTTAAGTGAAGTAATGCCCATTCAGTGAATAGGCCTCTTTAAGAAGTTAATCAAGGGATGGCCCCTTTAATCAAAACTCAAAAAAAAAATTCAAACTGGGAGGGAAAGACCCTCAGGGCTACTGCCCAAAAGAGAAACAGTAAGTATTTAGTATTTACACTCCCGCTGTACTAGGAGGGCAGGGACCTATTGTCCAATCTATGAGCTCCAAAAGTGAGTTGGATTTAAGGCTTGGTTTTTGAGAAAGAAATCTAGCCAGCAAACCCAAACATAAGGAAGCAGCCTTTGGCCATTGAAATGTACCTTCCTTTGGGCAGAGCACCCTCAGGTGAGAGGAGAGAAAGTATTTGTAGTATTAAAAACACAATTTATCTATCTATCTATCTATCTATCTATCTATCTATCTATCTATCTATCTATCTATCTATCTGTCTGTCTGTCTGTCTGTCTGTCTATCTGTCTGTCTGCCCATCCATCCATCCATCTATCTATCTATCTATCTATCTATCTATCTATCTATCTATCTATCTATCTATCTATCTACCTCTCAATCAGAGAGGAATTTTAGAGATATCTTTCAGTGGAAAAAAAAACCCTTGCGAATCTTTTTCTAGTATAAAATGCTTCAGACAGCTGCCTACTTGGATCTGGATGTGATATTCTTCTATGAGTAGTTGAAAGAACTAGGAATGCTTAGTGTGCAGTGCAGGGGTTACTATTATATAGTTGAGGATGCAGATTCAATGACCTCTAAACACCCTTCTAACTCTGAGGTT
Organism: Trichosurus vulpecula; assembly: GCF_011100635.1. Lineage (NCBI taxonomy): Eukaryota > Metazoa > Chordata > Mammalia > Diprotodontia > Phalangeridae > Trichosurus > Trichosurus vulpecula. The sequence continues at coordinate 214,860,258 of NC_050580.1, read as the reverse complement.
TTTGAATTGTTCACTTCTGCTCTAGAGCGTGAAGCAAGAACTCATGCTCATTAGGAGGCTGATTTAGTTCTGTATGTGATAGGTTAACATTTGCTTTTTTAAAAAATTTAGAATAATATTTTTCCCAATTACAGGTAAAAAAAATTTTAACATTTGTTTTTTAAAAATTTTGAGTTCTAAATTCTCTCCCTCCTTCCACTCCTTCCCCCATCCCTGAGACTGTAAGCGATTTGATGTAGGTTATACATGTTATGAAAACATTTTCTAATACTTAGAGCTATCCAAAATTAAAATGCTTTAGGAAGATGAGTTCAACATCACTAGAAATGTTCTAGCAGTTTAATTCAGTTTAATTAACACTAACTGCCTACTGTGTGTCAAAAGAGCACAAGACTTAGCATCATGAGATTTGTATGTTTATGACCTTGAGCAAGTCATTTAATCTCTCTGAGCCTCAGTTTCTTCATTTCTAAGCTGCATAATAACACTTAACACTGCTTAACTTGCTGGGTTCTTAGAAGACTGAATGAGGGTATGTACTATAAATGCTCTGTAAACTATAAAGCATTCTAGGAATATAAATGATCACTATTATTATTTTATTAAGTGAAGCACCTCTACTGAAGTCGTACTCTGGTGCCTCATAGTGGCATGGAGCTGACCTTGGGTTCTCAAAAACTATGCCAGCAGTTCCTACCAAACTGACTTTGAACATAGCTCAATAAAGTACCGTCTATCATCTCAAGGCCAGACTAAGTTTATAGAGGCTTATCGAAAGATTGACAATCAGGTGAGGAATTTTTTCCACTATTGCAATTTATTTAATCTAATTCAACAACCATTATTAAGCACCTATTGTATGCAAAGGCACTGTACTGGGAATGCCTCCCCTCCCCCGCCCCATGAAGGTATCTCTGCCCTCAAGGAGCTTTCCTTCCACTAATATGGAGGTTCTGTGGGGCTTCATTGGTATAAATCCAAATCGATGCCAATCTTTACCTATATGAGTACCTTCTTTAAGCAGAAATATAACTGTTGTTTTAACTGTATGTTAGATTATAAGCTCCCTGAGGTCAATGACTTGTTTTAAATAAAGTACTAATAATAGCTACTTAATGAATGTATGTTGAACTGACTAGCCCCTTCTCAACTTCTATGCCTGTCAGTGGAAATGGGGACCCATAATTCACAAACCATAGGTCCCATGACTCAAAGAAAAGACTTCAGCAGGGTCCAGGCTGGGGTGGAAGGTGATGATGAGGAATAAAGGACTCTAAGGTGTCGACCTGAAAGTTTGGTTAAAGCTAGGTGATAGAAATTTTATATTATTTATTCATTTATTCCCTTAAAGCCAGCAGATACATACATGCATGCAGCCAGACAAAATCTGACTGCCTGAAGAAGGGAATGAGAAGGTTTAAATACATTTTTTTAGTCCCAACTCAGTATGCCTGCATTACTTCACTTTTATGATCCCCATGTATGCTTAACCATGCTACAAGAAAAGGATTTTCCTTAATGGAATAGGCTGTAAATACAATAAGATAAGAGAGTTGACAAAGTGTCAATTGAAATTACAACTTAGGATCTCTGTGTTTAATTAACCATTAACATGCCATAACGTAGTATACACCCATAAAATATTTAGATAAGAAAAAGTCACATTATTCAAGGTAGTTTCTCGGGTTAAAGGTCTCATCCTTAATGGCTAATAGAGGAAAGAATGGTCCTAAATCAGCCCTATCTGGCCTTGTTGAAGTTACTAAAATGATATTAAATGATCATCAAAGGTGAGGAGAGAGAAGAAGAGTACTGGGATGAGAGACAGAATGCGGGTCCTATGGGACTGAAGGTAAGGAGCTCTAGGGGCAAGTCCGCCACACTCTTGGAGACACTTCTAAGTTCCAGTTGTTTTATACTTTTGTCTTTTCTTTCAGAAGCTTGCCTCCATTTCCATTGTTTCTACCTAGAAAAATTTAGCAGATTTCTCTCCTCACTGGCTAGATGCTAAACAAAACCGCTTCACAGCTTTCTTCCTTTCTATTCTTCAGCCCCCAAAGCAAGCAGTTTTTAAAGAGACTTTTCTATGGATTACTGCTGGTAACCATGAGAAGTAGATAAGAGAGGATGTTTCCTTCTATACTTCTCTTTTTTTTCACTTAGACTCTAAAAGGAGAGCTGTAGGTGCTAATGTAGTAAAATAAGGACTGAAATAAAATTAATCTACATTTTAGGAGGAAAAAACCAAAACTGCTCATTCTGGGCCTTTCTGTATATCTCCCAGGTTTAGCCCAACGTCTGGCACACAGTAAACACTTAGTAAGTGCTTGTTGACAAACCAATTGACTCACTTCCAGTATAGGCCTCTGAGAGAGGCTGGAGAGTTTTTAGTGAAGATGAAGATGGGAAAGAATCTGAGGAGGGACAGTATTGGAGCTTGCTTTCACAAGGGGAATACTAATGTTAGAACTGGAGGAGTGTCAGTGGGGCTTGGAGAGAGGGAAAGAAGGAGTAGCTTCAGGGGGTTATCCTGTCTTCTTCCTTCCTCATCTGTGCCACTAAAAACCATGCTGTGAACTACCCTGCAGTGAGGTGGGAGGTAGGGATGGGTAGAGAAGATAACAGATGGTAGGGAGGGAAGAGTGTAGGGAATTATATTATTGAATTTTAGAGGTAGAAGGGATCTTCAAGACCATTTGGTGAAATCTTTTTATTTTACAGATGAAGAAACAGAGACGCAGAAATGATTTGACCTAAAGTATCACACAGTAGGTGACAGAATTGAGACTAGAACACAGGTATCCTGATTCCCAATACAGTGTTCTTTCTCTTCTGCCATAATGCTTCCCTTCATGATGTCGCACTGGGGATAGAAGGTATACTATTAACCACACCACTAGGCTAACTTCCAAGATGCCTATTCATATTTAAAGGATATTTGTGAATCAGGTGCACAGAAGTCGAAAAATGGACTATTGGAAACTAAATGCTATCTGTAAACAATTTAATCTCTATTTGAGTCATTGTTCATTCACTCACCCAACAAACATTTATTGAGCCAATTATTTACAATTTCTTTATTTAAAGAAGGCAAGATGAAGTTACTACTAACTCTTTCTCCAAGCTATTAAACAGTATGATACTACCTGTGAGGTAAAAGCTAATGCTTGAATACTACATACAACCCCCCTACTGATTTTCTGTAAGGCCTGGGGCTTAACAATTAACTTCTCTGTACCTCCGCTTCTTGCCCAGGAAATGGAACAGTATTTGCAATAGCTCTTGTTCATGGCTGTCTGGAGGGTTAATTAATATTTATAAGGCCCTTGAAATTGGCCCAAATAGCCTTTACAAGGTACTTACAATTTACAGTCTTCTCTCCTAGGATCTCAACCCACAGTATCAATATTATTTACCCTGCCTTGCAGCTGACAATCTTTTTTAGAGTATCCTGGGAGACCCAGGTGTTGCATTAGGAATCCCATCACCCCATTAGGTGAGAATATCACAAGCCACCCTTTAAGAATTCCCAGGCAAGTGAAGCAGGCAATGTGTTTACATCGTCTACACTGTGTCAGTTGTATTTCAACATTATTCAAAAATATCATGCAGAGGTATTTGGAAAGAAGGAAAACAAATCTGTCCTAAAAAAAAATTTTAAAAACCCCACACAATAAAGTCTGTCTGAGGGTTGCTGCTGTTGCTATGGCAATACCAGAAGCAGATTTTCCCTGTTCAGCCACACTGAGCTGGTTTCTGAAAAGATTCCATGAATGTGGGCTTCCCCCCTCCCCTTCTATCCTGAATGTTTTTGTGAGACCCAACCTTGCCTGAATAATATTAACATATTCCTCTTGTGAAAGCACACTAGGCACTAATGTTTAGAGTTGTTTTTAGCCAAATGATTTAACTATGCAGAATTTGTTCTTCATCAACATATTTTAAATAGACAGACTCTGTAATCAGCTGAAGTATAGCTCAAGTTAGAGCAGAAGGAAATGTTAGTTTAATATTTTAGTGCCATCTGCTGTAAGTTATACAGAATACTGCCCCATCTGGTTACTTGCTGCAATTCCCTTAAGAAATAGTGCCTTAATGCCTTAGGAGGACTCAACAATTCTGCCTGCAAAGCATCTCCGTTGACTGGTCCACCTTCTCCCTTAGTGAGTCACAGATGTCAGTACAATTCTTTTAGCTACTGATTTTAACTTCTTGTAGGTTTCTGCTTCTGTTTCTCCTTCTGTTCTGCCTAGTAGCCAGCATGATTTCTATCTGCACCAAACATTTATTCCCTTCTGCATAACTTTAGTAATGCATATTGACTCTTAACAATCTAAAATAAGCTTTTAAGAGAAATTGGAATTCTCGGAGGCCAAGGGAGGAGGTTGGACATGCCTTAATTTGGAAGGTTTAATGTCTGGAAGGACATGTGCATTCCTAAAATATATACATTGGTGCCACTGCCAGAGATGGCTATATGAGCCAGGTGCCTGATTCTTTAATTTATGGACAATTCTTTAATTGAAGAAACATGTCTTGAAGCTCCCATTTATGTTGGTGGCACTGCGGATAGAGTGCTGGTCTTGAAGTCGGGAAGACTCATTTTCCTGAGTTCGAATCTGGCCTCAGACACTTATTATCTGTGTGACCCTGGGCAAGTCAATTAACCCTGCTTGCCTCAGTTTCCTCATCTGTAAAATGATCTGGAGAAGGAAATGGCAAACCACTCTAGTATCTTTGCCAAGAAAACCTCAAATGGGGTCACAGAGAGATACAGCTGAAATAACTCAAAAACAACTCATTTATATTTCGCTTGAAAATACTGTAGGGATATAAAAGAAGCAAAGAGTGTGGTATAGCAGAAAATGTGCAGAATGAGGAGCCAAAAGACCTTAGTTTTTGTCTTTGCTCCTTAGCTGAGTCATTTGTTTACCCTGGCAAGTAACCTCTCTGGGGTTCAGTATCCTTATCTGTAAAATGAGGGCATTTGATTAGATGATTTACACAGTCTTTTCTAGTGATAGGATTGTGATTCCTTGGATAAGTTATAGTCCCTGCTTTCAAGGTGGTTACAAGTTTATCAAGGACTTAATATACTATCTCATTGTGTATTATGCAATCTCATTGTATATTATCTTCATTTTGAAGATCAATAATTTTAATTTTCAAGAGGGCAAAGGACTATATTTCTGGTCTGATCTGTAAATGGAAAGTTGACTTTTTTGATGAAATTCCTGATAATGGTTTGGTTGCTTGTTTTTGTTTGTGTCTTTCTCCTAAAAAGTTAAGTACAGAAAAGCAATTGGCTACTTGAAGGTTCTGGTTCCAATTAATACATACAACACAGGGCATGGTGAATGATCCATAAGTGTTCTGGCTTCAGAGTAAAAAATCTTGGTTCAAATTTTGGCTCTACCACTTACTACTTTTGTGACCTAGATCAAATCCCTTTACCTCAGGGCTTCATTTCCCTCAATTGTAAAATGAAGTGGTTAAACCAGATGAACTGTACAGGCCCTTCCTGCTGTAAGTCTGTGATCCTATTAATGGTACCAAGTGTATGTACTATAAGAGTTTAGAAGAGGGAGAAATACAAAAAGAAGTCAAATCCTTTCCTGAAGCATGACGTCTTACACCTGAGCACACACTTCCCTTTGAAAATGATGAATTGTCTTTCCTTGGTAGCTGGGAGGCTCCCGGAGTCAAGTAGTTGACATCATGAATAAAACATTTAGATATTGCTTCCTGTGTAGCCCTATCCATATTACTAGACTGATGATGCTAGATGAGTTTATTAGCCTCCCTATACCTTTGTTTTTCAAGCCATTAAAAGACAACAACATGGGTAGCAACAACAAAAATGTCAGCCTTAAATTAACTGAAACCAGGGAAAGGAGATCAGGGTCAAAAGAATAATTCCTGTTCACCGATCACCCTTGAGCAATGCCGTAAGTTTTCGTGAGGTAACCACCACATTTTTTTTAACTCCCAGGAAGAAATGAGCCAGAAAAAGTAGTATTTCTGTTATAATTATTTAATTACTACTATGATGTATAGAAATGATATTGTGCCACTGGGAGGAAAACGACAATTGATGAGAATGTAGCAAGCACCTACAATGTGCCCAGCGCTAGTGAGAGCACAAAAAAACAACAGAAGATATAATCCTGACTCTCAAAGAGTTTACATTCAAAAGGGAATACAAGTTGGAGAATTGCCAACTTCACTCCAAAGCAACCATAGGTATCCCTCCTCTAGGACCCATGAGATGCAAACTCTAGCCCCTGCTAGCCTGCTTGGGGAGTAGTGAGGGTTGTGAGGAAAGTAATGAGAGTAGGAAATAGTGAAGGAAGCAACAACATTGAGGTGGTGGGGTGGTAAGTGAAAAAGCAGGAATTCAGGGGTGCTGAGCTCTTACCTGCTCCCATTCAAGAAACCTTTCTGATCCCAAAGGAGAAGTTCTTGCCCATTATATTTTGAAAATATTACTTTAAATTTTATCTAGGAGCATTTTTATTAGAACAGTTCCACGTGCAGTAAATTGGTTTTTTTGTGGGGTCTTTTTTGTTTGTACAGATTATCGGTCTCTCTGATAAGACCACTCTGTGCTCATTTGACACGAAAGTGACATTTTTGTGGTTTCAGTACAGCTTTTACCAGTGATGGAGTGTCTTCCTCAACCTCAGTTGCCTGTAATTTCAACATAGTCTCTCACATCTCTGTTCTGTATTCATGAGTGATAATTCCATGTACTATGACTATTTTTTTCTATTTTCTTTTCAAAGCCTTTATACTTCTGCCTAGGATGGTGATAAACTAGAAATATGACAATCACTCCATCTTTATGGGAACAAGGCAACAAACATTTATTGCTTCCTATGTGCCAGACACTGTGTGCTAAGCACTGGGAATTTTTACATTGGAAATCTTCATGCCAGCCAGAACCAAAGAATGAATATATCTCATCACTTTTTTTTAGCCTGATTACGGCCTAAGAGATATTGAAAACTAAGTATATATTTTAGGTACTAGGAATTTTCTATGTATGAATCCAAACCATTCTCCTGACAGAAGCTACATATCAATGTGTATAGATATAGATATCTATTTAGTTAGATATCTATATCTATATCTATCTATCTGTATCACTTTATTCTCATAAGGTTTACAAAGCCCTTTCCTCACAACCCTATGAGGTAAATAGTACATGTAGCATTATTTTTCCCATCTTGCAGACCAGGAAACAGAAGTTCAGATATCAAGTGATTTGCCTGAAGTCTTGAAGTTGGTAAATGATATTTTGGACCGTCATTCTGCATTAGCTGCCTCTGACAGTGAGGGATGTTGTATCAGAATGATTTATGGAGGAATGTTGTATAATTTTCTGGGGTGAAAGGAGGGAGGTTTAAAGGCAGGATAGATTATACTCTCTGTGGAATATTTTAGTTATGGTCCAAAGGGAACTTTTTTTTAGCTCTTTTCTAATTGGCTTGAGAAAATGAAACCTACCATTTCCTACATTGTCATCTCTTGTTGGTTTTTACACAGAGGAGCTACTTCTTTCAAGATTACATGAGTATATTTATTTTTAAGGTAATTTTTAGGTCAGAATTCTTAAATTTTTGTGTGTTATGGACCCAGGGGTGCCCTGGTAAATGTTTAACAATTGGCTCTCCCCCTACCCTTCTCCTACTCCCCATGCATGCTGGACAAACTTTTAAGTTTAATCTTCTTTATTAACACTTTTCCATCACTTTTTAAAATCTAGACAATTACCAAAATAATAAATCAAGCCCTGATCTGTAGCCTTTACTGTTTTCTGAGGTGTAAATGTTCACACTAAAAAATTAACAATTGGCTTTATAAGCTAACTCCAACACAACCCTGTGTGGACACTTCTGGCAGTCTGGTAAAATGATGCTTTTAAATGTATAAAATGTAATATTTAAGATTACAAAGGAAATACAATTCTAATTTTTAAAATTTTAATTTTAAAAAAGTTTTCAGATGCCAACTTAAGAATCTCTACTCAAGATCAAAGGAAACAACATTCTGACAAGTAAGTCATTAGAGACAGGACTGTAGTGCTTAAAGCATACTACATGACATAACCATGTAGAAGATTTAACACAGCTAAGGCATGAGAGTTTTCTTGAAGACAAAAATCTGTATCACTAGAAACAGATGGCCAACTGGTTATAGCAGATTTTTGCATATTAAGAGCTATCTATCAAACTAGTAATTCTAATGTTTTAGCCAAATAAGCAAATCTCAGAGGGTTGGTTGAAGAAATCATTCACCTTCTGTTGTTGAAAAGCTAGGGGAACAACAAACAACAACCCAGAAGGAGACCTTCTTATGCTATCTTTTGTAAATAGGGAGCAGATCTCGAAAGTGACTATGTGACATATTGTTTCTCTCTTGGTGAAATACTCCCCCTGGTTGGATTGTAAGGCTTTGATTAACTTAAATGCTGCAATAATGAGGTATTCTTTTTATTTGTTTAACTAATGCTTAACCTCAAAGTCTCCTTTATTTCAATCTCTAAAAATGCTTCTAAAATGTGTTAATGCAGTTTATCTGAGTTAGGAGATATAAATTCTAAACAAAATGAGATTTTTCCTTGGAGACTGACTGAGGATTATACTGAGACCTCAAAAGAATCATCATTTTGAAAATCAACAATTTCAGCTTTCAAGAAGGCAAAGGAGTATAACTATTTCTGGTCTGATCTATAAATGGAAAGCTGACTTTTGGCTTGGTCAGTTGTTTTTGTTTGTTGTCACTTTCTTCTTTCTCTCCAAAAGTTAAGTACAGAAGAACAATTGGCTAACTGAAGGTTCTGGTTCCAATTAATTAAGAATTTATTGCATTATTTATATTGTCCATTAAAAGCAATTTTTTCCTGAGGAAAAATTGTTTCTTTCCTTACTAGCCATGTTTTCATTTGGTTCATAAGCCTGTAAGACACATTTTATTATCCATGAATTGAGGGGAAATATACCAGGATCAGTAAGCAAAAGTACATTTCTGCCAACATATATTTTGCTAATGCATTCAATGACAGTGAACTGGAGCCCAGTTCAGCTTTGTTCCCATTCATTGCACACTTGAACCTGTTCCAGGAGAAATGTAGACACATTAAAAAGGTCCACAACATCACGTAATTCCCAGGAAGATTTCTAGTCTCAAGCAAGACTTCACGAAGTACTATTGATGTAATACTAAAGGTAACTTACCTGAAAGGTAGGCCTTAATTCTGATATTGAGGATGGAGTCCATTTTCAGACAGTCCACATTAGGCATTCCCAATTTTTTCTAGTTTAGTCTTCCTTTATCTTTTCTCCATTAACTACTATAGTCCAGATAGGGGCAGATTAGTGGCCAAGAAAGGTAGACAAGCTAATGTTTTAAGCAAAATATGCTGGTGACGGTCTTGTGTTTTCCTCTTTATTGATGCAGGAAGTCTGCTTAAGTTAAAAAGGAATGGCATTAGTGGATTAAGGTATTTTAAAAATACATTTGAAAGGTTCAGAATCAATAATAATGTAGGAACATTTATCAATGATATTAATATCTAGTATTTACAGGGTGTTTTTAAGTTTACAGTGTTTCATATATGTTATCTCATTTGATCTTCATAACAACACTAAGGAGGTAGGTTCTGTTATTTATTTTTAGAGATGAAGACACTGATGTAGGCAGAGGTTAAGTGACTTGTCTAGGGTCACACAGCTACTAAGTATCTGAGTAAGAGTTTGAACTCAGGTCTTTTTGACTTCATATCCAAGAAACACTATATTGTTCAGTGTCTGGCCCAATCCTAGGCACCAAGGATAGAGACAAAAATATCCCTGACCTTAAAGAGGTTACATTCTACTTGAGGGAAATAAGATATACATATTGCCCTGGCTATGGACTCATTATCTCAATCTCCACTTGCCCTGGCAGGCTGAATCCCCAGAGTTTGGTTCATACTTCTTGTATCAGCAAGGCAATAATCACAACATTGACAACAATTGTGAGTATGCCTGTGTAGTTCTGTATTGCAAAATATAAGAGACTCTCCTTATAAAAGGTAGAAGAATTAAACATTTATTCAGAAACCAGAGAACTAAATCCCAAAACCAGTAAGTCCAACCCATCCAAGCAGCAATCAAATCCCCAAACCAGTAAGACCACATCATCATAGCAGCAAGGAACTTAAGACACAATATCACAGCATGGAGCCTCGCCATCCTATTAGCCTTCCCCCCTGCTGGGGCCTTCTCACAAACACTCACAAATCCTAGCTCACTCCTTGCCTGTGTGCTGATCCTCCTACAGTTCTAACTTGCTCTGAGCATTTCCTGCTCCACCCTTCCGGTTCTACTCTTTCCCATAAGCTCCTCCCACCACATGTGACTTCGGCTTCCTATGACATAAGCACGTCACATGGGCCTATTAATGGGTGGGAAAAATCTTCAAATTTACATTACCACTTATTCGACCCCAAGATCTTTCTTATCCATTACATGGGTCAATAGGAGTTTGGGGATAACTGGTGTCAACAAAACTTTACATTGTAACAGGGATAGCACAAAATAAGCATATAAAACAATATCATCATTCCCCCCTCAAATTAATGGGCTCAAAATCTTGGGATAAAGGGCAAAGGTCTCGTTCTCCATAGTTTCTGCCTGCTGAAATTGGACGTAGAGCTGTCCCTGCCTCAAGAGGTCAAGAGTCCCAATCAAGAGGTCAGTTCTTTAGCTGGCATCTGGAGATTGGTGGACCCCAGGTCCAGGGATGACACATCACAGTCATGGACAGGTCCAAGGGTGACAGATTACAATTGTGGACAGGTTTGAGGGTGACATCCGGCTTAAGCAATTAGGCATCTGCAGGTGGATGGTACTAAGCCTGCAGGAAAGAAATCTAGCAAACAAATTTAATAGATGAAAAGCCAGGAAGAAACAAGGAGACTATCATAGCCTCATTCACAGTAGAATACATGAGTCAAGGGTACAATTTGGAAATCATCTTCTCCCGAATAAACAACAGTTACAATATTATCATTCCCATGTGTTATAATTTCTGCAACCTTTGGAACATGGTCTGGCTTCCATTTTACCTGTACTATAGCTCCCAATTTTATTCTATTAGTAGAACCAAACCCTTCCTTTCCTGTGATAGTTATTTTGGAAGAAGAGTCAGTTTTCACAAGGGGTATTGTTTCACAAGGAATAATAATCAATTGAAATATTCTGTCATTTTTACAAAACTGTATAGGTCCTTCACCCAAATTCTGGAATGTCACAATAATTTCTCCTTGATAATTAGAGTCTATCACTCCAGCCAATACATGTATTCCCTTACCTGCTAATCCTAATTTAGGTAATATCCATCCAAAATGATTCTTAGGGATTCTCATATCTCTTTTCTATCCAACTAAAAGTCTTCTAAACAATGTAAATCATATCCTGCCAAAGCAAGTATTCCTGGATACGGTGGTGTCACATCTTCCCTCACAGTCCAGTACTCAATATTTTTGATCTTATGTGTTTGCTGTTTTCCAATTTGCACATTTGGGGTCATCATTCTGGTTAGAGGTGTACTTTATCCTCATGGTCTATAATTCAAATTATATAACACAGTGAACAAATTATCCTTCCAATGTTGTTATGAATTATTAGAACTTAACTTTCTTAACTGTTCTTTCAATAATCCATTCATTCTTTCAGTTAACCCAGATGCTTGTGGATAATATGGAATATGATATATCCACTCTATATTGTTTAATACACAGTAGCTCTTCATTTCATTACCTTTGAAATGTGACCCATTGCCACTTTGAATCTGCATTGGGGCTCCATAATATAGACTTATGATATCCAGAGTTTTACAGGTGTTTTTCTTAATTGCATTCTTTTAAGGACAAGCTGCTAGTACACCGGAATAGGTGTCAACACAAGTACATATGAATTTACATCCTTTATCTTGGGGTAGTAGTCCAATATAATCTATCTGTCAGATCTGGGCTGGAACTTTTCCCCTTGATAATTCTCCAGTTACTACCTGAGGAACAGTTTGTTCCTTTTCCAATTGATATATATAACATTCCTCTGCTACTTGTTTTAAAATGAATGGGAGATACTAATACCTCGATCTTGTGCCCACTGGTATGTGACCTGGACCCCTAAATGGCCGGCCATTTGGTGGACCCATTTTGCTAGTACTGGATCATCAGTTGGTGTCAGAGGAGGGACAATATGTTCAGTAGCAATCTTTGCTAGTCGATCAGCATGTGCATTGCACTCAAGTGGTATAGTGAGGGCCATGTGAGTGTCTGCATGAAAAACTGACAAATTAGTAACCAAAGACATGTCCCATGTATCTTCCCATAATTCTTTGCCCCAAACTTGTTTACCATGAATTTCCCAATTTTGATTTTTCTACATTGGCATCCATGTAGCCAACCCATTAGCTACTGCCCACAAATCAGTGAATATATCACGTTGTCCTCCTTGTTCTTGATGTACTGCCACAAGTTCAGCATATTAACTACTTCCACCTATCCCAGTACTTTCCAAAGTTCTCTTAGTACCTGGGTTGCTTTCCAATGTCTTTTGTGGCCCAAATATTTTGTGGTCCCATCAGTAAACTTAAGCTTCCTGTGACATAAGCAGGTCACATGGGCCTATTAATGGGTGGGAAAGATCTTCAAATTTACATTAACATTACACTTCTATCCTCAGGGTGCTAAGAGTAACTCCTAAGGGGTAATTTTTTTTTTCTTTAGTAGCCAGAAGGTATCACCAATGACCCTTTGCCATTGATTATCGGTTGAGATAGGTATATTGGATAGTGCACCAGGCTTAGAATCAGGAAGACTCATCTTTGTGAGTTCAGATCTGGCCTTGGACCCTTACTTGCTGTGTCTCTATGGGTAAGTCACTTAACCATGTTTGCCTCAGTTCCTCATCTGTAAAATAAGCCAGAGAAGGAAATGGCAAACCATTCTGGTATCTTTGCCAAGAAAACCCTAAATGGGATCAGGAAGAATTGGACACAACTGACATGGCAGAATAATAACAAATTAACCATACCTAATTAGCTTTTATAAAAAGAGTGCCTTACTAAAGTGATATATAGTTAGGTTGGTACACATAACCCCCCAAAATCTGTATCATGATCTGCCACTAGTATATTAAAAATTCAATAGAAAAGGGGGCTCAGGCATAGTTGGCACCTGCAGCAAAGGAGAAACACATAGCTCTTGGTGTCTGGAATTATTTTTCATTCCTTCATGGGATATTCATGTACTTCTAGGCATGATGGAGCTTTCTGCTGGGTTCCTTGTAGAATCCTTGAAGCTGCTTTCCTCAGTCTGTCTAATTTGTCCTTGGTTGCTATTAGTTCTTCTGGGATTGTAGCTAGGAGACCAGTGAAAAACCCAAACAAAAGTCCAGGCTATGAAAATTTTCCAGATCTTTTGAAGATTATGAAGTATTCCTCTAGTCAAGGGCAGGAGTGGGAATCTACTTTGTCCTACCCAAGCAATTCTCTTTTGGAGGCTTTGCTGGATTTCTCTGGCCTCTAGCCTGTCAGATGCTTGACTCTTTGGGTTCTGACCTGGCTTACTGTTTTATAGAAAATCCACATAGTGTAGCTGAATTTCTTCAACCAATACCAATATACCTCTTATGGAGCATCACACTATTTTGCACAAGGACTTCTTGAAACTGAGTCTAAAGAGCTTGATTGACTGATGCAATAAAGATTTCTAGGCCTTTTTCAAATCTAGTTCACACACACACATACACACACACACACATTACTACAAAATATAGGTTAAAAAGACCCAAAACATGAAATGTAATGGGTGTGGAGGAAGTCGTACCTAGAGGGCATGTTAGGAAAAACTCCACGTAGTAGGTAGCAATTGGGCTGAACTTTCAGGGTCTAGTCACTGGAAGAGCTTGTGAGCAGGGTTTCTGGCTCTCTGATTTCAACTGCTAATAGCTTCAAGCACTGAGAATGCTGCCAGGCCATTCACATCTAAAGAGTGCTTATTCTTCCCTTCGTTTTAGAGACTGGGCTTTTCTTTCAAGCCATAACATGGGAAAACAGCAAAAAAAATGTGGGGCTTCCAAGGTGCATGATTTTTTTTTTCAGCTCATGGTCTCCAGGAGTAACTGTTAATCTTAAGTACTTCTGCAAAGTACATACATACCAAACTAGGTTTATGAGAAATAATACTGGCATTCTCCCCATCTCTGTGGCTGGCTCTGTGTGACTTTGTCCCAGTCTAGTTTCACTAAGCAAAAAATGCTTTATCTTTGAAAAAGAACTTCTCGTCTCTTAGTGTCCCTTTCTGCATGTATAATAACCACAGCAAACAGCTTGAGCTCTGTTTGTCAACAAATTATTCTTCTATAAATAACAACTGATTTAAATAACACAAACATAAAATTAAATAGGAAAATTGAAACCCTAAATCCAGCTGCAGCAGCCAAGCAAGGATAATGGGAAAACCAGGAAATTAAAGAGATTAACCAGCAGAGAAATTTGGTCTCTTTCTGGAAGAAGGGAGGAAGTGATGGATGATCACTGTCTCATCTATCACCCTGTCCCCCTTGATCATCAGTCTGCCTACCCTGGAATGAGCTCCATCAACTCTGATGGCTTCTTTCCTGAACTACTTGTGTTGGCTTCTCATTAGCCACCACTGTATATTCCTTGCATCCTCTTCACCTTGCTAAAAGGTGAAGCTTAAGGTCAGAGCCAAGACTAGTGGTGTACTATAGTCAGCTCATGAGAACCAATGGTTAAATTGAGTATTTATACTTTGGAAATCAACAAATGCCACAAATCAGAGATTGATTTATTGTTTTATTAATTGTATAGGCTTAAAGAAGTGATGAAGAAAATGTTAACAATACAGATTAAACTTTAAAGTGTGTCATGTACACATTTATTCAGAAAACTGGTTGCTAAACATTTACCAGTACATTACTGGCCAAGACACTGATAATTTGGGGAAAGTTATCTATACTACTGTAACAGCAAGGCAATAAACACAATATCAATGATAATCATGAATATGCCTATGTAGTTCTGTATCTCAAAGTTTGAAAGACTCTCCATATAGAAGGTAGAAGAAGTAAAACATTTATTCAGACACCAGATAACCATATCCCATAACCAGCAATCTGCTCCCACAACCAGTAGGTCCACTTTATCATAATAGCAAGGAACTTAAAACACAATATCACAACATGGAGCCTCACCATCCCCAAACCTCTCCAACCCCCTTCTGGGGCTTTCCCACAAAACTCACAATATAGCTATCACAAGTCAACTTTCTTTACCTCAGCTCTAACTATCATGATGACCATTAACAGCCATAATGTCTCTCTCAGCATTTCCTGTGACACAGCTTCCTTTTCCTCTCAGCAAGCTCCTCCCACCACATGTGACTTAGGCTTCCTGTGATGTAAGCAGGTCATGTGACCTATTAATGGGCATGAAAGATCTTCAACTCTAAATTGCTATTACAACTACCCAGCCAACAAGTAGCTGCCCTCCCCCAAGGCTTCCTAGGGATGGCTAACATAATGATGGTTGATAGATAAGGATCCAAATAGATCTTGACATGCTAGATCAGAGGGGTCAAACATATGACCCTGGTCATATTGGTGTATACTTGAGTGTAGGGGAAATATTTTACAATAAATAAAAATACAATAAAACATAGATAATGTTAATATATGGTTTTCTAAGTCATTAAAGACCACAGGGATCCTTATGTATGATTCAATGACCTTCATTTCTATTTGAGTTTGACATAATTATGCTAGAGCATTTGGCTGCATATAATAAGATGAAATTCAGTAGAGAATAAGTGGAAACTGAGATCCAAAGAGGTTAAATAACTTTTTCAAGGCCACAAAAGTAGTATAAAGAGACATTATGTGATTCTAGGCCTTCTGACTGGAAAACCAATGATATTTCTGCCATATTACATTTTCCCCTTGAGTCTTCTCTTCTCTAGGCTAAATAAGTCCAGTTCCTTCAACCAATCTACATATGATGTAAAGTCAAGGCCATTTGCCATTCTGGTTACCCTCCTTTGGATATTCTCCAGCTTATACGATATTTCTTTAGCTCCAAATTATAAATCAAAGAAAATTACACTGGAGAATATCTATTGGGCCATACAGATTGAATGAGCTATCCCTTTGAGAACAAGAGAACTCATCTCACCCTAGACAGAGAGTCTTAGGTCTCACCAAGATTGGAGTCAGATTTCTTAGAGGTAGCCAGGTTACACAGAGAATAGAGAGCTGGACTTAGTCAAGAATACTTGAGTTCAGATACAGCCTTGCACACTTTCAAGCTGTGCTAGACCTTGATCAAGTCACTTACTCTCTATCTGCCTCTATTTCCTTAATTTTGTGAAGTAAGAATAATAATGGTGCTTAACTTAAAGGGCTGCTGTGAGGATTGAATGAGTTAATATTTTTAAGCATTTAGTATAGTCCCTGTCACACAGTAGTTGTTATTTTTGTTGCTGATGAGTAGTTTCAATTGTGTCTGACTCTCCGTGACCCCACTGGGATTTTCTTGGCAAAGATACTGGAGTGGTTTGCCATTGCCTTCTCCATCTCATTTTATAGATGAGGAACACAGGGTTAAGTGACTTGGTCACAAAGTTAGGAAGTATCTGAAGCTGGATTTGAACTCCTGACTCCAGGGTCAGCATTCTATCCACTATGCCACCTAGCTGCCAGTAGTTCCTATACAAATGTTTATTCTCTTTCCTTCTCTTTCACCCAAGGGCAAATTCCCCAAAGTCTCTAGTTTAACAAGTTGGAAATAGGGACATGACTGAAGTTCTACATGTTGACTTCTCCCTAGAGTCTTTCTCCATTTATAAACCTGAAAAGATAGTGGCATCATGTGTCTTCTCTGTCAGAAGTTAGAAGCCAGAAGAGCCCAGGATCTCTCTTCTCTCCCACTCTCAACAACTTATATGGCCCCAGGGCACTGAGTAATCAATCTTTCAGTGAGAAGAGAGTCCTATGATTGGTCCTTTGATCCAAGGGTTACACATATAATATTGCTGTATACAAGAAATGGATGAAGGAAGGCTTTTCCATCTGATATGATATAATAATTACCAGAATTGTTTCCTTTGTGTATATAGGTGCATGTATAGGTTTCACATGACAGCTCATGGATGGCCTTTTTACATCAGAATAGATGCATTTGTAGTCAAGGACTTTTTCTCCTTCTCCTTGTCCTCCTCCCCCTTCTCTTCATCTTCACATAATTCAGATAAAGAAAGAAGCTGGACTTTTGAAAAACAGAAGGTTGGCTCAACTTGTTAAAATTGCTGGTACTCTGCTTGGAAAAGAAGATATTTAATATTAAAGACCTATTGACCCATGTGAAAGGGGAGGAGACCAAGTAAGCATGAGTGACAAAGAAGCTTATAGTGGTAACTATGGTACACCAAATAAATTTTTATCTTGATCGGAAGACCATTTACAGTTTACAGTTTTACAAGAGAAACAGCTATGGGGAGGGGAGGCAGGAATGAAAACGAACACTATGTAACCACCATGCTTTCTTTTCTGTTTTATTTTTTCCTTTTAGTTTGACCTATGAGGAGACAGAAAATGGAGGGGCTTGGTTGGCTCTAAACATGAAGAAATACACCTAGGCCATATCATATTCAGTAATGAAATATACAAGTATAGTTAAGGTTTCTGCAAGAGCCATTGGAATAAGCATCTAACTGGGCATGTTGGCATATGCCTATAGTCCTTGCTTCAGGGGTGGCTAAGACTGGTGGTGGGGGCAGCGGTGAGGAATGGAAAGAGGAAACAAAGAAGGAAGAAAGGAAGGAGGGAAGGAAGAAAAAAAGGAAGGAAGGAAAGAACAAAGGAAGGAAGGGAGAAAGGAAGGAAGGAAAAGAAAATATAATGAAAGCTTTAACATGGTAAGAGTATGTAGTAAAAAGATCACCAAACTGAGAGCAGGCAGAACTAGATTCTAACTAGTTGTATTAGCAAGGCAATAAACACAACATCGATGATAATTGTGAATATGCCTATGTAGTTCTGTATTGCAAAATATAAGAGACTCTCTGGATAGAGGTCAAAGGAGTAAAACATTTATTCAGACACCAGAGGACCAGATCCTATAACCAATAAGTTCAACCCATCCAAGCAGCAACCAACTCCCAAAACCAGTAAGCCCATTTCATCATAACAGCAAGGAACTTAAAACATGATATCACAGCATGGAACCTCTTCATCCCATAGTCTTCTACCCCCTGCTGGGGCCTTGCCACCAACAATCACTCGCAGCACAGCATGTCTGCTCTTTCTCTCAGTTCTAACAGCTCTCAGCAACTCCTCCCACCACATGTGACTTAGGCTTCTTGTGACATAAGCAGGTCACATGGGCCTATTAATGAGCGGGAAAGATCTTCAAATCTAAATTGTCATTACACTAGTCTTCCCTGGCTCTGTAGTTTTCTAAGTGTATGACAGTGAGTAAGTCCCTTATCTTCAATGCGTCACAGTTTCCTCATCTGTAAATAGGGATGTGGACTAGATTTTTTTCTGAGATCCATTCCACATTTAATATTTTATATACTACTGCATGAGCCTGATTTATCTTTGGAAGAGAAACCAAGATACAGACCTTGCCAGGGGAACCAAAAGGAATGTAAAACTCAGTCCCTCTATTGTCTTAATCTTGATGCTTCTAGTTTCATTTGCCTGCACCTGTGACCGCAGGCTATACTTATACAAACCTTGATGAGAATTCAGAAATGAATAAATAGAATATCTTTGCAGAAACAGTCTGAAGACATGCAGATTGCTGTGGTCTCCCACACAGCCTTGGCCATGGTGTTTCTGCAGAAGATGAGATGGGTGCTGTTTTTTTTTTATTTCATTACTCTATCAGAATAATTGGCTCAATCAGAAAGAGAGAGAAGGATTTTGACTTTGGAAAAAACAAAATATTAACATCTCCCTCAAAGTAATACCTTAAGGGCAAGAGATTGCTTATAAATTAGCTTTCTACACAAGCTGCACTATTGTCCTTTAAACTGATGTCGACAATGGGAGAGATTAATGGCTCTGGCATTAAGCACTTTCTCTACACCAAGGTGATACTTCTCTGGGCCAAGTCATTCATTTATAGTCTTGGTGACATTTTGTAGTACTTCTGTAACCTTTAAGCTAAATTAATCTTTTTTTGTTGCCTTAGGTTAAAAAACATAAAACCTGTTGAAAAGTAAAGAGATCTAAAACTCAGATGACCTATTGGCCTGGCTACAACTAAGTCCTTCATTAAATCGTTGTATTCTCCAGGCTATGAAGAAAAACAAAAAAAAATCCTTGAAAAATATAGGCTTTTAAAGCACCATGTTGTTTCTAGTCTAATCTAAGTTAACCTTTTTGTGTTGTGGACTCTTTTGACAATCTGGTGAATAATGTTTTTAAATGCATAAAATGTTATATGTCGGATTACAAGGGAAACCAATTCTCTTGAAATAGTTATCAACATATTTTAAAAAACAAAATTAGACTCTAGATTAAGAACCCTTAATCTAGTTGGAGAATAACTTTCCCAAGGACAATTGCATATGAGGGCTTAAAATTCAATTTGGGATTATTTTATTTCAAAGTGGTCTATATTTACTTTATGGAGAGAGAGAGTGGCATTTTGGAGAGAAGTCTTGACTTGGTGTCAGAAGATCTGGATTAAAATCTGGCCATTTGGTAGCTGTATAACCTGGAGCAAGTCATCTAATGCTTTACTTTCATCTGTTTCCTCAACCTTTTAGATTCTGATTTTTAAATTTTACATAATTTTATCCAATAAAAAAACAAGGATAATAATAAATCAGAATTATGTGATATCTGAAGATTTATGAAGTTCTTTTCCCATAATCAATCTATGAAGCAAATAATAGTACTTGGAGACAGGACTTATAAATGGAACACAGCACCACTTACTTCACCCAAGTTATTCTGAAGATAAAAAAACAGTTTTGTGAAGTGCTATGGAAATGTGAGCTACTCTTGGTGTCCCTCTGTATTTCTCTTACAGCTTACTAGTTCTTTCTCAGGCTCCTATATGTGTGTGTGTATACACATACATACATACACATATACACATATGCATACATATATATATATATACACATATGCATACACATACATACATATATATATTTATATACACACACACATACATACATACCTACATATAATGGACCTCATTGCAGTAATGATTTTCCAGTGTGACTGATAATTATGAGGATTGGGTTAGCAAATCCAATTGGGTTAGCAAACTCCATTGAGTTCAGTGTGAAAAACAACCAAAATTGTTTTACTTTCTTGTCAAAATAAGACTTCATATTATAAATTTGCCCATTATTCTTTCTGCCACTTGAGGTGGGATAGCTTTCTGTTGCTCTATTTTCTTGTGTTTGAGAATTTGTCAAGAATTGTTACCAGAACTCCTTGCTGAATCCTTGACACTGAATTTAGCCAACATAGTCTTGTTCATTCTTCTCTGAGCTATTCTGAGCTGAGGACATGGCTGGGCAGTAAATTTTCAGCAGCCATTTCCATCAAGAGATATACTTCTCTTGAGCCTTTACAACTTCTCCATCTTCCAGGACTCCAAAGCATAAATTGTTATGTAACTATGACTCTCACATGAACATGAGCAAGTATGGAATAAACCTGTAGCATCATTCTTGTTAGCATTATATGGATGCACAAAAAGTATAATATATTAATTCCACTGAACCTTCTGCTCAGACATCAGAGTTTCCAGTATGTTCTAAAAGGGTAAGATTAAAATACTTAATCACTCAGAGGGTGATAAGGTATAACTTTAATTCAACAGTTAATAATCTTTAATCAACAGTAGTTTTTATTCAACAGCCACTCCTAAAACTAGAAATTCTCGAAGGTCATTGCCATACACCAATGTTAGAAAGATTTAACAGTCATTTGGCTTATTTTAGCAGTTGTTTCTAACAACACAGGAAATTTTAATGCTTAATTATACAGCCATGCAACTGTGACTAGTGAGAACAAAGCAACAATGGCACAAAATTAGATATACAGTGAAGCAATAGCTCTTCTGGGGCCCTAGAAAAACAATCACCAAATTTTTTTAGCTGTCAATACAGACTGAATTTCTTTTCTATATTTTTCTAATATTAGATTATCCACAGTTTTTCATTTTCTATGCTATTGTTCCTCTGTATTAACACAACTACTTAAGAGCTGTCTGTAGTTAATTCTCTTATTTAAACAGAAACCAAATCTAGATAAGAATATTCAGTGGATTACCCCATAATTCAAAAGGCAAATAACAGAAATTTCCATGGAAAGGCAATGACTATGTACTAAGAATTTGAATTTCAGAACTATATAATGGCTAGTATGCAGTACCCTGAAAACACTTTTAAACCCGACAGAGTTAGGCTATAGCTAAGTAACTGCAAAAGAATCCGACCAGGATTGAAAAAAAACAGTCAGCTGTTGTGTCCCTGCAACACGAGTGGCCATAAATAAAGTCATTCTCATTATTTGTTCCAGTTTCATTCACCTGGTATAGTATAGACCTGGTATAAATTGGATTCTCAATTGGATTTTATTGCGTAGCACACATACTAGAATTGGTCAGGTGGATTATTGGGGAAAGTAAGTCATAGGAAGAGAAACAGCTCTCTGTCCCCAATCCTTATGGTCTTCATGCCTTGCCAATCCCAAGCCTTAGATCACCTCACCGTCTACCTCTTTTTCTTTTCCCAAGAAGCAAAATGCCATTGGAGGAAAGCATAAGACTATAGCAAGGAAGTCTACTAAAAATCTGAGTTACTTAATCCTATCTGGAGTTTCAGTGATACCAGGCTGTTCTTCTAGTCTCCCCAACTGACTGTTGTATGTACTTTCTATTAGCTATCCAAATCCCCCAAACCAGGAGAGGGGAACCTGGGGCCTTGAGGCCACATGTAGCCTTCTAGGTTCTTGAGTGTAACCTTTTGACTGAGTCCAAGTTTTACAGAACAAATCCTTTTATTAAGGGGATTTGTTCTGTGCTGTTTGGATTCAGTCAAAGGGCCCCACTTGAGGATCTAGAGGGCTACAAGTGGCCTTGAGGCCACAGGTTCCCCACCCCTGCCCCAAACCATTATTATCATCAAATGTTTTTACCTGATACTTTACTGAGAAAATCAAGGTCATCTTCACATTTTAGACCCTTCTCACCTTTTCCAATTCAATTTCAGTCAGTCAGAGGTTGTCTTTGCTTTTGCCAAAGTTCATCCCTTTATTTTCCCTTTAATCCATCACCTTTCATTCTCTCTCTCTCTCTCTCTCTCTCTCTCTCTCTCTCTCTCACCCGTCACCCCCAATCTCTCTCATCATCCATTAACTTTTTCTTTTGGTGGGCTCCTCTGTTCCCATTGGTCCAGTTATCAACTCTGGATATCACACACTGGAAGTACCCTCACCCTATCACTGCTTCTACTCATTGGCTAGTTTCTCCAAACCACCATTTTAAGGACAGTTATGTCTTAATTCCTTTTCAGACTGCCATCCTGACTCTCCTAGACCTTCTCTACAGGGTATTCTCACCTTTTTCACTCGCCCCCTTTTAATATGTTGTCATCGTCCATTAAGAATGTAAGCTCCTTGAGGGCAGGGACTGTCTTTCTTCCCACTTGTATTTGTTTTCTCAGTGTGCCCAGCACATAGTAAGTACTAAATAAATGTTTTGTGACTGCCACAGGTAACAACAATGTTGCTAGCAGCTGCTGTGGGGGTGTAAGACCAATAACACCAGCACAGAAAAGGGCTGCTAGCACAGGCTCTTTGATCTGCTTTTCTAAGGAAAGCAACTTTAAAGGTTTACAATCTCACTTTAATTAAACATACATGTATCATTCACTTAGTTCAGAGGGTAAAGCCAGCACCCTGGACTTCAGAGAGAATACAAACAGAAATTACAAGCAGAAATTATGAACAGAGCAAAATAAGCACAAATCAACAGACAGGCTTCTAGCCATCTGACCAAGGCAATACATACATAGTTACCAGAGAGAGAAGCACTAGCATCTGGGTTTCTCAGAACTGGGGGTGGGGGAGGAGGCCTCCTTAATGGCTACCCAGACTCTCATCTGGCCAAATCACATGAATACTTTTCCCATGAGTAACACACCCCCCACCCAAAGCAAAATGCTAACCTCAGAGCATATATACCCTGTTTAAGGCCCTGGGGCTTAGTGCCTACTTAGCAAAAGGGTGTAGGCAGGATACTCAGCATCTACTTAGCAAAAGGTATGGGAAAGATCTTTAATCACTAGCACCACATCATATATATTGTTTCCAGTCAGTGACTCTTGATTCAAACAAAGCCAAGACTCAAAGGCACTTGATAGCCTTAGTGCTGAGAAGTACTCCAAAACAAAAGACAACAAAAGCCCCACTTTACTTCCCATTACACTATATCTGTCTATTCAAATCAAGTCTTTTTCTTGAACTCTAGTACCTTATTTCTGTTTAATATGTGCACTTGATTGTAGACTTCAAAATCAACATATCCAGACCTGAACATTAACCCTTGCAAGCGCATGCTTCTTCAGAATTCCTATTTTTGTTGAGGGAACCACCAGAACCTTCCACAAATGTTTAAATTCAACAAACACTTTTAACCATGCACAGTGGATAGAATGTTTCAAATCCAGCTTCAGACACTTATTAGCTGTGTGACCTTGGGCAAGTCACTTAACCCTGTTTGCCTCAGTTCCTCCTCTCTAAGATGAAATGGAGAAAGAAACGGCAAACCACTCCAGTATTTTTGCCAACCACCCGCCCCCCCCAAAAAAAAACAACAAAAAAACCAACCCAAGTAGGGTCATAGAGACTCAGAGACAACTGAAACAACTCACCAAGGACAACAGCAATGAAATGGAAAAGGCATAGCCCCTGGAGATACAAAGATAAAAATGAAAGTATCTACCCTCAGGAAGCTTGCATTCTATGAAATCTTCTACCTACAAAAAATGTAGCCTTTTCTCTTTACTCACACAACTACGCATCCAAGGTTCTAGCCCTTGTCACCTCTGGCCCAGACTACTAGAATACTATATGAAATGGTCACCTGGCTTCCAGTCTCTCTTCTATAACCCATCCTTCTCATACCTGCAAAAATAATCTGAAGGCATAAGTCTGACCATGTCACTTCCTTGACCCAAAATCTTGTGGTTCCCCATTATCTCTAAAATAAAATTCAGTCGTCTTAGCTAAGCATTTAAGCCTCTCCACAGTTTGGCTCCATCTAACCTTTCCAGATTTTTCCCATTACTCCTCTTCATTCACTCTGTTCTAGCTAAACTGCACTACTTAACCTTTTCACGATTTTAGCCCTCCATTGCCTGCTCCCACTCATTCACAAAACTGTCCCCATGACTAAAAAGTATTTTCCCCTTCTGGTGATCTTTCAATATCTTTATCTTCCAGTGCTTAGCACAGTGCTTGGCACATAGTAGGCACTTAATAAATGTTTACTGATTGATTTTCTCAAAGCTCATGAAGTCTTCCTCACTTACATAAAACCTTCCCTTCTCACCCCCTTCAGGTGTTAATGCTGTCTTCCTACTCAGAATTTCCCGGAGGACTTTGTCTGACCTCTCCATGTCTGAGTGTTAGAATCTTAAAAAGTTTCCTGGGATAAGGGGTTAAGTAACTTGCCCATGCTCACAAAGCTGATGTGTGACAGAAATAGGACTTGAACCAAGGTCTATCCATTTCTAAGGCCAGCCCTCCAACCATTACTCCATACTGTCTCTTTTCTTTTAAGTAATAGGGCTAATTAAATTGGAGTGGCAACTAGATGGCATAAAAGATAAAGAACTGGACGTGGAATCAGGAAGACCTGAGTTCAAGGCTGGCCTCAGACTGGTGCTGTGAGCATGGGCAAGTCACTTAACCTATCTGTCTCAGTTTCCTCATCTGTAAAATGGGATGATAATAATAGCATTTACCTTCCAGAGTTATTGCAAGGATAAAATGATATAATATTTATAAAATGCATCACATTAAAGATCTATATAAATGCTATTATTAAAACATGCTTAACTTTGACAGACAATATGCATTATCAATATGAATTTAATACAGCAATATGCAGTTTGTCACAGAAACACAAATTTGAATGTATATTTAAAAGGAAAAGTAAAAATAAGGAACCAGGTAAAATTCAGTGAGCTCAGGGAAAACTAAAAGAAGAAATGGAAGAAATCAAAGGTAGTGCTATGAGTGGAGGGATTGATTTGCTGAAATTGTCACAAAACCTTGGAGAAGCTAAATAATATAACACCTGGTCAGATTCATAAAATCTCTTATTAACAATCTATTACAATCTCTTTTTTACAATTAAATTATTATTTATTAAGCACTTATTATATCCTTACTAGGCATTAACAATCCAAAGACAGATAGAAAACCATTTTGTTCTCTGGGATTTGATATTCTTCCTGTCCTACTATTCCATTCCTTCTACCTTGTCCTCACTGTACCTACTTCCCCCACAAAACTTTCCATATTTCTCTTTATGATCTTACCCAGAATTCTTTTGATAAAAAATCCATTCTTTAAAAAAGTGTGCTTACCAAAAGACTTTTTATCCAGGCAGGCAATGATTTGATGAACCTTAAATCATTCAGTTCAACACCTTGTTTTGTTTTGTTTTTGTCATGGTTCCTTGTATGTGGCAGGCACTGTATTCTTTTTTTTTTTTTTTGCACTTTAGCTGGCCTCAGCTTTATTCATTCAGAGGTTTTAGAGAATCCCCCAGATAGTGTTGTTTTGGTCTTTTATTCTCCCAAACTATTAATTTCTTAATTTTCAGTTTTCAACATTCACTTCCATAAATTTTAAATTTTCTCCCCTTCCTCCTTCCCTCCCCAAGATGGCACATAATCTGGTATGGGTTCTATACATGCATTCCTATTAAACACATTTTCACATTAGTCATATTGCATAGAAGAATTATAATGAATGGGAGAAACCATGAGAAAGAAAACAAAACAAAAGAGAAAATAGTCTGCTTTGCTCTGCATTCTAATTCCATAGTTCTTTCTCTGGATATGGATGGCATTTTCCATCATGAGTCCTTTGGAAAAGTTTTAGGTCCTTGCATTACTGAGAAGGACTAAGTCTATGAAAATCAGTCCTCCTACATACACTATGGCTGTTACTGTGTACAATGTTCTCCTGGTTCTGCTCACTTCACTCAGCATCAGTTCATATATGTCTTTCCAGGTTTTTCTGAAGTCTGCCTGTTCATCATTTCTTATAGCACAATAGTATTCCATTACGTTCATATGCCACAGCTTGTTCAGCCATTCTCTAATTGATGGACATCCCCTCGATTTCCAGTTCTTGGCTACCACAAAAAGAGCTGCTACAAAATTTTGTACATGTGGGTCCTTTTCCCATTTTTATGATCTCTTTGGACTGCAGACCTAGTAGTGGTATTGCTGGGTCAAAGGGTATGCACATTTTTATAGCCCTTCTTACTAACAACTTTCAAACTTTAAAAAAGGGGGAGGTTTCAATTATTTCTTAAATTAAAGGCATATAAAATTGCTTCCCTACTTCTTATGAAAATTCTGAATGGCATTTAATTTTGTAGTTGGCAGAATCCAGGGGACAAAGATCAAAGGGTAGATTGCATTCTACAAATATACCCCATAAAACTGACAACAGAGAGTCATAGGATGATAAGCATCAAAAGTTCAAAGGGAACTTAGAGTCCATCCAACTCTTGCAGATGATACAGAGGAGAAAATAGGTAAGAGAGGGAAAGGGACTGTAAAACCTCTGGCGTGTTGTGCTAACATGGCACAGTTTAAGAAAGTTCCTACAAGCTGGAGAATAGCCAGAAGAGGGCAACCAAAATGGCAAAGGGCCTTAAATTCATGTTGTTTGAGGACTGGTTAAAGGAACTGGCCATTAGTTAGCCTGGAGAAGAGAAGACTCAGGGGTGGGGTGGGGAGGAACTATTGTATGGTGGGAAGATCACTTGGTTTGGAGTTAGAGGGCCTAGGTTCAAATCACATCTCTTAATACTATCTTTGGACCTTGGAGAAATCTTCGTGCTTGGGGGAGACATCCCCCAATTCACTGATGGATTTGAGGCCTGTCAGTAATCCTCAACCTGGTTTAGCCCATCTGCCAACAGGGTTTACCAGGGTGTGACTGCTGCTCAAACTACAGCTTCTTAGAGCCATAGGTGATAGTTGAGTGACGGTGGACACCAAAGGTGGAAGAGCATCTATGAAGAGGGCAGGGCAAGCCCTCACACCAGGGGTACTAGTCCTCCTGAGCACCCCATACGCCCCCCTAGAGGTTTTAAACAGCAGAGGATGGATAAGCCCAGGTCAGGGGTGGGAAACCTGCAGCCTCGAGGCCACATGTGGTCACCTAGGTCCTTAAGGGTGGACCTTTGACCGAATCACAGTCAGTGTTCTATGAAGTTTGGATTCAGTCAACAGGCCACATTTGAGGACCTAAAGGGCCACATGTGGCCTCAAGGCCTCAGGTCCCTCACCCTTGGCCCAGGTCACCTGATTCAACATCTAATTATTAAGCAGGCAACAGATGTTTTGTGCACATTTGTCTCTGACCTTCACACAATGGTAGATATGTGTGGACGACCTGTTTTAACAACCCAGCTGGCAGCTTCAATGGGGGCGTAAGATCCCTCCCCCACTGCCGGGACCCAGGAGGCTGCCGGGACCCAGGAAGCTGCTGGGAAAGCACAGGTTCTTTTTATCTGCTTAAACAAGGAAAGCATGGTGAAGGGGTTGATCAGCTTACTTTAATCCAGCATTCAGTTAGCATACAGACAATAATCATTTAGTTAAGGGGAAAACGCCAGCATTCAGTTAGCATTCCATTAGTTCAGGGGAGCATACAGAGAAGCATCAAGAGACAGACCAAATACAGATTCATTGACTTACTTCAGGGGAAAAAACCAGCACCCTGAGGTTCAAAACATTCATTTAGTTCGGGGAAAAAACAAACCAGCACCCCAAACCTCAAAACCAAAATACAAACAAGTTACAAATATCAACAGACAGACCCAATACAATTCATAGTTACCAACATCTGGGCTCGGCCCGAGAGCAAGGGCTGGCCCAGAGTCACGCTTGCTTGCTGCTGCTTCCCACACCAACCGGAAGAGGAAAGAGAGCTCTTCAAGCTGTCCTCTCCCCTCTTATAGGGTTTTTGACATCATCAAGCACCGCCTGAATGACCAGGGCCGATTGGTTCTTGACTTGGCCCCTCCCCCTAGCGTAGACGTTAACACCTCCCCTCAGCCAGCCCCATGACTCATCACACAGGAAGTTGTCTGCTTCCTGACATGCTCTCTGGGCTTCCTGCCCCGGAAGAGCAAGCCACACGACCAAAATAGAAAACATAGAAATGTAGAATTTTACAGCTGGAGGAGTGCTTAGAGATCGTTTAATGCCTCTATCCCCCGCATTTAACAGAGGAGGCACTGTGAAGTTAGGTGTCTTCAGTCGGTCATGGAAGTATATGCACCTACCCTTCACCATAGAAATCTGCACTAGTCTTTCACCTTTAGCAAATGAAGAGAGAAACTGACACTCAGAGAAATTAATTAATGATTTGTCTTAGGTCACATATATAATTAGAATAAGAGTCAGGATCAGATTATCCTAATATACCAATAAGCCAATCAGAGCAAACTTTGAAAACAGAGAGTTAAGCAAGACTTGGAGGAAATGAAGCTTGAGATCAATGAAAGCAGGAAGATGCAGGTATAATTTTAGAATAATTGCCCAGTGTATGATTTTGCTTGATTTGTCACAAGTATTTTAAACTCAGTTGTTTTCTGAAGCTTTAAGAGTCAGTCGATAAAATAATTGGTAATTATAACAACCTAATGTATGGTACTCGGTCCTTGAAGTCACACAATAACTGGCAGAATACAAGGAAACTCTTCATAGCAAAGGGAATCATTTCAGCCAGAAGTTAAAATCTAAGGTTAAATTAGATGGCTCCCCCTTTTTTCCAAAACAGGCAGACAACAGAACACTTTTCTGTCTACTAAGGTCAACTACCTGAAACCAAACAGATCACAGAAAGAAAGGAGTAATTCTAAATCAAAAGAAAGGGGAGTTTCAAGGGACCTACTACTGAGCTAGTACATCTAATCTTTCAGGAAACGGAGGTGGATGAACAGATTTTTAACTTCCTTTTAAAGTGCCAACTTGCTGAAGGAACAAAGAAAGTTTTCAGTGACTGTGGTAGAATTGCATTAATTGGTATCATTCAAGCCTAAATTGGACAGAACTGAGGAAAGTACATTAAAAACTGTTCTTGCATTGGCTACAGACAAACTTTGTGACCTCATTTCTTTTATTTTCTGGAATAAGAAAGCAGGAATTAAGGAAAACCATTACCATCAAAAAGACTTGCCATCTTAGCATAAAACTTTATATTCCTGTCATTATTCAAATATACAAAAATCACATTTCCACTAATAGCCATGGAGTATAATTAGTATCTCCTGCTGTCCCATTTTAATCTGATCTTAGAAGAAATCATATTATTTCACCTATCTGTGCTTTAGTTTCCTCATCTATAAAATGAGGGGGTTGGGACTATTTGGTCTCTAAGGACCTTTCCATCTGTGATTCGTTATAATTTGGGGGAGCTAGATGGTACAGTGGTTGGAACACAGGGCCAAGAGTCCAGGAAGACCTGAATTCAGATCTGGCCTCAGATACTTAACTAGCTGTGTGACTCTAGGCAAATCATTTGACTAGTCTGCCTCAGTTATCTTATCCATAAAATGGGGATAATAATAGCACCTACTTCTTAGGGTTGTGAGGATCAAATTAGGTAAAAATTCTAAGGCACATAACATAGTGCCTGGCACCTACCTAGTAAGCACCACATAAATGTTGGCTGTTATTATTATTATTATTGCTAATGGTACCTACCTCTTAGACCTGTTGTGAGGATCCAGTGAGATAATAATTGTAAAGCACCTATAAAGCCTGGCATGTAGTAAGCAGCATATAAATGTTATTATTATTATTATTAATTTTATATTTATATAAATAAATATTTTCTATATAATATATTATATATAAGTATATAAATATATTTATATACATATATAAATATTATCATATTTGTTAGTAATTTATTATTATTATTTGCTTAGCACAGTGCCTGGCACTTGGTAGGCCCTATATATATATACTGCCTATTATAATTAATTTTAAAATTGCATAATATTTCAGAAATATCTAGTCCAACTTCCACTTTAGGCATTAATTCTCTTTGCAGAATATCCAAGAAGTTATGTTCCACTCGTCAACTTTGTGACTTCCCAGACCATAACTCTCTTCCTTGGCCACCATTCCCCTATATGTGTTGTTTCCCTCCATTAGAATGTGAGCTTCTTGAGGGTAGAGACTGTCTCATTTTTGTATCTGTGTCCCTAGAGCTTAGCATAGTGATTGACACCTAACAAGCACTTAAATAAAGGCTTTTGGTCATTCCTTCCCCTAAAGTTGTCCCTTTAAATACTTATAGTGATGGAGAATCCACTGCCTCCTAGGGGCAGACCATTTCTTTTTTAGACAACTATAACTTTTTAATTTTTTTCAACGTTTTATTTTTTTCAATTACATATAAAAACAATGTTTAACATTCATTTTTAAAAATTTTTGAATTCCAAATTCCCTCCCTCTCTCCTCTCCCCTCTCCCTGAGATAGTAAGCAATTTGTTATAGGTTATACATGTGCAATCATGCAAAAACATATTCCGGTATTAGTCATGTTATGAAAGAAAATACAGGCCAAAAAAACCCCACAAAGTTAATAAAGTGAAAAATAATATGCTTTGATCTGCATTCAGAGTCCATTAGTTCTTTCTCTGGAGGTGAATAGCATTTTTCATCATGAGTCCTTTGGAATTATCCTAGGTCATTGTATTGCTGAGAATAGCTAAGTCATTCACAATTGGTCATCGTATAATATTTCTTAGCTAAAGTTTTTAAGACTTTTCTTTCATCGATCCAAAAATATGCTCCCTTGTAATTTCTACCCACTGCTTTTATTTCTCTTCTCTGGAGTCCAGCAGGATAATTCTAATCCATCTTCCAAATAATAATCCTCCAGATATTTAAGTACTTCTATTATATTCATTTTTCTTTTCTTCTCTAAGATAATTTGTTGTTGTTGCTGTTCAGTTGTGTCCAACTCTTCATGAGTCCCATGGACCGTAGCAAGCCAGGCCTTTCTATCCTCCACTATCTCTTAGTCTGTCCAAGTTCATGTTCACCGTTTCAGTGACACTATCCATCTCATCCTTTGCTATCTCCTTTTCCTTTTGCCTTCAATCTTTTCCAGTATCAGGGTCTTTTCTCATTATGTAGCCAAAGTATTTAAGCTAAAGCATCAGTATTTGACCTTCCAGTGTATCAGACCTTCCAGTCTGAATTAATTTCTTAAGTATTGATTGATTTGATCTCCTTGCTCTCCAAGGGACTCTCAAAAGCTTCTCCAGCACCACAGTTCAAAAGCTTCAGTTCTGCAATGCTCAGCTTCCTTATCATCCAACTCTCCTAGGTATACTATGCTACGGAAAAATCATAGATTTGGCTAGGCAGACCTATGTTGGCAAGGTGATGTCTCTGCTTTTTAGAATGCTATCCAAATTTACCACAGCTTTCCTTTCAAGAAGTAAGTAGCTTTTAAATTCATGGCTGCAGTTTTCTGAGGTGATTTTCGAGCCCAAGAATATAAAATCTGACACTGTTTCCACGTTTTCTCTCTCTCTTTGCCAGGAAGTGATGGGATCAGTTGTCAAGATCTTAGGGTGTTTTTTGTTGTTATTGTTGTTAAGCTTCGAGCTAGCTTTTACAGTCTTCTCTTTCACCCTCATTAAGAAGCTTCTTTATTCCTCTTCACTTTTTGCCATCAGAGTGGTATCATCTGCATATCTGAGATTGTTGGTATTTCTCCTGGCAATCTTAATTCTGGCTTTTGATTCATCCAGCCTGACATATTGCATAATGTACTCTGCATATAAGTTAAATAAATAAGATGACAGTATACTGCCTTGTCGTACTCCTTTTCCAATCTCAAAGCAGTCAGTTGTTCCATGTTTGGTTCTAACTTTTACTTCTTGGCCCTCATACAAGTTCCTTAGGAGACAAGTAAGATGATCTGGTACTTCCATCTCGTTGGGGACTTGCCACATTTTGTTGTGATACACACAGTCAAAGGCTTTAGTGTAGTCAATGAAGCAGAAGTAGATTTTTTTCTCCATATTCCAGTGAATGTTGGCAGTTTGATGTCTAGTTCCTCTGCCTCTTTGAAAACCAGCCTACTCTTCTGGTAATTCTCAGTTCACATCTTGTTGAAGCCTAGATTGCTGAATCTCAAGCATAGCCTTGCTGGCATGTGAAATGACTGCAGTTTTTTTGGTAATTTGAACATTCCCTGGCATCTATTCAATTCCTTCAGCCAGTTCCCAGACAACAAGATTTTGAGATTTTGTACTGTACTCTACTTGGGATGCCTTCAAGTTTTCTAAACTACTTCCAAAACTATGGTACCCAGAAGTGAACACAGTATTCTAGATGTGATCTGATCATATCTATTTAGAACATTTGTTTCATCCACTCCTATGATGAGTAAAAATTGGATAAGAAGGAAAGTAAGGCCAGAATACAATTGATGAACAGGAAGAATATGATCAAAAGCTCACTTTCTATTAGTTATTGAAACTAAATAGGAAACATCTTCAGTTTGATTTGGGGAAGAGATTTTTAGTGAAATCAGTTTTCTTAGAGGGATGTAACTTACATTAATAAAAAAGTCAATTTCATTCCTAAATTTTGAGAACCTATGCCAACTTGTTTTGTCAGGAGTTCTAACAAGAACAAATGAGGAGCCTCTGCATGTAACCTGGAGACCGAATGGAAAAATCCAGTGGAGTGGTACCCTGGAGGACATGGTATTTTCTAGACTGCCCCAAGGAAAAATGTGACAGGACCTGACAACTTCATGGGACATCTGAGATCTAGGGGAAATTGTGTTGGAAA
Source organism: Trichosurus vulpecula (assembly GCF_011100635.1). Lineage (NCBI taxonomy): Eukaryota > Metazoa > Chordata > Mammalia > Diprotodontia > Phalangeridae > Trichosurus > Trichosurus vulpecula. The sequence continues at coordinate 214,827,068 of NC_050580.1, read as the reverse complement.
GAATGGCACCACCAGGGTTGGGGAACTGCCATGAGACATATGCCAGACCATTAGAACCAATGCTGGCCCCTCTTTGAAAACCTTACATGAGCAAACACACCCAACCCAATATCATCCAAAGACACCAAAGTGCTCATTTGGGTCTCTTATCCCATTGATAAGGTAAGTTACACAAACAATTGTGTCAATACCCAATTATTCTTACATCATTTTGAAACATGTAAGGATCTTACTTAATATACACATATATAAATGTAATATGTATATATATTATATATATATATATATATATGTGAGATATATTAATAGGCAGATGATTAGGCCAGAGTGCTGAAAGGTCCTTAAAGATCATCTAATCCAATTCCCTCTGTTTACAAATGAGCAAGCTAAAGCTCAGAGAGCCTGAGACTTAACCTGTCATCATGAAACTAATTGATATTAGAAGCAAGACTTGAAACAAGTTTTTAAGTTTGATGGAGGGAAAAAATCCTGACATGTGTATCTATTCAAAAGTGAATGGGACTCCTCAAGAAAAGTATGGATAACCACTTGTTTGGGATGTTATAGAAATGATTCTCATTCAGGTGCAATTGGACTAGAGGACCTCAGAGGCCCCTTCCCACTTTGAGAGTCTGCTATTATGTAATAACCCTGTAGAAAAACAGCTTAGTCTGGAATGACTTCAAGCAAACAAGCTTTTATTTAGTATTTACTATACTCCAGGTATAGTGCTAGGTACTGGGGAAACAAAGATGGTAGTAAAACAATACTTGCTGTAGGTCCTGGAATTCCCCGTGCACAGGATTATTCACATCCCCTTCTCCCCACCAACCCCCCTCCCCAAACAGTGGGGCAAGTTTAAGACCAAAGAAAGAGGCCAGGAGCTCTATAATGATTATATAAGTGGTTTAATAATTATTTGGGTTACTAACATAGGGTTAGACTGGGGTGGTGGCTAGATGAATGATGACTCCCTGCCAAAAATTTAGTACTCCTCAATCTGGGGAGGCAACCAGACAATTCAGTGACTCCCTGTGAAGACCCCCCAAAAGCCCTGTGGTAATTATAGAAATCAAACGAAGGGAGGAGGAGCTATAGAGCATCATTACACGTCATTGTGGTTTAGCTAATGTTTTGATTTACTGTTTAGTATTGGGTTTGATTCCCAGAAACCTGGGCATCAAAGCCAATGTTGTTGGGTAGATGTCTAGACACACAAGATTGTATATTGGTCACTGTCCTTGTTGTGACTTTCACCAAGAGGGACCCTACATTTCACCCCTAAAAGCCACCCATACATTATTTCTGAACATCTTCCACAAGGTCCTTGGAGTGGCTCTACGCTGGGGCTTTTAGGGCCTTTGGGGGTATAGCCAGATGGAATGGTTTCATTTGTAAGCATAAACTGCAAAGGCAGTACAAACAGCAACAGCAAAGGAGATGATTATCAAGACAGAGAAAGATAGATAATAAAATAAGACCTTGACAAAGACCAGAGTAAATTGGTGACTGGCTCAGTGTAATTCATAACCATTGATAGGATAAGGGAGCCAGATGAGCACACTGGTGTCTTTGGATGCTATTGGGTTGGGTGTGTTTGCCCATGTAAGGTTTTCAAAGAGGGGCCAGTATTGGTTCTAATGGTCTGGCATATGTCTCATGGCAGTTCCCCGACCCTGGTGGTACCACTCTTTACAACACAATTCCTCCTGGATCTCAGATGTCCCATGCAGTTGTCAGGTCCTTGGCACATCTTTCCTTGGGGCAGTCTAGAAAATACCATGTCCTCAAGGATACCCCTCCACTGGATTTTTCCATTCTGTCTCCAGGTTACTTGCAGAGGCTCCTCATTTGTTCTTGTTAGAACCCCTGACAAAATAGATCTCAATACAAGCTGGCACAGATTCTCAAAATTTAGGAATGAAATTGACTTTTCTATTAATGTAACATAAAATATTCCACAAGTTACATCCCTCTGAGGTTGCACTAAAAATCTCTTCCCCAAATCAAACTGAATATGTTTCTAATTTAGTTTCAACAATTAGTAGAATAACAGCTGGGTTGCACAAACAGTTGTGTCAATACCCAATTATTCTTACATCATTTTGAAACATTTAAGGATCTTATTTCATACACACAATATACATACATAATATATATGAGATATATGTAAATATATATGTGTGTGTATATATGTATATGTGTATGTGTATGCGTGTGTGTGTATGTGTGTGTATACACACACACACACACACACATATACATATATCGACAGGCAGATGACTAGGCCAGATAGTCATTTACTAAGTTGTTTAGGATATAGAATGGTTACATATTGAGATTGAAAACAGCAAGATTTCACATACTTGCATTGTGCCTATGTCTTCTATTGACCACTTGCTCAGATTATAGAAATTTGCTATTAAAGGAAAAAATAGGAACATGCTTATAACATCATCCAACTGGTCCTTGATGATTCAACACATATATGGTGGGATAAAGCATCCTTAGCTCTGTTTGTCTTTGGGTAAGAGTCACAATTGACAACCATCCATGCAATGCCAATCTACCTCATAGCCAGATTCAGGAATAGGCAGGTGGGAAACATTCCTGTTCAAAAGGAACAGAATGGGAAAACTGAGCCAGAAGGCTAGGCCAAGGATGTCCTTTCCTCTCTGTCCCAGATATAAACCTCCACCTGTGACAGACCAGGGTCGCATTTCCTCTGAGTAGCTTGTGGCATTTTTCTCAAATGGTAGATTACTGAATTAATGATCCATAAGATAACCATACCTGAATTCAAGCCTCAAAACAAAATCAGTTACAGTTCCAAGAGCTTTTACTTCAAATGGCAAGCTTCAATCACAGCTTGGGGTTGGATATAGTTATTTTTCCTTGCATGGAGTTGAAATGAGCAGTATAAGTTTACTAGGACTCAAACATATATGAGAGATTTCATTTAACATTCTTCACTTGTTTTCCTTTTCTTCTTAAGTTTAAATTTCTCCTGGTATAAAGACCAATCACTAGAAATCTTTTATATATATATATACATACACACACACACATACACACACACACACACATATATATACACGTATATATGTATATATATACACATATATACACGTATATATGTATATGTATGTATATGTGTATGTATATGTGTATATATGTATTATATATGTGTGTGTGTATGTATTATATATTATATATACATATATGTGTGTGTATTACACACACAATCTATATTTGGCAATTCTATATTATTATTCTATATTAATGTAATTCTATATTATATATACACAATCTAGATGCAATTCTACATATATGCATATGTGTGTATACATACATACATACATATATGCAAATCCTCTGCAAGCCAAGGTCATTACTTAGGAACTCTATAACCCAAATTAGCTCTTTTCCCAGGGCTGACGACCTTGCCCACACAGATGGTTTCCATGAGCCTGACAAGTTTACAAAATAGGGAGAACTGACAGGGACCCCAGAGAAGGGCCTGAGCCTGATACCCTTACCTGCCCACCCCATCTACTCTTAGGGCTCCTGTGGGCTGTGCTCTTTGATGCTCTCCCACCCCCAACATGGTGGAATAGGTAGAATAAACTAACCCTGCTGCACACCTTCATACCCCTACTTTCCACACACAGTAATCAATTACCAATTTTAGGTTTCAACATTATGACAATAATCCTGAATAACTTAGCTAACACTCTTGCACTTTCACAAGTGATAGCCAAATAGTTGTAGATGTAACCTCCTCTTACCTACAGGCAAAGGTGGAGATATCCAGTTCCCTAAATGGCAGTTACAAAATACAATAAAACAGGGTTAACTGGGCCAATAAAATAACATAACTGGTTTTAAACAATTTTCCACCATCTTTTACTTTCTTTCAGTTCATACTGTAATAACATCCGGGTTATAAAAAGTTGCTCAACATAGCTGATACAAAAGTTTGCCAATGTGTACAATATTAAAAAATTTAGAAACATAACAAACCACAAACAATATTACATTATTTGAAATTTGAAACAAAGCCATTACCCATCAGGTGACTCCAATCCAATTGAATGCATTTCCAAATTGCCTTACACAGAAAATTAGACATCTCATCACCATTGGCACTGTATACCGATCACTTCTAAAATCCTATACAAAGTTATCAATTATGAAACATTTACACCTAATTAAGGAAATAATAATAACAGTTAATACAGTGTCTACCCTCTGCCAGGTAAGTATTACGTTCTTTACAATCATGTGAAGTGAACTACAGTAAATAGATGTGAGGTAACTTCTGTAAGATCACCCAACTGACAAATTTCAGATCGATGCATTTTCCCATTTTGTCTTAATGACAAATAATATAATAAATTCTGACTTATCTTAAACATCAAATTAGGAGAGATTCATTTCATGTAAAATGTGATCAGAATGAATTCAACTACCTTTTGGTTGTGTCCTGGTACACAAAAATTTTCCCCTTTTCCATGAGCCAGGAAAGGGTTAAGTGCCAGTCCAATTCCAAAGTGTGAGCCTTGAAATTTTCACTGACATAGCTCCAAACCTCCCTCTTGATAATCATGCAAATGCAGGCTGTTGTCTTCTGGAGCTTGAAAGTGACAGTAAATGGTTTTTGTTTTTTTTTAATTTTCCAAACCACTTACTCTCAAATCTGTTGACACTATCAATGCAAACAGATTATGACTTTCTTTCTGCCCATGTTCTTCTCATTCCTACATGCTTAAACTTTCTTGCTTTTCCTTCTATATATGTATCCATCCCTCTAATGGACTTTGACTAAAGCCCCTTTAAAACTACACGTCTTATTTCTTTCCTATTCTGATCTGACACTTTTCTTATTTTCTTCTACTTGCTTTTGCCAATCATATCTGAAATAATCTTCACTTAACTGAATATATTTTCTTTCTCATCCACCCTCCCCTCTGAGGCTGCTGCAGTCAGGGAGGGAGGGGGAGAGGGAGAGAAAGAGAAAGAAACTCTTTCTATCCTTTGTACCATCCTTTGGATCTTCCTCTGTACTGCTCTCTTCCCAGGGGTCCCCTGCCTTAATGCCTTCTTGTCTACATGCTTAACTCCCTCCAACCTGGCTAACCAGCAAGCCAGTGTTTCTATATGCTTCTCCTTCTTTCCTATCTTTCCCGCCAAGTCCCCAGTTACTGGCACTGTGGCTTTCTGCATGTCTCCTTCTAACTGCATCTCCTCTGTAATTCTCAGCTTTTCTCTTTCCAGATCGAGGCACCTGGTGGTGGCTTCCCTTAATGCTGTGAGAAAGGGCCTTTCCGTGTCAGCCACCTCCCTTTTTCGTTCCCTACCCAGACTGATGGAACACAGTTCTAGCAGGAGCCTCCCAGGACCTTTCGGCATTTTTGATGCTTCCCTGTACTCACATGGTGGCCCCCATGGGTCCAACACCTGGGCCACTCTACCCCACATGAGGTCATAGGCCATCCACAGATTTTCCCTGCTGAGCCCCAACTCCCCTGGGTATTTCTCTGATATTCTGCTGACCGTGCTAATTGTAGGGGCCAGAATTCCCCTGCACAGGATTATTCATACCCCTCTACTGCGCCTCCCCACACAGTGGGGCAAGTTTGTTACCAAAGAAAGAGGGTGGGAGCTCCATAACGATTATATAAGTAGTTTAATAATCAGGTGGGTTATTTACATAGGGGCAATCTGGGGTGGTGGCCAGACAAATTATGGCTCCCCACCAAAAGTTTTATACTCCTCAGTCTGGGGAGGCAGCTAGATGATTCAGTGGATCCCCGCAAAGACCCCCAAAAAGCCCCATGGTAATTATAGAAATCAAACAAAGGGAGGAGGAGAGACAGAGCATCATTATGTATGTCTTTGCGGTTTAGCTAACATTTTGATTTACTACTTAGTACTGGGCTTAATTCCCAGAAACCTGGGGAGCAAGGTCAATGCTGTTAGATAGATGTCTAGACACACAAGGTTGTCACTGTGTCCTTGTTATGGCTTTCACTATATGGCTTTCACCAATAGGACCCCTCACTTGCCCTTAAGAGGTTTACATTCCAAGGAATGTATGTATATGTGTATACACACACACACACACACACACACACACACACACACATATATATACACACACACATGTGTACATATGTACAAAACCACATACAAAGCAAATGCATGTTAATGTTGGGGCAGACACCAGTAGCTAGGGGATCAAGGCAGGCTTAAAGCCAAAGATGACACTGCAGTTGAATTTTAAAGGAAACCAGGGATTCAGAGAGACAGAGGTTAAGTGGAAGAGTGTTCCATGCATGAGAGACAGCCAAAGAAAGGATATGGGAGATAGAATACTGCATGATAGGAATGGCAAGAAGGCCACCATTGCTATAAGACAGAGTGCATGGAGGTAAATAATGTGTAATGAGTCTGGAAAGGTAGGATAGGGACAGGTTGTGAAGACCTTTAAAAGCCATGCAAAGAAGTTTATTATTTGATCCTCAAGAGAATAAAGAACCATAGAATTTATATAGTGAGTTAACAGGGAGCTGTCAGAGGGTGAAATGGTCAGACTTTTATTTAGGAAAATCACTTTGATAGCTATATGGAGGATAGCTTGGAAGGGGAAGAGACTTGAGGTGTGGATAACAATTAGGAGATTCTTGTAATAGGCAAGAGGTGATGAAGGCTAAAACTAGTATAATGGCTGTGTGAGGAAAATGAAGGGAAACTGTTTGAAGGATATTATGAATGTAGAAACATTAAGATATAGTAGCTGATTAGATATGTGGGGTGAGTGAGAGCGAGGAGTCAAGAATGATGCCAAGATCACAAACCTGGGCATCTGGAAGAATGATGGTGCTCTCAATAGACATAGAGGAATTAGGAAGATGGGAGGGGTGGTGAGAGAATTATGATCTCTGTTTTGGATGTGTTGATTTTGAGATGCATATAGGACGTGAAGTTTAAATGTCCAGTAGTTTGTGATACATTACTGGAGATCAAGAGACAAAGTAGGACTAGTGATATATTGATTTGAGAGATGTTGGTATGAGATGCTAATTGAACCCATGTGAAATGATAAGGTCACTAAGGGATAGGGAGAAAGGAAAGGGGGGAAGTCCTTGATAGATAGCATTTTAGAGAACATCAACATTAAAGGATTGCTGTGGATGATAATCCAGTGAAAGAGTGTGAGGAATAAAAAAGGCAAGAGAACCAAGAGACAAGTGCATCATGAAAACCTAGAGAGAAGAGAGTATCTAAGAAGAGAGGGTGCTCGGTAGTGTTAAATGCTATAGAGAAGTAGAGAAAGATGAAGACTGAGAAAAATTCATTAGATGTGGCAATTAATTATTGGTAACTCTGGAGAGAACAGTTTTAATAGTGATGAAAAGACTTGTTATTGATGTGGAAGATTCCTTGAATCAGCTGTGTATACTGTCTGTCAGTTTGTTAGAACTAAGATCAGAATTAGACAAACAGCACCAAAAAAGAAAGAATGATATTATTAAAAAGACATAGCATATAGTTGAGACTGTTTAACCATGAATTTAAACAAGTAATAGAAAATGAAAAATGGGATATGGAGAAAAATGACATTGATACTGACAACAATAATTTCATCTAGAAGTGGCAAATTAATTGCCACAAAAAAGAGACCAAGAGTCCAGAAAGTACCTTAGTTAACAAACATTTGACTTATTTGCCAAATGGAGAGATGGATGCCAAAAAAAAAAAAATTGGATCAGAATAGAAACTCATCTACAAATTCTTGCAAGGAAAAGTGGTGCTCTAAATAGATATAGAGGAATTAGGAAGATGGGAGGGGTGGTGAGAGAATTTTGGTTTTTGTTTTGGACATGTTGATTTTGAGATGTATATAGGGCATGAAGTTTAAATGTCTATTGACCGTTAGGAGAAATACTATCTCATAAAGTGGTAGAAGTTAAATACAATTTAAAGAAAACTTGGTAAATTATACAAGTGAGCAATATTATCTCAAGGGCACTCAAGGATAAAAATGTAAGGATGAATAAAAACAGAAGAAAATGGAAATATGCAAAAATCCCCAAATACTTTAACATACTTTTCTCTATGCATTATTGAATCACCATGCTCAGACCCAAGCATCATAGGCCCAGATGTATTTATCAAGGAAGTAAAAAATAGCATTAAGCAGAAAAAAGACAGGAAAAGTAATTGGAGTAGAGCATACATATACATGTGTATATATATACATATGTATGTGAGAGAGAGAGAGAGAGAGAGAGAGAGAGAGAGAGAGAGAGAGAGAAAGAGAGGGGAGAGAGGGGGTGGGGGGAGAGAGAGAGAGAGAGAGAGAGAGAGAGAGAGAGAGATTTGTGCTATACCAGGTAGTTTGAGAAGGAGAAGATAACAAAGATGTGGGGAGAAAAAAAATCTCAGACTTTATAAATACAGGAAAAAACGTTAAAGAAACATAAAAAGCAGCCAAGCTGTGTACCTGCTCTCTCATCTAGATAAAATTTTTATGAGACTCACCTATATATGAATCAGGGGCATCATCAATGAGGGTATTCCTAGGGAATAAGCAGGCTTTTGCTAATGACATTCAACAATGGACTGCATCTTCACCATTTTACAATTAACTGTAAGATGTAGAGTATGTAAGATCTCATTCTGCTGATGGTAGATTGTGATCAGACATTTGACTTAGTAGAATAAAATGCCTTACTGTATATTTTACAACAAGATGTCCCTATTCATCCATCAAGATTATTCAAGATTCCTTGGAAGATGGTTGTTGTTGTGTTTGTCCTTCATATTCGAAGAGGACCATGACATCAGGGAAATGATGACATGACTTGCAGTTGACTTTGATTTGAGTGAGGGAGGGCTGTGCAAGGTCAGCAGCCTCACTTTCTCCTCCAGAGCCATCTGGATCCAATGACCAGATATAACAACAGAAATAACCCTGTTCAATCACAATAAATATTAGTCAAAATATAAAATAAGGAGATATATGCCCACCAAAGATATTCACAACTGACAGGAAGGAGATTCAGTGTAAAGTCCAAGTTAAAGAAAACTTCTCTGTGGATGGTGAGCTCCTCCTTTTGCACATTTTGCTCTTTTTTAAAATCTTTGATGTTGCCATTTTCTTTTTCTTATTTTTTTTTTATTTGGAGGGGGGAAGGCAGGGCAATTGGGGTTAAGTGACTTGCCCAAGGTCACACAGGTAGTAAGTGTGTCGAATGTCTGAAGCCATATTTGAACTCAAGTCCTTCTGATTCCAGAGCCAGTGCTCTACCCACTGCGCCACCTAGCTGCCCCTCTTTTTTTTTTTTTGCACATGACATTGTGTTGATTGCATTAATTCCCAAGAAGAGATGTATAATCATTCAAAGGAGTTTGGCCTGTCCCTCCACACAAGAAAAATCAGGTAAGTAAAGAATATCCAATACCAAAATTTCAACATGTATGTGGATGGCAACCATATAAAATTGTCCAACAGTGTGTTTATCTGGCACAGACAGTGTAGATAGACAATGAGTTAGAGTTGAGACAGGAGGAAGGGAACTGGCTGGATTGTTTTCCAGAAATTGCAAAGCTTTTTTACTGACCCCAAACTTCCCATGAAAGCAAAGGCTCATTTTTCCAACACTAACATTTTAGCAGTGTTGCTATATATCTATGAGACATGGAACACTACCATCTCTAAAGAACTAAAAATGACTGTCAAACAGAAGAGAATAGGGAATTACATGGTTGGTGTGAACAGGCTGCAACATATAACTAACAAGAAGCTCTGAAGAAGAACATGAGCAAAGAATGTCATAGAGGAATTGTGTGATAGGAAGAGAAGATGGACTGCTTACATGTCAGGGATGAGAGATGAGAGATGGACAGAGTGCTTCAGAGGTACCCTCAAGACATGAGAAACAAACGAGGAAGGCCTCCAGCCTTTGCCTGTGGCAAACCTGTGAGAGGCTGTGGCTAAGAGTCACACAGAATGTATAGTCGTAAATGCGTTGAAATCTGCATTGCTGGAGGCAGCTTCCTAGTGTATGAGATCAAGATCTGTATGAATATTTGAACAAATGTGTGCACATGTTCATATATCTTGTAATATAATGGAGTTTTAAAAAAATATATGAAATGTTTCATCTAATAAGATGAAATTTAGCAAAGATAAATGTAAAGCCCCATATTTGGTTTCACAAAGTTCAAAAAGAGTGAGAAGATAGTTAGCAGGCTGGATAAAGTTTATATGAGAAATATTTGTGAGTTCTAGTAGGCTGCAAACTCAATAATGAATCAGCTGTGAGAATTAGCCACTCAAAACAGCTAATGAGACTAAAACCTCCATTAATAGAAGCCTACTGACCAAGATGAAGTCCATAGCCCTGGTGTAATCTATCCTGGTGTTATGGTAATTAGGGTGGGACTTTTTTGTTTTCTCTTTTAGAATGCTAAGGTAATCAAGTACCTTTGATGAGTTTTGCCTTTCAAATGTAATGGCAAACAAAGTGGACTTTTTGTTGTCTTTTGTTTCTTTGATTGAATCAACAGTCTTTGACCTGCTTAAGAAACAAGAAAGCCTAGTTCACATAGGTTTGAGTAGCATGGTTGTGATGCCCTCTGACCCTGAGAAGGATATATGAGATCTGAGGTTGGCATTTTGTTTTGGGGCTCTCACTCACTGGAAGAGTGTCATGTGATTTGACCAGAAGAGACCCTGGGTAGCCATTGTTAAGAGCCACCCAGCTTTGAAAACCCAGATGTTGTTGCTTCTCTTTTTGGTAACTATGTATGCAATGTCTTGATCAGACAAAGCCTGTTTGTTGATCTGTTTGTAGTTTCTGTTTGTATTTTCTATGAAGTTCAGGGTGCTGATTTTTCCCCTGAATTAAGTGAATGAATGAATAATATATATATATATATATATATATATATATATATCATATATATATATATATATATATAGAGAGAGAGAGAGAGAGAGGAAGAGAGAGAGATGTACATATATGTATACATATATATATATATATGTTTAATTAGAATGAGATTGTTAACTCCTAAAGGTTTCTGAAAAGCAGATCAATGAACCTGTGCTAGCAGCCCTCCTGTGTGCTCTTGTTGTTGGTTTTGATATTTATCTTTCACCCCTACAGCAGCTGCTAGCAATATTGTTGTTACACCTAGTAAGATAATTCTAGAGGCTTGTGTTTGCTTATGGGAGCCATATTTGGGAAGGACAACAGCAAGATGGAGTTTGTCCAGAGAAAAGTGACTAGGATGGTAGAGGAATCTGAAACTGTGCTGTAGAGGATTGACTGAAGAAGGTTGGGATAATTATGCTGGAGAAGGCTTAAGGGAGACAAGAGAGCTTTCTTCAATTATTTAAAGGATCAGTACATAGGAGCAGAAGTAGCCTCTTAGAGTAGAAAGAGAACTGGCCTTGGAGTCAAGAAGAACTGGGTTTAAGTCCTCAATCTTGGGCAAGATGATAAAACTTTGAATATCATAAGGTGAGTTGCTTGATCACAGATAAGTTGTTGATCTAAATCTGTGGAGGAAGTTTCCACATCAAGAGTTCTATAGATTGATGAAATCCCAAGTCTAGATCCTCCCTCCTTCATCCTCTCATCCTCTTCCCAATAAATAAAATAAGCTTTAGACTAGCTCTAAGGTCCCAGCAGGCAAAACTGAGAAGAATGGGTAAAAATTGAAAATGGCATATTTTAGCAAAAACCCTCCTAACCCTCCATGATGGGTAGAGCCTGCTTCATGAGATAGTGAGATCCTGTCTCTTGAGATCTGCAGGTTGATGCTTATTGGAAATGTGATAGAGATGGTTCCCATTTAGGTATCTGGAGTATTTCTGAAGTCTTTACCAATTCTGAGATTCTTTGAATCTGTAAAGTATTGTAATAGCAATTTAGATTTGAAGATCTTTCCCACCCATTAATAGGCCATGTGACCTGCTTACATCACAGGGAGCCTAAGTCATATGTGGTGGGAGGAACTTGCTGAGAGTTAAAGGAAATTGTGTCACAGGAAATGCTGAAAGAACAGTTAAAAAAGTTAAGTTCTAATAATTCATATCAACATTGGAAGGATAATTTGTTCACTACTTTACGTAATTTGAATAATAGATCATTAGGGGGAAGTACACCTCTAGCCAGAATGATTACCCCAAATCTGCAAATTAGAAAACAGCAAACACATAAGATCAAAAATATTGAGTATTGGACTGTGAGGGAAGATGTCCCACCACCATATCCAGGAATACCTGGTTTGGCAGGATATGATTTACATTGTTTAGAGCACTTTTGGTTGGATAGAAAAGAGATGAAAAATATCTCTACTGGAATATGTATGAGAATCTCTAAGAAACATTTTGGATAGATACTACCTAAATTAGGATTAGCAGCTCAGGGAATACATGTATTGGTTGGAGTGATATATTCTAGTTATCAATGAGAAATTATTGTAACATTCCAAAATGTGGGTGAAAGAGAGCAGTTAGCTCTATAGTTAGAGCTGAGGGAAAGACAGCAGATGTGTAATAGCTGAGCTGTAAGTTAGCATGTTGGTGGCAAGGCCCCAGCAGAGGGCAGAAGGTTGTGGGATGGAGTGGTTCTCTGCTGTGATGTTGTGGACTTACTGGTTTTGGGATCTGGTTATTTGGTATTTACTTCTTCTACCTTCTATGTGGAGAGTCGCCTATATTTTGCGATACAGAACCACATAGGCATTTTGACAATTATCATCTATAGGGTGTTCCTAAAATCTGGACATCTAGGCAAAAATGCATATTTTCAAGAAATGAAATGCTTGAAATTTTCAACAACATTTTATTTAATTGGAATATTAACAAATAACATGTTCAACTTCAGATAACATCGTATGATTTCATATTCATATCCCAAGAGTGAATGTGCTAAAATTGACGGCAATGTGGAGTTATTGAGTTATTGCATCGATTTCACTTGAATTTTGCAAAGTGCACCAACCTTTGCATCACAAATGATGGAAATCATATTAAAGATGGTATTTGTTAATATTCCAATTAAATTTCAATCATTTCATTTCTTGAAAACATGCATTTTTGCCTATGTGTGCAGACTTTAGGAACACCCTGTATATTGTGATTATTGCTTTGCTCATACAAGTATTCATTCCCCATTTGTATTCTTCATTTTCATTTGACTTTGGCAATTTGTGAAGAATATATTTTCTACAGTACCATTCTGTGTTGGATGAGGCTTGGTAACAATCAGGATGCTTCCATTGACTAATTATTGAATTCACTCTTTTGTCTCTCATGTTCTTAGCTTCTTTTCCCCTCCTCCCCCTTCCCCATGTCCCTTTCAGTATAATTTCATTAATATGTTTCCTATTATCTATATGGATTTAATGGCATACAATACTTGTTATTTCTAATGACTGTTTGACTTAAGTGAGGGGAAATCTCGAACCACAGAATTTCAGAACTGAAATGATTCAATCCCATTCACAGAATAATAGACTTTTCCCGTGTTGTATATGAGGTTTGTGTTACAGATGAGAAAAAAGGTCTAATGAGGTTGTGCCTGGCTCAGGTTCACACAACTAGTTAAGTGGAAGCTCTGGAACTCGAAACCCTATCTCCTAGTTCCAAGCCTCATGCTTTTCTTATATGCTGTCCAAGCTTTGAGATGTGAAATGTCTGTATGTGTATATGTATATTATGTGTATGTGATCATGGGGCAAAAGAAGTCTACTACAATATTCTTGGACTAAGTCTTTGAAGAATTATGGTTCCATACATTGGATTTTATATTTTTGTTTTTGTTCTAAGGAGAAACCATTGTTTTTGTTTTTTTTCATGAGAGAAACTGTTGGGGGCAGTGGCAAACTAATACATTACTAGCTTGAGTGCTTGACACTGAATGCTCAGCTACCATAGTGATAGGTACCATGGAAACAGACAGACTTTGTTTGTCAGTGGTGTTTTTCTTGCTTTGGGTGGTGAGGGCTGAAGTTCCAATAAAGAATTCACTGGTGTTGTATTATTAGAGGGCAGATACTGGCTATAACCAGGCTTTGCTGGACAGTGGTGCTAAGAGTGACAGTGATGAAATTCCCTAGAGAGGAATAAGGAAAGTATACAAGGATTATTGAACAAATTTTCTTGTAATAGAATAAGCAGACGTAGGCAGAAGCTATGGAAAATTATGTGATATTCCAAAGTACAGCCAGCTTTCATTTCTTCAGTCAGCAAACATTTATTGCAATTCTGCTATATTTGAAGTACCTTTCTGATGGGAAGTATTAGAAAATGAAAATGAAGATCCAACAGTTCAACCCCCCCACCCCCAACTATTTACCAGTCATAGCAATACAAAGCAAAAAGTTATTGATTTGTGCAGATATTTCCTGAGAATAAACTCAGTCCATGTAACCCAAGAGCTTAGAGGTAATGGGTCATGGCCTACACTAGAACTCTTGGTAATTATAATATAAGCAGATATAAGCTTAATAATAATTATTAACTCAGTCATCCTTGACTGAGTTACGTTCTGTTAATGGTTACGTTCTGTTGATTCTACCTCCACAACAACTCTTGTGTTTGTTCCCTCCTTCTGAATCACATGTTCATCAACCCTAGGGCAGGACCTTGTAACTTTTCACCTGGACCATTATAATAGTCTCCTACATGTAAAAGCTCTCGTTTCTAATTTCTCCCTTTCTCAAAACGTACTTCACATAGAGGCTAAAACAATCTCCCCAGTGCACTGGTACGATCATGTTACTATCTTCCTAAAATAAAATAAACAATTTAAGCAGTTTCCTATTAACTATAAAAATATGAACACTTTATCCTGAAAAGTAAGTCCGTCCACAATCTGATACTGACATCTTTCCAGCCTTATTTTACGTGACTTACCATTATTCCCAGAAGCCATCTCCAATGTCTAGAATGGTCAACCCAGACTAATTCCTTCAAGGCTCAGCTCCAGTCTGTCCTCCTCTATGGAAACTTCCCTGCCCAGCTGAAAGTGATCTCTTCTTCCTCAGTTTTTTTCTACAGCACTTTATCTGAATCTCTCTTTTTCCTCCATCATACTTTGCCTTGTAAATCTATACCCATGTTGATTACCCACTAGTAGAATGGAAGTAGGAATTATGTTGCTGTTCATTTTTGTCTTTCTAGTAGAGGGCTGTCTAAAATATGGCCTGCGGGCTGCATGTGGACCGCGGTGCGATTTTATGCGACCTGCCTGTGGGTTTTAATTTTCATGAGAGAAAAAATAATAATTTGCATGGAATGCATATTAGATTTTTTAATTACATCACTAATAAATAATCTCATTGATGTTAATTTCTTTGGTGTTTTTAAGCAGCATTACAGATGGAACATACCGCATGGAATTTTCAATCGATCTGTGGGATGCGTTCTGTCTGTACGATGCAGACTAGTCAGTATGCACCTATCTTCAATCTGTTGTGCTGTCACTTTGTTGTTTTGTGTTTACTTTCACACTTCATGCCTTCACCTGTCACACTGATGATGTGCATTCCCCACTTTCTATTAGTGTACTGTATTTTTTCTTCTGTATGCGGCCCTCGAATAATTATTTTATTTTAATGTGGCCCTAAGATAACCTAAGGTTGGACAGCCCTGTTGTAGTACATCAAAAAAGTCTTTTGCATAGAGTAGAAAATTAGTATGATAGTTTTAGAGCTATTAAGGTATCTTAGAGGCCGTCTAGTCCTCTCCTCATTTTACAGACGGAGAAGCTAAGGGCTAGAGAGGCTAATTGATTTGCCCAAGGCCAAACAGGTAATAAAGGCAGAGGCAGGATTTAGACTTAGATCCTCTGATTCCATATTTAGCATTCATTCAACATACTTCCTATCCTTCAAGTTTTCAAAGTTCTTTCACTCTCTCACATATAAATACACACAGATGTAAACATACATATACATAAACATGTGTGTGTACATACATATATGTGCATGCATGGCTATAGATAGATAGATGGATGGATAGATAGACAGATAGACAGATAGTTTTTCCCTCACAATAACCCCATGAGAAAGATAACACTGATCACTGACACCTAGCATAATGTATGCTCAAGGAGTCTGACAGAGCGTAAGCAAGGAGGATTCTATTATCCTTCTTAGAGTGTAGTTTCCCAGGATCCATGGCCAAGGCAATCTCTAGTTTCCGGGTGTTAGAAAATAACTCCTAGAATAGCCCCACGGATCCTAGATAGTAATTCCTAGAATCCTAGTGATAGGCAGTCCTACTGAGACCGCGCAGTGAGATAAGAGGTGACATGATATGATATTTACTACGCTTGTGCAGAATGATGAAATTGCTTAAGTTAACCTGTGACCTTAATGTTGGCAAGATGCCTTCTTTGTCTGTTGCCCTATAAAGCAAAATGGCACTGGTCAGTGAGTGGAGAACCCATGGGGGAATATGACAGTGTCATGCTGTGTGTGCCTAGGTTGGCCCCCATCAAGGCTTTGAGGGAATCCATGTTTGACTCAGCCGGCCCCCGTTGAGGATTAGGAGATTCTGTAGGAATTGTGGCTCCTACTATATTCTCACTGGCCTCTGTGAGAAGGGTGATTAGGGAATGCTGTAGGAGTTGGGCCTTCCATTATTAGCAACCCATTGTGAAGACTAGACTAGAATAAAATAAGATTATTAACCCCTCTGAAGGTGTCTTCCTGTCCTTCCTGTATGACCAGCAGCGAACCTGTCAGAGACTGGAGTCCAAAAACTTCAGTGCCTCCCATGTGCTATTTGTGGAACACAGAGAAACTAAAAATAAGGAAAAATTTAATATTCCTTGGCTTAAATGAGCAGTTTTAGAAAAGCTAGACCACCAGTGTAAGGAAGATAAATTGTCCTAATGTGTTAGGCTATTAGAGGCATAGGTGAATGAATTTTGATCTTTAAGATAATGACTTGAAACCAGAGAAGGAGGGCAATATTAGCAGATTTAGGGCCTGATAGGCTAGGAAGCATCATTGCTCACCCATAGGTTTTGCTGGAAAATGTGTTAAATCCTGGTGAAATTAGGGTTGTATGAAAAGAGAAGAGAAGAAGTAGCAAGGATGAGGATTAGGAACCAAGAAAAGATCCTCAGGCCTATTCCATTGACTCCCTTAGCATATGAACTCCTGAGGAAAGAGGATGGGCAGGAAGTGAGGAGTTTGCAGGATAAGTTCAAACAGCAATCTGATGCCATCATTAGGACAATGGTGAATGAAGGAATATTCAGATGGAGACAATCCAGAGTGTTTACTAGTTGTAGAGTTCCATTGGCTTGGAGGATTTAAGAATTTTTTCTTGCAGTCACCTGTACCAGTTAGAGTTTGCACCTTTTAGTGGGTTAGGAGGCTAAAATATGAGGAGTTTTGCCTATATAACTTTACAAAGATAATTCCCTTTGTAGGTGGTTCCTGGATGGAGAGGAAAAGAGAGGAGGGTAATTCTTTAAAAAGAGATGAGTTTGGTGGACTGGATTTATGCACCATCTAAAGACACCTTCCACTCCCTATGAAAAGCTTACTTCAGGTGCAATTAAATCCTGCCTTTTGGTCAGAACCCAACCTGAAGGGCATCAGACTTTTGCTGTGAACCTTTTCCACTTGGCCACCATACAAGCCTGAGCAGATCAGCTGGTGAAAGGCAGATCAGCAGGAGATAGGTACTCTAGGGATGATGGAAGGAGGCATTGTGTCTCCCACCTACATTAGGCAGGCTGCAGGTGATTATACTGTTTCCTATATGGAGCTTTGAAAATGGATTGGATAAGATGGTTGATGGTCAGAGGCAGAATAAAAATCAGTAAACATTTATTAAGGACCTACATGTCCCAGGCACTATGTTAAATGCTAGGGATCCAAAGAAAGGCATAAGACAGTTCCTGCTCTTAAGGAGGTCACAATCTAATGGCTAAAGAGTACGTAAAAAGAAGCTGACAATGTGGAGGGGAGAGAAGGGGAGAGTCTGGAGCCAGGTGGGAAATGATCTGAGTTGGTGTGAGTTACAGAGTTGAAAGCTAAGAGAGCAGACAGATGGAAAAATGATGAAGTGAATGTCTAGGGTGCACTCCTTAAATGGTGGAGGATCTAGGACAGCAAGAGCCAAGACAAAGAAAGAAACTTTGATAATGAGGAATTTAGATAAACATGAGGCACTAGTATGAATGGATGGACAATGAAGTCAGAAGAACTGTATGCTAGGACTAGAAAAGTATAAATAAAAGAATAATAAAGGAAAACTGAATGGCTGTACTTAGCCCTGAGGAAGAAATGAGGAAATGCATCTCTTTCCTTGGAGAGATGGGGGGTTATCGGTATGGAATGTTGCATATACTGTTAGACGTAGTAGATGTATTAGTTAAGTTTTCTTAACTCCTCCTCCTACCCCCCTTGTTAGAAAGGAAGGGAAGGTCCATTAGGTAGAGATGTGTGGGATGCTGGAAGGGTATGGTTGTTAATGACTTTAATAGTAAGGGAAAAAAAACTTAAAGCATCAACAAAAAAAAGAAAGGAGAGTAAAGTGAAATGATCAAGAGAGGTAGTACTTAGTAGAAGATGATGAAAATCATCATTTCACTCTGTACCAGTTCATACAAATCTTCCCAGGTTTCTCTAAATTCATCATAGTCATAATTTTTATAATGCATTAGTATTTCATTATATACACATACCATAATCTGTTTAACCATTCCCCAGTGGATGGGCACCCACCTTGTTTCCAATTATTTGTTAGAACAATAAAAGTACTGTTGTAAATATTTTATATATGCTTGTCTTTGACTTCTTTGTGGGTATATACCTAGAAATGGGATCACTGGGTCAAAGATATGACAGTATAATGATCTTTGAGTCTATTTCCAAACTGCTTTCCAGAATGAAAACCTACTCTCATTTTCTACCAGTCATCCGTTAGTGTGCCTATCTTGCACAGCCCCTCCAAAAATTTTCATTTTAACTCTTCTGTCATCTTTAATAATCTTATGGGTATGTGATGGAATCTCAAAGTCGTTTATTCTGTTTGTTGTTGTCATTGTTGTTGTTTCGGTCATTTTCAGCTCTTCATGACCCCATGGACCTGTGTCCACAGAGTATTCTTTGCAAAGATACTAGGGTAGATTTCCATTTCCTTCCCCACTGGCAAATAGTGGTTAAGTGACTTGCCTAAGGTCACACTGCTAGGACATATCTGAGGCTGTATTTAAACTCAGATCTTCCTGACTCCAAGCCCAGCGCTCTATCCGCTGTGCCTCCTGGCTTCCCCTTCTCTTGTTATATGGAGAACTTTTTTCACATGGTTGTTGATAGCTTGCATTTCTTCATTTAAAAACTATCTCCTCATATCCTTTAGCCATTTATATATTGTGAAATAGCTTCTTTTTTAAATGATTATATCCATTCCGTATGTATCTGAGTAGAAACAGGAGAAAAATTTACAGGATGATCACAGCAATGTAAAGAAAAACAATTTTGAAAGTTGATCAAAAGTTTAGGTCAACATAGCAATCAAAACAGGACTTCAAAAGACTGATCATGAGACATGCCACTCACCTCTTGGCACAAAGGTGAGGGACTAGGGGTATAGGATGAGACATACATTTTTAGACATGGAATAATTTTGCTTAGTTGTAGGAGCTTCTGGGGTGGGGTGGGATAGAGTGTTGTTGAGTTAGTGGGTGGTGTTACAGATGCAAAAACTAAAGATGATCAATACAAATTAAAAATATGGAGAAGAAAACAAAAAAGTTTATAAGGAAACACTGAATAGGGCAATTTTGTAGCTACCACATAAAATTATATATATAATATGTTTATATATCACATATAATATGGTCTGTAATAGATTATAGACCATATTATATAAAATCTATACAATTTTATATATTGTTATATATATGTGTGTGTGTGTGTGTGTGTGTGTGTGTGTTGTTGATGTCGTTCAATTGTTCCAGTTGTTGGAAACTCCGTGGAGTTTTCTTGGCAAAGATAATTGGACTGGTTTTTTCCATTTCCTTCCCCAGTGGCAAATAGAGATTAGTGACTTGCCTAAGGTTGCACAGCTAGGATGTTTTTGAGGCTGTATTTGAACTCAGATCTTCCTGACTCCAAGCTATACATAAAAGAATTTCATAAGTTCCTATGCAATCTTTTTTTTAATCCTTTTTAAGTTGAAATGTCTTTGTTTGTTGATGTAGTACTGGGTGAAAATTACTCTGAATGGTAAGACCCTAGCTCCCAGATGCATGTATGCTAAGGTTTAAATGACCCAGAGACTGGGACATTGCCCTGCTCTTTAGTCACTAGGTACAGAGTTAAGTTTCTTGGATCTCTGGCCTTCATTTCTTATTGGTCAACTCAGAAAGTTCGCTGATATTAGTGGTCCAAACTACCACTTTGCTTTCCCCCACAGATAATGGAGTAATCTCCTAATAATGTCATGTCAGCTTTTTTGTCTAAAACTCTGTGGAAGTTGAGTTCTGACTGACTTTAGAATTGGAGCAAAGGTCACAGTTTATTGAATGTCCAGGACACACTAGACTGTCCCTGGAGCTGGGGAGAGCCCACGGGCATGGGAAGGGGTGCTGCTCCCTTATGCTGTTTCCCATTGCCATCTGTCCCCCTGTCATAGCTACCATCCTTATGTGGCACTGTCATTGTTGGGGAACATTTCTCTTTTATTCTTAGGTTCATTATAAAATACAGTAATATAAATATAATATAATGTAACATAAACAATATATTTTATATAATATATAATAAACATCTGAACTATTTTAAGTGTGTTATATTTATTTATAGATATTTAAATACAAATAAATATTGTGCTTAAATATAATAAAAATTAAATATAATATAAAAATAAATAAATGAATGAAATAAACATAACAAAATTCCAACAAAAAAGAAATGGCAATTGAATAATATACAATCTGAATAATTTGTGATTAAATTAATAATGACTTATCTAGAATTACTCAGTCATTTAGATCAATCTCTCCTTCAAAACAAAAGTGCATTGGAAAAAGAGTTCTAGTTCTGGAACCAGAGGATTTCGGTTTGCATCCCAGTTCTGCTGTTTCCTGTCTGGGTACAATCTTGGGCTTCTCGGGGGTTGGACCAGGTTTTCTCTGAGGTTCTACTCAATTCCATGACCTTGTGAAACTGAAAGTTCTATGTACCTTAAAGAAGGAGAGCTGAGACTGATGTTTTTAGTCGGAGAAAAGAGATGTAAATCAGTAAATCAGATGACTTTTTTGGCTCCTGTCAGAAACATCAATGCCAGGTGTATTTTCTGTCGTCATGACTAAAATTATCATCCTGGGATATTTTTAATGTCAAATCTTTTAAAAAATATATATAAGCAACAACAACACACTTGAGAGAGAGATTGCTAGTTCTTCTGGCAATATTCCACGTGTACCAGCCTGGGGAGACTAAAGTTGCCCTTATCTTTATTTTGATGCTGTGGTTTCTGCCTGACAAAGTGAGTCTGGCTTTCTCTCTGACTTCAGCAATGCCAGTTCTTTAAATAGCTTTGCATAATTTATCTTTTTTAAATCTTAGGAGAATGTTTAGATGCCAAAGCACTTGACAGAGAAAAAAGATAATTAATTTGTCTTTTTTTTTAAATGCTATTTAGGGGTAGGATTGGAGTGAAAGAAAAAAACTTAAGATCATGAAATGAGCCATATGGCACATTAGGGAATATGTTTGCAAAGCCTAAAGTTAGTTTAATACCTTACTTTAAGGGTTTTCATTAGTGGTCATGAAACTTTACTTCAAGGACACTGCTGTGATTCTCAAATATGAGACTAATGGCTACCACCAGAATTTAGAAGGACTGATGAGTTACCTTTGGTCATATGTTTTCACTTAATCAGAAGAAATACAATAGACTAAACCTATCATTTTACTGTTTATCTTTGGCAGCTGGTTCCATATTTTTCATCTCTTTCTGATAGGGTAAAGTAATTCCTATGCCTTATAATCACTGCCTCTTGGTGTCTATTTTAAAATGTGAATCATTCTCTAGTAGTGCATATACCATATGAGGATCAAGACCCTTAATTTCTTTATGTCATATACATCGCCTACTTTCATTTCAATTCAAATCAATAACCATTGTTAGCTTCTTTATGTGACTATGCTATACTAAACTATACCAAACACTATACTAAATACCAGAGACAGAAAAGGTTGTAAAAAGCAGTTTAAAGCACATTTATTGATGTTTAAGTTCAGAGTAAGATACTCCTATCAGATTAATCTATGATAAGCCAGTTGTACCCATTGCCTAATTTTCTAAGGGTACTGAGAGAAAAGATTATTTGATTTTTTTCTTAGTGTTAAAAAACACACCTGAAGCATTACCTTTTCTGCAGCTGGTAATTCTCATGCTCTATATACTTTCCTGCCTGTCCTCCCTCTTTTCTTTTCCTTCTGGGCTACTCCTGCCCACCTTCCAAAAACATTTTTTCCAATCCAATGACTCACACTCTCCCACCAGTGAGACTGTGAAAATGGGTGGGCACATAACTTATAGATGCCTAGCATCAAAGCATGTGAACAGTGAAACCCATGTCTTGAGGCAACTCACAGCTCAGCTCTGGACTTAGTCCTTGATGTTCTTGGTCTCTCAAGAACAACTTGCACTATAACAAAGCTATTTCTATAATAACTGCGTCCCCTTTTGGCCCTCTCTATGCCTCTGAGCAAACTCATTCCTCTTCTGCTCTCAAACTTTTAAATCAGTGACAGCTTTTAACTCACTGTAACACCAATGCTGCTTGCAGTTCCTATCGAGGTGTAAGGCCAATAACACCAGCACGCAGGAGGGCCCCTAGCATAGGTTCTTTGATCTGCTTTTCTAAGAAAAGCAACTTTAAGGGGTTTACAATCTCACTTTAATTAAAGATACATATATCATTCACTTAGTTCAGGGGGAAAAGTCAGCATCCTGAACTTCAGAGAAAGCACAACCAGCAATTACAAGCAGAAATTATATGAACAGCACAAAATAACACACATCAGCAGACCAGGGCTTCTAACTGTCTGTCCATAGCAATACATAGATAGTTACCAGAGAGAGAAGCACCATATCTGGGTTTTCAAAGCTGGGGGCTCTTTAACGGTTAACCAGAGTCTCATCTGGCCAAATCACATGAACACTCTTCCAATGAGTGAGCCCCCAAGCAAAATGCTAACCTCAGAGTATACATACTGTTTCCAATCAATGACTCTTGATTCAGTCAAAGACTCTTGATTCAAACAAAGGCAAGACTCAATCAAAGGCACTTGGTTTGCCTTAGTGCTAAGAAGCACTCCAAAAGAAAAACAGCAAAAAGTCCCACTTTGCTTGTGATTACATTCCACCCCTCTAGGATCCTTGGCATTACAATCTAAATGGCCATGGATCCTGGAACAAATAGAGGCACTATACTTTGAGATCCCTCACATATAGTATTAGTAAGGTGGCTACATAGTCTTAAATAAAATAATCATTCAGTATATCTTATAGCATTTCTCAGAATACCCACACGGCATATATCATTGTTCAATAAATTAAACCATAATGTTCATAGCAACAATCCTCAAGCAAAAACATCATTCAGTAGCATTCCCCAAATACTTGTTTACATAAGCAGGGGCCCCAGGCCAGGGTCTCCCTAACACAATGTATCATCCTTAAGAGGTAGCAGAAAAAACAAATACCATCCACCCCTAGGTTACAGCAAGTTACAATCTCTTCAATCAATACAGAGTGTCCAAGCAAAGTCCTTCTTGGGGGTGTGTCCTTGTCCCCACACTGTTCCAGCCCCTGCTTCCCAGTCCTGAGGGGCGGCTGGGCAACAAAGCCAATAGGGTGGGTTCTTTGAGGGTCCACAGCACTTCCCGCCCCCCCCAAGCAACACCACCCTCCCCCAGGGTCTGAAACCCTCCCAGGGAGATGCAGCAAAAAAGACACATAGCACCATGCTGCAAAGTTTTTATCTTGCTCCTGGCTGAATTCTGAACTCTGAGATTCCTCCTCCCCTGAAGGAGCTGGCTGTTCCTAGCTTCTGCCTGACTCCTGATGCAGGCAGTTCTCCACTTTTGCTCTCTCCTCACCAGTGTTGGCTCACAGGCAGTTCTCCTCTCCTGCTGGGTTGGTACACATGCAGCTTTCCACTCTTGCTCCAGGGCTCCATTTCAAGCTCTTGCTGCTCTGGTCTGGCTTCCAAATACAATACCCTTTCAGCATATTCGCCCCTCTAGGACAGTCCACTCAAGCCCTGGCTCTGGCCACCCCCACCTCCCCCAAGCCTCTGCTTGTTTTCCTCCACGGCCCCTGCTCTGCCCTGTCTCCCCCAGTGCTAGTGGGGTGCTCAGGGGGAAGGACCCTGGGACCCAGGGTCCCAGGGACCCTGCTCTAGGCACTTGTGAAACCACTCCTGTCACTGCTACTTGCTTGTTTTCCTTTAAGCTGCTGCTGCTTCTGGGGCTCCACAGAACCATAGCCACCACAAGTATAAAGAGCAACCTAATAACTGAAAAACATCCAACTCCTATCCCAGTCTCCCCAAACCCCATACTTTCCTTTTAATTTGCAGATTTTGCCAACTACACCATTTTGTAACACCAATGCTGCTTGCAGCTGCTGTGGAGGTGTAAAGCCAATAACATCAGCACACAGGAGGGCTACTAGCATAGGTTCTTTGATTTGCTTTTCTAAGGAAAGCAACTTTAAGGGGTTTACAATCTCACTTTAATTAAACATACATATATCATTCACTTAGTTCAGGGGGGAAAGTCAGCACCCTGAATGTCAGAGAAAACACAAATAGAAATTACAAGCAGAAATTATATCAACAGAGCAAATAACACAAATCAGTAGACCAGGCTTGTTTGTCCTTAGCAATACATACATAGTTATCAGAGAGACATCTGGGTTTTCAAAGCTGGGGGTGGGGGTGACTCGTTAATGGCTACCCAGAATCTCATCTGTCCAAATCACACAAACACTCTTCTAATGAGTGAGCCTCCAAGAAGAATGCTAAACTCAGAGTATATATACTGTTTCCAATCAACGACTCTTGATTCAATCAAAGACTTGATTCAAACAAAGGCAAGACTCAACCAAAGGCACTTGGTTGTCTTAGTGCTGAGAAGCACTCCAAAGAAAAACAGCAAAAAGTCCCACTTTGCTTGCCATTAACCACCATTAACAGGATGATGAACAAATGTTAAACTATTATATTAGAAAGCAATTTTTTAAGCCAAAGAACTTCAAAATTCATCATATTGACTCTTTGGGTAAGGTAGACAAAGCTAACCAGGTTTTCACTCAACAGGGTTTCGTTGTTCAATCATATCTTAGTCCATTTTTATAGCAAAATACAGCTCACAAAAAACCCCTCAAGTTGGCTTTCTGGCCAACACAGACAAGTCCAGCCTGTCCCTTATTCAACAAGATTCTATATTTACCCCGAAAGTGCAAAGCTTCTTCTTAAAGCAAAGCAGCTGAAAGTCTGCCTATTCATCTCTTCTCTCTTTCAAACCAGACAGTACAGTAGAGAGAAATTAGGCACCTCCAAGAGGTTTTCTCCCTCTAAACTATAGATGGTGGCAGAGAGTAGTAGCTTAAAATATAGCAGAGTTCAGTTCTCTTCTAGTGAGCTTCTAGGCAACTCCTCCAGCTTTTTCTTCAATCAATCTGCAGAATAATTCCTCTCTTCTAATCAGAAAACTATCAGCTCAGTAGCTAAAGTCTTCCTTTCAACTCATTCTCCTGATGGCTTCTTAACTATTTCTAATGCCTCAAATAATGTGGTCAGTGACTCATTTTCCACTTACAAGTTAAAACTAATGAGATCCATCTTCCTATGTGATATGAACCCAGCAATCCATTTTAATCCTTCCATATGTGATTCACAATCTTATCAGTTAATGTCTTCCAGCCTTTAAAAAGTCACATGCAAATGCACTGAAGGACCACAGCACTCTGTGGCTTCAGTCATTACTTTGTTTTCATATATCTGAAGGCCAATTTTTAATACAGTCTTCCTAACTGTGTCTCTCCACATTTTTCCGAGAAATTGTTTTTTCACAAATGGATTTTATCCATTTTTAAGACACAAAAGTGGGACAGAGCCAAGATGGCAGAGAAAAGGCAGAGACTTGCCTGAGATCTCCCAAATTTCCTTTCGTACAATTTAAATAATACCTCAAAATGAATTCTGGAGCAGCAGAAGTCACAAAAGGATGGAATGAAACAATTTTCCAGCCCAAGACAACTTAGAACATCAGTAGGAAAGGTGTGTCACAGTGGGGTGAGAGTGGAGTACACTCCAGCACAGGCTGTGCCAGTGCAGGCCTCATGTTAATGATTCAGCAGCAGGCACTGGGGAGACTGAATCAATGGTGGCAGCAGCTACTTCCAGAGTTCTCAACCTACAGATGGTAAAGGGGTCAGACAACTGGTCAGGAGATTACAGGGGTCCCTTTGCTGTCACTGGGTATAGGACTCTGTTGCATTACCCATACTCAGATCTGGGGCACAGTCCTGGTTTGCAGTTCCAGGGTGAAGAGGAACACTAATATACCAGAGCTTGTCACCACAGGGGAGTGGGGTACACTGGTCACAGTTCCAGGACTGAAAGAGTGCTTGTGGTTCCTCACAGATGAGAGCACAGGCCAGGAGAGTAGTAAATACACCTCTCCTTAGATCATACCACTTTGAAAGAACTAAAAGCTGAAAAAACCCCAGAACTAGCTCTGAAAACAGTTTTACAAAAACCTGAAGCTTGAGACAGTGACTCATGCATACCTAGAGCAGAGCCCAACTTTAATATGAAGCTAAAAGTCAAGAAATAGGCTGGAAAATGAGCAAACAACAATAACAAAAAAGAACCCGACCATAGACAGTTACTATGGTGACAGGGAAAATCAAAATACAAACTCAGAAGAAAAATAAAGTCAAACTGCTACATCTAGAATCTCAAAGAAAAAAATGTGAATTGGCCAAAGGCCCCAAAAAAGTTCCTGGGAGAACTCAAAAAGGCTTTTAAAAATCAAATAAGAAAGGTAGAGGAAAATTGGGAGAAGATATGACAGTGATGAAAGAAAATAATGAAAAAGAACCAACAGTTTGGTAAAGGAGGCACAAAAATATTGAAAAAAATAACACCTTAAAAAACAGAATAGGCCAAATGGCGTTGGTACAAAAAAATCCAATGAGAGAATAATGTCTTAAAAAGCAGAATTGCCCATATGGAAAAAAATGTACAAAAATTCACTGAAGAAAAGAACTCCTTAAAAAGTCGGGTTGACAAAGTGGAAAAGAAAGTACAAATGCTCACTGAAGAAAATAATTCTTTAAAAATTAGAATTGGAAAAACGAAAGCTAATGATTCCATGAGAGAGCAAGAAGCAATAAAAAAATGAAAAATGGGGAAAAAATAGAAGAAAATGTAAAATATCTCATTGGAAAACAACTGACCTGGAAAAACAGATCCAGGAGAGATCATTTAAGAGAGCTACTTGAAAACCATGATCAGAAAAAGAGTCTAGACATCATCTTTCAAGAAATTTTCAATGGAAAATTGTCCTTATATTCTAGAAGCAGAAGGCAAAATAGAAATTAAAGAATCCAACAATCATCTCCTGAAAGAGATCCCAAAATGAAAACTCCCAGAATATTATAGCCAAATGCCGGAGCTCCCAGGCCAAGGAGAAAATATCACAAGCAGCCAGAAAGAAACAATTCAAATGTTGTGGAGTCACAGTGAGGATAACAAAAGATTTAGCAGCTTCTATATTAAAAGATTTGATGGCTTAGAATATATATTCCAAAGGGTAAAGGAACTGGGGTTACAACCAAAAATCACCTATACAGCAAAGCTGAGTATAGTCCTCCAGGAGAAAAAAAATGGAAATTTAATGAAACAGAGGACTTTTAAGCATTTATGATGAAAAGGCCAGAGCTGAACTGAAAATTTGATTTTCAAATACAAGATTCAAGAGATGCATAAAAAAGTAAACAGGAAGAGAAATCATAAGGAATTCAATAAGGTTAAATTTTTTATATTTTACATTGTTTACATTCCTACATGGAAACATGACACTTATAACTACTAAAAACTTTCATTATTAGAACTATTAGAAGGAGTATACATAGAGGGGATGGGTGTGAGTCAAATATGCTAATGCTAGGTGATCTCTAAAAATAATAAAATTAAGGGGTGAGAAAGAGGAATGTCCTAGGAGAAGGGGTAAGGGAGAGGTAAAATGGGGCAAATTATCTCACATAAAATAGGCATAAAAGAACTTTTATAGTGGAGAGGAAGATGGGGGACTTGGGCAGGAGCCCTTGAACCTTATACTCTCATTGGAGTTGGATCAAAATGGGAATAACATACATACTAAGTTAGGCATATAAATTTATCTTATCTTACAGGAAAGTAGGAGGGAAAGGGGATAAGGGAAGGAGGGGATGTTAAAAGGGAGGGCATATTGGGGAAGACAGTAGTCAGAAACAAATACTTTTGGGGATGGACATGGTGAAAAAAGAGTAGGATAAATGGGGGAAATAGGATGGAAGAAAATACACAATTAGTAATAATAACTGTGAAAAAAATTTTTACAGAGAATCTATGATAAAGGCTTCATTTCCCAAATGTATAGAAAATGGAGTGAAATTTGTAAAAATTAGAGTCATTCTCCAATTGATACATGGTCAAAGAATATGAACAGGCAGTTTTCAGACAAAATAATCAAAACTATCTATAGTTATATGAAAATTGCTCCAATTCACTATTGTTTAGAGAAATACAAATTAAAACAACTATGAGGTACCACCCTTCATCTATCAAATTGACTAATATGACAGAAAGGAAAAATGACAAATGTTGCAGGTGATGTGGGAAATTGAGACACTAATGCACTGTTGGTGAACTTTTAAGTGGGTTCAGCCATTCTGAAGAGCAATTTGGAATTATGCCCAAGGGGCTATAAAACCATGTCTACCCTTTGACCCAGCAATACCCCTATTGGTCTGTCTCCCAAAGAGATAAAAACAAAAAAGACCTATGTGTGCAAAAATCAGAGCAGAGCCTTTAGTGGTAGCAAAGAATTGGAAATTTAGGGGATGCCCATCAGTTGAAGAATGGCTGACCAAGTTATGGTATATGATTGTGATGGAATACTATTGTACTCTTATAAAAATGTAGTATATCAAAGTGAAGTAAGCAGAATCAGAAGAACATTGTACACAGTAATAGTAATACTGAATGATGATCAACTGGCAATGACTTAGCTATTTTCAGAAATACAATGATTCAAGAAAGTTCCGAGGGGCTTATGATGAAAAATGCAATATACTTCTTGAGGAAGAACTGATTGAGTCTGAACACAGATCAAAGCAACTTTTTTAAACTTTATTTTTCTTTCTTTATTGGTCTGTGAGCTTTCTTTCACAACATTACTAATATAGAAATAATTTTGCCTGACCCCACATGTATAACCTGTATCAAATTGCTTGCCTTCTGAACGAAGGTGCAAGGGAGGAAGAGAGAAAGATAATTTGGAACTCAAAAGTTTCAAAAATGAATGTTAAATTTTTTTACATGTAATGGCCGTAAAAAAAAATGTTAAATAAGTTTTTTTGAAGAAGAAAAAGACACAAAAATTCTTTTTCTGCCCCTTTCAGCAAATTTTCACATACGAGAAGGTCATTGCCTTAATGTATGTGTATTCCTCACTAAAATGTAGACTTATTGAGAGAAAGACTCTTTAATTGTTGTATAGTAATCCCTCATGCCTATACCAGTACATGTTAAATTTATTTATTTATTTGTTTAATTGAATTGAAGATAATTCCATCTTCCTTTCATGATTTATGTTTTATTATACTGAATGTTAGTTTACATTACATAGCACTACAGAAATGGGCATGGAATTTCTGAATTTGGGCTGAATGTGAACTTAATTTACATAACACAGGGATTTAGAACTTGTAGAAGGATGATGAATAGTTCTATCTATTCATGTTTAGGTTTTGTGGTGAATTGTTCCTACCAGATTAAACTACAGTGAACTAATTTGGCACCTCCCCTAAATCCTGGAAATAGTAATTTTTTTTGCTTATTTATAACAATTACTTTGCTTTGATTTCCCTTTCTTCTAAAAGCAGAGTGTGGTCAAAAACATCCTGGTTGATTGAGGGCTCACATTCCTGGATTTGAATTACTTATGCTTTATTTTATATTTGCTTACAGATTCTTAACTTGGTCTCACTGTTGCTCCCCAAGGCAAATGATTTTTAAAAATATGAATTCTACTGTATTAATCATGTCTTTGTATATACATTAGTCATTTGAATTAAATTAATTGTAGCTATCTCAATATAATCTTTGATCCATAATAAATTATTGCTTCTTGTGCTATTCTTGACCCTAAATCATGTGAGATAACATCATAAGTTATAATCTGAATGTCCACTATATAGAACTGTAAACATTTTTTAAAATTATATTTTACATTTATTCATTCTGAATAAATGAATACACCCCCTGAATGGAGTACAGGAGAGTACAAGGACTCAGACAAACACCAATTCCTTTTATTGACTCCCAACTTAAATCTCCCACTGGCTCTTCATTGGCCAGATGCAACCCCCTGACTGCCTATGTCATGCCTCCTCAAGCTGCTCATTAAGCATGTGTACAAGCTTCTAACCTTTCATCCAATCGGAAGCCTAGATCATAGCTCTGATTAGAACCAGTCACCTGACTTACAGTCCGCTATCAATATCCTGTGGAAACAAAACTCTCCCACCATTTCTTGCAATTTCCTCCTCTTTTCTTTTATTGAAAGTTTTGTTTCCACATCTTTAATACTCCCTTACTCTCTTTCTCATATGAATTCTTCCCCTTAACCATCACCCTTTAAGTAAATAATGGGAAGGGGGAAAGGTTGATCGACTCATTGACAAATCAAAAGGGGCAGTCCCCTTTATAAACACAAATACAGAGACCCAAAGAAAACAATAATGCAGTTGTCCCTTTAAGATTCAGAGGTCTCCTCATACAGCTGTCTGGCAGGGAACATTATCTGATGAAGTCCTCTGGTGCTTGGTATTTGTTCGAGCCATCTCCAGCACAGCATCTCAGCATCTTCTTCTTTTTTTCTTGTAGGAACCAGACTTTTGTCCATTCTCACAATAGTGACCTTAGCACAATTTTAAGTTAACATTACTAAGCTTTTATATCCTTACCATTCTTATAAATTCATAATTGGAACTTTGGCCAATTGTCATGTTTAAGAAATTCACATCAGAACCAAGTTTCTTATACTTTACATTAATATATTATTAATTTCCTCACCAGGAGGATGAGATTTCACTAAGGAATTAACAATAGGCTCCAGTACATATATAAATACATTAAGTAATCAATTTTTAACACAGTACATATTAAGCCGTAAACTTCTAGTCATGCCACATTTCTTTTAAGGCATTTGCAAAATAAACCACAACCCATTCTTCTTCTTAACATTAACTAATTGTGACAAAATTTGAGACAAGCGATATTAACTAAGTAACAAAATAATATTCTCACAAGCCCTTAACTTAATTGTTTCCATACTATCACAAAGAATTAAAGGACCCTAAATTATGCAGAATACACACACACACACGTAACAGATATCAAGTCTCAATAGCTAGTTGTTGTTTGAGCTAAAATCTTAAACTTGATAATAGTTCAGTCTTATAGTAACCTAAGATGTTCCATAATCAATTATTTTAATAGATTTGTTATTGTGCTTACAAAACCTTTTTGATTATAGAAATTTGCCAGTAAAATATTAGGGACATAACTTATAGTAAGGCAACAATATTTCCCCAACTTCATGTCAACTCCTGGCAGAAGTTGTATCAAACTGCAAACTGCATTGAGCCAGGCTTAAAGTCTGCCAGTTTTCAGTTAAGTAATCAAGTCAAGAGAGTCCCACCTCAGCACATGAGGAACAGTTGCCCTCTCAACCTGAAATCCATACCACCAGTTCCTACTTGCCCCTCATAGGCTGCTGGGAACATGGATTAGTGGCTCAGACAGCCTTCCTTGATACCTGGAGTTAAACTCAGAAAAAGTCCCATTAAGTCAAAGTTCCAATGATCAGTTTGGGATATGACTATAATCTCACACTGATTAAGGAACTTCTTTAAAGAGAGCCTTAAATAGCTTGCATGCACTTCTACCTTTGTTCATAAAGTCTTCCCATTAAGATCATAAGTTATTACTCTAACAGATTTGCATCAGTTTCCCAAATTTTTCTATTCTCCTCTAACTATGCCTGATTTGAAAAAATGAGATATACTTCACGAATTGAACCATACAGATATGATAGGTTCAGCCACTAACTTCATCTTATGTTTTAGATCATAAATGAATTCAATCAAAACAGCCACATTTAACTTTTCCCATCAATGCAAAAGTATTCTACAAGTTATCTCTCTCTAAGAAACTTACACTGAAATTTTTTCCCCAAAACTGAAGATGTGTCTGATTTGGTTCCCAGTAATTAATTACACCATTTGTATTAATACCCAATTGCTCTTACATCACTTTGAAACATTTAAGGACCTTATCCCATGTAGATACACAGCAACTTTAAATCCCAGCCTTAGTCTGTGGGATAATGATTCAGCATTGCATTTTGTATTGGGAATCAAGATGGGCTCTTAGCACTTATTCATCCTTGAAGAGTTTGGCCTTTGTTTCCTTGATTAGATTAGGAGTCCTTGATGACCTCCTTGCCTCAAGGGAAAGCCTAGTTTACATGGGTTTCAGTGACATGTTTGTGACATCAGAGGCTTTTGGACCACGTGGGTTTAAGTCGCATTTTTGTGACGATTTTAGGTCACATGGGTGACTCACCTTTGGCCCTGAACAGGATATAAGTGCAGAGGTCGGCTTTCTCTTTCGGAGCTCTGAGCTGCAGCAGTGGTATGTGACTCTAGGCCAGCGGTTGTTTAGCTCCCTGGCTTTGATGTTGATGCTTCTCTGGTAAATGTATATTGTGATTTTGTCAGACAGGAATCTGTCTGTTGATTTGTGTTTATTTGCTCTTTTTGTATTTGCTCTGAAGCTCAGGGTGCTAGCTTTTCCCCCTGAGCTGAGTGAATGATGCTTGTATGTTGGATTAAAGTAAGATGTTGTTACCCCTCAATGTTGCTTTCCTTAGATCAAAAGTCTAATGCAGATCAAACGAACCTGGGCTTGCAGCATTCTTGTTGTTGGCTTATGTTGGTTTTTACCCCACAGAAGCTGCTAGCCGAATTGTTGAAACATGTTGTAATCTTTATTCTTTTTTTTTTCCTTTCTCTAATTATTCCTATTAAATATTTAGAAAAAAATGTTATCTTTCATATGACTATACAAGAGTACCAATTTACCCAATTATTTGATTGAAAACAGGAAGATTTCACATTTGCATTAATAACAATTTTCCATTTTTCCTCATATAATCTTCTAGGTCTTTGAGTACCACAATTCACTCACTTCACAATAGTTACAGCCTCCACAGAGACTTCTCCTTCCATCACCAACCACCTGCTTTGACTATAGAGACCTGCCATTAAAAAAAGCAGCATCACATCCACTTGTTCTCTCTCTTGAGTAACTATATGCTAGGCATCTCCCCAAAGGGTGGGTTCTTTTGCATCAGACAGCAAGTCTCATTAATCAAAACTTTACCAGGACCCACATCTCAAATTCTAATTTAAATTTAAAAATCTGTCCTAAAAATCAATCACTAGAAATCACTCTGCTGACTTCTAAAAAGCCC